>NC_136065.1:542929604-544129604 GCF_964261635.1 Lissotriton helveticus | reverse complement strand
GGCCACCACTCAGGAGACCAGAGCAGTGGGGCATCTCCGAAAAGCATGACCTCCGTCTTACCTACATTGCACTGTAGGCAGTTGGAGGTCATCCAATCGGCAATCGCTCTCATCCCTGCAGCAAATGAACTTTTTACTGCTGGTGTCATATTCTGGAAAGGAAACAGGAGCTGGGTGTCATCAGCATAAGATATTGGTGTGAACCCATGTTCTCTTACTATATTCGCTAGGGGGGCCACATACACATTAAACAGTGTGGGGCTCAAACAAGAGCCCTGTGGAACCCCCTTAGTGAGCTCCCTAAAGATGGAATTGTGGGAGCCCAGGCGAACACTTTGTGAGCGGTCTGATATAAAGCTATTTAGCCAGGAAAGGGCTACTCCATCCACTCCCACCCTCTTCAGACGACTGATAAGAATGTCATGAGACACTGTGTCGAAGGCAGCGGACAAATCTAATAGCACCAGAATCATAGATCCTCCTCTATCCTGTGTCATCCGGATGGTATTGGTGACGGAGAGGAGAGCTGATTCTGTGCTATGATTTGGCCTGAACCCAGATTGAGAAGGGTCCAGGCCGTCCGCTGCCTCGATGAATTTAGACAAGTGGAAGTTGACATGTCTCTCAGTCATCTTACTCATGTAGGGTAGGAGAGATATGGGGCGGAGGTTGTTAAGATCAGACCATGGTAATGCGGTGTTTTTTCGAACAGGGTTCACGACTGCCTTTTTCCAGTCACTAGGGATCTTTCCTTCCTTGAGTGAGAGATTGATTAGAGATTTGAAGCTCGGGGCTAGTGAGCTGCCTAATTGAGCTACCATTTTAGCAGGTAGTAAGTCAGTGGGAGAGCCTGATTTAATTCTGTTGATTAGAGTGGTTACTTCTGTCAGGCTAATTTCTGGGAACGTAGTCAAAGTAATCTTGTTGTTATCACTTTTGACTGGATCAGAACAGGGGTATCCACTAGTATCTCTAATATTAGAGGCCTTAGTGATTTTTTCATAGATTGATTCAATCTTACTCTCAAAAAAGGATGAGGCACTATCACATAAGGTTTGATTAAAATCATCAGGGCTTTCACAAGCTAGGGGCTTGACAAATGATTGTAGGATTTTATAAAGTTCCCTGGTAGAGTTCCCAGCCTCTGTTATTTGTAACTCTAATCTGTTTCTCCTAGCTTTTTTTATATTTTTGAAGTAGTGTGACTGTGCCTCCAGATAAAGTATTTTATTGGCGGATGTATGAGTTTTTCTCCACTTTTTCTCCAGACTCCTACATTTCTGTTTTTCGGTCCTTAGCTCTTCTGTATACCATGCTTCTTGCTTAGTTTTAGGGCTTTGTTTACATAATTCTAATGGTGCAAGAGAGTCAATGGTTTCCAGAAGTGCTTTATGGAGCTTAGCATGACCTTGTTCAATACCATCATCTTCAGAGAGAATGGGTTCTTTCCATACTCTTTGAAATGCATCTGGAGTGATTTTATGCCATTTACGCTTCCATATTGCTGGGAGGGGTTTTTGATGTGGCGGACGAGGACCTAATAGATTGAAAGTTAACAAGTAGTGATCTGACCAGTTGACAACAATGGGAGGAAGGCATGTTATTTTACAGCAATTAGTTAAAATTAAATCAAGTGTATGACCACCCATGTGTGTGGGACCTTTATTCTGAATTTTAAGTCCAAGACTTGAAAGGTCATCAAGTAAAGATTTACTATCAGGGAGATGTGGCAGGTCAATATGAACGTTAAAATCTCCTAGGAGAATGAAATCTTCATTAGCTCTAAAATAAGGGGCTAATAATTCCATAAGTGCAAGGGAGAAATCAGCGCATGGCCCAGGAGGGCGATATACTAGTGCTCCTTTTCTCTGTATTTTCGGAGATAGAGAGAGCCTAAAGATCATTATTTCCATCTGATCATTGCTCCGTTGATCAAGTATTGAGACTCTTAGACTCTCTTTATATATAACCGCCACCCCGCCGCCAGTTTTAATTGGACGATCTAGATGGAGAATCTTGTATCCTACCGGGATTCCTAGCATGATTGCGGGAATGGTATGAGGTTTTAGCCAGGTCTCAGTAAGAAAGCATAGGTCTGGCTTGTCAGTGTTTATAAGGTCCCATAGATGTTGATGGTGCTTAGGTAGGGATCGTAGGTTCAATAGAAAACATTTGAGACCTAAATACATGTTCCCAGCTATTTTGTTAGCGGGAAATATGCTAGCTCCACGAGGCAAGAGAGGTATTTGGCGAAAGTTCCCATCCTCGGCAGTAGTAGAACTATGAGACCCGACATCCCTTGTTGAATATGTGTGATCAGTTTGAAAACAGCAGTTCATACAGGAAAAAGGACCCTCAAAATTAGGCCATGGTTCACATATACAATTGGTAGTAGCAGTCGGGATCAGGCTAAGAAGATGTTCCTTTGAATAAGTTCTAGCGATGCTGACCTGGGGGTCCGATATATCATGCGTTAGTGCCATGTCCCCTAGTCCCGTCCTGGCGCGGACGGGCGCAGACGGGCTTTTCTTCGGCGCTTCTTAGGCGCGCTCGAAGGCGCCACCCTGCGTGCAACCGCTGCGCGCTTAATGGGGAGGCGTGGCTAAATAGCTCTGAGGACGTTGGCAACTAGAGCGCTGACCTCCGCTCTGGCGGAAGTGGAGTCTTCGTGTGCCTTGCTCTTACCTGTCCGCCCTCCGCTCAACGGCAATAATTGCCGAGTCGGAACGATGCGGGCAGGCTAGAATATCGAGCCCAGGCAGTGCGGGGGAGAGTGTTAGGAAATATGGTGCAATAACTCTATGTGGATTATTAAATCAATCCCAAGGTAAAAACGATTTTAAAATCAATCGCAGTTAAAAGATGCCAAATTTTACAATTATTTCCCAGCTCCTCGCAGCCCTCGCATTCAAGCCAGATAAACAGATTAAGGTCTTACACTACCGTCGAGCAAACAGCGGGTCTGGGAGACACTGCCACCGCCTCCCTACCGCAGCCACTCGATGTTTAATCCGGTCTAAATAGCCCTGAGGACGTTGGCAACTAGAGCGCTGACCTCCGCTCTGGCGGAAGTGGAGTCTTCGTGTGCCTTGCTCTTACCTGTCCGCCCTCCGCTCAACGGCAATAATTGCCGAGTCGGAACGGGGCGGGCAGGCTAGAATATCGAGCCCAGGCAGTGCGGGGGAGAGTGTTAGGAAATATGGTGCAATAACTCTATGTGGATTATTAAATCAATCCCAAGGTAAAAACGATTTTAAAATCAATCGCAGTTAAAAGATGCCAAATTTTACAATTATTTCCCAGCTCCTCGCAGCCCTCGCATTCAAGCCAGATAAACAGATTAAGGTCTTACACTACCGTCGAGCAAACAGCGGGTCTGGGAGACACTGCCACCGCCTCCCTACCGCAGCCACTCGATGTTTAATCCGGTCTAAATAGCCCTGACCGAAGCATCCTTGGCTAGTTTGTCTGTTAATTTGTTTAGAGCAACATGTCGTTGATTGATGGTAACATGTTTCTTGCGATTGATGGAACAGTTTAATTCTTTTATTTCCTCCACGACGCGATCATGAAAGACGTCGATTGCGTCCTTAGGCATCAGTGGAATGAAGGTGGACTTAGGTTTGAAAGGGCTTTCCCCTGCACCCTTTTGTAGTAAATTCAGTTCTCTTACTCTTACTTGTGTTGGTGCTTGGGAATTCAACTCATCTTCATTATTCAAGCCATGTAATGTCCATAACGCTGGTATTTCTCCGACTAACAAGCCAGAGGAGTTAGAGGCTTCCTGCTTGTTTTGCTTATTTTCTCCTAGATTTTTAAGGGCATGAAATTTTTTGAGTTTTAATTTCCTTATGAAAAGAAATAAATCTACACGTGTAGAAGCATAGTCAAAATTAGTGTTAGGACAGAAATTTAAACCCAAAGAAAGCAACTGTTCCTCCGCTTTTGTAAGGGTTATAGTGCTGAGGTTAACCACGGTGTTGTCATTCATTGTTTCTTTTTCCGCCAGTAGTTTTGCCTCTTTTTTGGCTTGCCTTTTACGTTTTCTTCGGGCGGTTTTTCTGATGGTGTTCCGCCTTCGTCGGCTTGCTTCCTTTCCTTTCTCGGTCTCAGGGTTTTCAAACGGTCCTGGACTAAAAAATCCATCTCTTCGCCTAAGCCCGGAATGATATCTATAGGTTCCATGCTGCTTGAACCCACTGAGCTTAAACTAGATTCGCTTGTGAGGGATATGGTGTCCAATTCTGGTAAATCCCCAGTTGCTGCAGTCTGTTTGGCTTCCAAGATATTTGGTTTCGTAGACACTTTTCCTTTCATTTTGCGGATATTTTCATACTTTTTTGCAAAGGTGTAGATCTGGCCTCTTTCACAATCCTCCAGGTCTCTGGCAAATTTATGCACTTTTCTTTTTTTTTATTTTTTCTTCATATTTTTTCAAGCGTTCTTTAATTTCATTCATTTTTTTAGAAATCCAGTCCTGGTTTTCCATTTTACTTAAATCATGTTCCATTTCCTCAATTTCTTTAGCGAGGGCTAATTGATCTATATCAGCATACTTAATTAAAATCCTTATAAGATTCATTGATTGCTGTAAATTACTTTCCCCCCACTCGAGTAGCATTGCTGGATTAGGGTGCTCGAAACTGGGAGCTAACAGTATGCGCAGGCCCCGTGGGACCCGGTTGACTTCCACGTACTTGGTCAGGGATTTACTCTCCCACCATTTAGTCAGCTCTACTCGCATTTTTTTCTCAAAATTTTTTAGCAACAAATTAGCATCTTTATTCGTGTCTTCGGTATTGTCTTTCTGCGTGTTCTTCTGCGCATTTTTACTTATATTTCTAGCCACATTGTCGAAGAGCGCATTAGCTCCCTGCTCTCTCTCCCGTACTGCGTTACTCAACATAATGCCAATGTCCTTGAATTATTGTTAACTGCGGAAATAACAGCCTGCACGTGTATGTGCAACTTGGCGTTTTGTATCAAAAATTGAAAAACTCGCTGTATTACGTTCAGCCGTAGCCCCGTCTTGTGAATGCTTTTCTCAGATTACTCACCGGCGGCGAGGTCGAGCCTTCGCGGGTCCTCCGACTCAAGCGTCGGCGTCCTCGAGTACCGGCTTTCACTCTATCGTAGCTCACAAGGGGTTCAGCCAGCCGTCGGTTTCCTTCCGGAGCAGCAAAGGTTTTCGGGTTGAAGGCGGCTTCCAGCAGTCGAGGCGGGGTCCGTAAAGGCGAAAGCAACCACAAACTTTCGCATTGGATATGGATCAATTTCTGTTCCCAGTTGAAACCACAGAAGTAACGGACCACCACACGGCTTGCAGAGTGTCACAGCGAACTTTTATTATCCATTTTGCAGCAGTTCAGGTAGGCATGACGCGTTTCGGGCAGGGACTGCCCTTGATCACATGACGGAAATGCAGTTAGAGTCACTTTAAATAGAGCACACACTCATTTTTTTCATCTATAGTAATACCACGTGTTCTAATGATCAAAACATAGAAAACGGACTTTTTTAAAGTGTAAGGTGTTTTACATGTGCACAGAAAAATTGGTAATTTTGCCTGCATGGCTATAACCTTTTAGCAGCATATTATATATTGCACATAAAATAGAATATTTTCAATTTAGTTCATTTTGCAATGAGCATATAACCGCTTAAATGCGTTTTGACTTGTGCAAATTTAGACTAACAGCATAATTATTAAAAACCACACAATGCAACTACAATATCATAGTAATTCAATATGTAAAACCATTGCAACCAATAAATAACATATAAATATGTTAAAATAATAAAAAAGACCTTATATACATAACAGGTCAATTGATGATTTACATAAATACATATCATATTTAAAATGATTGTGCAAATGGCAATTCACCAAACAAATGGCTATACTCGTAATGTAGCTGACTTGTGAGTTAATTTTTCATACTGTCTCATAAAAATGTCACACTTAACTGTCCCGTTGTTACATAAAAACATACTATTCATAAAGTGCTAATGCTGAGCTAATACAAGAAGGATAGTGCCACTACCCTTAAGCCAATGGTTCCTTCTAGAAGGAATGAATGATCAAATGTATTGTAGGCAAAATTACAATGTAAAGTGCTGAGTGAAATAGGTGCAACCAAAATAATGTGAAAGGTTTAAAAACTAGTGATACTGGAGAGAGATATAAAATTACAGGTTCAATAAAGGTCGCTCAGGGACATTAGTCAGATAGTCATTAAAGCATCTGGTGTAGTCATACGGATTATTGGCGATAGAATGGACCCAAGTAACATATCTGACTGAATCAGTGGATGGGGTATTGGATAGGATGCAGTAATTCAGAATTACAGGAAGGTATGCATGTCCTCCCTGTCATTAAGGCCGTTAGGATGCTTAGAATCAAGGTTAAGAATGTATCTTGTCTCTAACTGCCTTAGAGCCTTGTCCCTATCCCCACCTCGCTTGGAAGCCGGTGCCTGATCAATTACAAAGTAAGTAAGACAATTCACGTCTTTATTGTGGCTTACTTTAAAATGTCTGGCTACCGGGTAAGCCGGGTCACTATGGATAATAGCCCGAATGTGTTGCAGGATACGCATATGTACAGGATTTTTTGTGCTGCCAACATAACGTAAGCCGCAAGTGCACGTGAGAACGTATATAGCGTACTCAGTGCGGCAATCATATTTACCCCTAATGGGTTGTGCTTTGGTTTTGAACGGGGTGTTATAGGTGGCAGTGTTGGCTCCAAAGTTGCATGCCCTACAGGTAGCACATTTACGAAATCCGTTACTGGAGGGCATCCAAGTTTTTATACTATATATATATATATATTACCTACTGGCGGTCGCCAGTAGGTATATATAGTTAGGATTTTTTCTCTATGGGATTTTTGAAAATTCTATGTCTAATAACTTTGGCGTTTGTGGACGGAATTGGCTGAAATTTTCAGGAAAATGGAACACTTTGTTTCTGAGCAGCCGCTAAAAATTTGGGGGGGGTTCGTCAAGGGGGGGCCGAGAAAAAAGGGGGGTCCCAAAACGCATTTTTCCCATGTTAATTTCCATAGGGCGGTTGGCCTCACTTTTAGCCCGAACGGCTGAATGGATTTGCACGAAACTTGGCAACATTGTAGGGACTGTTAGCCCGATGTGCCTTTGCTAGGTCTCAATATATGTGCTCCAGTGGATTTTGAGAAATTAACGTTCAAAAAAAGATATATATCTGTAACAGCGCTCCGGGCAGCGATCCGGTTCGCGTACTTTTCGCGTTACGGAGCTTTGCGAAACGAAGCTGATTGGCTCTCCGGTGTCTGTAAACATTCCAAACAGTCCGTAGCGGCCGCCATCTTGTCTCTCGGTAGGATCGAGAGTCAAGAGGAGGCCAAAGCGAAGGGGCAAATGACCATAAGGGGGCATAGTAGAGCCTCCCTGACCCCCTAGGTTTGATGTGGAGGCTTTAAAAGGGCCCCGCGGGGCAAAAAAAAAAATTTAAAAAAAAATCGTTTTTTATCGTGGGGTGCGCCCGGTACGCGTAACGGAAAGCGGACTGGGGAGCGTACTACAAGGAAACAAGAATGATTGACTTTTAACTTATTGTATGTTTATAGACTTTTTTTTTTTTTTGCTGAGTGACGTCTCGGCCTATCTCCACGGGATGCAGTCCCTACCATCTCGGCGTTTAAGCCCAGGGGGACCGGTAGTGTGGGAGACATAACGTCTGTTAACGTTCAATTCGAAGGAAATCAGGAAGTGTTGATAAACATTGTCTGCGCCATCTTGCCTTTTTTCAAATGCCACACTTTTGTCGTGCACGGCAGCCATTTTAGATGCCTTGACCAGACCCACTCTCTGCACGCTGTCGATCCTTAGCATGGGTCCCCACCCTTGCAAGCATCTCCCCCAGGCACTGGTCACCCCCGCTCTCTGTCTTATGCATGGGCAATAAACCTCCCCCCATCTGCGCTGCTCTTCCTTGAGAATCACACCCTGTGCCCGCCCGACACCTCCCTTTCGCCCTATTCACTACCGCACCCTCTGACACTCCTCTTCCTCTGTGTCCGATTGTCCAGGCCGGTCCCAGGCTATCACCTAGCCATGCAGATGTAGTTTATGGCCCCAGCTGTAAAGAATCACCCCTCTTCAAAGGAGTTACAGTAGATCAAGGCCCCCACCCGATGAGATCCGTCACACCACACGCGTTCCTACTATCTGAAAACCATCCTGTATTGTGATTGGGGAGGGGACCGAGCCTGAAGCGGAAGATTCCAGGGATGCCTCTTTGTACATCAAAGTTTTTACAATTATGTGTCACATTAAAAATATATAGCACTCCAACAGAGTAGTAGGATTATAAAACTTTAATAACTTATAAATATATACAACGCAACAAAAACAGTAAATACATTTAAACATTTTTTAAAAAAAAGAAGCAACAATGGTCAGTAGCTGTGTTTTGTGCGAATAGTCCCAAGGCAGCACAACGTGCTGAGTTCTGGACGGCACCCAGGTGATGTTACCTGGATGCCGCACTGGTTTTTGGTATCCTCCGAAAAACGGCGTGGGGCGTCCCGGGGGGTGCGGGGGGAGGCCTTGTCAGTAGCGGTCTGTTGTGCGAATAGTCCCAAGGCAGCAGAACGCGCTGAGATGTGGATGGCACCCAGGTGATGTCCAGTAAGTTGCCGCACTGGTTTTGGTATCCTACAATGCTGCTCCGAATAACGGCGTGGGGCGCCCCGGGGGGGGGGGGGTGAGGCGGCGTGAACGGGCCTCCCCAGGTGGAGGCTCGTCTGCTGTAGTGGGGCGCCCCTTTACCGTTTCAGTTGCCATTCCGTGGGGCGTCCCGGGGGGTGCGGGGGGAGGCCTCTCAGTAGCGGTCTGTTGTGCGAATAGTCCCAAGGCAGCAGAACGCGCTGAGATGTGGATGGCACCCAGGTGATGTCCAGTAAGTTGCCGCACTGGTTTTGGTATCCTACAATCCTGCTCCGATTAACGGCGTGGGGCGCCCGGGGGGGGGGGGGTGAGGCGGCGGGAACGGGCCTCCCCAGGTGGAGGCTTGTCTGCTGTAGTGGGGCGCCCCTTTACCGTTTCAGTTGCCATTCCGCCCGCTTTTGGTACACTGTGCCAAAATCCGCCATTCAGCTGAGTTGCGCCCACTCTTGCGGTGCAGCGATAGGCGGCTGCCACAGGACTCTCAAAATGGCGGCAGGCTCTTTCCTTTTTGGGCCTGGTCCACTGAAATGGCCCTGGGACACTTTGGAACAAGGACGCTTGTCTACTAGGTCTTGGACCCCATTCTCGAAAGCGTCCCCTCAGCCTTGAAGATTCTACAAAAGTCATGGGGGCCACCGACTCCTGCAGGCTTCCGGTGGCGAGCGGCTGCCATGATTGCTCGCGGAATGACCACGACGGAGCCACGAGATGGTGGTGCTTTCATGCTGACGCCTCAGAAAAGGGGGTGGTGATGAACAGAGTGTCTGAATTAAGCAGACCACTCTTACCCAGTCCAAAGATCAGGGCTTGATCCATCACCGTTATTTAGCTCACTGCCCCATCCCAGCTCAGAACCTGGCTATATGCAAATTAGTCTGTCCCTGGCCCAGTGCATCATGGGAACAGGGCAGACCAAACTACCAAGCCAATTCTTCACCAGAAAGGATACAAGCTACCGGGGACCGGTTTCTGGCATTTCAGCCTCGTCGGCCCGGCTTGCTTGAATCCTGATGGAGCAGTGAGCAAGGGACTCATGTCTGAGTATACCCTGCCACACCTATAGTGGCCAAAAACGATTCAGAAAAGGGGGTGGTGATGAACAGAGTGTCTGAATTAAGCAGACCACTCTTACCCAGTCCAAAGATCAGGGCTTGATCCATCACCGTTATTTAGCTCACTGCCCCATCCCAGCTCAGAACCTGGCTATATGCAAATTAGTCTGTCCCTGGCCCAGTGCATCATGGGAACAGGGCAGACCAAACTACCAAGCCAATTCTTCACCAGAAAGGATACAAGCTACCGGGGACCGGTTTCTGGCATTTCAGCCTCGTCGGCCCGGCTTGCTTGAATCCTGATGGAGCAGTGAGCAAGGGACTCATGTCTGAGTATACCCTGCCACACCTATAGTGGCCAAAAACGATTCAGAAAAGGGGGTGGTGATGAACAGAGTGTCTGAATTAAGCAGACCACTCTTACCCAGTCCAAAGATCAGGGCTTGATCCATCACCGTTATTTAGCTCACTGCCCCATCCCAGCTCAGAACCTGGCTATATGCAAATTAGTCTGTCCCTGGCCCAGTGCATCATGGGAACAGGGCAGACCAAACTACCAAGCCAATTCTTCACCAGAAAGGATACAAGCTACCGGGGACCGGTTTCTGGCATTTCAGCCTCGTCGGCCCGGCTTGCTTGAATCCTGATGGAGCAGTGAGCAAGGGACTCGTGTCTGAGTATACCCTGCCACACCTATAGTGGCCAAAAACGATTCAGAAAAGGGGGTGGTGATGAACAGAGTGTTTGAATTAAGCAGACCACTCTTACCCAGTCCAAAGATCAGGGCTTGATCCATCACCGTTATTTAGCTCACTGCCCCATCCCAGCTCAGAACCTGGCTATATGCAAATTAGTCTGTCCCTGGCCCAGTGCATCATGGGAACAGGGCAGACCAAACTACCAAGCCAATTCTTCACCAGAAAGGATACAAGCTACCGGGGACCGGTTTCTGGCATTTCAGCCTCGTCGGCCCGGCTTGCTTGAATCCTGATGGAGCAGTGAGCAAGGGACTCATGTCTGAGTATACCCTGCCACACCTATAGTGGCCAAAAACGATTCAGAAAAGGGGGTGGTGATGAACAGAGTGTTTGAATTAAGCAGACCACTCTTACCCAGTCCAAAGATCAGGGCTTGATCCATCACCGTTATTTAGCTCACTGCCCCATCCCAGCTCAGAACCTGGCTATATGCAAATTAGTCTGTCCCTGGCCCAGTGCATCATGGGAACAGGGCAGACCAAACTACCAAGCCAATTCTTCACCAGAAAGGATACAAGCTACCGGGGACCGGTTTCTGGCATTTCAGCCTCGTCGGCCCGGCTTGCTTGAATCCTGATGGAGCAGTGAGCAAGGGACTCATGTCTGAGTATACCCTGCCACACCTATAGTGGCCAAAAACGATTCAGAAAAGGGGGTGGTGATGAACAGAGTGTCTGAATTAAGCAGACCACTCTTACCCAGTCCAAAGATCAGGGCTTGATCCATCACCGTTATTTAGCTCACTGCCCCATCCCAGCTCAGAACCTGGCTATATGCAAATTAGTCTGTCCCTGGCCCAGTGCATCATGGGAACAGGGCAGACCAAACTACCAAGCCAATTCTTCACCAGAAAGGATACAAGCTACCGGGGACCGGTTTCTGGCATTTCAGCCTCGTCGGCCCGGCTTGCTTGAATCCTGATGGAGCAGTGAGCAAGGGACTCATGTCTGAGTATACCCTGCCACACCTATAGTGGCCAAAAACGATTCAGAAAAGGGGGTGGTGATGAACAGTGTGTCTGAATTAAGCAGACCACTCTTACCCAGTCCAAAGATCAGGGCTTGATCCATCACCGTTATTTAGCTCACTGCCCCATCCGAGCTCAGAACCTGGCTATATGCAAATTAGTCTGTCCCTGGCCCAGTGCATCATGGGAACAGGGCAGACCAAACTACCAAGCCAATTCTTCACCAGAAAGGATACAAGCTACCGGGGACCGGTTTCTGGCATTTCAGCCTCGTCGGCCCGGCTTGCTTGAATCCTGATGGAGCAGTGAGCAAGGGACTCGTGTCTGAGTATACCCTGCCACACCTATAGTGGCCAAAAACGATTCAGAAAAGGGGGTGGTGATGAACAGAGTGTCTGAATTAAGCAGACCACTCTTACCCAGTCCAAAGATCAGGGCTTGATCCATCACCGTTATTTAGCTCACTGCCCCATCCCAGCTCAGAACCTGGCTATATGCAAATTAGTCTGTCCCTGGCCCAGTGCATCATGGGAACAGGGCAGACCAAACTACCAAGCCAATTCTTCACCAGAAAGGATACAAGCTACCGGGGACCGGTTTCTGGCATTTCAGCCTCGTCGGCCCGGCTTGCTTGAATCCTGATGGAGCAGTGAGCAAGGGACTCATGTCTGAGTATACCCTGCCACACCTATAGTGGCCAAAAACCATTCAGAAAAGGGGGTGGTGATGAACAGAGTGTCTGAATTAAGCAGACCACTCTTACCCAGTCCAAAGATCAGGGCTTGATCCATCACCGTTATTTAGCTCACTGCCCCATCCCAGCTCAGAGCCTGGCTATATGCAAATTAGTCTGTCCCTGGCCCAGTGCATCATGGGAACAGGGCAGACCAAACTACCAAGCCAATTCTTCACCAGAAAGGATACAAGCTACCGGGGACCGGTTTCTGGCATTTCAGCCTCGTCGGCCCGGCTTGCTTGAATCCTGATGGAGCAGTGAGCAAGGGACTCATGTCTGAGTATACCCTCCCACACCTATAGTGGCCAAAAACGATTCAGAAAAGGGGGTGGTGATGAACAGAGTGTCTGAATTAAGCAGACCACTCTTACCCAGTCCAAAGATCAGGGCTTGATCCATCACCGTTATTTAGCTCACTGCCCCATCCCAGCTCAGAACCTGGCTATATGCAAATTAGTCTGTCCCTGGCCCAGTGCATCATGGGAACAGGGCAGACCAAACTACCAAGCCAATTCTTCACCAGAAAGGATACAAGCTACCGGGGACCGGTTTCTGGCATTTCAGCCTCGTCGGCCCGGCTTGCTTGAATCCTGATGGAGCAGTGAGCAAGGGACTCATGTCTGAGTATACCCTGCCACACCTATAGTGGCCAAAAACGATTCAGAAAAGGGGGTGGTGATGAACAGAGTGTCTGAATTAAGCAGACCACTCTTACCCAGTCCAAAGATCAGGGCTTGATCCATCACCGTTATTTAGCTCACTGCCCCATCCCAGCTCAGAACCTGGCTATATGCAAATTAGTCTGTCCCTGGCCCAGTGCATCATGGGAACAGGGCAGACCAAACTACCAAGCCAATTCTTCACCAGAAAGGATACAAGCTACCGGGGACCGGTTTCTGGCATTTCAGCCTCGTCGGCCCGGCTTGCTTGAATCCAGATGGAGCAGTGAGCAAGGGACTCATGTCTGAGTATACCCTGCCACACCTATAGTGGCCAAAAACGATTCAGAAAAGGGGGTGGTGATGAACAGAGTGTCTGAATTAAGCAGACCACTCTTACCCAGTCCAAAGATCAGGGCTTGATCCATCACCGTTATTTAGCTCACTGCCCCATCCCAGCTCAGAACCTGGCTATATGCAAATTAGTCTGTCCCTGGCCCAGTGCATCATAGGAACAGGGCAGACCAAACTACCAAGCCAATTCTTCACCAGAAAGGATACAAGCTACCGGGGACCGGTTTCTGGCATTTCAGCCTCGTCGGCCCGGCTTGCTTGAATCCTGATGGAGCAGTGAGCAAGGGACTCATGTCTGAGTATACCCTGCCACACCTATAGTGGCCAAAAACGATTCAGAAAAGGGGGTGGTGATGAACAGAGTGTCTGAATTAAGCAGACCACTCTTACCCAGTCCAAAGATCAGGGCTTGATCCATCACCGTTATTTAGCTCACTGCCCCATCCCAGCTCAGAACCTGGCTATATGCAAATTAGTCTGTCCCTGGCCCAGTGCATCATGGGAACAGGGCAGACCAAACTACCAAGCCAATTCTTCACCAGAAAGGATACAAGCTACCGGGGACCGGTTTCTGGCATTTCAGCCTCGTCGGCCCGGCTTGCTTGAATCCTGATGGAGCAGTGAGCAAGGGACTCATGTCTGAGTATACCCTGCCACACCTATAGTGGCCAAAAACGATTCAGAAAAGGGGGTGGTGATGAACAGAGTGTTTGAATTAAGCAGACCACTCTTACCCAGTCCAAAGATCAGGGCTTGATCCATCACCGTTATTTAGCTCACTGCCCCATCCCAGCTCAGAACCTGGCTATATGCAAATTAGTCTGTCCCTGGCCCAGTGCATCATGGGAACAGGGCAGACCAAACTACCAAGCCAATTCTTCACCAGAAAGGATACAAGCTACCGGGGACCGGTTTCTGGCATTTCAGCCTCGTCGGCCCGGCTTGCTTGAATCCTCATGGAGCAGTGAGCAAGGGACTCATGTCTGAGTATACCCTGCCACACCTATAGTGGCCAAAAACGATTCAGAAAAGGGGGTGGTGATGAACAGAGTGTCTGAATTAAGCAGACCACTCTTACCCAGTCCAAAGATCAGGGCTTGATCCATCACCGTTATTTAGCTCACTGCCCCATCCCAGCTCAGAACCTGGCTATATGCAAATTAGTCTGTCCCTGGCCCAGTGCATCATGGGAACAGGGCAGACCAAACTACCAAGCCAATTCTTCACCAGAAAGGATACAAGCTACCGGGGACCGGTTTCTGGCATTTCAGCCTCGTCGGCCCGGCTTGCTTGAATCCTGATGGAGCAGTGAGCAAGGGACTCATGTCTGAGTATACCCTGCCACACCTATAGTGGCCAAAAACGATTCAGAAAAGGGGGTGGTGATGAACAGAGTGTCTGAATTAAGCAGACCACTCTTACCCAGTCCAAAGATCAGGGCTTGATCCATCACCGTTATTTAGCTCACTGCCACATCCCAGCTCAGAACCTGGCTATATGCAAATTAGTCTGTCCCTGGCCCAGTGCATCATGGGAACAGGGCAGACCAAACTACCAAGCCAATTCTTCACCAGAAAGGATACAAGCTACCGGGGACCGGTTTCTGGCATTTCAGCCTCGTCGGCCCGGCTTGCTTGAATCCTGATGGAGCAGTGAGCAAGGGACTCATGTCTGAGTATACCCTGCCACACCTATAGTGGCCAAAAACGATTCAGAAAAGGGGGTGGTGATGAACAGAGTGTCTGAATTAGGCAGACCACTCTTACCCAGTCCAAAGATCAGGGCTTGATCCATCACCGTTATTTAGCTCACTGCCCCATCCCAGCTCAGAACCTGGCTATATGCAAATTAGTCTGTCCCTGGCCCAGTGCATCATGGGAACAGGGCAGACCAAACTACCAAGCCAATTCTTCACCAGAAAGGATACAAGCTACCGGGGACCGGTTTCTGGCATTTCAGCCTCGTCGGCCCGGCTTGCTTGAATCCTGATGGAGCAGTGAGCAAGGGACTCATGTCTGAGTATACCCTGCCACACCTATAGTGGCCAAAAACGATTCAGAAAAGGGGGTGGTGATGAACAGAGTGTCTGAATTAAGCAGACCACTCTTACCCAGTCCAAAGATCAGGGCTTGATCCATCACCGTTATTTAGCTCACTGCCCCATCCCAGCTCAGAACCTGGCTATATGCAAATTAGTCTGTCCCTGGCCCAGTGCATCATGGGAACAGGGCAGACCAAACTACCAAGCCAATTCTTCACCAGAAAGGATACAAGCTACCGGGGACCGGTTTCTGGCATTTCAGCCTCGTCGGCCCGGCTTGCTTGAATCCTGATGGAGCAGTGAGCAAGGGACTCATGTCTGAGTATACCCTGCCACACCTATAGTGGCCAAAAACGATTCAGAAAAGGGGGTGGTGATGAACAGAGTGTCTGAATTAAGCAGACCACTCTTACCCAGTCCAAAGATCAGGGCTTGATCCATCACCGTTATTTAGCTCACTGCCCCATCCCAGCTCAGAACCTGGCTATATGCAAATTAGTCTGTCCCTGGCCCAGTGCATCATGGGAACAGGGCAGACCAAACTACCAAGCCAATTCTTCACCAGAAAGGATACAAGCTACCGGGGACCGGTTTCTGGCATTTCAGCCTCGTCGGCCCGGCTTGCTTGAATCCTGATGGAGCAGTGAGCAAGGGACTCATGTCTGAGTATACCCTGCCACACCTATAGTGGCCAAAAACGATTCAGAAAAGGGGGTGGTGATGAACAGAGTGTCTGAATTAAGCAGACCACTCTTACCCAGTCCAAAGATCAGGGCTTGATCCATCACCGTTATTTAGCTCACTGCCCCATCCCAGCTCAGAACCTGGCTATATGCAAATTAGTCTGTCCCTGGCCCAGTGCATCATGGGAACAGGGCAGACCAAACTACCAAGCCAATTCTTCACCAGAAAGGATACAAGCTACCGGGGACCGGTTTCTGGCATTTCAGCCTCGTCGGCCCGGCTTGCTTGAATCCTGATGGAGCAGTGAGCAAGGGACGCCAGCTTCAGTCTGAAACATCCAGAAAAAAGGTGGGGCTTTCATCGTTTGGGAAAAAAAAATGTTTTAATCCAATGAAAAGTGTATTTTTAGGTCATATGATCAAGCCTTCCATCATTAGGAAACCAAAAGTAAAATGAACCAATGAAAAGTTTTATAAACAAGTCACATGACCTGTTATGCGGCATAGGGCTATAAAAAGCGTAGAAAATCCGTTGGCACGTGAGGCGGCGTCAGTAGTGGACCGATGTGCGAATAGGCCGAAGGCAGCACAACGCGCCAAGATCCGGATGGCACCGAGGTGGTGTCCAGCAAGTTGCCGCACTGGTGTGGCCATCCTACAATGCTGCGCCGAAAGTCGGCGTGGGGCGCCCCGTTGGCCTGTGAGTTCGCGTCAGTCAGTGGGGGCTGTTTGAGGATCTGACTGCATTGGAAAGCAATGTGATGCTGTGCGTCGCCCCCAAGATGAGGCGGCGTCAGTAGCGGACCGATGTGCGAATAGGCCGAAGGCAGCACAACGCGCCAAGATCCGGATGGCACCGAGGTGGTGTCCAGCAAGTTGCCGCACTGGTGTGGCCATCCTACAATGCTGCGCCGAAAGTCGGCGTGGGGCGCCCCGTTGGCCTGTGAGTTCGCGTCAGTCAGTGGGGGCTGTTTGAGGATCTGACTGCATTGGAAAGCAATGTGATGCTGTGCGTCGCCCCCAAGATGAGGCGGCGTCAGTAGCGGACCGATGTGCGAATAGGCCGAAGGCAGCACAACGCGCAAAGATCCGGATGGCACCGAGGTGGTGTCCAGCAAGTTGCCGCACTGGTGTGGCCATCCTACAATGCTGCGCCGAAAGTCGGCGTGGGGCGCCCCGTTGGCCTGTGAGTTCGCGTCAGTCAGTGGGGGCTGTTTGAGGATCTGACTGCATTGGAAAGCAATGTGATGCTGTGCGTCGCCCCCAAGATGAGGCGGCGTCAGTAGCGGACCGATGTGCGAATAGGCCGAAGGCAGCACAACGCGCCAAGATCCGGATGGCACCGAGGTGGTGTCCAGCAAGTTGCTGCACTGGTGTGGCCATCCTACAATGCTGCGCCGAAAGTCGGCGTGGGGCGCCCCGTTGGCCTGTGAGGTGGCGTCAGTAGCGGACCGATGTGTGAATAGGCCGGAACCAGCACAAGGCGCCAAGATCCGGATGGCACCGAGGTGGTGTCATAGTTCAGAGTTCTGAGAAGCGGGGGGAGGCGGCGCAAACGAGTCTCTCCCTCCATGTGGAGGCACTTCATCTGCAGTGGGGCGCCGAGATCAGGATGGCACCGAGGTGGTGTCTAGCAAGTTGCCGCACTGGTGTGTGTTGAAAATATGAAAGATCCTCAGCAAGTCTATGTTACTTCAATGGAGCGCCGTCTAGCTGAGTTTAGCCCGCTCTTGCTGCTACAGCGACAGGCGGCTGCAACAGGACTCTCAAAATGGCGGCCTGTTCTTTGGATTTGGGCCTGGTCCACTAAAATGGCCCTGGGACACCTTAGAACTCGGACGCTCAAATTTTTTTTTCCTTTCCTCTACATGCAAAAAAGGTAAATGCCCGGTACGTTACCTGCCTCATCTGCCACGATGTACTCTCCAGAGGAACCGAAAAAAAATATAGTTATGGTAATTGTGGCAAATAAATTTCATGTGGACAGATGAGTGTCACTCTAATAAATACAGCATATGAACATCATCATAGTCGATGGTTGGTGGAGACATTTTGACTATATCCTGGACCTGCCCGTCCTCGCCCAAAATGGCGCCGGAATAAATGGGACTCGTAACGCCTTGTTGTGTACTGGTTGCACAACCTTGATATCACAAGATACGTATGCAGTTTTGAAGCACATGGCGGGCGGGGACGAGAATTGATTGAATATTTTGACATCCCTATTGATATTAAGTTCTGATGTGTTATTGATTACTGTACTATTGAAAGTTCAAATTAACGTCACCCATGGTACTTGCCCGCAAATGTATATCTAGATAATTTTATTGTAACTGGCCCTGTCGTTTTTTCATTATAAAATGTACGTCCACCGATTCCGCAAATGTTAGACACCTTAGTTCTTGCAACCTAATGGCCCGCCCGTTACGTTCCTCTACAGTGTAAATGTCTCCTCATCATATACGATTACAGTTTGCTCCGTGGCCGGCCCACGTGGTTATAGGCCCGTATTTGTATACTAACATTTTCACAATAAAGGTTTTTAAAAGAAAACATGGTAGTAGTATTTACATTGGTAAAGTTTTTAATAATAGTCACTGTTTTCGAATCAGTAAGGGTAAAAGGTATAATACGCAGGTACGCAGTAAAGATAAATGGTCAAGGGCTGTTGTGTTTTCTACTCCTGCAACATAAAGTGATCGATAAGAATCTGATATTCAGGCGTATCGGCGACTAAGACAGCAGGCCGAGCCTCTTTTGCTCAACGGCTCCGTCATGGGACGAAGAAACGCCCTTTTTCTCGAAAAAGGAATATATTTTACTTGCAGGACAGTTGTACATTTTCCGGGAAAGTACATTAGCCTGGAACATTATAACATATATGTTTAAGAAAAAATTATGTTCGAAAGTAATAATAAGTGTAATTTTTAGGTCATATGACCAAGCCTTTCATCATTAGAATAAGAAAAGTAAAATGAACCAATGAAAAGTTTTATTAACAAGTCACATGACCTGTTATGCTTACGTTACGCGCTGCGCGCCGCGCCCCGGATCGCTTCCGGGAAGCTGCGCTTCGCGCATCGGAGCACTTCCGATTGCGCTAACGCGGCGCATCATATGACGCATTACGCGACAACGCAGGTCCAGAATATAGTCAAAATGTCTCCACCAACCAGCGGTCGGAACACAACCCCTTTCAGCAGGCTAAATAGTTCTGTTAAATGACAACAGAAGGGACAGGCAACAAGAACCATCAGTCAAAGAGGGGAGGGCAAGTTCTTCTCTACCGGGTCACGTTGGGGCGCTACCGGAACTGATCGAATTGGTAGTCTACAGTGTTTCTGGATGTTTCAGACTGAAGCTGGCGTCAGCATGAGAGCACCACCATCTCGTAGCTCCGTCGTGGCCATTCCACGAGCAATCATGGCAGCCGCTCCCCACCAGAAGCCTGCGGGAGTCGGGGGCCCCCAAGACTTTTGTAGAATCTTCAAGGCTGAGGGGACGCTTTCGAGAATGGAGCCCAAGCCCTAGCAGACAAGCATCCGAGTTCCAAGGTGTCGCAGGGCCATTTTAGTGGACCACGCCCAAATCTGAAGAGCCGGCCGCCATTTTGAGAGTCCTGTGGCAGCCGCCTATCGCTGCACCGCAAGAGCGGGAGCAACTCAACTACATGGTGAGCGAAACGCTGTAGTCGCAAGAGCGGGCGGTAAACAGCTGAATAGCGGAAGAGGCACAGTGTAGCAAAAGCGGGCGGAATGGCAACTGAAACGGTAAAGGGGCGCCCCACTACAGCGTGTCTTCAGGTCAAACGGATTGTGGGACAAGGTCCAGAATGCAAGAGTCACCAAAAGGCAAAAAGTTCCGCTTAACCCCGGGAGCCGGCCACCTATGTCGGGGGCGATATCAGGCCACACCAGGGCAACACGACTTGGGGAGGGGGCCGGAGCCAAGCGCCCCCTCCGAGTCCGCGCCATCACACCGTCCCTCGGGGGCCTCCGTCAAGCGTTTCAGGGAGGCACCGCATCACATTGTTTTCAAATGCAGTCACGTCGTCAAACAGCCCCCACTTACATTGAGAATAGTGAAGCTGTAGCAGGTGCAAATAAGCTTCAGACAGTCTAACAAGCACTCCTCAAAACTTTGAACTATCAGAGTGCATGAGTTTCATGCTCGATCGATTGAGCTAGCCGGATCGGGCAACAAAAAGTATAAAATAGTTATGTAAATAGTTATTTAATAAAATGTTTTACCCTGTTACTTTGCTGGTGTGTTGTATATATTTGTAATATTTGCATAGAGTTTATCGTTATTTTGGGCGGGGTGGGTGGCGGAGCCGAGCTGTCTTGCAGCCATCATGGTGTGGAGTTCAGTTCATCTCACTAGTTTCGTATTTCTCATGAGGGGTTGTTCCTAATGTTTCTATTTTAGCGAGGTCAAAAAGAGATCCCATTAGTGGCCTACTGATTTTGCTCGATCCCTTTTGTTTTTTTACACGATGTTTCACTATCTGCAAACACTAAACACAGTATTGCGACTCTGTGCTTGTTTGTAAATAGAGAATGAACCAAAGAGAACCAATTCTAAAACAGTAAATGCTTGGATAACAATCAATCAAATGGAGAGAGAAGCAGGCACGACGGATTACAACGGGGGCAAAGGCCTGCGTTAACTACCCTTCACTATCTGCAAAGAGAGAGTACTCCTAATAGAAATGAGGGGGGGCAGCATTCAAAGCAGATCAATGTGCATAAACACGAAAATGTTTTTACTTACCACGTACTTGACATTCGACAGCTTATGATATTTGCTATTAACAAACCATTGAAATTCACTGAAAAAACCATAGGTTAGAGACCATATATAGTTAGGAATTAGCATTTAAAAAACCTTGAAAATTCACTAAAAAAACCATAGGTTATAGACCATATATAGTTAGGAATTAGCATTTAAAAAACTTTATTTTACTCACACAAAACCATTGAAATTCCATATATAGTTAGTTGCACTAACTATATATCGCGCACCCGCAATCCACTGCTGATGATGTCACATATTACATCATTCATGACATGGTCAGTGACATCACTGATGACATCACTGATGACATCACAAATGACATCACTGATGACATCACTGATGACATCTCATTTGACATTACTGATCACATCACTGATGACATCATTCATGTGATGATACGATGAACCTCTTCAGACTCTAATATAACCTTAGATACACTCAGTGTAAACAGACATTCACAGACTGTCACTCATCCATGGAGTTACTCACACACCTAGTCAGTCTTGCAAAGAATCAATCACACCTCCATTTCCTCAACTATATAGTTATACACACCTTACTTATTAAAACATATACTAACACATATTTACTCTGTTATACAATCCCTGATACAAGTTCACAATGATCCATACAGCCACTCACACATTCACTGGCTCTTATGCACAGTTATTTATATATGTCAACTCTCACATGTACTGTGTTTTACATATGTACTTACTTTGACATGTAGCACTGAGATATCCATTCACTCACCAATACACTCATGCACACAGTCAACCGCCCATACAGCTGTTTCCACATGCACTTTTGAACCCATACATCTAGTGAATCAACTGCTCACACATCTATGCACAGACTCATACACCTCCCAGACACCCACACACACACTCAGTCTCCCATACAAATACTTGGGCAAGCAATCAATAACCCATAGAGTTAGTCATATAGCTAATGATCAACACATGCATCAGATTACAGAACAACAGACACAATGATGCACAATTTAAAACAGTTTAGTCACTAACCCATGCACTCAGTGAGACACATTTAATCACTCACTTATACAGTCAGTCATGCACCTACTAAATCCTTCATCCAGACACTTATACATCCACTCATTCTTCAATATGTAAGACATATTTTAACTTTACAGAAACATACAGTCACTGGATGTTGTCATCAGTGATGTCATTTGAGATGTCATCAGTGATGTCATCAGTGATGTCACTGACCATGTCATGAATGATGTAATATGTGACATCATCAGCAGTGGATTGTGGGTGCGCGATATAGTTAGTGCAACTAACTATATATGGAATTTCAATGGTTTTGTGTGAGTAAAATAAAGTTTTTTAAATGCTAATTCCTAACTATATATGGTCTATAACCTATGTTTTTTTTAGTGAATATATATATATATGTATGTATGTATGTATGTATGTATATATATATATATATATATATATATATATATATATGCTGGGCCGTGTTTTAGCAGAAAGATTGCTTTAATTGGTATAATTGGGCTCATTCGGTCTAGTGGGCTCATTGGGTCCATTGTATTTTTGAGCTTGGTGTGTGTTTTACTTTTGTGGTTGAATTTACTATAGGTTTCCTGGTTGTTTGGCACCGTGTTTTGCCTGATTGGCTCGTAGCCCTGCCCCTGCACGCTCTGGCTGTTTTTCCACTCCTGCAGTTCTCCCACTCCCTGCACTCATGCCTTACTGCCTGTTCCTCCCAGGACTACATATAGTGGCCATGGCACGACCACGCCACTGTGCCGCCCTCTCGCCAATGACGAGCCCATCTGTGCCTGCCCTGACCTCAACAGTGTCCAGCACCAGGAACCCAGGCTCTTCTACTCCACAATGATACACCGCCGCTGACCTCTAAGCCCTGGACTCCAGACGCACCAACAACGGCTTCTGCTGCGCATCCCCCCGCCCCACCAGAGGACAATTCTCCTGCAGACACTGCTGCATCATATTCAGCACCGAAGCAACCAACAACAGTGACATCCCAATTACAGCTGCACCCGCTAAATAGACCGAGACCACCACAACACAACTCCAGTGCATCCTACTCTATGTACGTTCAGTCGGCAAATACACCACAGAGGTCTGGAACATGATCTTCTCCTTCATCCCGAATGCCATCTTCCTCACAGAAGCTTGGCTAAACATCACCTTTGCACCATGCATTAGCAAAGTCATCCCCAAAGGTTATAAGATAACACACCAAAACTGAACCATGAAGCATGGAGGTGGAATCACCATCATCTACAGGGACACCATCTGCTGCACGTCATCCCCTGATGACCTGGCAGAGGTAATAGAACATTTCAACTTCCAACTTACTCGGGGAAACACGCGTTAGCATGTCCTTGATAATTGTGCGTTAAACAAATTGCCACTTTGTGGCCGAAAAGGGCCCCTAAAGTAGCGGTATTTGGCTTGATAATATGCCCCATGGTTATTACAGGGCTTTGGAATTTAGTGCACACTTGTCAAAAGTAAGACACTGTAATATTGCCTCTCTCACTGACAAACATGATCATGGGCTGAAAAGATGCAGCATTATGCCTCTCTCTTCTTCGAGGCACCTGCAAGACTTCTAAATGTGTGTGTGTGTTTTTTTTAATATCAATTTGAATCCTTGAGGATGTTAAACCAGCAATTCTGTTTTCACTTTTAAAGTTCTCACAAAGTATTTTTTATGTAACTTCCTTGGCATATAAAGATATTACAAAGGTAGTGCATATCATTAGAAATCCATCTTTAGATTTCCCCTTCCCCTTCCCCAAAATTCCACATAAAAATAACTGATCCCCCTCAGAATACTGAGTCAGCAAACTCAGGACTGTCTGTGGAGAAGGGAAAAAATAATGAGAAAACCATACAAATCTCACATCTAGGAAATCCACAGCCTATATCCATAGGGACTGTTTCCATTATGTATCAATAGTCATGCCATTCTATAAAAATTATCAACACCAAATCAACCTGCTTTCAAATTAGACTAGTGCATCAGAGAAAGAACAATACAGTGTAAATAATATATGGTTATCTCTGCGCTCCTATAATCACATGCCATATTAATTCCTCTAGCACTCACATCTCCGGTTGGAGGACTTCAACTCCCCCAGTGGTGCCCTCAGATACCGGAAATACTTGCGGCTCCCGCAGCTCAGACAGCATAAACATCCGGTCTATCAAGTCTTCTTCAAGTTTTTCATCTTTTCAAATATGTCTCTTCTGTGCCCCCTTTACAGTTGCCCATTTATAAACAACCCATAACCATGCCTTACAAGTTGGAGGTGTGGGCCTAAGCCAAGAAATAGTGATCCGCTGCCTCGCCAAGTCAAGGTCCAAAAGGACAAATTTTGTGCTTAATTTCTTATTTTCTGGAGAGGGGAGGAATCCAAACAGTACCGCTCAAATCTCCATGGGCACCTCCCACCCCAAAGCCTCATTAAGACGGGTGAGTATTTCCTGCCAGTAGGAAGCCAAGGATAGACACGTCCAAACCATGAGAATAAAATTAGCTCCTACGGCTTTGCAGCATGGGCATTCCTCTGGATGAGTAGGACAAATTATATGCAACGCTCGCAGAGTGAGGTAGGTCTGGTGTACAGAATGATACTGTAACAGTTTGAACCATGCATTAGAAATGACCATTCAAACAATCTCATGCACTTTCACCCATTCCTCTGCCGATAAAGGCTCTCCCAGGAATGCATTCCATTTAGCTTGTATAGGAAGCGTCAATCCCGGTAAATCATCACATAGAGCCCAATAAAAGTGGGATATCAGTCGATGTCCCTGAGTCATATTCAACATAACTATTAAGATATTAGTTTTGGGAGGATCCTCAGGAACGGACGGCCATATCTTATGCGTGATTTTCTTACATTGATAATATTGCCCAACACCGAGATTAAAGGCCTCCATTGCCTCATCTCAGGTAAACTACATATCGTTCTCCCATCAACTGACAACCTCCATATTTCCAACGCTGCACTGACATTGACTTGGACATGCAAGAGAATGGCTGCACCGCCCACAGAGCATATCTAGCACATATGGAGCCCAGCGAACCACCCATCTAACCGTGCCCTCCCATACGATTGATACATGCTGTATAGTAAAAGGGAGTGAGGAGGGGATCCCGTAATCAAGCATCAATAGGGTTGGGAACGACCTTCCGCCATATGTGCCTACTAAAAGGCATTTCTCCCAGTTAACACAATCATACACCCAATGAACAGCATGTTATAGCTTTGATGCTATGTAGTAAAATTCCAAGTAGGGACCTCAAGTCCCCCCCGACTCCATGTTCTCTGTAAAATAGTAAGTCCCACTCTCCTATGGTTAGAGCCCCACAGGAGATCCAGGATCGATCTGTGAAAGTAATGTCATTGGACCACATAAATGTTGTACCGTGGGGCATGGAGGCAGCACGTCATCGCTATCCTACCCATAAGAGACATAGGTAGGTCTCTCCAGAACCTGTTTGAACACTGTATTTCCTCCACTACCCTTCGATGTTTAGTTCTAAATATACCCGAACCATGTGGACCAAGCAAACCCCTAACTAACGAGCCCCCAAGGTCCCCCAGGGAGACCCCACTTCAGGTAATGTGTCCTCTGGTATTTCCACTAGTCTCAACAATGGAATCAGCTTAGATTTATTCGGGTTCATTCAGAGACCCGAGATATTACCAAATGCCTGCTAGACCTTAAGCAGTATAGGTGCTGAATAAGTCGGTTGGTGAAGACACACAAAAATGTCATCGGCATGGAGGGAGACTACATGAATTATCTTCCAACAAGGTAGACTAATGGATCCAGAGCGATGGCAAACAAAAGCAGCAGGAGAGGGCACCCCTGACGGGTGGCCAAATATAATCTAAATGAAGCAGAGACCATTCTCCCGGAGCATTTACTAGCAGATGGGTCAGAATAGATCAAGCACACACACTGAATAAATCCAGAAACCAGCCTGATGTGATGGAGTACATGCCATATACAAGACCAGTTGATGAAATGAAACGCTTGCTCTATATCGAGGAGTGCCAGAGCTTAATCATCCTCCAGAAGACACAGAGCATGTCATACATGCACCAACCACCGTAAATTATGAGCCGTACTGCTCTTTGGAATAAAACCTACTTGATCCGGATGTATAGGAAGGGGCTTGTGAGGGAGAAGACAGGCTGCCAGAATACCCCTCAGGATTTTTATATAAATATTCAGGAGGGATATCAGCCTGTATGAGGTAGAAAGTGAAGGGTCCCTGACTGCGCTTGTTATCATGGGCCCCAGTGCTATGTGCATGGAATCCAATAGAGAATTGGCATCAAGTGCCTCATTATAGACCTCCAGGAGTCGATCTGCTAATAATGAAGCAAACTTATGATAAAATGCAGATAGTAACACATCAGTGCTAGGGGTCTTGGCGGGTTTAGGATGTCTGATTGCCAGAATGATTTCCTCTTTAGTAATCGGGCCATCTATATCTTCTATAGCCTCCCAGTCAAGCCTCGGATGTTCAAATGATGTAAGAAAACCGTGCACCGCCTCTCATGAAGGGAACGTACATCCCCCATATACCTCACTGAGATGGGCAGCAAATACCTCAATTAATGGTTATGTACTAGGCCTCCAGTCTTTCCATGTAACTATAGGACACAGACCTCAGGGGTCTCACATCTAATAAGTCGAGCCAACAAAGATACCGTCCTATCCCCCTCTATATACAGTCATTGCTGATAGGCTGTATGTATATATGCTTTTCCAGCCTAATCCAATCATCAAGCAAAGCCTCTTGAGTAGCACACCACTACGACAATCTACTAGGGGACAATGAGAGTGCTGCCTCCAGTCTGCCCAATTTAGTGTTTCAATTAACTCAGAACCCCATATGACATTTTAATACTTCCACGGAGGAAGACCTTTATGGCCTCCCAGTCAAGCACCTGACAGGAAGCAGACCCCCAAAAAGTAATGTTTCAGTTCTTCTGTGACTGTTGTTTAAAGTGGGAGTCGTTTAAGGACTCCGCCTCGAGGTGCCACAGAGGTATCGCCTGCTAATCCGGTATTCTTAAAATGGTTAACAAGACAGGGGGAATGATCTGATAGGTATCAAGTCAAATAGGTGACCCCCCCAGTCATGGGTACCAGATCAACTGAGAGAAAACAGAAATCTAAACAGCTGAAGGTAACCTTTATAGCAGTGTGGCAAGAAAGCACATGTTGCTCATGGTGATGTACACACCAGACATCACAACATTGGAGACCCTCCAGCACATCCCGGAGAGCTCCTGTGAGCCAAGGTTTAGTATGGACTGAGGGGGGCATCTGACTCAGTGTTCAGTCAATAACACAATGAACGTACCTTGCCAATACCACTTCTGTGCCCAGATATGGAGTGGCTGCTGCCATCACTGCAGGGACAAAATCCGTACATCAATATTAGGGGCTTAATCATTAATAAAAAATGTCATACAACCCTTAAGACACCCATGCAAGACAACATATTGTCCATCTGGGTCCACCACATGATTCTAATGCTTAAAGGGGTCCCTTGGAGACACCCAGATAAGTGTGCCATGTGCATAATCAGATTAGAAAGTGGCATTAATCTGCCCTCTCCACCGCTTCATTAGGCATGGGAGGCAGTTACCCCATGCCATTTTGTTTAAAAAATGCAAACACTCATCTTCGCCTCTCGAAGATGGCCATTCCACGGACATTCAAGGTAATCAATTAATTCATGGGGGCATCCATACTTCACAGAAATGTTGTTCACCTACCCTTCTATACAGAACAGGTATATTCACACACCACCAAAACATGGACTTAGGCAATACCCTTTGCATGTTCTCTTGACACAAAAGCAGCATGAATAATATACACCACCAAACTTTAACCATCAAACCGTACCCTACCCTCAACTGCGGTCTTCCCATGGGCAGTATTCCAATACCACTGGGCCGTAAATAGACAAGAAAGGAATTAGCACATACCACTCCACTCCCAAATATACAATACAAAGAATAAGAAGAAAACTTTAAATACTATTCCTCTCTTTAACACCCTTATAAACATGTGCTATTTAAGAGGTCAATGAGTCAGGAAGGTGCGAGGCAAGCACATTCCAGCTCCCCCACAAAACTGTCTGCCTCTAAGGGGCTAAGCACCCCCACTGACACACAACTCACAACCATAAGGGGTAGGACCCCTGACTGTCCAAAACATAAATATATTACAGTTACATATCTGCCATGCACTCAGAGAGAGCACAACATTCCTTATGCATAGGTCAATATGCCGGCCCGCGAGCCCTCTCCAAGCCCTCATCCCCCCAATAGTGGCAGCCATAATGACTTAGGTTCAAAAGATACAATCCCAGTTATTATAAGCAATCACAAGTCCAAACCATCCATTCAGAAGGAAGTGTTTTCATTTGGATCCCTGCCTCTCTGTTGCACCTGAGAGGCCACATCTGAGTCAGGGACAACCTCCGTAGCTTGTAAGGTACCATGCAGGCAAACCCACAGCCTCACTGATCCCGGACTAATGCCTCTTACTCGCCAACTGCCCAATCGTCATTGACCATGGCAACAGTGGGCCGATGCTGATGGCTGGGTCAACGCCGTCGGGGACACAGGGTGATCACCCGAGTTTCCTCTAAAGTCAAAATAAGTCACTGGTCTCATCACCCGTGAAAAAAAGATATAACCTTCCTGTAATAGTCAACTCTCAATTTAGCAGGGAGTAGGAGCCTATATTTAAGATTAAGTTCCCTTAGGTGTTTTTTGACTGAAAGTAACTTTTTCCTCTGGTTGAAAGAGATGGAATGTCCCTCAAACAGCAGAGGCCCCTGGGTTCAGGTGGTCTGTAGGATTTCATCTCTATCTCTAAATTTGAACAACTGGGCTATGATTGCCTGAGGCAGTGCTCCATTCAAGGCAGAGGTACCAGGGCCCTGTGCACTTCTTCAACAGTGAAGAGCGTAGAGAACTTCTTTGGTACAAAAGTGGAAGTGATCCAATCTTCTAATAAAAGTTCAGTGTCCTTCGTCCTTTCCGGAAACCCCACCAAGTGCAAAATATTCCTATGGGATCAGCCCTCTGCATCTTCTAGATGATCATCCAAGCATATTGCTTGTCTCTGGAGACCAATAACAGTGTCACAGAGGGTACTAACCTCCTCCTGCAGAGCAGTAATGCTTTGTTCAATGGTGGTCAACGGATCTGATACCTTAAGTAGATCAGCCTGCAACAAATTAACATCAATGACAACAGAGTCAATTTTATGGACCATCTCATCCCTTGAATTCTGAATCCGCAAGGGAGGGAGTCATTTTAGCCGTTTACAGAATTGTTTCTTCCTTTCTATCTGAGGTTACCTCTTGGGCCCCAGGACCCGGAGGCACTGGTTGTGTATAGTTAGGAGTTTTTTGGGCTTGCGTTCCCCGGTTTTCCTTCTCCTTCACCATTGTTAAGCTTGGAAAGCCAACTGGCATTAGTCACCATCTGTCAGGCTTAGTCGTTCCTGGTCTTCGGAATTGTGCTGAAGATAAATGGTTTCTACCTCCCGACGTCCCCGGTGTCTAGCAGAAAGCATACAGATCACCAAGGCAGTCGAGCGAGGGAGGGAAAGGAAGGGGACAGCGGGGAGGGTGAGCTGTAACAACAATACAAGTACGCCAAGTATCCTCACAATACAATAGTCACATAACATAAGAGTTTCCTTCCTTTACCTACAACTACAGTATACTTCAGATCCTACCTGGAAAGGAAAAAGGTGGTGGCCTCAAATACCAGAAGAGATAAAGGAAATACCATGGACCAAACCTATCACAAGGAAACAAAGAACAGACTGAGAACACTTAAGTGTTGATCATGTAACATGTAACAAGCTTCTTCTCATCCTACCAGCATGTGTCCGGTATAGTTCTCAGATCCGGGGATTCCTTGTATCCCCTGGGAACTCTCTTCTGAAGTTTGAGACAAAATCAAAAGGTTGTGGAAACAAAACAAAGATGTGGGCAACAGGACGTGTTAATATTTCTTAAAACGATCTGTACCCAATGGTAGTAGATAGCTCCTATATATATATATATATATATATAAGGTTTTTGTTGCTGGACGAACTGATTCTGTAAACAGCAGAGCCAGCGAAACAATCAGGTCTCCAAACAGGTATCAGTAATAATTGGTTCCTTCTATCAGTCTCTTTCTGCAGTTCGAAGGTATACCACAAAAGAACAAGGGATAATAGTTCATACCCTGATAGTTCAAGTATATATTGTTGCGCAATGTTGAATCTCACGGTCCTGGAGATTCCGAGTCGTAGTATGCCACAATAATGAAACCAGTTTGAGGCGGCAGAGTCTCCTTGAAGGCAACAACGGAAAATACTAACCGAGGAGGGATTCTCACCTCGCGCTAGTTCGTAGTAACAACAGATTTGTACCCAACCCAACACGGGGTACAAAGGAATGAGTGCTGAGAGTTAGTTCAAGCACTTACTTGGTCTGTATCTGAAGGCTCGCCACCTTACCGGTTCACTCGGCGAGAATAATCGGCAGCGTCTGTCTCCCTCGCTGCTAGTTTATTTCATGGTTGTGCGCGATGACACGCGCCACGCCCCTTACGTCACAGGCATGCCGGGAAACGTAGTTTTCTGGTCTTGCGCTCTACGAAGGAATCACAACAGAAGCAGAGACAGCGGCACTTGAATACAGTTCATGACACCAACAAAAAGAAGAGCAGAGTCCTCAATAAGCTTTATCAGGGTTCCCACCCCAACCACTGTTACTTAGGCACTATTACTCCTAATATGTGCATGGGTTTTTCTCAGTAATTGTTTCACAGCTCAGTGCTTAATACAGTCTCCTCAGGTCCAGGGGTGTCTACGCCACCAGGCACCAGGCCCAGGATGCAGCCCAAGGGACTCACACATGGAACACCATCTGAGCAACACAAGGATCTACGCCCCCCCTCCCACCCCCCCAGGCAGGCAGTCTCTTCTAAGTTAGGGGCCCTCTTGTGCAGTTTGGTTACATTCACCAACAGGACAGTCCCTTGTTAGCGTATTCCCCAGTAAGCAATGCCCGAAATCTCCCACGAAGCATACTGTCTCCTTACAAGCCTAGAATTCACTGACCCCGGTTCTTATAGGGGTCACACCATCAAATTGTATAGGGCATTAACTTCCATAAAGTTTGTGATTGCATAGGCGGGGCAACACATCTTCCTCCTGGAGTCCCCTAGTACACCTCACCTCTGGTGGCTCACAGCTGTAGCTCACATGTCTCTTTCACTCTACTTGCGGGATCAGCAGGCAAAAGAATACTGTCTTCGGGAGAGTACCAGGGCAGCAGTTATCCGGTCTTCCTCAGTTTTCTGGGCATAGCAGTGCAGCCCAGAAGGCTGTCAGCATCCAGTGCAGAAGCCCTCCATTCACACTACTCACAGCAGGCAAGTGGCTCTGTATCGGCAGCAGCCCCATTGGCCCAACAGGAAGCCTTTTCACCAATCCTTCACCACACGATTTAAGGGGATGATCCTCCTCACCTCCACACATACGAGATACACTCCAGTGTCCTGATCCTCTCTGCTCTGGCCAGCCCACCAGACCGCCATGGGCTAACTCCCTTGGCTGATCAAGGTTGGCCTCAGGTTCATCCGCACCGCAGACAAAGATGGTGCTGGTTCATCTCGGCAGGCCCCGTCCCATCAGGACAGCCAACTGGCCCATGGAAACAGTGCAAAGCCCTCCAAGACACCATAGGGGATGCAGGTGCTACAGCAGGTTATTTGGAAAGGATTCCTAACAGGGGGTCCCAGGATTGAGGTAGGATACTATTTGTATTGGCAGGAGCACTGTCAGGCACTTCTACCCGGCCATCTTGACTCGTTGTCACAAAGCAGTTGTTATGATGCAATCCTCATTCCATTTTGGGACAGAACAACAGAACTGTGAAAGGAATCAGCACAAGTGTGCATTTATTGACGTAAACACATGAAATATGTGAAAGTAATGACGGATAATCAATGCTCATTATATTTAATTGCACCTTTTCCTCTGCTTCCTGTCAGACAGGTTAACAAAAGACATGTTCATTTTTCAAAAAATGTCAGTGTTATGAAGTATCTGCATTAATTTCAATTTTTGTCATACTTTAAATATTGCCCTGCAAAAACATTGCATTCATAATGTTGGCGAACCCCAACATAGAGAATATGAGAAAACTTAGAGAAGGATATGTTTACTACTTCCAAATCCACAAATAAGCACCTTGATATATTTTTATGCCATGGAAGTGAACATAAATAACTCTACCAATAGTAATATATCTCTTGAATGTGATTTTTTTTCTTAACAACACGGTTTTTGGTTAAACACATTTCTTAACTCAAATACACTTGAGAAAATACCATGACATAATCAATATAAGATGTGCATAATATAATCTACTGTTTATTACCATTGTTGAAGGAGGGGAACCATGACTCACTCAATGCTTGATTGAGGTCAAACTTCTATAGCCAGGAACCAAATGGTATCAATTGTCTGGTTTAATCACTTAAAATAGAGGGCTATTCACTGTTTAGTGACAGGGTACTATCATCCAAAAAATTGTAGTTTGGTCATGATCACAATTATATCATGATTGGTTTCTGGTTTCAATCAATATTGGACTTGATCCTGTGGTTCAGTCATACGAGGAATTACATGTGGTACTGAGCCCTTATCCAACCCTATCTCACTTCTGGAAAGTGCAGGAGCAAATTGAAAAGCAATGTGCATGAAGGAAAGAGCGCTCTAAATATTACATCTTTCCCATAGGGTGTATTCCTTACAAAGCATAGTGTAAACCACCCTCCTATATGATGACATCAGACTCTTTCTACAAATGTAACAAAAACACTCTTATAGTGTATGTAGTGTCACCCTCTATTTGATTTTTTTGATGTATATATTCTGTCAGAGACATTTACATGTCCAAGCGGTGTCTTTGTTTGAATATATTTATGAATCTGAGTGATGACGAGATGCTCCTGAAGAGCCTTAAAAACTGCTGTGATTTTGGCAGCACTGTCTTAAAACAAGAGCGAAAGACGCCGAACACGCAACATTACCTCAATCGGTGCAGGAAGAATATAGGCTTGGTATACTGAGTTGCCTATGTTGTCAGCCTGAACAAGTGATCTCCCTGATACGATAACACTAATCATATTATCGTTTGACTCCAACTCAGATATTTATGGTATCTTTTGGACCAACAGTGAAAATTCTGTCACGAAGGGAACTTGTATTTCAGGCTGTATATATTGTATTCAGTCTTCTGTGGCAAACCTGTCATAAACATACAACTACAAGCAAAGGGGCTTCTTTGGGCCATTGTCTCGTGCTTACAGATACCCTCGCCCACTCACCTAAAATTAGTCAAATGAGTGGTCCTGATGAAGGTGGAAGATAATTGCTATTTACACCAAAACATGCGTTGACCTGAATGTCCAAAACTCCTAAAGGACAACACCAGTGTGGATTATCTTTGAAGATTCCACTACGCTAGTTTCATCGTTGTATGTTTGTTAGGTTGGGTAGTTCGAAGTGTGAGATGCAAATGTGTGAGTATGTTGTGATATGTCAAGTCAGAATGATTGCTATGTGGTTGATCTCATAGGGGTGTAACATATGAATTTGTTGTTACTGCTATTTGTATTTCGTCATATGTATAGCTTGTGGATTTGTCTCAGCACAATAGGTAAAAATGTGCTATGCACTTCAATGAAGAATATTTATGTATCAGCATGGATAACCATTATGTGTTTTTTCCAACTTGTTTTTAACTCTGCATAATCATCTATTTCTCTATTTATTTAAAAAAAAGATTATAAATAAATAAAAAATAATAAAAATGATTGTGTCCATGTTCCTGCCGTAAAATCCCCTAAACAAAAAGAATCCACATACAAATGTTTCTAGAGTGGCCTCCACTGTGGTGGAGAGCACCCAGGGTTCTTTCAATACCCCTCACACACCAAAAGAACCCTTGGCGTCATGCTTCATCATTGGGGTCTTCGCACCCCTGGCATGCTACTAACTGATAGAATACGTGGGAGCACTTAGTTTATGACTTAAGGGGTCATTATGATGGCGGATTTTCTGCATACTCCGGGCCGGCGGAAGCCACCGCCGGCCTGGAGTATGTGGGAAATCCGCCGAGGAGGCCTGAAAGACCCACCGCCCAATCAGGATGGCTGGTGGGTCTCACAATGTGTCCGCCGCTTTTCCGCCGCGGTCGGAAGGCGACCACGGCGGAAAAGCACTAACATGGCTGGCGGTGTCTATCAGACACCACCAGCCATATTAGGATGTAGGGAAAGTAATGCTTTTCCGCGGCGGCTTTTCCGCCGTGGAAAAGCATACGGACAATCACTTTGGGGACCCGTTGCGGGCCCCCTGGGTGAAGGTTGCGTGGGGGGTGCACATGGGGGGTACCCCCCTGCCTTTGCGTGCACGAAGCGGCAGGCACCGCGTGGTGCCTGCCGCTTTGTGCATGCAAATGCACAGCTTTCGTTTTTTACATTGCGGCGGGTGCTGCTTCAAGCTGCACCCGCCGCAATGTAAAACATACAGGATGTGACCGCCAGGGTGGCGGTCACATCCTAATTTGCACGGAGGGACCGCCGCTGCCCCTGCGGACGGTCCCTCCTTCTCTATGGTGGCAGACGGACTCAGGTCCGTCCGCCATCATAATCGGCCCCTATGTGTGGTGTGTTGAGGGGTTATGTCATTAAGTGAGTGGTTAGTAGCACGACGAACCCCGTAGAGGGGTGCGAAGACCCCAATGATGAAGCATGACACCAAGGGTACTTTTGGTGTGTGAGGGGTATTGAAAGAACACTGAGTGCTCTCCACCACAGCGGTGACCACTCTAGAAACATTTGTGTGTGGATTCTTTTTGTTTAGGTGATTGTATTTGGGGAGACCGAATCTACCCTACTGAATCTCTCCTCTCCCCTTTTGTTGTATTTCCTGTCTTAAAATCCTCATGATGGGCAGCCCTTAAGAGCTTTTTATAGCCCAAAAAAGGTACAAATATAGTTCAAACAGGAGATTCTTTCGGTGATTTTTGTCTTTTTTCCCCCTGGCTCCTGGAACTACAAAGTATTTTTAGGGGCTACCTCTTGCACATATTAGCATTGTCTCACAATGCCATTGCCTGACTCCAGTTCTACAGAAGATGACTCATTTTGAGGTGCATGATACCATATATTTAACAAAACCTCAATTTTTTTGCTGCTCGAAGTGAGTTTTTGAGTCCAATTGTGCCCTTTTTACTCTATGCTTGTGATCTAATTGATGATTCTGTCACTGATTTCTATGATACCGGTACACGGTCCAATAGTCTAATCAGACAATCTTTGCTTTCGCAGATAGTGTCTCTGAGTATCTGCTAACCCCAAGACTCCTGTCAATTACAATGAGAAGGATCATCAACTTACTAATGCCAATTGTGCTATTTCTTGTTTAACCAACTTACTGCTGTGCTCCAGATATTCCTAAAACATTTGAACAGAGCTCATCAAAATTCCCCTTTAATTTCGTGCCCAAATCAACCACCAGTGTTCTCATGTTCATTATGTATTTGCATCAAAATCTGCAATAGCACAACTATAGAGGGCGTCCAATGTCAATTAGTTAATATATATTAATAAATATAAATCATTGTGCATTACATTCCTGATACTGTTTTATTATTTACATGAGTAGATATTTTCATTATTCAATCTTTTCTTGGGGCATTATCAAGAGTCACGCTGCTTCTATCTCATGTTCTTAGTTTTGCATGTGATCAGGAAGAAGTCTTTGTCTTGCATATGGGGCGCTTTAGCCATTACTGCATTTATTGTCTGTGCACAAGGTCAGTATGTATACAATGGTCTCACATTTGCCACTATGTAATACATACTTTCTAGGACGGCTGGACTCTACGCTAATTCTAGTAGTATTGTCTAAAAATGATCTGCATTAAAATTCTGTGCCTAAAACATGGTCCATATTTGATAATTGAGGTATGTGGGCCCTGGCACACTCAAAATGACCTGTAATAACTGATTGTACTACATATGATCACTCCTCATTAACCATTGTATTTATTCTTGGTTATATTTGGGGGTCTTACAGCTCTCATAGATTGCCTGTTTTTGGACTACAGCCCAGGATCAAGCTCAACTAGTGAAAATTCTACTCACAAGTAAAATGTTTCCAACAGGTAAGATGGACTGACTGTAACAACTAGAATCACTCTTCCAATTGATAACTGTCAGTCATCAGACACTGTACATTCACTCTTATTCATATATTCCCCTCCACCATTATAATAAAGGATGTGATGCAAAGCTCACTTGAATAATAGGGATTCCCTTTAGCAATTAAGCTTAACAAACCCAAAACCACAGACCTCCTGTCTAGCGTTAAATTTAAAATACCTACCAATAATTCTCCAGTGTCTCTACATTGGTTCTAACTCTTGTACGTGGCCCTCAGGGTGCTTAGTTAATGTGGGCTCAGGAGTTGGGCACCATGTTGCATGTTAGGTCAATATAGACCATATCTGATAGATATCCCTCAGGCAGCGCAGGTATACCAATTTACCATTCAGAGAAGGGACAACAGATAGGTGGTATCCCACACATCTCTACTGAACTCTTCAGAGGGAGTCTGCACTAGGAATGTAGGATTACTTTCCTGAAGAACAGGTAATATAGTGGGTTTCTTCAAACATTTGCCAAGGTGAAAATACACAAGATATCTGGATTAGTATTTTACAAGGTGTTATATGAAGCCAGTCCAAGCAGGACAGTTGTAAAACCACTATTTCAGATAGTTAGCAACTATGGATGTACAAAATAAATACCGAATAAAAACAAGCAGAATTTATATTACACGAACATCCTTCTTTACTTAGTCTTGCCCAATAATAATTAATCCTGAAAGTCTACCATCTGGTGCAGAACATTTGTGACATAACTGAGTCTTCAGGCAGGCGGCTTGTGAATGAGAATACAGTTTGTAATTAGTCAGCATACGTGATGGAGAAATATTAAGCTCCCTAGAATATGAAAATGTTCATCTCTCTTCAAGATTGCTTGAAACACTGCTTTTGTAGTGATTCACAAAATGATTGTGAGAACGTTTCTCCCTTGTCAAATGATGTAGTGTCAGAAGGAACCCACAGAATTCTCTCCAAATATTACATGTATTTTTCCACTAATGCTCTATAAAAGCCTACATATCATTTGAATACATGAACTGAAAGCACACTATCCGAACTCAGAGAATATGCACCATTTGTTGCCAAACTATAAACAACATAAATGGTTAAATGGAATCAAAACTTTTTTTCAGAGATATGGCTTCAGAAGGCCTTAGGCAAGTGGTTGGCAGGAGCAGAAAAATTGGGCACTTAAGAAAATAATGCAAAAACACAAACTGCCACCTTCATTCTCAAACGTAGCTCCTAATGGTCCAGTATTCATTTCTGTCTCAGTAGTATGGTGTGACAAATATCTGTTTTTGTGACTGGTTTTACCCAGAGGTAAAAGTTAACACGCCCTTGAGCCACGCGGAACGCTGATTAATACAACATATCAAATCAATTAAATGTCAATACTTTATTCAATTTCGTAATAAAATCATTAAAGTCCAAGAAGTAAAAAAATGTAAAAACCTTAAAATACAAAATAAAGACAATTACTGAACCAATTGAATTATTTTAAACTGCACCAAAGTGCTATTCAAGAACAATGTAAAGTTTTCTTTCTAATGTAGAAAGCAGCCTAAAAAAACTTTACATGCTGCAACACATCTCCATGGTAGACAAAGATTGTAAATAGAGATAAGCAGGATGACTTTGTCTAAGCAATCTTCAAATAAGTCTAATGTAGCATTTTCTCTAGTTACTATAACATTTACAAAAGACATGTAATCACAAGAGCAGTTTGTTAGTTTTACAGACCAATCATTCATTTCAGGAAAGCTAATTAAGTGGTGAAAAATATCCAATCTTAGGCGGGGCAAAATAAATCTATGCCTGGGATTTAACACAGATTTAAGATAGGATTGCATTTCATATGTGGTTAAATTAAGTTGATTATTTGAAACACTGGGCTTTAAAATGTCAGTGGTTAATTTAAGGTTCTCGAGATGCACCATACATTAATTTATCACATTTTTTAAATAATGTATTTCAAGTATTCAGGCTTCTCTTAATAATCAGGATGCCCTAGGTCACAAAACAAGCATTGCATATATGTCAACCTGGGAAGATTGGCTCTCCTTGAGGCAGTCCACAATAATGGCATGAAATGAGCGGGTATGTTCTGATGTCCTAATTTTATGCCATAATAAACAGGCTGCAACATTATTTTTATTTTGTTAAATATCTTTATTGGTTTTCTGTTTTATTAATCCTTACTGTAATTGTTCTCCTTCACATTACATTTTGCATGACAATACAGAATAGTCAAAAGTAACATGTAGACCTGCTTGATACAACCGTATGACATCAATGTACAGATTATTGCTGTTTATTGCAGAGGCAGAGATATTGCATGTCATAATTCTCACATGTAGTGTCAGCAAATGGCAAACTGTGCAATGTCATGATCGCCTGCTCACATTCCTGCAGAATTGCTACCAGTTCGCAATTTAAATCATTAGTTCCATGCATCAGCATAAGTGATCTTAAACAGTATGATTATACACAATATATACGTCATCAGTAGACGTAATGGAAATCTATATATAGTCCCTTCCAACCCCAACAGTAATGCTTTGTAATAGAAAGGAAGGAGAGAGGATGGAGATGTACCAATAGGACATATATTTTCCAATAAGAATCTCATAACAACATACTTAAAACACAGAAATAAAGGGGCTGTCATTGATTAAGAATTGTATTATTCTTCGCTGGACTGTGTATAGGGCGAGGTGCTGCTACCTCAGCCTCCAGTTTGCGCCAGGGAGCTGCGTTGCAGAGAGGTGTTCAGAGGCCACGCCCCTTTTTACACCTCTCTGCAATGCAGCCCCCTGGCACTTTTTCAGAGGGGGAACTGATTCCCCTTGCATACTGGGGGTCCCTGGGGGCCAACTAGCCCACCAGCAACCTCCAGTATGCGCCAGGGGGCTCCATTGCAGAGAGGTGTAAAAATGGGAGTGGCCTCTTTACATGTCTCTGCAAGGGAGCCCCCTGGCCCATACTGGAGGCTCCTGGTGGGCTAGTTGGTCCCCAGAGACCCCCATTATGTGAGGGGAATTACTTCCCCCTCTGCAAGCTCGCCAGGGGGGGCGTGTTTGCAGAGAGGTGCAGGGAGGGGGCGTGGCCTCCTCCCGATCCCGTTTAAAAAAACGCCCCCCTTCTTTTTCTTTTTTTTTATGCCCTGGGGACCCCATCCCCCAGGGCCTGCCCCCAATTTTTATTATTTTTTTAATCCGGAAGGGGGCCGCGTGGCCCCCCTCCCGTGGCCTATTTCGACCCTGGGGACCCCATCCCCGGGGCATGGCCAACTTTAGTTTTTGTGGAGGGGGGCTGCATAACACAATTGCTTTGCCCCGGGGGTGGCTGTCCCCGTGGGCAGTGTGGGGGGATTGGGACCCCCCCACACTTTTTAAATAATTTTGCCCCCGGGATTCGGTCCCCGCGGGGGCTAACTTCTAAAAAAGCAGACCGGGTTTTTTTTTTTTTTATTTCACGGAGTTCGCATACGTACGCGGAACCCGGGTCAGGGCTGCCAACACTTCCTGGTTTGGAGTGTTGACAGCCAATTAGCATTCAGCTCGTGCTCGGGAAGGTACAGAGTACAGTGAGCTTACAGTAAGCTTACAGTAAGTTCCTATAGATACACTTATGATTTTACTTATGATTTTCTCAGGAACTACTGAATGGATTTACATCATTTATCAAAAAGTGTGATCTGCGAACAGAACTCTACCTTTTTGCCAAATTTGGTGTAATTCCGTTCAGCCGTTCGGGCTGTAACCCCGGCTAAAGGTCCTATGGAAAATTGCATGGGAAAACACGTTTTGGGACCCCCCTTTTTTCTCGCCCCCGCTTCATGAATCACCCCCAGCAGAGTGAAGCAGGCCATTTTCTTGGAAAAATTTGCGAAGATTCGACCACTGGCGTCAAAGTTATTCCAAATAGAATGTTGCAGATTTCCTATGGAAACTAGGTTTTAACTATAACTACCTACTGGCGACCGCAATTTAAATTCCAAAGAGATAAAGCTGATTTTGAAGAAAGACGCATATTTACCTTTGGAAAACAATATCAACAAAGAAAAAACAAAACAACAACTAATAAAAGAGGCGATGAAACCTCCAACTTTGATTCACTTTCCAGTGTTGAGCTGAGTGAAACAGAAGAAAACACCGCAAAGACCTCCGAACAGATGACAAACAAATCCAATTTTTTAACAGAAATGCGACAAGCATTAGAACAACAACACAAAGGAGGACAGCCCAACAGAGGCAGAAGCAGGGGGTGACCCAGAGGAGGCCTAAGAAAACAAGACGAGGCAAGAGAGGCCAGAGAAGAGTCAAAGGAGGACTCATGGTCGAAGGACAGACTGAGACAACCCGACGATAAGGGCCTCAGAACAAAATTCACAAGAAATTAATATCATCAACCTGTCAACAAGGACCTTAACCACTGTTGAAACAGACATATTGAAAAAAGGATTACATTTTTGTCCCACCTCAAACATGAATCTTGCAGAAACGAGAGTTGATCTATATAAATACACTCGCAAATTAAAGCTGGCAAAAATCTATGCGGAGAAATCTATACAAACAAAACAGTCCAGCAGAAATCCAGACACAGTGCTCGATGTGGAAGATATAGAAGGTCTGACTACCCTAATGACAATGGGCACCACAACAATTACACAAGTGGAACGGGAATTGATAGCACTAGAAGACCCAATGGAGACGGAGGGAGCCAGTGAAAGCGGTTTAAAACAAAAATCCAGATTTAATCCGATATTACCACCGGGAAACAAAAAAGATGTATTCCAAGAACTAGTAGTGGAAGAATTATACAAAATAAAACAACAGAAAAGACACCATAACCTGACCAGTAAAGAAAAGGGAATTTTGAAACAACTGGCAGAAGACAAAAACATAGAAATAAAACCTGCCGATAAAGGATGCAATATTGTGATCATCAATAAAACAGATTACGTGGAGGAAGCCCAACGCCAATTGAAGGATGTAAGCTGCTATCAATTATTAAACCAAGATCCAACAAAGGTATTGCAAACTAAAATCACAACTCATCTTGGAGAATGGCTTCATTCGGGCTTAATAAGTGAAGAAGAACACAAATATATGAGCAACAAATTTCCAACATTACCCACCTTTTATTGCTTACCGAAAGTTCACAAAAACCAAGAAAAACCACCAGGCAGGCCGATTGTGTCGGCTAATAACTCACTACTAGAAGGAATTTCAAATTACATAGATCAATTCCTGGCCCCACTAGTGAAAGATTTAAAATCCTACCTGAAGGATACGACTGACCTTCTAAAAAAGCTTCAAAACGTGGTCTGGCAACCATCCTATAAATTGATCACAATGGACGTAATCTCATTGTATACCAGTATTAAACATCAAATAGGTATAAATGCATGTAAATACTATCTGGGGAAAAGAAACATAAAATACAGAGAGTACAACAAAATTTGAATCAAATGATTTCGCTATGCCTACACAACAATGTCTTCTTATTCAATAAGCAGATTTACAAACAAATGCAAGGCTGTGCCATGGGCTTCTCGTTCTCCCCAAATTACGCAAATCTCACAATGGGTTGGTATGAACAAAATGAAGTTTGGAAAACAGAGAATTATGAGTGGAAGCAAAAAATCTTCTTGTGGCTAAGGTTCATTGATGACCTATTAATCATCTGGAATGGCACACAGGCTGAATTCGAACAATATTTTGCAAAACTAAACAACACTCCAACCAATCTGAAATTCACTTTTGAATTGAGTACAGAAAGAGTGGTGTTCTTAGACACAGAGATTTACATCGACAACAACCAACTAGAAACCACATTACATTGCACAAAAACAGCGGCAAATTCAAGAGTTTCCACAATGAAAAGTTGAAATGGAGTATCCCCTATGGGGAATTTTTGCGATTAAAAAGAAACTGCTCAAATGAGAAGGAATTTGAAAAACACAGCAAAAAAGCCACAGAGAGATTCCTAAAAAGAAAATATCCAGCCAAGGTCGTAGAAAACTGTCTAAAAAGAGTAATGGAACAAGACAGAAAAGAAATCCTGCACAAAGAACAAGAGGATAAGAACAATGATAAAACATCCGACTAATAACCACCTACAATGCGGAAAAACAACAGCTTGTAAAAATAATCAGGAAACACTGGGGAATCCTAAAATCAGATCATACCCTAGCAAAAATAATTGGAGATCATCCTCAAATCACCTTTCGAAGAGCCAAGAACATTGGAGATCAATTAGTTCACAGCCACTATAAAGACAAACCAAAAACCACCTGGCTACAAAGATCAGGTTTTTGGCCGTGCAGGCAGTGCAAAGTTTGTAGAATCGCAAATGCCACAAAGGAAATTGAAATACACAAGGGAAAGAGATAGAAGTTACGTCAACATCTAACATGTAAAAGTACATATGTAGTGTACATGGTCATATGTCCCTGTGAGAAGAGATACATCGGCAGTACGATCTTTGAGGTGAAAAATAGGATATTACAACACACAAGAGCAACCACTCACAGAGACCACTCAAATGCCATTGCAAAACACATGGACAAATGCCATGACAATAACTGGGAATCCCTAAGATATTGTGCCATTGATCAACTAGCCGAATCAGAGAGAGGAGGCAACCGCAGTAAAGCCCTCAGGCAGAAGGAATCCAAACACATAATCAGCTTCAGGACCCTAGACCCGCGAGGCCTGCAATCAAAGTAAAGAATTGCACGTTCATCTATAAAAACATAATAGCAGGACTCATCCGCCAAGAGACTCACTCACCAGAGAGTTGAAATACAGTAAAATAAGAGCATGAACAGAAGCAAATCTGACATCCAAAAAGCTACATATCATGTATTGGATAACCATCTAAGAACTATGTGATAAAATCAGTGGCAAGAAGAGAAAATAACTCACTAGGGAGACTGAAAAGACATTCAGCAATGAACTCACTAAATATGTGATAATTATCCGCTCAAATGCTTTATAAAACCCTTCCCAAGTTAATGATATGACATTAAGAGCACTTTCACTTTTCATCCCTTTTTTTAATTTGAATGGTAATATCGAAAGATATGCGAAAAACTACATCACCCATAATGCATTTGCATATATATGTTAGAGCTCAACATCCCGTGATCAAGCCTTCAGGGAAAGGCGAAACGCGTTGGGTTAGTGACGAGAAGCAGGCAAAAATAAAACTGCTGGTTTGAGCAACTATACCTGAGTGAGTGCCTTCCTCATTTAACGACCGATTGTCGTACCTGTAAAAATATATATATATATTTATATATATATATATTTATATATATCTATATATATATATATATATATATATATATATATATATATATATATATATTCACTGAAAAAACCATAGGTTATAGACCATATATAGTTAGGAATTAGCATTTAAAAAACCTTATTTTACTCACACAAAACCATTGAAATTCCATATATAGTTAGTTGCACTAACTATATATCGCGCACCCGCAATTCACTGCTGATGATGTCACATATTACATCATTCATGACATGGTCAGTGACATCACTGATGACATCACTGATGACATCTCAAATGACATCACTGATGACATCATTGATGACAACATCCAGTGACTGTATGTTTCTGTAAAGTTAAAATATGTCTTACATATTGAAGAATGAGTAGATGTATAAGTGTCTGGACGAAGGATTTAGTAGGTGCATGACTGAATGTATGAGTGAGTGATTAAATGTGTCTCACTGAGTGCATGGGTTAGTGACTAAACTGTCTTAATTTGTGCATCATTATGTCTTTTGTTCTGTAAACTGCTGCATGTGTTGAACAGTAGCTATATGAGTAACTATATGGGTTATTGATTGATTGCCCAAGTATTTGTATAGGAGACTGAGTGTGTGTGTGGCTGGCTGGGAGGTGTGTGACTCTGTGCAGATCAATGTGTACTTGTATCAATGATTGTATAAGAGAGTAAGTATGTGTTAGTATATGTTTGAAAATGTAAGGTGCTCTATGTTTAACTGTATAGATTAGAAAATGGAAGTGTGATTGATTCTTTACAGGACTGACTAGGTGTGTGAGTAACTCCATGGATGAGTGGCAGAGTGTGAGTGTCCGTATAGGTGTATGAGTGCATATGATAGTGTTGTAAAGATGAGTGATTGTATGTATGAATGATTGTATGGGTGAATGAGTGAGTGTTTGTGTAAACATAGGAATCAGTGAGTGCGTATGTAGTAACTAGTATTGGTGTGTCAATGGTTTAAAAAAATTATACTCTGTATTTAGCACTGGGTGTAACAGAGGTTATATGAAAGTGTGAGGAGATGCATTGTATTGTCACATGAATGATATCATCAGTGATGTGACCAATGATGTCAAATGAGATGTCATCAGTGATGTCATCAGTGATGTCATTTGAGATGTTATCAGTGATGTCATTTGAGATGTCATCAGTGATGTAATCAGTAATGTCATTTGAGATGTCATCAGTGATGTCATCAGTGATGTCATTTGAGATGTCATCAGTGATGTCATCAGTGATGTCACTGACCATGTCATGAATGATGTAATATGTGACATCATCAGCAGTGAATTGCGGGTGCGCGATATATAGTTAGTGCAACTAACTATATATGGAATTTCAATGGTTTTGTGTGAGTAAAATAAGGTTTTTTAAATGCTAATTCCTAACTATATATGGTCTATAACCTATGGTTTTTTCAGTGAATTTTCAAGGTTTTTTAAATGCTAATTCCTAACTATATATGGTCTCTAACCTATGGTTTTTTCAGTGAATTTCAATGGTTTTTTAATAGCAAATATCATAAGCTGTCGAATGTCAAGTACATGGTAAGTAAAAACATTTTCGAGTTTATGCACACTGATCTGCTTTGAATGCTGCCCCCCCTCCCCCTCATTTCTATTAGGAGTACTCTCTCTTTGCAGATAGTGAAGGGTAGTTAACGCAGGCCTTTGCCCCCGTTGTAATCCGTCGTGCCTGCTTCTCTCTCCATTTGATTGATTGTTATCCAAGCATTTACTGTTTTAGAATTGGTTCTCTTTGGTTCATTCTCTATGTACAAACAAGCACAGAGTCGCAATACTCTGTTTAGTCTTTGCAGATAGTGAAAAATTATGTAAAAAAACAAAAGGAATCGAGCAAAATCAGTAGGCCACTAATGGGATCTCTTTTTGACCTCGCTAAAATAGAAACATTAGGAACAACCCCTCATGAGAAATACGAAACTAGTGAGATGAACTGAGCTCCACACCATGATGGCTGCAAGACAGCTCGGCTCCGCCACCCACCCCGCCCAAAATAACGATAAACTCTATGCAAATATTACAAATATATACAACACACCAGCAAAGTAATAGGGTAAAACATTTTATTTAATAACTATTTACATAACTATTTTATACTTTTTGGTGCCCGATCCGGCTAGCTCAATCGATCGAGCATGAAACTCATGCACTCTGATAGTTCAAAGTTTTGAGGAGTGCTTGTAACACTGTCTGAAGCTTATTTGCACTTGCTACAGCTTCACTATTCTCAATGTAAGTGGGGGCTGTTTGAGGACGTGACTGCATTTGAAAACAATGTGATGCGGTGCCATCCTGAACCGCTTGACGGAGGCCCCCGAGGGACGGTGTGATGGCGCGGACTCGGAGGGGGTGCTTGGCTCCGGCCCCCTCCCCAAGTCGTGTTGCCCTGGTGTGGCCTGAGATCGCCCCCGACATAGGTGGCCGGCTCCCGGGGTCAAGCGGAACTTTTTGCCTTTTGGTGACTCTTCCATTCTTGACCTTGTCCCACAATCCGTTTCACCTAAAGACACGCTGTAGTGGGGCGCCCCTTTACCGTTTCAGTTGACATTCCGCCCGTTTTTGCTACACTGTGCCTCTTCCGCTATTCAGCTGTTTACCGCCCGCTCTTTTGACTACAGCGTCTCGCTCACCATGTAGTTGAGTTGCTCCCGCTCTTGCGGTGCAGCGATAGGCGGCTGCCACAGGACTCTCAAAATGGCGGCCGGCTCTTCAGATTTGGGCGTGGTCCACTAAAATGGCCCTGCGACACCTTGGAACTCGGACGCTTGTCTGCTAGGGCTTGGGCTCCATTCTCGAAAGCGTCCCCTCAGCCTTGAAGATTCTACAAAAGTCTTGGGGGCCCCCGACTCCCGTAGGCTTCTGGTGGGGAGCGGCTGCCATGATTGCTCGTGGAATGGCCACGACGGAGCTACGAGATGGTGGTGCTCTCATGCTGACGCCAGCTTCAGTCTGAAACATCCAGAAACACTGTAGACTACCAATTCGATCAGTTCCGGTAGCGCCCCAACGTGACCCGGTAGAGAAGAACTTGCCCTCCCCTCTTTGACTGATGGTTCTTGTTGCCTGTCCCTTCTGTTGTCATTTAACAGAACTATTTAGCCTGCTGAAAGGGGTTGTGTTCCGACCGCTGGTTGGTGGAGACATTTTGACTATATTCTGGACCTTCGTTGTCGCGTAATGCGTCATATGACGCGCCGCGTTAGCGCATCCGGAAGTGCTCCGGTGAGCGAAGCGCAGCTTCCCGGAAGCGATCCGTGGCGCGGCGCGCAGTGCGTAACGTAAGCATAACAGGTCATGTGACTTGTTAATAAAACTTTTCACTGGTTCATTTACTTTTCTTATTCTAATGATGAAAGGCTTGGTCATATGACCTAAAAATTACGCTTTTTATTACTTTCGAACATTATTTTTTCTTAAACATATGTTATAATGTTCCAGGCTAATGTACTTTCCCGGAAAATTTACAACTGTTCTGCAAGTAAAATATATTCCTTTTTCGAGAAAAAGGGCGTTTCTTCGTCCCATGACGGAGCCGTTGAGCAAAAGAGGCTCGGCCTGCTGTCTTAGTCGCCGATACGCCTGAATATCAGATTCTTATCGATCACTTTATGTTGCAGGAGTAGAAAACACAACAGCCCTTGACCATTTATCTTTACTGCGTTCCTGCGTATTATACCTTTTACCTTTCATGTAATTGGACTGCTTTATTTCACTTGCCTTTTACTGATTCTAAAACAGTGACTATTATTAAAAACTTTACCAATGTAAATACTACTACCATGTTTTCTTTTAAAAACCTTTATTGTGAAAATGTCAGTATACAAATACGGGCCTATAACCACATGGGCCGGCCACGGAGCAAACTGTAATCGTATATGATGAGTAGACATTTACACTGTAGAGGAACGTAACGGGCGGGCCATTAGGTTGTAAGAACTAAGGTGTCTAACAGTTGCGGAATCGGTGGACGTACATTTTATAATTAAAATACGACAGGGCCAGTTACAATAAAAATATCTAGATATACATTTGCGGGCAAGTACCATGGGTGACGTTAATTCGAACTTTCAATAGTACAGTAATCAATAACACATCAGAACTTAATATCAATAGGGATGTCGAAATATTCAATCAATTCTCGTCCCCGCCCGCCATGTGCTTCAAAACTGCATACGTATCTCGTGATATCAAGGTTGTGCAACCAGTACACAACAAGGAGTTACGAGTCCCATTTATTCCGGCGCCATTTTGGGCGAGGACGGGCAGGTCCAGAATATAGTCAAAATGTCTCCACCAACCATCGACTATGATGATGTTAATATGCTGTATTTATTAGAGTAACACTCATCTGTCCACATGAAATTAATTTGCCACAATCTAAACATGTCATTTTAATCTTTCCAAAGTTCTTCTAAATATTTGGGACCGTTTCCCTTGCCTCTGATGCTGTCAGTGCCACTTCTTTGGTGAATGTACTGGCAGATCGGGGGTTCTCCTCCAAATCTCTCTTTTGTGCAGCACTATAATTAATCGGTGCCACCTCTCCATATGACGATGCATGGTATAATTACCATAACTATATTTTTTTTCGGTTCCTCTGGAGAGTACATCGTGGCAGATGAGGCAGGTAACGTACCGGGCATTTACCTTTTTTGCATGTAGAGGAAAGGAAAAAAAATTCGAGCGTCCGAGTTCTAAGGTGTCCCAGGGCCATTTTAGTGGACCAGGCCCAAATCCAAAGAACAGGCCGCCATTTTGAGAGTCCTGTTGCAGCCGCCTGTCGCTGTAGCATCAAGAGCGGCCGAAACTCAGCTGAATGGCAACTGAAACGGTAAAGGGGCGCCCCACTACAGCAGACGAGCCTCCACCTGGGGAGGCCCGTTCACGCCGCCTCCCCCCCCCCCTTCGGGCACCCCACGCCGTTATTCGGAGCAGCATTGTAGGATGGCCACACCAGTGCGGCAACTTGCTAGACACCACCTCGGTGCCAACCGAATCTCAGCGCCTTGTGGTGTCTTCCATTCCGAAAATATTGTTGTGCTGCCTTCGGCCTATTCGCCGCAAGTGCGCACGCAACTCAGCTGCATAGCGAGTGAAACACCAAGGGGCGCCCCACTGCAGCCGAGGAACCTTCATCTTGGGGGCGACGCACAGCATCACATTGCTTTCCAATGCAGTCAGATCCTCAAACAGCCCCCACTGACTGACTCTGCCTCACAGGCCAACGGGGCACCCCACGCCGACTTTCGGCGCAGCATTGTAGGATGGCCACACCAGTGCGGCAACTTGCTGGACCCCACCTCGGTGCCATCCGGATCTTGGCGCGTTGTGCTGCCTTCGGCCTATTCGCACATCGGTCCGCTACTGACGCCGCCGCACAGGCCAACGGGGCGCCCCACGCTGACTTTCGGCGCAGCATTGTAGGATGGCCACACCAGTGCGGCAACTTGCTGGACCCCACCTCGGTGCCATCCGGATCTTGGCGCGTTGTGCTGCCTTCGGCCTATTCGCACATCGGTCCGCTACTGACGCCGCCTCACGTGCCAACGGATTTTCTACGCTTTTTATACCCTATGCCGCATAACAGGTCATGTGACTTGTTTATAAAACTTTTCATTGGTTCATTTTACTTTTGGTTTCCTAATGATGGAAGGCTTGATCATATGACCTAAAAATAACACTTTTCATTGGATGAAAACTTTTTTTTTTCCCAAACGATGAAAGCCCCACCAAGTTTCTGGAAGTTTCAGACTGGAGCTGGCGTCAGCATGAAAGCACCACCATCTCGTGGCTCCGTCGTGGTCATTCCGCGAGCAATCATTGCAGCCGCTCCCCACCGGAAGCCTGCAGGAGTCGGGGGCCCCCAAGACTTTTGTAGAATCTTCAAGGCTGAGGGGACGCTTTCGAGAATGGGGTCCAAGACCTAGCAGACAAGCGTCCGATTTCCAAGGTGTCCCAGGGCCATTTCAGTGGACCAGGCCCAAAAAGGAAAGAGCCTGCCGCCATTTTGAGAGTCCTGTGGCAGCCGCCTATCGCTGCACCGCAAGAGTGGGCGCAACTCAGCTGAATGGCGGATTTTGGCACAGTGTACCAAAAGCGGGCGGAATGGCAACTGAAACGGTAAAGGGGCGCCCCACTACAGCAGACGAGCCTCCACCTGGGGAGACCCGTTCACGCCGCCTCACCCCCCCCCCCCGGGGCGCCCCACGCCGTTATTCGGAGCAGCATTGTAGGATACCAAAACCAGTGCGGCAACTTACTTGACATCACCTGGGTGCCATCCACATCTCAGCGCGTTCTGCTGCCTTGGGACTATTCGCACAACAGACCGCTACTGACGAGCCACCCCCGGGACGCCCCACGCCGTTATTCGGAGCAGCATTGTAGGATACCAAAACCAGTGCGGCAACTTACTGGACATCACCTGGGTGCCATCCACATCTCAGCGCGTTCTGCTGCCTTGGGACTATTCGCACAACAGACCGCTACTGACGAGGCCACCCCCCGGGACGCCCCACGCCGTTTTTCAGAGCTGCATTGTAGGATACCCAAAACCAGTGCGGCACCCAGGCAACATCACCTGGGTGCCGTCCAGAACTAAGCACGTTGTGCTGCCTTGGGACTATTCGCACAAAACACAGCTACTGACCATTGTTGCTTCTTTTTTCCTAAAAATGTTTAAATGTTTTTACTGTTTTGTTGCGTTGTATATATTTATAAGTTATTAAAGTTTTATAATCCTACTACTTTGTTGGAGTGCTATATATTTTTAATGTGACACATAATTGTAAAAACTTTGATGTACAAAGAGGCATCCCTCGAATCTTCCGCTTCAGGCTCGGTCCCCTCCCCAATCAAAATACAGGATGGTTTTCAGATAGTAGGAACGCGTGTGGTGTGACGGATCGGTGGGGGCCTTGATCTACTGTAACTCCTTTGAAGAGGGGTGATTCTTTACAGCTGGGGCCATAAACTACATCTGCAGGGCTAGGTGATAGCCTGGGACCGGCCTGGACAATCGGACACAGAGGAAGAGGAGTTTCAGAGGGTGCGGTAGTGAATAGGGCGAAAGGGAGGTGTCGGGCGGGCACAGGGTGTGATTCTCAGGGAAGAGCAGCGCAGATGGGGGAGGTTTATTGCCCATGCATAAGACAGAGAGCGGGGGTGACCAGTGCCTGGGGGAGATGCTTGCGAGGGTGGGGAGCCATGCTAAGGATCGACAGCGTGCAGAGAGTGGGTCTGGTCAAGGCATCTAAAATGGCTGCCGTGCACGACAAAAGTGTGGCATTTGAAAAAAGGCAAGATGGCGCAGACAATGTTTATCAACACTTCCTGATTTCCTTCGAATCGAACGTTAACAGACGTTATCTCTCCCACACTACCGGTCCCCCTCGGCTTAAACGCCGAGATGGTAGGGACTGCATCCCGTGGAGATAGGCCGAGACGTCACTCAGCAGAAAAAAAAGAAAAAAAAAGTCTATAAACATACAATAAGTTAAAAGTCAATCATTCTTGTTTCCTTGTAGTACGCTCCCCAGTCCGCTTCCCGTTACGCGAACCGGGCGCACCCCAGGAAAAAAAAACGATGTTTTTTTTTTGTTGTTTTTTTTGTTGCCCCGCGGAGCCCTTTTAAAGCCTCCACATCAAACCTAGGGGGTCAGGGAGGATCTACTATACCCCCTTATGATCATTTGCCCCTACGCTTTGGCCTCCTCTTGTCTCTCGATCCTACCGAGAGACAAGATGGCGGCCGCTCCGTACTGTTTGGAATGTTTACAGACACCGGAGAGCCAATCAGCTTCGCTTCGCAAGGCTCCGTAACGCGAAAAGTACGCGAAAAGGAGCGCTACCCGGGATGCTGTCACAGATATATATCTTTTTTTAAACGTTAATTTCTCAAAATCCACTGGAGCACATATATTGAGACCCAGCAAATGCACATCGGGCTACCGGTCCCTACAATTTTGCCAAGTTTCATGCAAATCCATTCAGCCGTTCGATTTATTTATTTATTTATTTTTTGCCCCGCGGGGCCCTTTTAAAACCTCCACATCAAACCTAGGGGGTCAGGGAGGATCTACTATGCCCCCTTATGGTCATTTGCCCCTTCGCTTTGGCCTCCTCTTGTCTCTCGATCCTACCGAGAGACAAGATGGCGGCCGCTACGGACTGTTTGGAATGTTTACAGACACCGGAGAGCCAATCAGCTTCGCTTCGCAAAGCTCCGTAACGCGAAAAGTACACGAAACGGAGCGCTACCCGGGACGCTGTCACAGATATATATATTTTTTTGAACGTTAATTTCTCAAAATCCACTGGAGCACATATATTGAGACCTAGCAAAGGCACATCGGGCTACCAGTCCCTACAATTTTGCCAAGTTTCGTGCAAATCCATTCAGCCGTTCGGGCTAAAAGTGAGGCCAACCGCCCTATGGAAATTAACATGGGAAAAACGCGTTTTGGGACCCCCTTTTTTCTCGGCCCCCCCTTGACGAACCCCCCCCCAAATTTTCAGGGGCTGCTCAGAAACAAAATGTTCCATTTTCCTGAAAATTTCAGCCAATTCCGTCCACAAACGCCAAAGTTATTAGACATAAAATTTTCAAAAATCCCATAGAGAAAAAATCCTAACTATATATACCTACTGGCGACCGCCAGTAGGTAATATATATATATATATATATATATATATATATATATATATATATATATATATATATATATATATATATATATATATATATATATATATATATATATATATATATATATATATATATATGTGAGTGCGAGCCTACATAAAAAATGTCTGTAACAGGAATTAATATAATGCCCAAAAATGCAGACATTTCAAAGCTTGTTAATGTATAATCAATGTCTTCTTGCATATCATATACACTCAAAAACAAAAACAAAAATGTGTAGAGACTTTTAATTAAATTCAAGTACATGTACCCTAGAAAAGCAGAAACTTTGTTCTGAGGAGTAACGTTCTTTATCTTATATATTTCAGAATGTGAAGTATTGAGGGAAGAATGAGATCTCAAAAAGCCAGTAGAACTTGTTAGATAAGGGCATGCTAAAACATATTGCAACAATCATGGCAATCTCACTGGGCGCATTACTCCCATAGTTCAATGCAGCCATCTGATGCTTTAAATTGCCTTTACATTTTTTCCACGCAGGATTACAGGGGCCAGAGCAGAATGGGAGCAAAGGAGAACACCACACAAGTCGGAAATTAAATTGACGAATATTGACACGCGGGATACTTCGGATGCACCATGAAGGTGCCACGGTAGTGGAAAGGTAAGTGAGCCGAGGGCAGAAGATTGCATGCGTGAGCACTAGAATGTGAAGCAATCTTTCACCCGTGAAGGTGTTCATTCTAAAGGTGCTCCACCCTTGCTGCAGACCTTGCCGGGAGCAGAGCAAGCGTAACTTGAGCATTGGAAGTGGAAAACTGCATTACTGTCTCTAATTGCTAAAACATTGCATTTCCTTTAGACTCCATGAACTTTTTTTCAAACTTGGAGGGTCAATTTTAGTAAGTGTAACCTAAATATATTTCTTCTCATTCACCATTGTTAACTTTGAGCTTCTAATCATTATTATCCTCTAAGATATTGTCATTGTATGTTTAGAAAAAGTAAGAGAATTATCACCTGCTAAAAAACATCAGCATGTTGTATTAGGCCATGCATAGTTTTTAAGGTACACTGCCTACAACAGAGGGCCTGATAGGTGTAGAGCTAAGAGTTTCCACATCCTCAGATGAGGGTTTGAAGTTTTTTACAGCCCATTTCACATTGTTAAGTCAGCGTTAGTAGAGATCACTGTCAGCAGGACAGAGATCCCCAGGTAGGAAAATAAAAGCTAAGGGCCAGATGTAGGTAAATAGTATTTACCGATTCTAAAATACCGAATTTTACCGAATCGGTATTTTAGAATCTGTAAATGGAATGTAGGAAAAAAATCGGTAATATTTACCGAATCGGTAAAATTCGGTATCGGAGACTCGGTATTTACCGAATCGGTATTGACCGAATCGGTATTCCCATTCATTCCTATGGGCCTTTTTGGCCATAGGATTGAATGGGAAATACCGATTCAGTAAATACCGTAACGGTAAATACCGAATCGGAAAAAAAAAAGTGAAACCTATGATGGCAGCCAATCAGGTGCAAACACACTCCCCCTCCCTACCAGGAAGTGGCTACCCAGGCAGCTGCAACTAAATAGAAGGTTCTGGAGAGGCAGTCAGAGCTGAGCAGAGACACAGAGCAGCAGGGAGAGTTGTTTTGTAACATTACAAACAGAAAAATGGCAATCACCAGTGAAAGCCAAAAGCAAGACAGGAAGAGGAAATTAAAGTTCAGCAGCATAGAGCTGCAGGTACTTGTGGAGGAGGTAGTGAGGGTGCACAACTAACTTTTTGGCAGGCAATCCCTCACTGTTGCCGAGTCTGCCAAAAGAAAAATCTGGCAGGCAATTGTTGAGAAAGTGAATGCTGTGGGAGTCACAACCAGGCATACTGAGGACCTTAAAAAAAGGTTCTATGATCTCAGGAGCCTCACCAAGATGAAAATGGCTGACATCCACAAGCAGGCAGGCATAACCGGTGGAGGCAGGAACACAGCCCACCCCCTGACTGACCTCGAGGAGTTGGTGGCCTCAACCATTGAGGCAGACAGCGTCTGAGGACTGGGAGATATGGACAGCTCAGCCAGAGGTGCAACAAAAAAAGGTAAGACGCATGCGCAGCATGACCCCCATACCAACCTGCTTCCCTTTACCCTTTGTGGACAAGCAAACCCCAGTCCAGTACTGCTAGCACTATACAGGAGCAATGCATTACGGGAAATGTAGTCAGCAAATGTAAGACCATGTGTAACAGCGCAGACATCAGCAAGTTACTGAAATGATTGCAGATAAATGAAAGTGAAATGTGTAAATTATTTATTGTAGTGACCGTGACACAGTAGCACTCAGTTAATATACGCTCATTTATACCTAGGGGCCAAATCACGCAGTCGACCCACTGACACAGAAGGGACTGCACCAGAGAGGGAGGAGAGTGAGGAAGCAGGTCCAAGCCGAGTGCAAGTCTCGCACCACGAAAGTGACACAACTGGCATGTCCCTGGAAGATGACACTGACTTTACTGACCTCTGAGTTGCTGCACTCCCCACAGCTTTCCCAATCCCCTCACTTGCAATTCTCACCAGAAATTTCACCATCTCTGCTCCAGTCCACTCCTGTAATCCCACCAGCCAGGAGGCGTGTCGTGGCCCCACTACCATCAATGGAGGCTGCAGAGGGTGAGGGGGAGGCTGAAGACACCATGGATGAGAGTCCAGCAGCACTGCAGTCCACAAATGAGATGGGCCCTTCTCTCAGAAGACAACGCAGACTCAGCAGTGCAGGTGGACGTGGTGAGGGCACTGTGTTCCGTGGGCTGGAGGGGAGCATGGTGCGCATTCAAAGGATGCAGGGCAAATCAATGCAAGCCTGCCAACGCCAAATCAGAGCCCTGAATGTGCACATAGGAGACATGGGGAAGGGCATGAGAGATATGGTGGAGGTGAATAAAGGAGTTGCCCAAACAAATAAGGACATTGCAGAAGGGATGCAGCAGATGAGCCAATCAGTCACGCAGCTATGCACTAAAATTGACAGTGTGTCACGCACATGGCGCAGGGAAGCCCGTGCCCAGAAGAAGGCCATCAATCGCTTGGCCACTGCCACATCCCTGCTATGCAGGAGAGGCATAAATATGCAGGAGGCATTGACGCAAAATACAACTGAGGTCACCAGGGGCATGGCCAGAATTACCAGTGCTCTAGAGGCAATGTTGATTTCCCACACAGCACAGAATCCTGCCCTGGACGTGGCAGAGGGTGAAGACACTAGTAGCCGGAGCAGCATAGCAAGCTCTAATTTGGAGATACGGATGAGTACCAGGCGCCAAGCTGAGGCTGCAGGGCACGCTGAACAAAGCGAACAACATCAAAGTGGCTCAGGGAAGCGCGGGTGCAAGTGACATTACCGTTCATGGGTGAAGTAACCCGGGACATACAGTCCCCACGTGTATATTTTCTTATGTTGCATTTACGTGCTTAAACGTTGTGGCAACATTAAAATACGTTGGTCCCATACACAACCTGTCTGTGTCTCATTACTTACTCAGAAATAGTTGCGTGTAATCTCCTCACTTCTGTATCTGCCATCACTTGGTGTTGACACTCCAGCAGGTTGTGGTTTAGGCACAGCAACCTCGTCGTTATGATCCTCAAAGTCTGACAACTCCACCTCTGTGCCCTTCTTCACGGCAAGGTTGTGCAACATGGCACAGGCAGCAATGATTTTACAGCAGGTGATGGGGGTATACTGCCGGGCACCTCCACTCTTATGCAGGCACCTGAACCTGCTCTTCCATATACCAAAGGTACGCTCCACAATATTTCTTGTGCTCTTGTGGGCCCTGTTATATCTCCTTTGGCTGGGTGTTGAGGGGTTGAGGTAGGGGGTGAGGATGAAGGAGCGGAGGGCATATGCACTGTCCCCTAAAAGGAAATGGGAGTACATTACTCACATGCATACATGTACTTCTTTCTGCAATAGGTGTTAATAGGGACGAACACTGTGTCTTACCTAGCAGGTATCCTTCACCAAATTCCCCTGCTGTCAGCCGTGCATAGATACCGCTGTTTTAAAAAATGTAGGAGTCGTGGGTACTACCTGGAAATGTTGCCACTAGGTCAGTGATGGAGCACTTGGCATTGCAGATCACCTGCACATTGATGGTGTGGGTGGACTTTCTATTCCTATATATGTATTCGGTGGCAGCACGGGGACAAATGGGAATGTGGGTGCCATCAATGCAGCCAATGATATTGGGGAAATGCGCCATCAGATAAAAGTCAGTTTTTGTTTAGAGCAGTTCAGCATGGGTTTCAGGGAAGGTTATATACTGGTCCATCCTCTGTACCATTGCACCAAGCAATTTGTTGAAAACACGTGACAGGTTGCTCTGGGTCACCCCACCTACCGCAGCAACCACACTCTGGTAACTCCCAGACGCAAGCAGGTGTAGGTTGCACAGCACCTGCACGTGGGGTGGAATGGCGTGCGCCCTTGGGGTTATGTGCTCCAACAGTGGGTGGAGGTCCCTGATGAGGTCCAAGATGGTTTCTGAGTCCAACCTGTACCTCTGGAGAATCTCTGGCTCTGTGAGCATGAACAAGGTGATCCTCTGTCTGTAGACCTGCTCCTGTCTCAGCCATTCCCTCTCTCCTTCCTCCTGTAGCCGTAGCCGCCTCGCAATGACATAGAATGCCGCCTTTGTGAAAAAAGTATTGCATGTTGGGTCCTTTTTTATAGGCTGCACCTGGTTACCACCTGATTTCAATCCATGGTAAATACAGACTCTTAAATACCAAATTTCAAGCAAATTCGGTATTTATGAGCTTGCCTACATCTCAATATTCAATTTCACCACTTCTAATTTATCGATTCGGTATATTTACTGATTCGGTAAAGTTACCGATTTGGTAAATTTACCGATTCTGTAAATTTACCGATTCACAAACTGTTGCGATTCGGTAAAATTACCGATTCGGTAAATTTACCGATTCGGAATGTTTACCGATTCGGGAACTTTACCGAATCGGTAAATTTACCGATTCGGATGATTTTCAGTCCCCTACATCCCAAAAGCACAATACCTGTCGGAAACGGCCGAAAATCAGTATTTTCGGCCGTTTCCGACCGGTATTGGGCTACCTGCATCTGGCCCTAAATTGTTAAAGATAGGAACTTTGTTTTATAACAGCAAAATATTTTAAATAAACTATTCATTTAAAAATGTTTGAAACAGTATATTAACCTGGAAGTAATAACAATAAAAAGTCACAACACAATGAGTTCTCAAATTAAATATGTGTTGATTTAAAAAAATATGTATGAATTTAATTTTTAAACATTGATTTTTAACCAATAATTTAAAAATAAAGTCACCCATCATCGCTAATGTTTTTAAATTTAATTTGTAATAAATTTGTTTAAATGTTATACTTCAAATCAATGCAAACATTTTTATATTTCAATTATAATCTATTATTGACACATATATTACTACTACTGACTAGTGCTGAAGTGCATGTGCTTCTCCATTAAACATTGTAATAGTGGTGTATACACAAGTGGTATTTTTTGTTTACTTGTAAGTCTCATGTAAAGGGGTTGACCATATACCCAGGGGCCGTAACCCAAAAGCTACTAGTGGGCTTACAGTACTGATTGGCCACCCACACAAGTAGCCTTTCAAGCCTATCTCAGGCCTACCATTGCAGGTTCCTGTGTGCTGTTGACTGCCACTCCGACTTGGTATTTAAAACTACCTGCCAAGCCTTAAACTCCCCTTTTATTACACATATGTCATCCTTACGGTAGGACTTACATAGCTCATGGGGGAACATGCTGTGTAAGTAAAAGGTAGGAAATGTACTGTTAAGTTTTACAAGTCCTAATAGTGACAAGCACCAATGAATTAATGATAAACAATTATATTGCATGATCACTTAAAATAATTTAAGAAAATTCAACTAATTCAATCGCAATATTAAAAGAGAAAAATAGAAGAGACAATGTAATTCAGCATTTTTGGGCTTTTTATCCCCAGGGAATAAGATCACAGTTAAAACAATCCATTACATACCATCAGGCAATGAGCAAATTCACAAAGTAAGGTCTCTCTTAAGCAAACCTAAGGAAGTTATGATTATACATATCGTTGACTTTTGAGGTGCTCAATCTGTGCACGGTTAATCATTCTAAACAGATTTTATAAATAAAGTGCATTACTCCTTAAGAGAGCACCTGCCTTTCCTGCAGTGAAGTGTAAATCAGCAAAGTTAGGTGAGGGTTAACCCTTGTGCAATGTTGCATTTTTATTGGGAACAGCTGCCTTACTTTGTACAGTGTGCGAATTGAAGAAGTTGGGTGCAGTTTATGCCTAATGCTTTGTTAAAATATGTTTTCATGAGCCCCCTATTGAGCTATTTGTCACAAACTAATGTTTCTCTGGGAAATGTGGAAGTTAGAGAGTTAAGGTGTAGAGTCACCATTGTGGGGTTATCTCATGTATTACATAGGCCAATAGGTTATGTAGTACAGCGAGAATAGAAAGCAAATTAAATTCATGTATAAATAAATGGCATTTCAGAGTCAACAAATGGCATCACAGTTAAACCAGTGTAGTCATCCAGGTGTAATAAAGTTGACTTTTGACTTTCTTGTCACCTTGCACTTTGGCTAGGCATTGTGGCTGCGTGCAATGTCAAGTAGTGGCCATCATTACCTTTCAACTGCTTTAGGCACGTAATTCAATTTTTTTTATATGATCGACTAGGCGAGTGATTTCACTCAGAAGAAATCTTATCTCCATAATGAATTTTGCAAATGTGGCTAAGTTAGAGGGGACAGTGCTGGGGAATAGATCTGTTCCTGCTCTACACAAGACTGTGCCTCGAAGGACAGAAAGCTAGGTTTTAATAGTTTGCATCATAGTTGTAGCAGGGTTGGACAGCAGCATATGAGATGGTGCAAGGACTCCTCTTGATAATTACAAAGTCTGCATCCAACAATGTGTGACTATGATTTCTAGTCCAGGTGTATCTGTTTTATCAGCAGGGGCACCAATCCCACCCACTGGATCTCTTTCAGACATTTCTTTCAAAGAGCTTGGCTCACATAATACTGTATTTTATGGGCCTCATAGGATGTTGAAATGCCTGACAGACCTTCTCTTCCCTTGTATCTGGCTGTGTCTACTTCCCACACCAGCTGGTTTATAGCACTCTTTATGGCCATATAGCTTATGCCAAGTGTTTTCCAGTTTTCAATTGTCAGATTTAGGGTCTCCACTGCTTTTTCAAGATAGCTGTTCCAGGGGGTTCTACATGGTGGCAAACACCCAAATTTGTTTTACAATACTGTGACACCGACCCCTCTCATAAGTTAGCATTGGGAATTCATTAAACACTTTTCAGCTGTAAATTCTGATCATAAAGGAGTAGCTGCATCATGTTTCATATCTTTGAAATCATAATGATAAATCCTCTTTACTGGTAAAGTTGAATTTAACAATACAAGTTTAGAAATACCCCTTTTAGAAAGTAGACATTCTTATGCTCTTACTTCTCTGTGTGCCTTGAAGTCGGTCTCCAATACACATCTGGGTGGGTAATAGCTACACTTTTTGCATTCCCTCAAGACAGCCTCAAACAAAGGAAGAGTGGGTATGATAGAGAACTCATTTGCATTCTGATAATTCTTCATGGGCAGGAAGAGATGGGGAGCTGACACTTACACCTTAATAGGCAGTAGCCTGTTACCCACTTAAGGGCTGATTACCATCTACTGAAACTAGGGCTGCGAAGAAAGGACCTGTGTGCTCTTCAAAGACCCTTCTTTGAGGTCACCTCGACTTCAAAGGCACAAGTGGGTATAAGTACTGGGGCTCTGATCCTACCAAGACAGTACACTACTGGACCTCTGAAAAACTCTTCCAGGAGTAAAGACTGCTGTGGTACAACGTTTGCCACTCTGCTTGACTGTTGCTCTGGAAGTACTGCTTTTCTGCTTTGCTTTGCTGCCCTGCTGATCTCTACCCTGCTGAGGACAAGGACTAGGTCCATCTCACTTGAACCCAGAGTGACTCTAAGAACTTGCTGGCTTTCCCTCGGTTCTGAAGTCACAGTGCCATCAAAGACTTACTTCAACACTGTAACAGCACCTGGACCGTGCCTTCTGTGTGTCCTGCCCTGCCAAGTGGTGCCAATCCAGTCCTGGGCCCTTGAAAGGTGATTTCTGCTGTACAGAACCATCAAAGTTGACGCAGTGATGACTTTCCGCAGACGGAACCAATGCATTGCCCTTCGATGCCAACGCAGGAGCTAATCGACAAAATAGCTTCAACAGACTACACAGCTGAACTGCGACGGACAGCGTGGTTCAACAAAGATGCATTGCCTGCATCATAAAGTGGTCTGTTGGCAAAGCCTTTTTCGCCTGCACGTATCATAACTGATGCATCAAGTCTTGGACATTTGCTCCATCCAAGGTACTGTTTTAGCAGGGCCTTTGAGAGTCCTATGCCCTCCTTTGCAGTGGGCCTGAATTTTGGATGCACCACTGTCCAGCATGACCTCAAGTAACCTCTAAGTGCTATTTGCTACTAAGTACTACTTTTTGATGTATACTTTAAAAATTCATAACTTCGGTTCTACCTATTTGATTTTTGTGATTTTGGCCTTGTTTTACTCATAAAAACATGATCTATTTTTCTAAAGCTGTGTTGACTATTTTTGGGGTTTTATTGTCTTACTGTGTGTGTGTGTGTTGCACAAATTCTTTACATATTGCCATTTTAGATAAGCCTGGCTACTCTGTGCCAAGAAACCAGAGGTTCAGAGTAAGTTCTCTTTTAGTGTGTATCTATCTTACCCTGACCAGAATGGTGGTTCCTGCTTGAACAGAGTGCCCACTCTGAAAACTCAGAATCCCAGTTCTAACAGTCACATTTAGAAAGAGAGCACTGGCACTGGAGCCTGGTTATCAGGCTTCGTGCACTGTCAAAGTCGAAAACCAACATCTAATAGTCCAAATAGGGGCAAAACGTGGAGGGACATTTGTTTTCTTACAAATATTATTTTAGAATACAGATTCAGAAACAGTGTCAGTAGCCAATGCAAAATGATAAATCACAGTAGTCAAGTCATTTGCTGCCTAATGGCAGTAAGGATCATGATAAAAAATTTCACAAAGAGTCCCAAGTACATGAGAACAGCAGTGGTCCACACACAACATTTCAGCACATCATTGCAGGCGAAGGCCTCACTCAACCTGAAGTGTGGAGTGGAGTTAAAAACTCCGGACAGCAACAAAGTAAGTGAACCATTGATTCTCTTCTATACTCTCAAAACCTGCAGGGACTGCTCCCAGATGTTCCTGTCCACTCTAGTTGGAATTTGTTAATTGGAAGGACCATGATTCACGCTAATACAGTGCCTAGTCTCTTTGTTTAATACTGAATTTAAAATATGGTTGCACGTTTGCTTCTCCTTAACATTTTATGAATTATGAAGAAGAAACAGTGAGAATCATCAGTGTATCCAAACTTATCTAAAACAAGAGCCATCTTTCCAAGATATAGTGACCATGGCTTGGTCAAAGGAATGAAAATCACTTGAAAAACCTTTTTTTTTTAATTATTTTTATTAACGAGTTGCTTGATGAGAATCCATATACATCATCAATACAAGGTGGAATAGGTCATCATTAGTTTAAGGAATAATACAATTGTAATTAATTGGATCTCACAATTCTGTACCCAATCATCTTTAGCATTAATCACATCTATTTTGGTAATCCCCTTTCTCCGATGTTCATTAACTTCTAAACTTTTCCCAGTGGGTCCATACTTTTTCAAATTTTTTGTCACCCTCTACACGTGTAGACCACTTTTTCAGCTTGCTGACACCATTCTAGGTCTCATTTCCAGGCCCCCATCCTTGGTGGATCAGTTGCACCCCATGCTCTTGCTATATTCCTAGTTGCTACTCCAGAGGCCAAAGTAAGCCATATTTTCATATGCTTGGGCCAGGTTAATTCCTCTGTCACTCCCAGTAAGTGCCATTGTGCCTTAACTGGAACCTGCATGCCCACCGCTGCTTCCATCACCTGGGATATCCCTTTCCAGTACTGTCAAATCTTCGGACAGGCCCAGAGGATGTGAAAAAAGGTGCCCACCTCCCCATAACTCCTATCACATTAACTGGAGTCCCAGCCGTCCAACCTTTGCTGCAATGTTCGGGTAATGTATGACTTGTGCAAAATCCTAAGCTGGACTAGTCTAAATCTTGCTTGTATAGCAATTTCCCTAGAGCTCTGTATGGCCTCCACCCAGTCATCATCCACTAAAAGTCCCAAGTCCATCTCCCAAGCCTCCCTCAAAGGACCCAAATGATCTGATAAGTTATTCATGATCTTACGGTATGTAAGCGAAACAGCCTTTCCCATCATTGGGTCCAACTAGTGGGAAATAGTCCAGCAGCCGGTCTCCCTCCAGTATGTGAAACCCTATTGTGTGCCTCAGCTGTAAATAATGGAACCGCTCTCCGTCTGCCAGCTTGTATTCTATCTGCAGGTCCTCAAATGTAATCATTGACCCATTCCGCCAGATGTCCCTAAGCTTTTCGACCCCTATGAGGCTCCACCTCCGGAAGCCCGTCAAGCAGCCCGCCTCTGCCAATTGATCACAGTCCCATAGTGGGGTTTGGTCGTTGAGTATGGATTGGCACCCCAGTATTTTTTGGGCCACCCACTATTCCTGAATCACTGTTCTATCGTGTACTGGGAGATGTAACTTACGACCTCCTCTATACAATGCCGCAGAGTAGCCCCCAGGTCCTATCGCATGGCGGTCCACCCGATAGGCTGGTTCCATGTATGGTGCAAATACCCAGTAATTCATGTTAACATGCTGGGATGCCAAGTAAAGCTCCTAATGTATGGTATTGCCAGCCCACCTTCACAAACTCCCCATTGCAGCTTACTCAGTGCAATTCGGGAGCCATCCCCCACCCACAGCAGAGTGCGTATTTCTCCATCAATTGTCTGAAAACTGTGTTTGGGACCTGATGCGTAGTATTCTGAAGCATGTATAACAACTGCGGGAGGGCCATTATTTTGAACAGGACAGACCTTCCCAAAAGAGAGACCGGTAGCTTTTGCCAATTCGACACATCTCTGCACAATCTCTCCAGCTGAGGATACAAATTCAGTTCTAGAAACCTCACTGCCGACTTGGTGACCCAAATACCCAAATATTTAAATTCCTCTTGTTGCGCAGAGCGGCACAAGCAGACATACGATGCAGAGTTTCACCCACCAGAGGAAAGACTAATGACTTATCACAATTTGATAGCCGGAATAAATACCAAAGGTTTTAAAGATATGTATGAGTCTGGATTGTGTGGCGTGGCTTATGTGCATTAAGCAGGATGTCATCTGCATACAGGGAGATGTATTCCTCCCAACCACCCTCAAAATGTATCCCACACACCCAGTGACCCCTACCCACCCATGCTGCTAACTGTTCTAAAGCCATTGCAAAGACCATTGGGAGAGTGGACATCCCTGGTCTGTGCCTCTGTGGAGAGCGTATGGTCTAGATATCACCCCATTGACCTGAACACTCCCCAAAGGGATAGAGTATAACAGACGGACCCAGGCACAAAACCTTTGTCCAAAGCCCGGCTTGGACAGAAACATTTTTTTATTTACTTGAGTTTTATATAGTGCTGGATAGACCCAGAGGTATCAGAGTGCTTTACATGAGGTGAGCGACGTAGGGTACAAATTACACATTGTTACAGAAAGTACAACCTTTACAGGTTACATATGTTGGTTCAATGGGTGTAGCAGGGCAAGGGGGCAATGTAAAAGGTTAACGGGGAGGGAGATTAAGAGGAGTAAAGGCATATGGATAAATAACGTTTCAAGTAGGAGAGAGAGGACCAGATAGCTAGTCCGAATCCCCACAGGTAATTATATGCATCAAAGAGAACTAGCTACGTTTGACTTTTATGGAACTCTGAAAAGTCATGTTCAGTGGCACCGATTGGGTGTCTTCATGAAGCCCTCACCCACCAACCTAGTTGGTGGCATGCTTCATCATCGGGCCTACCCAGTGTCACCTAATGTGTCCCGGGTGTGCTTCAACGCCTGATTACAGCGGAACAGGTATCTTACTGGGAGTGCAGTGTGGTGGGAAAGGTGAAGTGAGATTAAAACGGCTTGGCAGGAGTCCTAGTCCCAGAGGGTTAAATTAAATATTAATAATTGGGCTCCTGTCAGCGTAGTCCGGAGTACGAAGACGGCACACAGGTATCCCGTTGGTCCTGACCAAGACTGCTGGTCATTTCCTTTGCTGATCCACTCCTGGAAGCACCGCAGGCCAATCGTCAGCGTATGCCTGAGGAGGGAATCCCCCCCTCTAACACCTATAGCACCTTAGTGAGTGCGACACATAGTCTATCACACTCACTTAATTTTATAAATTTTAACTTGCACATCACATATAAACGGTCCTGAAGAAAGCCAGATTTAAAAGAAGGCACTGGCTGAAACATGTTGACCCACATTGGATGTAGGAGGTCGTAATCCGCCACCATCACATCCACCCTGCCTGTTTTTAACCGCTGACAGGAGCCCAATTATTAAAGTTTAATTTAACCCTCTGGGACTGGGACTCCTGCCAAGCCGTTTTGATCTCACTTCACCTTTCTCACCACACTGCACTCTCAGTAAGATACCTGCTCTGCTGTAATCAGGCGTTGAAGCACACCTGGGACACATTAGGTGTCAATGGGTGGGCCCGATGATGAAGCATGCCACCAACAAGGTTGGTGGGTGAGGGCTTCATGAAGACACCCAATCGGTGCCACTGAACATGACTCTTCAGAGTTCCATAAAAGTCAAACGTAGCTAATTGTCTTTGATACATATATGGATAAATAAAGCAGGCAGGGGGAGAGAAATTCAGGGGAGAGGTGAAAAGAATAGGGGGAGGTAGGCAAAGAATGACGGAGGGAAGAGGTGGGTAGGGGGTAGCAGATACAGCATGGAGACGAGGAGGTAACTGTGTTTGAAGTCCGGCTGGGTGGGAGACGGCTCCCTGGGGTAAAGGGATCATTCCCCCGTTATGTGTGATTCCCTTGACACGGTGGACTCTCTCTGCGGGCTTGCTAAGACTCCAGGGTAGAGATGCTGGATCCCTCCCCAGCAAGGGGAGAGGAGTGCTTTGGTCATGGGCACACTCAAAAGACTGAAGGAGGGAAGAGGTGGGGGGAGGGTATAGAAAACTGTGTGAATACAGTGTCCGACATCTAGCAGGGTAGGATACGGTTTGAATGGGAAAGGGGATCAATCCCAGTCCTCCACTATGTGTGATACCCTTACTACTGTGGACTCTCTCAGAGGGGTCTCTGAGACTCCTGGGCAAAGATGCTGGATCCATCCCCAACAAGGGGAGTAGGAGTGCTTTGGACAAGGGCATACTTAGGTAGCTGGTTGGCTAGACCCGGAGGAAACAGAGCGCTTGACATAAGCGATTACACAAGTAACATATGAGCAGATGCAGATTGCATTGAACAAGAAAACATCGGAAATGAGGCGGAGCAAGGTGTAAACAAAAGGAAAAAGTAACAATAGAGAAGGGCGAGGGAATAGGGCAGAAGCTATCATAAGTTTAAATTAATACCAAATTCCGCAGATCAACAGTTACAAAGTTACATCAGTTATTAGAGACTAAAAAATATAAAAAAGAGAATACTGAGTTATGAATTACATCTGTAGCTAGGACATTAAATAAAAATAGAGAGCAAGTCCAGTAGAGCATGGAGGGGGTTGGGGGGATAGTAAAGGGGTTTTCATGAAGATCCGTATTACAGGGGGCATCAAAGAAAAAGTCAGTGTATGAGAGTCTACAAACCGGAAGGGGACCGGTGATAAAACAACTAATGTCGTACATCCTCGCTGAGTTGTGTCGAAAAATAAATGGCGAGGATCCGACCGGGTCATGAGGGTGATTCACCATGACCAAAACCAATAGTGAAGGGTGTAAGAGTCAATAAAAAGGGGTTGACTAAGGCCGTGGTCAAAGTGGCACAGGCGGAGCCCAACAGCAAGAATCAATCAAAGGGATCTGTCGTAGACGCAACACAGGGGTCAAGTCGTGAGCCCCAAATAAATTTGAACAAAATTGCAGGATTGCTGGAGAGACAGAGATCCAAACACAAAGTCATTACGGAGAAACACAAAGTCACTAAGGAAATATACTCCCGGAGCAGGGCTAAAATGTGGAAGGCAGCCACCAGATTTGGCTGGAGGGCACCGAAGATAATGTCAGGACATCGTTTTCAGGGGGAGTCAGTGCGGGTGTCTATGAAGCTGCTCCAGAAAAGGAGGGCAGCTGCGGGGACAGGAAGGCATGCTAATTTGGTAACCCGCTAATTGGAATAAGGTAACAGCGTTGCAGCAATTTTGATGCTGCTTTGTTGGAGGAATCGAGAACTCAAGAGACCCAGCTGGCATCCTGTAGGGTCCTGGATGTTGGTGGAATATTAGTTGTGCATCTCAGCTGCAGTCCTTGAAGTTGAGGTGGGATGTTCCGGAGGGACTGCGGTAGGCTAAGCAATAGAGGTCGGGACCGGAAGGTAGGCAAGTCCAGGGCTAAATCGCAGGACCGCCATCACTCACCCCAGGCTCCAGTTTCCAGTGATGAATAACATGGGAGTTGCTCCTCACAGGCTACTTGCTGCAATCACCACTCCTCCCAGTCTGTGAGGGGAGGGCCGCCAGCTTAAACTCCACAGCAGCAAGGCATCTCTGCCGAGCCAGCGACCATGTTGGTAAAGGCTCCGTGGGCGCTCTCTCAAGAAACTCGGAGGGTGCAAAGCAGGCCACCCGGATCATTTCTGGGGTTCGCAATGAGAGGAGCAATAGGTCAAATCCTTGGAGGAGAGTGGTGGTCAGAGGGGGGAGAACCGCCAGCTCAAACTCCACAGCAGTGAGGCATCTCTGCCGAACCAGCGGCCATGTTGGTAAAGGCTCCGTGTGCGCTCCATCAAGAAACTTGGAGGGTGTGAAACAGGCCACCCGGATCGTTCCTGGGGCCCGCAAAGCATGGATAAATAGATCAAATCCTTGACAAGGGTGGCGGTCGGATGGGGGAGAGCCGCCAGCTCAATATTCACAGCAGCGAGGCAACTCCGCCGAGCCAGCGGCCATGATGGTAGAGGCTCTATGGGTGCTCCCTTGAGAAACTCGGCAGGTGTGCAGCAGGCTACTTGGATAACTCCATGTGGAAAGGAAGGTACTGGAGTGCAGGCACAAGGTTAGAAGGCAGAAGGGGGAGACAGACCCGGGGCAAGTGCCAGAGTCAGTTCTCATTCCAAGGAGCTCCTGGCTCTTAACCATGAATAAGTATGGCCACTCAATGCTGTCAAATGCCACACAGGCTTTTAGCAGCAGCACCGCTGCCACCTCTGTTGGGTGCGATGCCACCTCATGCATTACACTGTATAGGCAGCAGAGGTTCAATCTGGTGTTTTTCTGTGGCATAAACCCTAATTGATCCAGGTGATTTATTGTGGAAATAATGGGATGGAGTCTATTGGCCAACACCTTTGCCAGCACTTTGGCTTCAAAGTTGAGTAGGGAGGTTGGTGTATATGAGCCACATAGCTCTGGTGGTTTGCCAGGTTTGGGAATGACCACCTAGCCTAAGGTCCTCTGGTATATGTCCTTCCTTCCACGCACCGTAAAACAAGTTAAGCATGGGCTGTTCTACTATTTCTGCTACGCATTTATACATTTCTGCAGGGAGGCCATTCGTTCCCGCTGCTCTCCCTGTTTGCAGCTCTCTTATTGCACTGGCGATTTCCTCCATTGTCAAATCTTGATCAATTGCCTCGCTATCTTCCGCTGCAAATGTCGACAGGAAGATATCCTGAAGGAATTCAGAGCAGTGTACTTCCATTATTTCTGAGGGTGACTGATATAATGTTTCATAATACTGCGCAAAGCCCTCTGCTATTTCGGAACCTGCCCTATATTGCTTACCCTCTAAATCCCCTGTCTCAGCCACCCAGTTGCGGTCTTGGTCCCTCTTCCCCAACCAGGCTATTAGCTTATTGGCATTGTCGCCCACATAGCATATCTTCCTTTGCATTGCAACTTCTTCCAGGTCCCTAAGCTCCTTCTGTTTGAGACATAGATTATGTCTGAGTGTCAAATAAGTCACCCCTGCTTTCTCTATTTCTCCTCAAGTGCTGCCATCTCCGGTTCTATTTTTGGCCACCGAGAGCAGTGCTCCTTTTTCCTGCCCCCTATCTCTGCCTGGACATAGCCCATGCAACATCTTTGTACGCCTCCCAAAACGCCCACTGTGATCTAACCAAAACTGTGTTCTGTCTGTTCTCTAAACTTGTCCTGAAATTCATGATCCCTAAAGAGCCAGGGATCAATAAGTGGTGGAAGAACTTGGATTTGGGCCAGGCCTTGCAGGTATACCTCCACTGGGGAGTGGTCCTCAATGCCCCTAGCTTTATGTTGTGCGCCCTGAACTGTCCGACATGCACACAGTGCGTGTAAATGTAATTCAATCTTGACCCACTGCCATGTTCTGCTGATATATGCGTGTAATGCCTAAGGGATGGGTTCTGCTCTCTCCATAGGCCTCTAAGCCCCATCGCTTCAACAAATGCCTGCAATGGCTTGGGCCCCCCGCCTGTGAAGATAGCGTGGCTCTATCTAGGTCTCGGGACATCGTACATTTCATATCCAGCCCAGCAGATGGATCCCCGGGGGTAGTGCAGTATTAATTTGCTTAGCAGTGGAAGCGACTCCTCATGAAGCTTCAGGGGTATATAGGAGGAGCCGAAGTTAAGAGTGCATCCTTCCCAAGTCTCAAGTCCCTGTCAGTGCCACATATCTGCCCAAGGATTCATGCCATATACGTTCTGGTATAAAGGGTACTGCTTTCCTGACTAGGATTGCTACCCCTCTAGAGCCAGAGATAAATCCTGCGTGTGCCAGGAGACTATATCCAAACCTGTTGAGTGGGATATAGCAATTGCCCTTCAAATGTGTCTCCTGCAGTAAGGCCAGGAGAATGTCTACGTAGGTATTGTAGTACCATAGTACGTTTAATTCTATCATTTATCCCATTAACATTCCATGATAGGACCCTAGGGGTAGATGTAGCCGGATTAGCCATATCCTAGCTGGGGATAATAAAAGCCACCCCTTCTCTCCACCCCCCACCCCACCACCCTGAGTTTTCATCCCAGAATGTCCTGTAACCGTATTTCGGTGTATCCAAGAGCAAGTGGAGAAGTGTGGCTCAATGGTTAGAGCGGCAGACCCTGATGCAGAGGTCTAGCCCGGGACCAGGGTTCAATTCCTGCCTCGGCGGGTGTTGGGCTCAATTTCCTCGGACCTGATAACTATCGCCTTGGTGCCTATTCTAATCATGGGTCCCACTCTGCAACTCTGGGCAATAGCTTTCTTAATCTCCACAATGGCCCCAACAACGCTAGGATGCCTGGCTTCACCTTGGGGGTGCCCAGGAGTGGAAATTTCACAGGGAAAAGCCAGGAAGGGTTCCACAGCGGTATTTGTACAAGCATCAAGATACCCCAGCTGGGGTCGATTCGTGCGCTATACAAGTACACTACATTTACATTTTTACATTTTATAACATAAAAACATTAATCGTATACAACCCAATAATAACAAGTTCCCCCCACCCTGCCACCCTGCACTGTAGGCCTAAAACTACCCACATCCCCAATTTGCAGAACACCTGTTGTCCCTTTCTAACAAACTTTATGTATCGGGGTCAGCTAGCACAGCCACATCCTAGTGGGTGACTGCCTTTCTCCCAACCCTCCAGCCCCAACATTAGAATATGTCCATTTCAAATCAAAGGTTACTCTCATCCTATACCATTGCGCACCATGACGGGCCAAGGTCCAATGCCTAGCATACATCCTCCTTACTGTTCTTGCCAGGCCCCTTTCCAGCCACTCCACTTACTTGCCAGTCCTCAACTGGTGGGTTCTGATGAAAGTCTGGTTTCCCTGTCTCTGTCTGGCGAGTCAGTTTGTTCCCCGCCTCCTCTGTCCTCACACCGCTGCCAGTCATGTTCCCTCCGTTGCTGCAGCTTGGTGGATCTCCCACCCTCCAGCCAACTCCAAACCTCCTCAGGTGAGGTGAAGTACCAGGATTTTTCATTATGCAGAGCCTTGAGCTTGGCCTCAAAAGCATCATGTTCCTGAGGTTCTCTACGTGATGCGTCCTCTTGACCTCGTCAAGGTACCTTGCTGGTGCTGCACCATTAAGTTAAAGTCTGGAAAGAACCGGAAAGTTGTGTTTTTGAATGGCAGGTCCCCTTCATGGTGAGCAGTCTGGAGAATAGAATCTCGATCACGGTAATGAAGATTCCTGACAATAATGGTTCTGAGGGTGCGCCCGTGCTTAGGCATAGGGATTAGCGCCCCATACGCGCTTTGAACAGAGATTTTTTTTTAAATGCGTTTGGGCTTTAAGTTCCTCCAAAAAAAGGTCCATGGAGGGGCCCATCACACCCTCCGACACCCCACCACCTGAATGTTGTTTTGTTGGGTCCTCCCTTCCTTGTCTTCAAGCTTCACAGCAATCAGGCGTTGCACCCGCTCTTCCAGTTTCCGGGTAGCAGACTGAAGTTTACTGAAGTGTGTCTCAGCGGCGGCGACCTTCACTGAGTTGTTATTCATGTCAGCCCTCAGTAGATTGACTTCTATAATGACCTAATCCATCTTGGACTCCATGGTTGATCCCAGCTCCTTGACGGCAGTCAATATGGCACCCAAAGAGGGCTCCTGTACTTCCTGATCTTCAGGTTTTGCTGCTCCCTCTATCACTGCCTGCCTGGGCACCGTATAAGTGTCCAACTTATTAGCTTGTGTCAGGCGGCACCCTTTAGTCTCATTGCTGCCTCTATACTGGGCCCCAAGAGCGTGCCAAACTCTCTCCCAATCCTGGACCCAATCCAGAAGTCGGGGGCTGGATGGTCTTCTCTCGCTCTTAATCGCCCCGGGTAATCCCACCTTGACACTCTTTCCTGTGCTGCGGCAAAGGTTCCCCCTTGGCTTCTGACTGAATGCCCAACAGCTGACTCTCCGGCCCTCTGGGACCGTGCCTTTGTTACCTCCATGCCCCCCTCCTACGAGGCTGACACCAGCTCCACTCTGTGGCCTGGAGGTTCTCCGAACTACCACCAGGCCTAACCTCTTAGCACCTTTTGGCGTCCTCGCTGCTTCCGCTGCCACTGCGGCAGCTCCCACCGCAACACTACCTTCCTGGGGTCGACCTCCGGACAGTGCAGCCCCTCACATGCCAACTCTCAGCTACCTCGACGACGATCTCAGCCTCCTTCTCCCACAGGCAATCACAGGGGGAGAAACTCTCAGTTGAGCGCCCCTCTGCCCATGCTCCCAGAGCCTCCAATACCCACCCCACAGAAAGGGAGAGTGTGCGCCACCTTTCTGGAGGCAGATAGCACACAGACCAGCCTTCAGCACTCTGTGCAACGTCAGTTGTGCGGTCCCCCAGGCTCGCTCTGCTCAGGGCTTCTCTGCCACCCAAAGGCCCAGAGATCCTGGCCTCACTATTGTGGCGTAGCTGCATTCAACACGATCTGGACAGCTGCCTCCAGAGTTAGCAGACACCCCAGAATGCTTAACAGGGTCGGCGGATTTTGGACGGCTTTGGAGGTTGGAAGTAGGGCCGCCGAGGAGCTTTTATATTATGCGGCCATCTTGGCTGGTGCCAAGCTACGCCCTGAACAAAGTTTTTAGGTCTCGCTTACGCAGCATGCATGCGCTGCATATCAAAAATGCCTTTAGCAAGGGCTTTGTCTTTTCAGCCGAAAACGTGCACGCGTTCCATTGACTTCAATGACAACGAGTGCACGTGTGGCGATATACTTGCGGGAGCAAGGGGCGCCATATGGTAGCAATTATTGCTCCCGCTAGTGAACCGCGCAGGCCCCCCTCCTTCTGCGCAAGGCGCGCGCTCATGCCTCCCCCTGCTGCCGCTGTGGAAAAGTTATCAGTGCCTAAATAATCTATATTTATAAGGGAAGGAGTGCATTTTCTTCATATCTACTTGCTAAATATTCCTGAAAGCATGCTTTTTCAGTATGCCGGACATACTCCAAGATCGGTGTACAAAAGACCTGTATCTTTCCTACACTGGACTTCCCATTAACATCCATTGAAATTGCATCAATTTGCTCCATCGGTGATGCATACATTGCAGACAAGAATCTGTGCCCCGGCATAATAGCAAAACGTTTTTCACATAGCGCTTCATGCAGTACCCTAGAATAGCAGTTGCTACTATCACCCAGTTTACCATCGGTTTGCTGGCCTCGAAAGGTTGAGTTGGTGGGGTTCAAAGTCGTGCCTTGCAGACAACTTCACTATTCACCCGCTTTGCCATCTTGCCAGCTGCAATTGCACTGCTCCCCTAACAACAGCCGAAATTAGTTTCCAATGATGAAACAGGAAGCTGACAACATTTTGTTTTTTATTTTTTTGCAATTTTATATAGTGCGTACTCGACCAGAAGGTATTGGAGCGCTTTACATGAGCACCAGGTACGTTACAAAATAACATTCATTTTTTTGATATGCAAGGGGAAAGTAAGTGATTTGCCCAGAGTCACAGGATGTTGCGCCGACAACCGACACTGGAACCTGGTTCACTAGTTCCAAAGTCAGCAGCTGTAACCCTTACTCCCTGCACCTAAGAGACAGCAGGCTTTAGGCCCGTCTCCCTTGATTGTAAACAAAAGATGCGTACTTTGTCCAGTCCTTTCTGTCTGCTTCAAGACCTCACCACCAGACCAAATAAAAGTTATATTAATTTTCTACAAGTGAAAGTGTGGTCTATGTAACACGGCCAGGTGTTTTAGCAGAGATAGCCATTGTCTAAACACAGGCTGCCTAAAAGACTTTTTTTGGGGTCCTAGGAGGGCTTCTTTCAGAACGCCTTCTGGAGAGTCTCATTGGAAACAGGAGTGCCTGTCTAATACAACCTTCTGCTTCCAAAGCAAAAAGTCCCCAGGGTCTGCCCAGGTCTCGCAAGTCCAAAGCTGGAATGCAACTCATTTCGTTTCTTTTTCAATTTCATCAGGAAACTTTTGTGCTAAGCGATTCCAGGGGGCGGGGTGAAAGGACCGAGGTTCACTGTCAGTCAGACGTCCTCCTCGCTGTAGACTCCAGTGGTTTAAACTGCAGCTTTAGTACGAGCCTGGGTGAGGCGGGAGTGGCGAGTTAAAGGATGGAGCGCTAAATTGGGTTAAGGTTTAGAAAAAAGCTCCCAGTTTTTGTGTAAATAAACAAGAAAAAGAGGTTTATTTCGATTTCAGATGGTTGTTTTACAGGTCAGCATGTCTGTGAATATGAAATTCGCAGTAAAGATAATATGGTACATGCTTCCAACAAGTTTGCCATCTGCAATCATGTTTCTGGGTTCCTGCGCTGATTCTACTCCTCAGGTGACTGTTGAATGTCATCCGCTCCTTCCTTTGCTCATGGGGGAGGTGATAGCGGAATACTGAAATGCACAGCCATAGGCGTGAGTGAGCGTTGTTCTTGGGGCTCAGATGCTGCAGCTTCAGAACTGGTGCTCTGAGCAGGATTGGTGAAGTTGGACATAGGTTGATCCATAACGCCTGTAGGTAGTGCTTGAAATGCCAAAATAGAAGTGCAGGTACTCTGTAGCTGAGTACCTGCTTGTTTCTGAGAAGTGCCGTACTCTCCGAGTAAAAGTATTGCATTTCTCTTGAGAAGTGCTGGTACTCTCCCTCTCAAAATAAACAAGCATTGGCATAGCCAATATGTCTCGCATTTGGGACCTTATATGTGTTTAGCCGTGCAACAGTTGGTGTTGTTGCACCAAGGATATTCTGCTGCATAGCTAAATACTTGTAAGGTCGAAAAAGCAAGAACTGTTGGCTATGCCAATGCTTGTTCAAGTTGTCTGTACGGTTTGTTCTATGGCATAGTAATACTTGTAGAAGGCAGCCTTACTTTAAAAATCTTGGCCATGCAGGGCTGTTAGCGTATCCAAATCAACACCTAAATCAAGAGCCATCTTTTTAAGATATAGAGGCCATGGCTTGATCGAAGAGGTCAAAATCACTCAAAGAACCTTTTTTAAGGTGTCTGATTTGGTTTTCGTGTATGGCGTAGTAGTACTTGAGGAAGGCTGCTCTACTTTAAAAATCTTGTCCATGGAGGAAAATCTCCAAGCGAAGTAGGGAGTGACAAGTATATTTTAGAAGATGGAACAGCCTCCTAAAGGTGTTTCACTGTGACTTATTCAATTTTGAAGGAATGCCCCCGGGTAAGCATGTTTACCGTAGGAAATGTTCGGTAGCAACTTTGCCAGCGTATCTTTCAAAATGGCCTCTGCTGAAGGGGAGGGTAGCAGGTCATATAATCTGCATAAGGCAAATGAGACTGTCTGAGTCTTCCTGCTAATATATTTAAGGTGTACTCTCAGTTTGCCTGTGTCCATAATCCAGACACTAAGATAGTTGTACTTGGAAGCTTGAGAGGTATATTGATTGCTCAGCTCCCACCTTAAATATCTCTTATTTTTGTAGCTGCTGCAAATCATCAACTTTGATTTTTCTGGATTCACCACCAGCTTGCTCACAGTATTGTAAGAATGGAGCTCGTTGAGAACACTCTTCTGGCCAACTTATGTATGATGAGTATAAGCAGATTATCCCTGTATTGGATCATTGGAAGCCTAAAGGAGCTGATCTTTAGTAGGACAGTCTGCGGTGTAGAAATTAAACAAGATAGTAGCTAAAACATACCCTTGTTTAAGCAATTTGTTTTGTCACTGAGTTGTCTGTACCTGTCTTAATACTGAACCATCTGTCAGAGTACAATGAGATGATTGCTTTAAGCAAAGTGGCAGGTATGCCCCATACTTCCAACTTCACCCAGAGCAGATTGTGGTCAACACTGTCAAAAGTGAATGAGTAATCCACAAAGCATGTAAATAGCAGCCGACAAAAAGGAAGAGAAGCGCTATGAGCCAAATATGACAAGGCAACAATGTTATAACTGGTAGAGGAATGCTGTCTAAATCAGGTTTGATAAAAGGGTATAAGATTACCATCAGCTACCCATATCTCAAGTTCACAGCGTAGAATTTTCACATAGGTTTTAGCCTCTACATCCAGTAGTGTGATTAATCAATAGTTCCCGGGATGGCATTGATCCCCTTTTTGTGAATTTGATGGAGAATGGATCTCCTCCAGGAACCTTTGCGGTTTGGAAACAGTCTGCATACAAGGGAGTGAGATGGTCAGCCCAAAAGTCTACATGGGACTTAAAAAGGGCACTCGGTAGGCCGCTGGGGACCAGTTGGTTCTCATCGCCTTGATGGCTTTGTAGACAGAATCTTGATTAAATATCATAGACCCTGTTATCTCTACTTTGTGGTGTGTGTCTAATTCCTGCCACATATGAACTTCACTATGGAGGACCACAGAATCAAGATCTACATGTAGCTTCTGCACATATTCCACCCACTTTGTTACTGGGACACCATTCCCCCTGATGGCAGATTAATTATTTAGTGCATTAGCATAGAGACATAATTTATCTTGGTTTTTGCAAGACAAAAGGGAAAATAAATGTGACCATTCCGATTCCGCATATTTTGCCTTTGGCTTGTACAGCAGAGTGTGAAGGACTTTCCATGTATTGCTCAGCTGCTGGAAAGCACACTGATTCATGTTATCTTTACTGTATTTTATAACAGCAGCATTCAGCGCAGATTTGCTTAATCTTAATTCAGAAGTAGGAGCGTTTTTCTGTCCGAATTCCTTAGGCTTGATTGCCAATGCTGTCTCTTGCCATACCACTTACATAACACCAAGTCAGCACTTGGGTCCCATTGGCATTGTAGGTTCCCAGAGTTGGTAAACTTTCTTCTTCCAAATGTTGAATAAATCTAACTTCACCATTCCCCACTTTAGTTGCCTGACCAGCATGTTTTTTTTCCAGTCCTGTGGACTCAGCTAACATATTTAGAAGGTTGGCTGTGGAGAGCTCTAAGTCAAACTGTATTATGGCTGGAAAGTGATTGCTTTCTTTGTGTTCTGTTACAGTATAGGATTTAGATTTAGCCAGTAACGACACTCTTACAAAGTTGTAATCTGGCGTGCAAATACCTCCCCATAAAAATGTACAAAAAGGAAGCTGAGAAATACCTATTTAACAGAAACTATTATGGGAAAATTGAAAGAGATGAGTATTAGTCAAGTTTTCTGGGGGAAATTATACAATTGGAAAGAACAGGGTTTGTCGGAACAGGAGGTCTATAATTATCTCAAAGTGATTTTCTGAGAAGCCTAGTCCTGTACCTACTACCTAAAATTCATAACTGTGTCTAACCCCAGGAACACCCACTGTTTCTTCAATGGGCAGTCCATTGGAAAACAGGTCAAACTTCGTAGACCATTATATTAGACCCTTTGTAATGCCACTTTCGTATTATGTAAGGTATGCAAGAGCTTTCTGGATACAATTGAAGTCATGTTCTGGTGCAATACCTTTCTGTGAATAACTTTAGATGTGGCCTCACTGCAGGCTAGTATCAGGCATATGGATGGGCTGATGAATATGACATGTATATTGGAATTGTATAATCGTTTTTTGAAAAAGATATTTGGTGGTGTCATTAATATGTTGTTAACTTTTGTACAACCAAAGTAAATATTAGATAAAGTTTTTTTTATTGACAAAAAGCAAAAAATTAGTCAAATAAAAGAATAAAATGAACAAAAATATAAACAAAGATTTGATGTTTATGTATAGCAGTGGTTAGCCAATAGAGCTTACATAATCCTCTAGCAAAAGTACATAGGTCGGGTGGGAGTTTTTCGCAATACAGTTTGTTTTGTTCCCCCTTGCTCTCATACCTACAAATTACCCATAGGGGGGTCCCTCCATTTGTTAGTAAAAAGTTGACTGGACACCTTTGAGTTGTTTATTTATATATTTGGTGATAAACTCGTAGTAATTAGGTAAGCATTTGCTCAGATTCTGTTGCCATGTAGAAATGACAAAATAATGAAATAATACAATCACAAAATGTGTCTTATGTCGCATATTTTGCCTTTTCTTGCCGCATAGCTTGATCAATATGTTGCATAGTTTGCTTTGCCCCTGCCGCATAATTCTACTGTCACTGCCTATTTTGGATTTCATGCCGGAAATTCCTGGCGCATTATTATCGGGGCCTTGAGAAAGTAAGAATTAAGGGACATATTATCAACAAATAGCGATATTTATCGCTAAGTAGGCTTAGCAGCAATTTTTTTATCGCCGTGCATCACCAGATTTTATCGCTGAGATAACGTGCTATTAGCAACGTTTATCTCAAAAGCGATAAAATTCCCGGCGATAGTGGCAAAATCCGTGAATATCGCTGAGAATACAGCAATATTCACGCTTTATCGCTAACAGGGTCTTAGCCATGATATTCACCTCCCATTGGATATAATGGCTAAGGACTGGTCTGAGCAGGCGTTAGTTTTTGGAGATATTTGCGCTTAGCGCGAATGTTTCCATCGCTACGCCTGTCTTGGTAATAGGCGATAGCGATGTTAGCGACTGCTTTCAGTCGCTAACAGGTTGGGTATGCCCACTTTGCATGTCATTAGCGATAAATATAGGCTTAGCGGCCGAAGCAGCGATAATTCCCGATTGACCTCCTTGATAATATGCCCCTAAATCTCATCTTTTATTCCCAATTTGCTTCCCACCATTTGTGATCGAGATGTTATATTTGCGTGCATTTGTTCTTTGGAATTATATGGCGAAGTTTGTTTTTGTCTCTATATTACCAGTTAATGTATGGGCTGGCGCAGTTCTCTGAACTGACTCAAGAGGATTGCAGCCAAGCAGTCCTCTCTGACCACTGACAGGTTTGTTCTGCAATTAACTATTTATCAATAAAAGTGATGAAACGTGCTGTATTCAGTTTAGACTAAGAACAATATGCATACCGAGTATGTGAAAAGTTCATGAATAGTGCTAAAATAAGGTCACGTTCGAATACTGAACAGGTTTTTTTCCAGTCCATCACTTCTTGATGTAGAAATGTCGGCATGACCCAAAAAAATGTTCAAAGAGTTTCGCCGCAGGGATATTGCAGAGTCTGTTCTTTAGGCCGCTTTTTACAATTCTCCGAGCGCATCCATTTTGATCTTTGCAGAAGCATCGTGTTCTGCCACAAAGACAAGGCGCCTCCCTCATTAGCTCAGTCACTCCTGGGGTCATCTGTGCTACGTGGGTTTAGCAGAGGTGCGGAAGATGACTGAAGAAACGTGTGCGGGCCAAGAGCCCTTCATGCTTCACAGAATTAGATTCTCTACTTACCTCTGTCTAACCCTCTTCAGCTAGACGTGTGTGGACTGTGGGCGCAGATATGCAGGTGTTCCGAGTAAAATCCTTGAAAAAGGAGTGTGGCGCTTACAAAGGTGACTATAGCCTCTCAAATAAATGCAAACTGCCGCCTCATTCACGAACAAACATACATAATACCCAGACGTGCTGCAGCTTCAGTGAACACCCTCCCTCACTGAATGGATTTTTTGTAAATCCAGTAGGCCCAAGGCTCATCGCTTGCATGATATTTTTAGTTTTCTTTCATCTCTTCACAAAATATTGTGTCATCCAAATAGAATGTGCGATCCGCTGAAAACAAGCATTTGATTGCAGTTTCTCACAAGGTAAATTGAATCTTTAGGGCATCAGTTCTCAGGAGTAATAACAATGAAGATGCGACAAACAGAATCTCGCTTGACAAGTACAAATGGGAAATGGTATACTTTCTAGCATCCAGGAGCTATTATCCTCTGACACAGAGCCATCATATCGCAGGGCAACTCATGCGGTGTCTTCAAGCGCTTTACCTGTTTAGTGCCAGATTAAAGGTTTCCATTTAGAGGAAGGGTCCCTCATAAGAATAATCCTTTGCTAAAATCACTACGAATTCGCCATGGGTCAAGAATCATACCTGTTCTGACAAACTGCAAATAAGCAAGGTGTATGTTAAAGCCTCCGACAGTCCAGCAGACGAATTAATAATGCGTGGAATTAAACAGTGTTGGAAATCACATGAAACAAAGTACAAAATGTCAGCTTTCTATTCAGTTCTTGGTTGCGCTATTATTCAGCTGCAGGCTTCAAAGAATAATCTGTTTGCTCATGGTGTTTTTTTAGTAGCCGTGGGGACATTGATAGTGCTTTGCTGCTGTCAGTTATGCACGCAGGGGCTACAAAAAATGTTATTGCAGAAGGTCATGCAACCCGGAATCTGCACAAGTAGAACGTGCACTTGAAGAGGGAAGCCATTTTGTTCCTCAGAAAGGAAGCGTGCAATGTGTTTTTTTTAAAGTTTGGAATTTATTGAAGAAAATAGAAACATTACAGGAAACAATATGCAATAAAGTATATATGTTACAATAGGAGTTAATTATAACCATAGTATGAAGAAAAGAAAGGAGAGGGGGGGGGGGGGAGAAGGGGAGGGGAGAGAAGAGAAAGAGGGGGGTCAAATTATTACCTAAAATTACAAGGCTAGCAAAGGTATCATTCGTAACAATAAAATGAAAACGAAATTCCAATATTTAATAATCACCATAAGGAAAAAGGAGTCATAACGGGAAACATATATTGAAACATATATAATCATCGGCAAAATTAGAGGTCATGGAGGTTTTCTAACTTCTCCTGAGGTGATCACAGAGGTGGATGTGAAAGCTGAGGAAGATAAATAGGATGATAAAGGAAGCCACAAAAGATCTCTCTTAATACCTAGAGAAATAGGGGAAATATTACTGGTGTCTAATCTGTGATGGAAACAGACAGCGTTTCACCAGGCCTTGAAAGTGAGTTTGTCAGCTTGTTTCCAATTAGAAGTAATTAGGTGTAAGGCTATTGCAATAAGCAAAACTAGTAGTGTGGGAGTGGAGGAAGGGAATGGCCATAAGGGTGAAAGAGAGCCTAGGAAAATGTTAGAGATGGAAAAAGGAATTTGGGTGAGAAAGATTTTATTAATTTGTGACCAAATCAAAAGCCAAAAGCGGGAAAGAAAAGGGCATTCAAACAACATATGTTTGAAATCTGCTGAGGGATGTTTGCATGACCAGCAATGTGAGGGAATGTCAGAAGAGAAGGAGGCTAGTTTCATCGGAGTGAAAAGAAGGCGTTTGTATAAGAAGTATAAAGTTTGTGAAGTACTGGCTGTTCTGGACGTCTTATGTATCTTTAACCATAGTTTATCCCAAAAGGGAGTACTCCAACTATCCGCGAGGTCTTTTTCCTTGGCCAATTCACATTTACTTTTAGGTCTATCTGAAGAGAAAAATAAACTACGGTAAAGTGATGAGGTAGAAGTAGATGAAGCTAATAAAGGAAAGAGTAATGCACATTTGTTAGGAATATTGGGAATAGAAGGTAGGGAGAGAAGATATTGCCGGAGGGAGGGAAGGAGTAAGTCAAACTGAGATCTACAGGAGGAAGGTAAAGAGAAGGATGATTGAAGATCTGGAAAAGACCGAGGAAGATTATTAGATATCAATTGAGATATCCACAATAAACCTTTTTAGTTCTCCATACTTTCCAGTAAAAGGTTCTACCTTTAATGTGTAATAAATAATTATTCCAAATGGTATGAAGGTCTAGCGAGGAGGGTGCAGGGAAGGAAGATGGAAGAAGAGGCATTAATATTTTACGTGTATGAGAAATAATTTGAGGACGAAAGGAGGAAATAGTTTTGGTAAAAGCAAGAGATTCATCAAAATGGAAAGGGGCTATGAAATGTTTTTCAATTTCCAACCAAAGAGGGGAAGGAGGATCTTGATCGTGGTCAAAAGAAGAAATCCAACAAGAAGCCTGATGGAGTGAAAAAGCAAGGTGATAGGATTTGAAGTCGGGAAATTTAAGACCACCAGAAAGTTTATCAGCTTTAAGAGCAGTAAGAGAAATACGAGGAGATTTATTTTTCCAAAGAAATTTGTTTAAAATGGAATCAATCTTTTTAAAGTAAAAATTAGGAATATGAACTGGAATCATAGATAAGAGGTAAAGGATGAGTGGAGAAAGCATCATTTTGATGGAGTCTAGGCGACCCCACCAGGAGAGAAAAAACAGGAAATGGTATCATCTAATCTAATCTTTGTTAAGAAGGGTTCTAAGGCTACTATAAATAAAAGAGGGGAGAGGGGACAACCTTGGCGTACGCCTCTGAACAGAGAAAAGGAAGAGGAAGTTTTCCAGTTGACAAAAATAGAGGCTTTTGGATCTGAATACAATATTGAGATGAGAGAAATAAATTTGGGAGGAAAACCAATCCAATGAAGAGCTTGAAACATAAAATCCCACACAATTCTATCAAAAGCTTTCCCAGCGTCTAATGCTATAGCAGCAATGGGATAGTCAAGGGAAGAGGCTTTACTGAGAACATTAAAAAAGACTCTGGAATTATCTGAGGATAGACGACCTTTGACAAAGCCAGATTGCTCTGGTCCAATAATATATGGCATAATGGGGTCAATACGAAGTGCAAGGAGTATAGCAAAGATCTTATAATCTAAATTGACCAAGGAAATCGGACGATAGTTTTTACATAAAGAAGGGTCCTTATCATATTTGGGGATTAAACAAATCACTGCGTCTTGAAAAGTACCAGAAGAAGAGCTACATTGTATAAAATAGTGAAAAAGTGATAGGAGGTGAGGAAGCAGTAAGGATGAAAAATTATGATAGAATTCTATAGTAAAACCGTCAGGGCTAGGTGCTTTACCCCTTTTTAACTTGGAAACAGCTGTTTTAATTTCTGATAAAGAGATGCCAGAATCTAAAGAGGAAAAATCCAAAGCCGAATCGGAAGGGGGGATAAGGGAATTAAAGAAAGCGGAGAGCGCATCGGGAGAAGGGCGTTGTTCTGGTGTATATAAAGTCTTATAAAAAGAGACAAATTCATTGAGAATGTCCTCGTCTTTAAAAAATGAGTCACCAGCAGAGTTACGAATAGATTAAATTTTTGTGCGTTCTTTACAAATTTTTAAATAGTTGGCAAGCAATTTCCCCATCTTGTTTTGTCCTCCATAGTATCGGGAACTACTTTTCAGAAGATAAGAGGAAGCAGCTTCTGTGGAAGATTTATTAAAGGATATTTTAGCTGCAATAAGCTTTTTTAAAGAGGTGTCAGAGTTCTTACGGTAATAAGAATATTCCAGATGTTTTATTTCAGCTAACAATTGAGTATGTTGTTTTTCAAAGAATTTCCTTTTCCGCGAAACAAAGCTAATAATAAATCCCCTAGCTGCTGCCTTGCAAGAGTCCCAAATCATTTCTGGAGAAGAGTCTGGGGTAGAATTAAGGGAGAAGAATTCAGTTGCAAAAGAAGTGAATTGGCCTGTAAAATTAGGATCTGAAAGAAGTGTATTGTTAAAACGCCATCTGCCAGAGTGAGGAGAGAAGGGGAGCAAATCAAAGTCTACAAAAACGGAGGCATGGTCAGAAATCAGGATGGAACCAATTTCAGAGTGGGAGACAAGTTGGGATAGAGGTTTACTGAAGAAAAGATAATCTATTCTAGACTGTGAATTATGAGGGGGAGAATAAAAGGTGTATTCTTGTAGGTCAGCATTGCGAAGCCTCCAAATATCCAACAAGGCCTTGCGACGGATGGCAGAGGTGAATTGTGAGTGCATCCTAGTGTTGGAAAACTTAACTGTGGGGTGTCTATCCAAAACGAGATCAAAAACTTGGTTACAATCACCTCCAAAGATAATATAATCATTGTTAAAAGTAACAAGTTTATCTGAGATTGTAGGCCAAAACAAATTATCAATGGAAACAGGAGCATATATATTAAATAATACTAGAGGTATTTGATCAATAAGTAATTTGACAATTACCCAACGACCCTCTAGATCGTTTTCTTGATGTAATACAGCAATGGCATGTAATACAGCAATGGCATGTTTTTTGTGGCATAGAATAGAAAGACCGTTTTTCCTCCCAAGAGCAGGGGAGGAAAAGACATGACCTGCCCAACCTCTCTTCAATTTATTTGCTTCAAGCTCTGATAAATGAGTTTCCTGAATAAAACCAATATCAGCATTTCATTTAGCCAAATGACTTAACACACGTTGCCGTTTTATAGGGTTATGAACTCCTTTAACATTCCAAGTTAAAACTCTAAATGTAAATGAGTAAGGTAAAGTATGTACATAAGATACTAATAAAAACAAGAGAAAAAGCAGCAGTTAAAATGAGAACAAAAACAGCTTTGAGGGTAAGTATCAACATTCTGAAACTGTTACCGGAAGCAAAAATATGCACAACTTGCCTAAAGATATATGAGAATAAATTATGAATCATATTATAAGAAAAGTATGAGAAAACAATAGAACAGTAGAAAACAGTAGCGCTAATATCAAATAAAAAAGATGGAGTAAGAGAAAGAAGAGGAATATTTAAGTAAAGGAAGAGAAAAGAAGGTATATGTAGAATGAAAAAGTGGAGACAAAGGTAATAAAAGACCAAAAAAGGTAGAATAAGAGGAAAGAGGAATAGGAAGATAGAGGAGGTCCAGAATGCATGAAGAAGATAATTTACAACTTTGAAGAAAACAAGAGAAAGACATACCACAAGAAGACAAGGAATTGGGGGATGGTGGAGCCACAAGGGGAGATGACAAGGCCAGACCGGAGGGACCACAGAAACGCATGCACGGCGAACAATCTCCAGGTGGATACGTGAGGGTAAAACTATGAAAGGGATCATAAACCTGCATCTAAAGGGAAATAAAGGAAATAATGTTAAGATAACATAAAAATATAAGGCACAGTACAATTCAAAATACGGAAAAAGAAGTACAAAATATATACATAAGGAAACAAGGATGGAGAGAGAACATCCTGATAAGAGACATATTACAAAACAAGGATCAGTATGCAAAATAGTCATTAGTCATGGCTGATCAAGGATGAGGGATATCCATAGACTCGGTGGAGCAGGAGGCGAGAAATTGTTAAAGCTGTATAGGATCTTCATAAGTCGTCTTATTATTATTGTAGGTTACTTTGAACAGGCAAGGATGAAATAAACCAAAACGAGCGTTCATGGAACAAAGAGCAGGTCTCATCTCTAGGAACTTCTTGCTACGATTCGCTGTGAGTTTGGCGTAGTCCTGAGCAAAAAAGAGATTGGAGCCATTCCAAGAAATCTTTCCTTTCTGTTTAGCAGACTGAAGAACATTAAGCAAGGCCGTATACTCCAAGAAATATAAGATAACACCTCTGGGTTTCACAAAGGATGAGGAGGCAGTAGAGACACGAGAAGGAGGACCCAGATGATGGGCTCGTTGGATGTTAAGTGTTGGAGAGTTCGGAAGACCTAAGAGCTGAGGCAGAAAGGATTGAAAGAAAGTTATGGGGTTGGACCCTTCAAGGGCCTCGGCAAGGCCATAAATGCGAAGATTATTGCGTGTGTTTCGGTTTTCCAAGTTTTCCACCTGTTGTTGAAGACACTGGATTTCCCTTTGCATGGTAGGAATTGTATCGGTGAAAGATTGGACTGAGGAGAGAGATTTCTCTAGGTGATCCACTTTTTGTTCCGTTTGGGACCAATTATCTTCTAGACTTTGAATACGAGCATTGGTATCAGCCATATACGGTTTAAGTGAATGGATTTCCTCCATAAAGGGCTTGAGTGAGGGTATCTCTTCCAATATGAGCTCCATAGAGATGGAAGAGGACGCACTGGTGGATGAAGGAGGATTTGTTTTAACTCTCTTCCCAATAGAGGATGATGTAGAAGAAGATGTAGAAGGCCCTTTTGTAGTGCTTTTAGTGTTTGAGCATGAAGAAAGTGAAGAGGAATTTTTCGTGAGCAGAGAGTCATTTATGGCTTCCTCTGAAGCATCCTGCAAAACACTAAAAGGATTGACATCAATCAGTGTTTGCGAGACTTGTTGAGCAGGGTTACGATTGTGACAAGCCATTATCAGTGATACAATAAAGATCACAAAGTCTCAAAATGTGTCTGACCTAGACAACAAAAATGAGCAAGTACTGAAGCTCAAAAACGCACTTCCTTATAAAAAGGAAGAATGGTATCCAGTCACAATATCCAGAAAGGAGGAATGAGGTACAGAAATTACCCATGAAGTAAATATTTGAGAAATAATGAGCAGAAAACAAATGAAGAAAATGCTGCAGAGTTGTGAATTGAGCTTCAACTCAAAATGGCGGCCATATCATAACAAAACAAAAAGCCTATATGCAAATAATCCGCATGACCAGCATGAAAAATAGGAGTAGTAGTCAGGACTGAAGGAAATACAACATCTCAGGCATGAATGCGCTCAATCCACAAGGAAAAGAGGAAAAGCGGCATTATTGCGGTAACAATCGGCACAAAATGGCGGGCGCGATAAAAACGCGAGGTGCCAATAGATGAAAAACAGTCCAGAAATATGTTTCCGCTCACTCCATGCGTTGGTAAATATCTGAAAAGAGGCAGCAAGCATTCCGCCGCATGTAGGTGTGATCTGGAGGGTCCCACAGATGGAAAAAGCACTCAGAGAGGTCCAGGTCGGCTACGTCGCTGAGGAGCTTCTCCAGCGAGCCGCCATCTCCGTTGGCGCCGAAGCCACGTCCCGTGCAATGTTTTAACTTTAGCTGTAAGACCTGCAAGCAATGTTTATACATTTAATTAATATATCACATGATTATGTCATTGCTGTTTAACTACTGAATGATTTAAAGCGAATGATACTAATGGTAGAGCTGATGTTGCTGCTGCACAATTGCATCACACAGAAAACCACCAAGACTAAGGCCCAGTAACCTCTTAGGGATATTTGGGGCCCAAGGCAAGAATTATTTTGGGACCCAAATTTTGGAATAAAATTCAATTTATTGTACATTTCTAAGTAATCCAAGCCCTCGCAATACCATTTAATATCGAATTCTGAGTTAAACTTTCAGAAATTGAGACATTGATAAACAGCTGAAACGCAAGCTGTCTGGTGTGTGCCAGCCAAACATATACATAGGAACAACTTGAACAGGCATTAATAGTTTCCTTTATGCAGCATGATCTACCTTTCTTTGTGACATGTAATAGCATCTTAAACCGCATTCAGTGTCAGACCAATCTATTCTCCCTGCTGTAGGCAATACACTGTAAAGATAGATGCTTAGAAGACTAGTGCACAATATTAAAATAACCCCTGTGCACAAAGTGATATAAATCGTACCTTTATTTGCTGCATATTTGTAATTAGAAGTAAATCCCCCTTCACCACTTGCATTGCTGCAGCAATAATGAAAATCAAACCATTGCTCAGGATTTTCATTATTCCATCCAGGAAAATAGAATATTTTTCTTCGTATTTCTCTTGTCTGCCATGCCTCCCTTTCCCTCTTTCTATGCATGAACTTCTCTGGGTAGACAGTAATCTCCAACTCTGCTGAGATCAAAAACTGGAGGGAGGCAAGAACCAGGTGAACTAAGAGACAACGAGAAGACTATAAAGAGAGACAGAAGAGTTAGGAGTTGAGGTAGAGAGATATATGTGGTTGGGAGAAATGTAAAGCATACAGGGAAAGGTGAAATAGCCAGATGGAAAGATACCAAGAGGTAGTAATAGGAAACATACATAAAGCATGGTAAGGTTTTAGAGTAAGGTAGAGAATTAGAATGAAATAAAGATAGGAAATGTGGAGAGAGTACGAAGAGTGGGGTACACTGATGGGTTACGTAGAGGGAGACAGAGGTAAGGAAGAAAGAGAGGTGAGATAAAAATAGCTAAAGACTTAGGGGTTTATTCACAAAGATAAACAGACAAATGTGTACATCTACACATGTGTGTTTACTCTTATACTTTTAAGTAACTTGACTTCTTTTATTTAGTCGCTATTAACAAGTGCAAAGTTACTCCTAAGTGTAGGCTTGTAAGTCCCACCAACTGGCCACAGGTGTTGGGTCAGTATAAATTTCATATATGCCTGTAATGTTACTAATACTGACTTTACAACCACATTTGATGTTCTGCACATTTGGTGTAGATGTCCACATTTGAAGTCGAGAGCTCTGTATGGTAAAATAGGGACATTTTGAAAAGGTAGTTAAAGCTCCCAACCAGTGTTTGTACATTAAATGTTAATGTAAATCATTTTCATATATGAAATTTAACTGTAGATATTTTAAAAACATGCTATAACAATGTTAACTAAATTGTAAATTAAAAATGTAATTCATTTATTTATATTATATTTAAATTCATTTAAAAATATTATTCATTCAATTCAATTGAAATAATATTTATTCAGCCATATGTGGCAATAAAAGACAAAAAAATACAAAGCAGTCATTCGGTCATAAATCAAATTTAAAATAGCTCCTTCATCCACATCATCATTAATAAGATAAATAACCCAATGGCCATAAAACATATTAGCTGATATTCAACAAGATGAAACTTACAGCACATACACCATTAAAATAATTTACATACACATTGCATAATGCAGTTATAAAATGTAAGCTAATCAAGAACAATAACAATCTAAAACCAGAGTAAAGGTCATTTTAAGGCAGGCATTATTGTTCATCCATGGATTTCCTATTTAAAACAGCAGCTTTAAGGAAAACACACACCCTGGCACAAATGATTGGTGTATCTAATTATTGCAGGTTGTGCAAAGTCTGTTCACAGCTTCGTTCCTCCAAGTGGTTTTAAAAAGAGTGTCTAGGCACAGATAACATAGTTACAATAAAGGATGTAGTGATTGGTGATTGTGAGAAAGCCCAAGTAGGTAACAGCAGTGGGACAGTGTGGCTGCGTGGAGTGGGATTTCGAGGGACGATGGCGAGGGAAAATTAATTATTGATTTAATTTTCCTTCTGCATCGTCCCTCGAAATTCCCCCCATGCTGTCCCACCGCTGTTACCTGCACAGATCGCGGCTGATCACAAGGACCAGCCTTGGAGGTGCCTCAGAATATTTATTTTAAAAAAACAATCACCTAAAGTAAAATGTTTACATTGATTTGTCATGTATTAAAAGTAACTAAAACTTATGTATAGAATTAGTTTAAATTAACTGTAAAGATTACATTTATTTTAAATTGGACAAAGGTTTACTAAAATATTTGTAATCAAATATTATTTACTTATAATTTACATGTTATCTTTTAACATTAAATATGTATCTCCCACTTTACTGTCTCTCTACTGGCGGTCGCCAGTAGGTAGTTATAGTTAGGACCTATTTTCCATAGGAAATCCGCAACATTCTATTTGGAATAACATTGGCGACGGTTGCCGAATCATCGCGAAATTTTCAAAACCGGTGGGGCGCTCCGGTCCGCTCCTATCCTAAAAAGTCTCTGGGTGATTCATCAAGCCGGGGCTGAGAAAAAAGGGGGGTCCTGAAACGTGTTTTCCCCATACAATTTTCCTTAGGGACCTATAGCCACAGCTACAGACTGAACTGCTGAACGGAATTACACCACATTTGGCAAAGAGGTAGTCCTTAGTTCAGACTCGTGCCTTTTGTTTAAATAGTGTAAATCCGTTCAGTAGTTCCTGAGAAAATGACATTTAAAAGTACATATATATCTATGGCCGCGGTGGATCCGCGCACCCTAAGCGCACCCTGCCGTGCACGAGCTGCCAACACTCCAAATCAGGAAATATTGGCAGCCAACTTGTGCCTCCGTAAACCGAGGCACAAGAAACCTATAACAAAAACGAGCACAACGCGAAAAGGGGGCACGGTAGAAACACCCTGACCCCCTAGGCCTGCTCAGGGGGTCCCACCAGGATCCCCAGTCCCCCCCATTTTTTTTTTTAATTGGCAAAATTTGCACAGGATTAATTTAGTTAAAATGTCCATCCAACATTTCTTTTCAATTCAATACCACTTGCTTTTGACACAAAACAACTTGCTAAATGTCAAAGTGAATTAAATTCATTTGTTTGGAAGCACAGAGCAACTAGGGTAGCCTGGAAAAAACTAAGGCAGAAGAGGGAAAAAGGGGGTCTGGCATTACCCGACTTGCAATATTATGCATGGGCATTTCAGCTGTCCCACTCACGAAGGTTGCTGAAAATGCCAACTGGCACAACAGTGGGGGCGATGTATCTGGCTATGCTAAGGGGATCCGACTTGTCAGAATCGGGTTTCTTGTTCAAATTTGGAGACCAATTTTTTTTTTTTTTTAATTAAATTGAAGACTCTTAAGTCAGCAGCCAGAAGCTGGTCGGAAATTAGAAGAAGAGTCTGACTGGGCTATTACTCTAAAAGGGCACCATTATGGGATTTCCCGGGCACTCCTGCATGTCTCCGAGATACTCTGAGCAAGTCTGCTTTCTTGGGAAGAGCTTTGTGAGGTAGTGGGTCCTGGCTTATCTAAGTTTAAATATCTTCAATTGAATAGTTGGTTCCACTCACAGGTTAAAAGAAAAGTCCCTCTTGGTAAAGATAGCAATTTAGAAGATCAACTTGTAGTAAAACCTGGAGGGAGAAGAGAGGTTTCATCATGGTAATGGGCCATAGCGGAGGAAGAAGACAGTGAATTTACACTGGCCGATAAATTATGGGGAGCACAATTGGATATACAGTGTCACTCGCTGTGGATGGATTCATTTAATACTCTTTACAGAATAGTCAAACCTGCCTGGCTCAGGCGTAATCACAACTTTACAGCCCATAGAGCATACCTCTCCCCGCTTAAACTTTCATAATTTCAGCCTGGTAAAGTGTGTAATAAATGTGGCTTTCCAAAAGCATCTGATATACATATGTTTAAAGACTGCCCCTCCTTACGCGAGTTTTGGGATAAAGTAATAACATCTATGGAATCTATCCTGGGAACCCCTTTGACCATCAGCTTACAGCTTATTATTTGTGGACTTGATGATAACATTGTGGGCCCAGCAAAATGTTTGCTTTTCTACGCAATGCTTCTGACAAGGAGGCAAATATGCAAGCATTGGGTAGAAACAACAGCACTGATCCATTCGGAATGGCTGTCCTCAATGTATGAAGTCTCCAAAACTGACTTGGCCAGATCCTGTAATAAGAAAAATTTGGCATTTTGGGACCTGCTGAAAAAATGGAAGTAGGAGTCGGGTTATTTATTTATTTATTTATTTTCCCCCCCGGGTCCTATGATTATGCCTACAGACTTCCTAAAGGGTCTCCCAGTCATATTGTCCGACAGGTTTAGTGAAAACCTAGATGGAGTATAAATCTTCTTCCCACGACCCTTCCTTGAGTAATCGAGTGTCTATGGTTGAGGGTAGTAAACAACGAGAACACCAGGACACGAAATGAAAGATGGAGGCTACTCTTCTTTTTCTTTTGTTAAGTGGGGATAAGGCAAATGAGGACAAAAAAAATAAAAAAATACGCACAGGGAGCACAGATCTTGGCAATGGAAAAAAAAAGAAACGCTGGCTTCCATGCTATATTACCACATCCCGGGGGCAATGAGTTAGATAAGGTGGAAGCCGCAGGAGAGTTACAGTTACCTCTTGACCCGGACGGCTCATGGGGCAGTGACTCTGGCTAAAACATAATATACCACATAGGTATTGTATCCTTATTTACTTTTCACATATTGATAGTGACCAAGTGAGTGAGACAGGGATCTAATCCCGTCCTGACGAAGAGGCTTTTAGGATTCGAAACATGTTGACATCACCAGGAGAACTAGCGCATTATTAGCTTTGTTTCTCCAACACACTGCTTTTATTAGTACCAGCCTATGACCAATAAAGTTTTTTGAATTCATTAGGCCAGGTATATTTGTTAACACCACTTTTCCATTCACTCCTGACCCTACTTCACTAACCCCAATACACCTCACATAGTACTCACAAATTTGAAGTGCTCCAGCGTTGTCGCCAGTCGTAGCACGCCCCGTCCCTCAGCGGGGCGGGAAGACCCCTATGATGAAGCATGACACCAAGGGCCCTTTTGTTGTGTGAGGGGTATTTTAACAAATACTGTGTATGCCTTACATCCCTAGGCTCACAGATAACCTCCTAGAGGTGGATCTTTTTGTTTTCAGGTACCATTAAATGGAGGGTGCGTCCACCATAGTGCTCGTCAGCACTACCTCTAAACTCCCTCATCTCTGATTTTTTGATCCCAAAGGGGCCCCCAGCCCCGGGGACTGCCACCTAAGTGGGTGGGGGCTCAAAAGCCCCCCAAGCCCCAGGGACCCCCCAGGGCTTTTTTCTAATATATGCGGGGGGCTCACGCCCCCCCCCGCAGCCCCGGGGGCCACCACCCCCGGGGCTTTTTTTTTTCAAAAGAAAAAACTGTGTGGTGGGGCTGCCACCTTCCCGGGTTACTATGTTTTTAATTTGGGGGTCCATTATGGACCTCCAAGGCCCAGGGACCACCACCCCGTGGCTTTTTAAATGATGGGAGGGGGGGCGTGCTGCCCCCCTTCTGGAGCCCTTGATGGTCCTGGGGACCGCCATCCCCCAGGGCCAGCTCCTGCAGTGTCCCGGGGTGCCCACACCAGGGACACTGCCATTTGCAATGACAGGACGGGAGCCTTGCGGCTCCCACCCTGTCATCACAAACTGCTTTGCTATTTGGAAGAGAGAGCAGGAAACCTGCTCTCTCTTCCAAATAGCAAAGCAGATTGCTTTTCCACATGGGGAGCAGCATGTTAGCTGCTCCTCATGTGGAAAAGCAATGCCATCTCCCGCAGGATGCGGGAAGCAGGTTGGGACCGTGGGGGGATTGGGGATCCCCCCACGGTCCCCAACGGAGTGGGCCAGTCCCGGGGGATGGGGTCCCCGGGGCTATTAGTGGCCCAGGAGGGGGACCACGCAGCCCCCCTCCCCAAAATGAACATTTATTTGGAAAAAAAAGGGCCGGCCCAGGGGATGGGGTCCCTGGGGTCCCTGGGGACATAAGTGGCCCAGGAGGGGGGCAAGGCAGCCCCCCGCCAATTTTTTTTTTATTTTTTTAAAAAGCCCCTGCCCTGTGGGATGGGTCCCCGGGGCAGATTATGGCCTCAGGAGGGAGGCCACGCGGCCCCCTTCCCAATGTTTTATTTATAAAACAAATTCGGGGCAGGCCTTGGGGGATGGGGTCCTCAGGGCCAAAAAATAGAAAAAGAAGGGGGGCTCTGTAGCAATCCCGTTTTTTCAATTCATTTTTTTTTAAGAATGGGGGCTGTGGTAGGTGTGTGACTGTCCAAAGGTGTGTAAATAGTTGACTTATTAGGTATATGAGGTTAAGACTGTATGTGGAAACAGTTGTTTGGGTGAGTGAATCTCTTTATGGGTGTGGTGATGAGTAAATATATTTGTCAATGATACATGTCCAACAAACTAGGAATATAAAAGGCAGGGTATGTGACAGTTGTTGTATATAAATAAGTATACATACGACTCAGTGATTGCATGAGTGACTGTATCAAATACTGTATACTTGTAATAGTGATTTTATAACACGTTAAGTATGAGTTACTATCTATATGAATAAATAAAATGGTGTTTGTATAAATGTGTAGCTTAGTAAATGTAAGTATAATCAATTGTTTGCATAAGTGAGTAGGATGACTAGATACGTGAATAGGATGTATACTTGTGTGTAATGTCGATGTAGGTGTATACGTATATTTAATAGTATTCTATTGATCTTTGTTAGCATGTATGAGTGAATCTATAGGTAAGTGTTTAGATGTGTGTGTAGATGTAGGAATCACAGAGTGGGTTTTTAGAAACTTGTATTGGTTTGTGAATGGTATCAAATATGGTACTCCATATTTTATAATGAGAGTTGAAAGGTTTTACTAGTGTATGATGAGATTTATCAGATTGTCACGTGGACGATGTAATCAGTGATGTCATCAGGGATGTCATTTGAGATGTCATCAGTGATGTCATCAGTGATGTCACTGACCGCGTTATGAATGATGTAATAGGTGACATCATCAGCAGTGAATTGCGGGCGCGTGACTTATAGTGACAACTAAATATAACGGAGGAATTTCAATGGTTTTGTACGAGTGAAATGTCCAGCTAACTATAACGTCCCTAAAACCTATGGTTCTTTCAGTGAATATATATATATATATATATTACTTACTGGCGGTCGCCAGTAGGTAGTTATAGTTAGAACCTAGTTTCCATAGGAAAAGTATTTTTTTTACTTTGGTGTTGTTTGATGAATCTTCGCAAAATTCTCCCAAAAAAAAGTCTATCTAGGTCAGCGTGTATCCTGAAAGTTGTGGGGTGATTGGTCAAGCAGGGCTGAGAAAAAAGGGGTCCCAAAACGTGTTTTCCCTTTGTTCATATCCATAGGAAACTTTGAACTGCTGAACGGAATTACCCCAAATTTGACAAGAAGGTAGAGCATGGTTCAGAAAGCAACCTTTCATTAAATTATGTAAATCCCTTCAGTAGTTGCTGAGAGATTAAGAAAATAAGAGTCAAAAAATCAATTTCCCTTAGGAAACCTCGGGCAAGCTGCAGCCGGATCTACTGAATGGAATTACCCCAAATTTGGCAAAAAGGTAGTGCTTGGATCAGAAAGCGACCTTTTTTTTTAAAAATGGTGTAAATCCATTCAGTAGTTGCTGAGAAATTAAAAAAATAAAAGTTTTGATATCTATGGCAGAGGAGGGTTCGTGAACCCCCCTGACCACAAGCTTTATTCTAATTGACTGCCAACACCAGGAACCAACCAGGAAGTATTGGCAGCCATCTTGTGACTGAAAACAGAAAAACACAGGTGAAAAAAAAGAAAAGGGGGGCAGACCTCCTAGACCTGCTCAGGTGGTCCCACAAGGACCCCCAGGGCCCAAAAAATCTTTTTTTTAAAAGAAATCGGCCGAATTGGCACTGGGGTTGCAAATACGGCTGAGAATTTTTTTTTTTAAATGAAGTGCGGGATGCCTGGGGCACTGAAAAAAATGTGTTGGGGGGACCACAATCCTCCCACACTGCCCCTGCGACCGCCACCTCCACGGGGCAAGATTTATGAGTTGGGGGGGGGGGGCACACAGCTTCCCCGCAGTCCCGGGGATCACCACCTCCCCTGGGCTCTGTTTAAGTATTAAAAAATGTGTGGGGAGGGTACAAGCCTCCCCACATGCCCCGGGGACCACCATCTCCCTGGGGCACTGTATATTTAAACTTGGGGGTCCACTATGGACCCCCAAGCCCCGAGGACCACCACCTCCCTGGGGCTTTGCACTTCTAGGGAGGAGGGCCATGCGGCCCCACTCGTGGAACCCTTTATGGCCCTGGGGACCACCACCCCCCAGGGCCGACTCCTGCAGTGTCCAGGAGTGCCCACCCCGGTACAATGCTGTTTGCTATGGTAGGGCGGGAGCCGCCATAGCAAACACTGGTTTGGATTTCGTAAGCGAGAGCAGGTTTCCTTCTCTCGCTTATAAAATCCAAACCAGATTTCTTTTCCACAAGGGGAGCTGCTTGTCAGCTTCTCCCTGTGTGGAAAAGCAATGCCGGCTCCCGCGGGGGGTGGGGAGCCGGAGGGACCGTGAGGGAATTGGGGTCCCCCACTGTCCCCATTGGAAAGGCCAGGCCCCAGGTGATGGGGTCCCCGGGGCCATGAGTGGCCTTGGAGGGGGGCCATGAGTGGCCTAGGAGGGGGGCCATGCAGCCACCCTCCCTCAATTAGAAAAAAAAGAAATATATAAAAAGAGGCTCAGCGCAGGGGATGGGGTCCCCCAGGCTAATTGAGGCCTCAGGAGGGGGGCCACGCAGCCCCCCTCCTACATAAAAAAGTAATAATAATACATTTATGGCCAAGCCCCAGGGATGGGGTACCCGGGGATGAAATTGGCCTCATGAGGTGGGCCATGCGACCCCCTTCCCGTTTACAATTTTTTTTTTTTTTTTTTTAAAAGGGATCAGGCCCTTGGGGATGGGGTCCCCAGTGTTAGGGTTTGTGCACAGCAAAGAGCATGTCCCCTATCATTGCACTAGTGGTCTCTGTAATAGCTCTCTTTTAAATATACTATTGAAAGCCTTTCTTGTTATCTCAGCCCCCCCTTAGGCTTCTGTGTATGTTGCTCAATGTACTCACAAGTTTGGACATTGCTGTCTTGTTTACACATTGGACCTTGCTTTTACCAAGGCTTCTTTAGAGCACCCCTCCCTAGGTCATGTGTTAATTCAACTCATTTGCATAATAACTGAAGCTCTGCACACCTTTCAAGAACATGTGCAGCATGTGAGAACCACACCCAGCTCTTCGAGCCATACCCAGCTCTTCGAACCACACCCAGCTCTTCGAACCACACCCAGTCCTGTCTATAAAAGGCAGTCCCAGAGCCTCACCCAGTGCTTGTGCTCGTCTACCTCCCGCTTACCTGAGAAAAGATCCTTCGGCGCTGGCACTCCTGCTCTCTACAGACCTTCATCGGCTTCAACGGGCGCGGCTGCTGGCTCTTCCTTCTTCCGGTTTCCGGCTCCTCCTTGCCTCAGCCCCTCTCCTGTCCAATACAATAGACCTGCAAAAGAGAAAGAGGACAAGGTTAGACTGATCAGTATCCCTTTTGCAGCAAGTAAGTGCAAAACTTTTTATTACCTGAAAGAACTTTGACAGCGATTTCTGGATTCATGTATAGACAATTTGGAACAAGATACCTTCCACGAACATTATGATTCAAACCCTTTGTTACAAGAATACTTTGTGGCTCTTTGTGAAATAAACATTGTTTTACATGGAACTTTTAAGAATCGAACAGTGGAAACTATTGACAGCAAGGCAAACAGTAAATCAAGGACTTGTAAAATTACCTGCTGTATTGTGATGTAAAAGTACACTATTCGTTTTATAAAAATTCTGGAAATGTGTGAAAAGTGAGTTTGCTATTAAGAATTTACGCTTTAGTTATATTAAGATGAATGTTTGATATTGGTAATTCTGATAATGGTATTCGTTTAATTTTATAGAAGCTTTACGGTAATAGAAAGCACATCCCAGAGCAGTAACACATTCCAAACCTGGAAGCCAGAGACCAGGATCCAAGAGGTACTTTTAGAAGAGAATTTCTAATAGATAAAGGGATAGTCGGGAACATATTTAGGAATAGGTTGCACTTACCTGTTCTTTGTTTATGTTTCATTAGGCACCAGTTTCTAAAGAATTCAGAGAGGGCCGCAGATTGTAGCAGCACTTCAACAGTGGAAACGCAAGAACGGTGTTGTCTCTCTTTTTTATTTTATCCACTTCCCCCCTTCCCTTGAGCTTCTGGTTCTTAGTGCACTTTCTAAAACTAGTGTGCTGGAACAAGCAGTTTCAGGGTGGGGTCGGACTGTCTTCAACCTCCATCAGAACTGAACAGAAACTCAGGTGAGCTGGGCATTGACACCCAGGGCCCTACAAAGGAGAAAGAAGGGGGGCAACACAACCACCCTTCTTAAAAAAAATGTTTAAAAGCTGATATTGCGGCTAAGCCCCACCCCCTCCCTGCAGCACTCAGAAAACACCCCCCCCGGTGCATTGTAAGTTGGGGAATTAATGCCCCATGAACACTGAGGGTCCCTGGGGCCAACTAGCCCATCAGGTACCTCCAGTATGCGCCAGGGTGCTGCGTTGCAGATAGGTGTTCAGAGGCCACGCCCCTTTTTACACTTCTCTGCCATGCAGCTCTGTGGTGCTTACTGGAGGTAGCTGGGGGGCTAGTTGGCCCTCAGGCACCCTCAGGACTCAAGGGGATTTAATTCTCCAATTTACAATGCTCCAGGGGGCGCATTTGCACAGTCGTGCAGGGAGGAGGTATGGCCTGATGTGACAAGTGTGCAAACGCGCTCTCTGGCGCGATTTAAGTTGGTATATTAAGTTCCCTTGAATCCTGAGGGTCCCAGGGGCCAACTAGCCCACCAGGTACCTCCAATAAGCGCCAGGGAGCTGTTTTGCAGAGATGTGGTCCAAGGCCACGCCCCCTTTTCACACCACTCTGCAATGAAGCTCTGTGGCGCTTGCTGGAGGTAGCTGGTGGGCTAGTTGGCCCCAGGGACCCTCAGGACTCAAGGGGACATAATTCTCCAATTTACAACCCACGAGGGGGTGTGTTTGCATAGTGGTACAGGGAGGGGACGTGGCCTGATGTGACAAGTGTGCAAACGCGCCCTGTGGCAAGTTTTACGTTGTCGAATTAAGTCCACTTGAATCCTGAGGGTCCCTGAGGGCCAACTAGCCCTCCAGGTATATCCAGTAAGCGCCACAGAGTTGTGTTGCAGAGAAGTGTAAAAGGGGGCATGGCCTCGGACTACCTCTCTGCAATGCAGCTCTGTGGCACTTACTGGAGGTACCTGGTGGGCTAGTTGGCCCCAGGGACACTCAGGATTTAAGGGGAATTAGTCCCCTAAATTAAAACCCGCCAGGGGGCGAGTTTGCACAGTGGTGAAGGGAGGGGGCGGGCCTGGTGTGACATGTGTGTACTTATGCAATCAATCCGCCAAAACCCAAGCACTTATAAATTCACCATGCACTCTCCTTGCAGCACTCTAATCATCCAGTCACTACCCATGCACTCATGCAATGACTTACGCACTAACTCATGCACTGCTACAAACTCCTGAGCAGTACCCATGCAGTCCAGCCATCCCCCTGTCACTACACATGCACTCCTCCAATCACCCAGCGAGCACCATGTACTTATCCAATCACTCTGCCAAAACCCAGGCACTTATAAATTCACCATGTACTGTCCTTGCAGTACTCTAATCATCCAATCAGAACCCATGTACTTATGCAATGACCCAGGCACTAACACATGCACTGCAACAATCATCTGGGCACTACCCATGGAGTCCAGCCATCGCCCTGTCAGTACCCATGTACTCGTTCAATCACCCAACCGGCACCATGTACTTATCCACCAAAACCCAAGCACTTATAAATTCACCATGCACTCTCCTTGCAGTACTCTAATCTTCCAGTCTGTACCCATGTACTCATAGAATGATCCAGGCGCTAACTCATGGTTTTAAGCGTGACATCACTTCCGTTGTGTGCTACGGCGATGCTGCGCGGAGGCTGGAGGAAATAACGCTTTGAACTCGGACCACGGAGGGGTCGCGAAACTTTAGTTTCCCAGACATCACACGCCGACAGGAGAGTCTGTAGCAGCCGACTACAGACCGCGGACCCGGATCGCGGACCACATATATCGAAACTCTCACCGCGCTCACTGCTACCTTATACCTGTAGTGCGCCCGCCTGCATCTCCCTCACTGAGAATCAGCTCCACAGGGGCTGTCAGGGGCTGTCAGAGAGCCGCGGATCCAGCGCTGCTCCAGCCCGTCCCTGGTCCGCCCACCCTGGAAAGCGAATACAACATCCGAGGGCAGCCAGGAGCAGTGGGCGCTGGGGGGGGGGGTGCAGGGGCTGCAGGGCTGCTCTGGTCCAAAGCTCGGTCCCCAGCTTGCCTTTTCTCGTCGTCGGGGGCAGAAAGCAGAGAGCAGCGGTGGAGCAGGCGGTGGAAGCAGGCGAATGCTGAGTGAAACGGAGTGAAGCAGAGACTACCGCTTTGATCCCCGCCTGGGAACCTGGGTCCGGAACCTTGGGAACGGGTTTTTGCAGTGGAAGCAGCATCGGAGGAGCAAAGAGCGAAGAGCGAAGCGTGAGGAGCGAGGGCCAGAGCCGCTGTGTGGAAGAGCGGCCCCTAACCTGGCTTCCGTAAAGTCAAGACTGAGAAGCCGAAAAAAATCCCGAAGAGGCCGCCCGAAATAGGTGGCTGCCAGGGGGGTCTTGTGGCAGTGCAGCCTATATTGCACTCTCGGTGCGAGTTTTCCTCGGAGACCTTACCGGCACCTGAACCTGCTCCAGCGTCGCCAGTGCCGCAAATGAGGTGAGATCACCAGGGGGGCCCAAACAGAACAACAAACACAAACGCGTCTCCCGATAGAGGCGGCCGCAAAGTAAGAGCCGGGGTGGTGGTCCTTGGTGGGTCCGACTAGGTCTGACAACGCCCGTGGTACAAGGAATGCAAGAGGGAGATTGCTGTACTGTTCCTATGTAGGAAAAGGGGGGAGGGTTTAACTGGCATGACCGGAGGTGTTTGAATGGCACCTTGGGGCATCCATTATGTTGGATGTATTTGCCTCACACACCCCGAAGGATGTCATGCTTCATCATCGGCGTTTGCTCCTCGTCGGGGAGGCGGTGCAATCCCCGACGGGCTCACCTCGAGAGGGGCTCTTTGGCGGAGATCTTTTATCCAACAGCCTTATGGTGAAGTGGGGGTGTGTGGGCAGGACTGTGTGTGATGATGGGATGATTGCTAAAATGTAGCTGGGGTACCGGAATTCACTTTATTCTGGGGGTCCCCTGGCTGCAATTAAAACGTGGGGCTAGCTTACTAGGTGTCAACAAATTAGGTTGAGTGACACTAGTGAAGACTAGAGGTCATAAGTGGTCGACATGTTTCTCGCAGTGGGTCAAGTTACCCGCGATTCATCAGGACCTTATAACAAGTGAGAAGAGGGGAACATGCTCATGTCATGTATGTGGTGTGTGTTACCTCTGTGGGGTATCCTATGCCTAGACATAGAAAAAGGAACAACACTGATTAGTACATATTGCAATAGTCAATAATGAATATCATGTCAATGCCAGGAAGTGGAGAATATGTGGCATGCAGGCAATATTGTGAACTATTGAGCACAGCAATTGCATGCCTGAAAACATTGAGTGAGTTGCGTGCATGTGCAGGGCACACTCAAAAACTGTGTGAGTGAGGGGGAAGTGGTGTATCAGGGTGATGTTTAAAAACATTAATTAAAAACAGTAATTAGAAAAGCAGCAATTAAAGAGGGGTGTAATACCCATTCAGACTCAATTCATATTGTAGGCACCCTTTGACCAAAGTAAGTGCTGTATACCATTGCTTTTGGTGGGAACCAGACAGAGAAAACAGACAGAAAATCAGTCAACACGTCACAAGCACACACTGATAGATGCAAAGGATGTACTCCCTACTCACCAAAAGGTCAGGGAAAACATGCCACATGAGGGTCGGCGGGATTAGATATCAGGGGCGAACCCATTAGGTGAGGCTAGAGAAAAATAAATAAATAAATAAAGCGGTAGCGCCGCTGTCTCAAAAGCGCTATGGCTATGTTAAGTGTTTGCCTCTTTCAGTAAGTGCTAATGCAAAGTTTGGCCTCAGGATTTGATATCAGGGGCTAGTCCATTAGGTGAGGCTGGAGAACAATAAATAAATAAAGAAAGCGGTCCGCTTGCGCTTTACCCATTTATGCGTGCTCTTCTTTAACCCTTCCTTTCGGCTCCCTTTCTCCTAGCTGCTATGAGGATATCAGATCAGACTTAGAATCGCAAATAATCTCTCACAAGTTGAAACAGAAAGGTGATGTGCAACTTGCTAATAGGACAGGGGGGGAACTCCCTTTCCCCCGCTGCACTCTTTCATTCTCCGACTACAGAGCGTGACTCATTGGAGACTCATCAGTAACAACTTAAAAAACCCAGGCCTAACCCAAACCTAAAAAGAAATAAATAAAAGTGAAAAAGTCTCTTTCAACTGATTAAAAAAAACTAAAAAAAACAACAAAGCGGCATAGAAGCCCTACAAGGCGACTGAGGATAGAGGATAGTAAATCTTTATAAAAGCAGGGGAGGAAAATAGAAAACAGAAAACAACACAAACAACACAAACAAGAGAGTAAAAGAAAGCATCTGCCCTCACCACGATGTGCACAAGGAGTAGCACCCAATTACAAGCCTCTCATTGTCCTCACAAGACCGCCAAACGACAGAAATCAAAACTGCTTTATCCGCAAGAGGCCGGTCGTGGTAACCAGCCCCTTCACCCCCCGCGACATGAAGGAGCAGCTGGAGTAACCAGAGCGCACTTTAGGGAGCAGATTGAAGCACTAAAGGGGAAAAAGTGCCAACAACTGCCCCTTACATCCCTCACACCTCTCATATCCAATTAAAGGGAAAAACAATGGCACCGGCGACATTAGAGACCATTTCTTTCGCATTGATCAGCTAAATAAAAGCGCCCTTCATCTTCCACGTGGTAAGAATACAAGCTCCCCAAACAATTACTAACATTTTCAGCGTCTCCAGACTTGGTCTCTCTGTATCCCGAAATAATCGTTTGTGGCAAGGCTACAGTAACCGCTTTTCCCAGCCCAAAACTGCCTTTATATGCCTCAGACAATCAATCTCTCAAAATTTAGCCCAAAGGAATCGTCAAAAATCATGCTTCCTATGGTCATGTCAGCCCCTCTGGCTTCGCCAAATATCCATAGAGCTGCCTATGAACCAGATCTAGAGAAAGAATATATGATCTCTCAAAGGGAAAAAGACAAAATTTCAGAGCACAAATCATCAGACTCCATATCTGGATTTCGTTGACTCACTCCCCAACATAGGGGCCGATTAGGATGGAGGATTTTCCGCCTCCTCCGGGCCGGCGGAAGCCACCTCCGGCCCGGAGGAGACGGAAAATCCTCTGCGGAGTCACCAAAGACCCACCGCCAAATTAGGATGGCTGGTGGGTCTGGAATTCCGTCCGCCGCTTTTCCGCTGCGGTCGGCTTCCGACCGCGGCGGAAAAGCTATAACATGGCAGGCGGTGTCTATGAGACACCGTCCGCCATATTATGATGGTTGTGTAAAACTGCTTTTCCACGGCGGCTTTTCCGCCATGGAAAAGCATACGGACATTCACTTTGGGGGCCCGTTGCGGGCCCCCTGGGTGAATGGGGGGTGGGGGTGCACATGGGGGGTACCTATGGTACCCCCCTGCATTTGTGTGCACAAAGCAGCAGGCACCGTGCGGTGCCTGCCGCTTTGTGCATGTAAATGTAACACATGCTTTTTTAACATTGCGGCAGGTGGAGCTTGAAGCTGCACCCGCCGCAATGTTAAATATAGAGGATGTGACCGCCACCCTGGCGGTCACATCCTAATCAGCACGGAGGGAACGCCGCAGCCCCTGCGGACGTTCCCTCTTCCTCAAGGGTGGCGGACGGACGCAAGTCCGTCCGCCATCCTAATCGGCCCCATAATCTGCAAAGCTTTTGACGTCGCAAAGGTCGCTACTCAATGAAGTCGAGCTAAACTCACTCAATGGCCCACTGGACAATTGCACTCAAAAACATGGCTTTGATCTTCCCTCGCTAACATCTACTCTGTTCCCTTCTGCGAAAAACCACTTCCGTCATTCTAAAAATAATGTTTCAATCAAACACGAGATCAAACCAAGTTCCCTCAACGCCCCCCCAGTAACTACCACCAGCTGCAACGTCGGAACTAAAGCCAGTACCTCCCATCAAGACGCAAATAAAAAAAAATCAAACATTAAGCAACTCAAACATCAATGTACACTCTGCCCACCTTTTCTTCTCCGAAAAAAATCACTCCCCAATAGGTCTCAGGCACCGGGATTCGCACGATACCCCAGCAATGCTTAAAGTCAAGGCTCTTCTCTCAGCTACCAACCAAGCTTTGAACTCATTGGCTAACGCTGCACATATGCATGCTGATAAATTGGACGCCTAGATAAATATACTACAATTAGTAGCAAACTCAATAATGGGAATAGACTTAAAACTGGAGCAATTAAACTCTCTGATACGAAGAGTGCAAAAAACACGTGGCTCAAAATCAAATCTCAAATGTGAACTCAAGCCAAGAACCAAACAAAAATACAAACTTAAACTTATACCAAATGCAAAATGGCTGTAATTGTGAGCCTCTATTAAAAAAATTATAATCATTGCCGGCAATAATGTCCACTCTAATTGAAGATCTGAGGAATGAAACCCAGACTAGATGTCTGAAAACGTGTATTTCCCCAGGTCTTCGAACCCATGATAAACCTACTATAGCAAAATCAGGTCCAAATAGTCCAGAGCACCCAAGCGGCACCAAGAGTGACATGAAAACGGAACAACAATCACACAATGTTAAATCAAACATTCAACAAGAAAAGTCCCTCGTTGCTGCTCAAGAAAGAGCTTTAAACATTCAAAGAAAGGTTCTCTACTCTGGCAATGAATCTATTCCAAACTCACAACCACCGAATGTCCAAGAAAAAATCACGCCACTCAACACTGAAGAGGTGTCACCCACCCCACCGAGTCTCGTTAGGCCTTTAAATACGACCACACAAACCTCGATGGATGGGAATCCCTTGTCTAGAAAAAATAAGCAAAAGCTAAAGAAACTAAACAAAGCAAAAAAAAAGGCAATGCACTACTACAGTGGCTAGGTACAAATAAGAGTGACTTAATTACCAATCCAATTGTGCAGTCAGTAAAACTAACCCATCAGGCTGAAGAAAAAACGGAAAAACCGAATGTGAATTTAACGAAGATCAATGAAGACCACAATACCCAGCCTGACCAAGAACAGAATTCATTAACCCTAAGAGATAAAAAAAAACTACAAGCAGTAGTAAAAACAAAAAGTCTTATAGTAACTTCCCTAAGCAAAATGAAAATTCTATCAAACTGCCCAAAAAAAGTTGTCTGCTCTCCCCAGGCGCAAAAAAACCTACTAATCAGGAGCCAAGCCAAAAAATAACAAACTATATTGACGAAATTCTACTGTCAAAAAGAGAAGAGGAACAGACAAAAACTGAGGCCCTCACAGAGGCAGAAAGACCTGATAACACGACGCAACCCCCCATGAACTAGTGAGAGGAAGTGATCTGCCAACAGGCGTCTTCCCCTCAATTATCAAATCGACTAATCAAGACAACCTAGAGTACCCACTCAATGAAAATTCACTTACAGACCCTATGGGGTCACACTCAAAATACGAAACTTCGCAAAAACCAAAGCCTAACCAGCAAAAGTCCCCTTCTCTGTCTCAACGATACAATAAAATATCACTGTATCCGGAATACGTATCCCAAGGCAAATGGGATATTTTAAATAGAGGAAATATTTTAAAGCTATGCCTGCAGCTCCTGGGCCTAGAAAGCATAAAATGAATGGACATCGAAAGTGTGGTCTTCATGGACCCTGAACAGGGCCAAATAAATGAATCAACTGTGGTAACTTTTTATAATCCTGATCAGGCGGCAATACTATTGAACGACAAAAACCAACTGACTGAATGGGGCGTTCATGCTAGCCCCTATACCAACGCTAAATACCCGGATTTTCTAAAAAACATATGTAACGCTCCAATGGTCGCCATTAACAAACTAGAACAAAAACAGAATAAGAATATCCAGCAGACATCTTCAACACTAAGTGGCCCCCGACAAGGAATAAAAATCGCACCCTGGCTAGAGAATCCACTCCAAAACACAGCTACAAAATTAGGGGGACCGCTCTAATGCGTACTTAAGCCTCATAAATCCCAAGATTGGTTCTGGCTCTCTCAGGCCTTAGGGTAATATACAGAAAACATCGTACGAAGAAAAAATCAACTATGATATAGTCAACTATCTTAATATATGCTCTTGGAATATCCGGGGTTTAATGAAGGAGAAAATTGAACGACTAACCACGGGCCTCCAGAAGACCCAGGACATATTTGCTCTCCAAGAAACTTGGGCCCTGGAGAATACCATTTGGGAAGACTTCACTGTTATCGAATCACATGCCATACCATCTGCTGTAGGAGGTCATGCCTCTGGAGGTGTGCTGATCTCAGTGATTAACACTCTGGTCGTAAACCTATTGTCACTCTATAAAGGTGACTACATCTTTATTAGCATCGAGACCCAGTGCCAAGAAAAGGAAAAATTAAAACAAAAAATCATCCTCTGCTGTGTTTACTTGCATCCCTCCAAAATAAGACGAGAGGCTACATTGAGAAAAATGCTACCTGATATAGCCAACCTCCAAGTTCACTTTCCAAATGACATATGGCTGGTAATGGGTGATAACAACACCAACCTAATGGAGGTTGATTGCACCCCACTTTCTCAACCATCTTTAATTAACGATATGTGGGCAATCCCGGAGATAAAATCTCAGTTCCAATGGAAGGAAACCAAAGGGATAAAATTGGCCAACCAATTAGGCTTGCCCATTTTAAACGGAAGAATCGCTTCGGATCAACCAGCTGCTTATACTCACGTATCCCCCTCACGAATGGCCACCCTGGACTACATATGGATATCAGTAATCCACCTCCAGTTGGTACGGCAGTTTCTGGTAACTCCATCTTCAGACAGCGACACGCAATTTTAACGTGCAAAATAGATCTTTGGCAGTTTCACCGCCCGAATATTCCCCTGATTGGCAACGAATCAAACTTACAGAACGTAAGAAAATTGAGATGGTCTCAGGATAATCGAGATGTAACAGAAGCAGAAGTGGATGATATGCTGACCAAATGGGTCCCGAATGGCACAAGTCACTTGACGGCATCCTTATGGCAAAGTATACTGACCGATTTCAGGGAAAAATTAGCCCCAAAGCTAACAAAAAGTATAGTTAAAGATCATGCAGTTCCAATTACCCTTCTAGAGCAAAAACAACTCACAATTATTACAAAAAACAAATTAAATAAACTGCAGCGAATCACCGTCAACAACGAAAGTGAATTTAAATCTTTGCGGAGCCAAATATCATCTACCAGAAAAGTATATAGGAAGACCAGGTTTATTCTAAGGAAATTGGAGGAAGAACACCTTTGGGCAGCCGCCCACGAGGTCATAAAATCTAAGGACCAAAGGAAATTCTGGAATTGGGTAAACAAGGCTGCTAAAACTACCAAACCTCCCAGTGCGACTAACATCTCACCTGCTGACTGGGAGATCTACGTCAAAAAACACTATACAGCACCGTACGATATCAACTGCAACAGCTCTCCTATCTTCAAGCAACCGAATTCCCAGGATGACACGACCCTAACTGTCAAGATAACCCCAAATCAAAAAGCGCTAATCATAAAGAAAATGCGTTCAGGTGGTGCCCCAGGACCCAACGGTATTCCCATCCAAGTATATAAAGCTTCCGCCCAGAAATGGGCATTGATGCTGGCACCTCTTTTTGAGGCAGCAATACTGGGAGGTCCTATTCCAATTTCTTGGCGAGGATCACTACTCGTTCCCATCCACAAAAAAGGCTCGCGCTCTAGTCCCGACAATTATCGGATGATAGGCCTCCTTGATGTGGACGGGAAGGCATACGCAAGTGTCCTTCTATGCGAACTAACAACTTGGGCAGAACACAGCACTCTAATTCCCTTCACACAAACTGGCTTCCAAAGGGGTTGCCATACTGAAGATAATCTGATCTGCATAGCCCACATGATGGAAACCACCCTAGCCACAAAAGGCAAATCATTATACTTGGGCTTCATTGATTTTCGGAAAGCTTACGACAGCGTGATTCGGTCTAAACTCTGGGAAAAATTGGCGAAATGGGGCATTCCCCAGACATTACTGAATGCGCTAATAGCTTTACATACAGATACCTGGGTTAAAATAAGAGTAACCTCGAGATGGTCATCCACTAATAAAATCTATACTAATAGAGGCCTAAAGCAAGGATGCATTCTTACACCTTTACTATTCAATCTGTACCTTGTAGACCTCCCTGAATGGCTGTCCCGCTGTCGAGCCTTTCCACCAAGAATTGGCCCTATAAAAATCCAAACCCTGCAATATGCTGACGACAACATTCTTCTCGATCAAACCCAGGTGGGTCTTCAAAGACTCTTTGACTCCCTTGCCTCGTATTGTAACTCCAATACACTAGAGATCAAAGTAATGGTAATATCCTCCTCGAAAACAAAAAAGAGCACTTGGTTTATTGAGGGGAAGGCATTGGAATCAGCCACGACATATAAATATCTGGATGTTTGGATAGATCATAAAGGGAGTCCGACCGCACATATAACCGCAATGCAGGGTGTTGCTCGAAGCCTGGAGGGGGCATTTATAAGAACAAAGAGAGCTCTCCACTCCCCGGACTTTGCCCCAGTAATAAAACTGATCGGTGCAAAACGTCTTCCAACAATATCCTTTGGCGCTATAAATTATAAAGATAAAATGACCAACTGGTTAGACAGAGCTCAATCATCATGCTTCCACAGAGTATTCCAACTGCCAAACTCGACCTCTCATGCCCAAATCCGAAAGGAATTCTCTCTATCTTCCCAGCATTGGATCATGAGTGCACGATTCATCGTTTACAGCCTAAAAACGAAACTAGCCCGCTCCAACACTTTAAAGAGTTGTATATGGTCATTGTTCATTAATCCTGCCACATCATGGAGCAAATATTTGACCTTCTGTCTGGAAACTTTAAAGGCTAACGATATATGGTCAATTTCGCTGCCCATAGAGGCAAAATTCAACCTTTTAACTAAACAAGCAAAAATTCTTCCCTACGACCACGATGCACAACTAATATTAAAGCTCTTGCATGGCAGCTGGGCCTCTAAACTCTACGCCCCAAAAATATTGCCGCTCTATCTTTCATCACCTATGACACCCTATGTAAAACATCAATTAATGAGACTGCGTTTTGGCCAAATACCACTGATGGCATACAAGTTCGTCCAAGGATACAAGAAGGCCGCCTCCACCAAATGCCGCTTCTGCAACCAGGAGGAGGAAAACCTGATTCACATTTTGTGCATTTGTAGATGCTTACTAGCCCAAAGAATTTTTTGGCTTTGCCCGATTTGGATCTTGGTTAATATCAGGACATGCCAAGAAGCATTGGAAGCATGTATGAGGGGCGACTCACCTCAGATGGCAACGCGCTTTGTAAAATTTATATCTGAAATTAACCTTTTGCTGCCACCAGATGATCAAGAATGAACTCTAATTCCTGATTTTAATTAATTGTGCAGATAAAATTTTATCATTATTTATCATGGCAAATACAGACGAGGTCATGCTAATTTCAGGGGTACCCCAACACATAGTGTTCCCGAGTGTATGTAGGTGTTTTTACTGTATTTTGAGTTTCTTTTAGATAGCACTGGATCTGGTCCTGGTTAGTCTGAGTTACTTCTAAGAAAATGTGACCCTCTGCACTCCTATTTTTGTATCAATTGACTCAGTTACACATATGATTCTATACTTTAAATGGTGCTGCGCGCTCAAACTGACTGGCTCACGTCAGTGACAAACTAAACAAACAGTCTGAGTTACTTACCACCAGTACCCGTCATTAAAAAGTTGGGGGCACAGGAGGAACATCTGCTCCTCTGTTGCTTCTTTCTGCACATCTCTTGCTTCCTCCTGCACTTTTCTTCATCTTTCTGGACTTCTGTTGCCTCTTTCTGCATTTGTCTTGCTTCTTTCTGCGCTTTTCTTCCTCTTTCTTCACATGTCCTAACTTTGTAGGCATAGTTAGAAAATAGCATTTAAAAAAACAATGACATTCGCTGAAAAGAACATAGGTTTCAGGCATGTTATAGTTAGAAATTAGCATTTAAAAAAACATGAGAAATTCACTGAAAAAACCATTGGTTTCAGGGACGTTTTAGTGAGTTGGTCATTTCACTCATACAAAACAATAGAAATCCCCCTGTTACAGTTAGTTTAGCTAACTATAACTCGTGCCCCCGCAATGCACTACTGATGACATCACATATTACATTATTCATGACATGGTCAGTGACATCACTGAGGACATCTCAAATGACATCACTGATGACATCATCCACGTCAAAATCTGATGCACCTCCTCACACTCTAATATAATATTTGATACACTCACTGTAAAATACAGACTGCCATTTTTGAAACCATCAACACACCAATATCAGTTACTACATACACACTCACTGATTCCTAGGTCTACACACACACATCCACTTATTCACCCATACAATCACTCATACATGCAGTTACTCGTCAATACAACACTATCATATGCACTCATACACCAATACAGACACTATCACACCACCACTCATCCAGAGTTACTCACACACCAAGTCAGTCTTGTAAAGAATCAATCACACTTCAATTTACTGACCTATACAGTTATACACACTCCACATCTCTTTTTCAAACAGATACTAACACATACTTACTCTCTTATACAATCACTGATACAAGTACACCCTCATCCATACAGCCACTCTCAAAATCACTGACTCACTTATAGTCATTTATATACTCCAACTCTCACTTGCACTGCCTTTTACATATGTAGTTACTTGAACATGTACCACTGAGACATGAAATCTCTCACCAACACACCCATACACACACTCACCCACCCATACAGCTGTTTCCACATGTACTCTTCAACCCATACACCCAGTGAATCAACCACTCACACATCTATGTACAGAGTCACACACCTCTCACCCACCCACACACACACTCAGTCTCCCATACAAATACTCAGGCAACCAATCAATAACCCATAAAGACACTCATGTAGCTACTGACCAACACATGCAGCAGCTTACACAACAGCAGACATACTGATACACACATTCAGATAGTTTAGTCACTAACCCATGCATTCATTCGGACACGTTTAATCACTCACTTATACAGTCAGTCACATACCTACTAAATCCTACATCCACTTATACAAACAACTCATTCTACAAAACTATGGCAGGGCGGGAGCGGCGAGGCTTCCGCCCTGCCATAGCAAACAGCAGTGTCCCAGTGGTAGGCACCCTGGGACACTGCAGTAGGCGGCGCTGGTGGGGTCTCCAGGGTCATCACAGGGCTCCAGGAGGGGGGCCACGTGGCCCCCCTCCCAACATTTGCAAGGCACAGGGGGGTGGTGGTCCCCGCGGCTTGGGGGGTCCGTCATGGACCCCCAATTTAAATAATTAGAGCCCCTGGGAGGTGGCGGTCCCTGGGGCGAGTGGGAGGTTTTGAGGCCCCCCACACAGGTACTTCATTTTTTCAAAAAAACAAGCCCCGGGGGGTGGTGGTCCCCAGGGTTGTGGGAGGCTCTGAGCCCCCTACAAATACTTTTGAAAAGCCCCGGGGGTGGCGGTCCCCAGGGCTGGGGCCCCCCAAAAATATACAAAAAATGAAGCCCGGGCTTCAATGATGCCCCGTGGTGGGCCATGTCCTGGGGGCTTTTCCCAATTTACAATTTATAAATATGGGGGACAACGGAGTCCCCGCAGCCCCAGGGACTGCCATCTCTCTGGGGCTATGCTAATGATATGCAGGAGCATTACACTATAGGGTTGACCTGGGTATTCAATGTTGCATATGTGGGGGTCCAAGTCAACGTGTTTTTCTAAAACAAACAGAAATTATTGGAAAGCCATGTACATATGACTAATAACACAACTTAAATGAGTGATGTTGTTTATTCACATCCTCATTTATATACATTTTATGTAAATACTTTATACAGGTTAACGTGCCCAGAGTGGGCGTAAAATGAAAGGGGGAGGGAAGTGGTAAGTGATTCGTGAGGATTGAGGTTGTGTAAAGTAGAAATCAAAAGTCAAATGTGGTCACAAAAATCATTTTTTAGTTGACATCACATGGGCATGTTATTATAGCCCCATACATCTCTAACAATTGTGAAATCGTATCTCATACAATAAAACACAGTAGCAATGATCTGTTGATTCTGGGTAGGTGTTGTAAAAATAGAAAGTCGACGATTTGACCCCTGGTCAATGTAGGTTGATTGGCACCTTACTATGGGGTCTTCATCAGGACTAGGACGTGATGTGAGGGGTAGGGCACCTATAGTTAGAAAAATATTTTATAAATGAGCCAACGAAAACTCACCTTATTGTTAGAAAGAAAAAACGCAAATGGAATCTTTACCAAGACGCCACCTTGAGTGAGTGGCAGCCTTTGTGGTTAGTGGTTGGGCCCGTGGGCTCCTTATATGCAGAGAGCGTGCATAATCCTAAAAATAGATGAATACATAAGCGGGTCATAATGGTACATACACAAGAAAAAAAAGCTGAATTACTTGCAAGGGTGCGTGTTTACTTATAAACAAAACCCAGGGGGGTAAAAACAGAATACAGAATACAGAGGATATGCCTCTCAACTAATGGCAAATTCGAGGGCACTACATTTGGTGTATCAGTGCGTCTGTAAGTTATAAAGGAGAGAGCCCAGCCGGGCTCTGCAGTACTCTCAACTATCGGCACATTCGAGGACACTACATTCTATTGCTAATCAGCGTGTCAATAAGTTAAAAAATGAGCCCATCCAGGTTCGGCATGACACCTATTAGTCACGGCATTGTCAGAGAAGAGAAAAAAGAAAAAGACTCGGCAAAGCTTATAAACGGGGAAAAGGAATCGCACTGTGCCGTGGCTGTGTTAAAGATACAGTTATCCGTTGTTAAGACTATACTCAAAACATTCAAGAAGGTAGTTAAGGCCCCCTCCCCTTTGTAAAAACAAAAATAAATGGCCTGAGGAGGGGCGCCATGTGGCCCCCTCCAAACATATTTTAAAACAAGTTAATACTGGCCATGCCCCGGGGGATGGTATCCCCGGGGCCAAAAATGGCCTTGGGAGGGGGCCACCCTCCCCAATAAAATAAAATAGAATCCTGTTGCCCATCAAGGGTTTAGGTCCTCAAGGAAAACACTACTACCATGTGGTATTGCAACAAACAGGACAAGATGGGGTCCTGGGCTCTGTACCTTGAGGCCCAGTGCCTCTGCAACTGTCTGGATCATCAGGGCATCTCCCTGACAGTACACCATCTGAAGGGATCTTTAAACAGTAGGGGGACAAACTGAGCCAGCAGCACCTAATGGACCTCAAATACAGCTTCATTGAAGGTGGTAAATGGGCATCTTTCAACAATGGGGAAAACCATGGCTTGATCTCTTCACCACTGCCAAGAACATACAGTGGCAACACTTTTGCACATTGGAGTTGCCAACAAGGCTCTCTCTACATGCATCCAATTTAGAGTGGAGCATCAGACTTCTATGTGCTTTCTTGACACACCTCTCCTGCCTCACATTCTGAAGAAGCTTCTGTACACTAGGTATCACTCCTGGGTATTTGTGAAGCTGCTACAGTGGCATCAACGCACATGTTCTAAAATTGATACTGCCTGGATAGCCGTGTCCAACGGGAGGCACAATTGGGCCATTTGATGCTGCAGGACTTTTTGGCCTTAGTCGTTCACAGACCCCCCACAAGGGGTGGTACTGCTTTTGTAGCTTTTCTAAACGTGAGGAATCTGCGGTAAGAAGTATACATAAGAATAACAAGTACGTTGCCTTTGGTAATGCTCTTTCTGGTGTATACTCCAGATTCCTCACTGCCCTCCCACCTCCCTTTTCTGTGGCATGGACTCATTCCCATCTAAAAGTGTCCCAAATTAGAGATCTGCATAGTGTCATTCAAAATCGTTTTTTGGTCTGCATCCAAGGGTGTGGACGGTGTCCAGAAAGAAACTGATGTCTGGGTGCTTGGATGGAAGTTCCAGCCATCACTTCCAGGGCATAACAGTGACATAATGGAGCTGCACTGTGCCGCCTACTAGTGTGAAGGGCCTATGCCGAAAAATCTAGATTATCCACCAGAAAGAGCTACTGAAGGTAAACAACTTGTTCGCTTTTGTGATCATGGAACACTGACTTTTAAAACGAACCACTTCTGTGCAAAGCAGTTTTTTCCTCTGAATTCATTGAGAAGGAGTCAATTAGTTAGGGGCATGACTGTCTTCAACACCTCTTCCTCCTAAGAAGTTGTCTACATCACGGAAAGAGCAAGAACAAATACTCTATCCATTGTTTGTCAGTGCTTTTTAAAAACCCACTGTGAGTTTATGATCTATGTACACACTTGCTACCTCGCCCGTAGATTCTACCTATCCTTTCTGCACATGTTTCCAAATAACTCACCCATCTACATCTGCTAAACTAACGTTTATTAGTGTCAATATATTCAAAGTTACTATGCAGCTACATAACTGCAGGTACATAAAACACAGTTATACAGCTACATAGCAGATGGCATATGAAATAATCGAAAATACATTCATGGGAGCTTACAAAATAAAATTCATTTAAATATTTTGTGCATGCTTTCAATTTTTTATCAAATGGAAGACCTAGATGAAGCCCAAACATGTCTGATCTTTTTTCCTGATATATTCACAAAAAAATAAACTTTAGACTCAACATATCATATTCTTTAAAAGTAGAAAGCTAAATGAAGAGAGTAGATTGAAAGGTCAGGTTTGATGTTTTCAATATATAACATCAGCTGAAGAGCGACAGCTGAATGAGCGGCCAAAGTTACATTCAGGCATTCTTAAAGAAAATCTATAATGTCATCTGATTCAGATGTCATTTTGTACAACGACGAAGAAGACACAATAATGTCATTTGAAATAAAACCTCCCTCAGGTAGTACTTGCTGGAATAGCTGCAATTAAACATGGTCACCCTGGCCTAATACTGTGGTACGTCTGGTGGCTCGGCAAAACAATTTGCCTTTCAAACGAACTGCCACCACACACTTCAATCATGTTAGGTTGAAAAATGCAGGGGATACTACCAAATGCCATGGAGAATTTTAAAGATACATTTCACTGCATTATGTGAACACAACGGGGTATATTCACAAGAAAGTGGTGGAGAGAGGAGTTAGCCTTCTTGGCTTAACGCCTCTCTCCACCACTTCGGAAAAGCAAGGCTGCACCATATTCACAAGGATATCGTGCAGCCTTGCTTGTCCCCCTGCGATGGTGCTAAGTTTCACAACTTAGAACCAACGCAGGCAAGCAGGGAGATTTGTTTATGTACAGGAAGGTGTCCCTTCCTGCACATTAACAAACCTAAAATGCCAGTTTGTAACTTACATGTGTGCTGCTTCATGCAGAACACATGTAAGTTACAAAACAGCATTTTTAAAAATAGATTTGTTTATGTACAGGAAGGGACACCTTCCTGTACATAAGCAAACCATGTCATTTTGCATTTTCCATGTGTGTAGCACAAGGCAGCACACGTGGAAAATGCAAAAACGAGGAGAAATAAAGCATTTCTCCTCGTATCGCCAACTTAAGACCAGGGTTTACCTGGTCTTAAGTTTGGCGCTAGCTCCTTTTCACGCTGCCCTTGTGAATAGGGGGCAGCAAAAATATAAATGGGTTTTGCGTTGGAACGCCCATCTCAACACCCACTGCACGCCCCTTTCACACTAAATACAGCGTGAAAGGAGGCCTATTCACAAGGCAGTGTTACGCTACGTTAAGTGGCTTAACGCTACCTTGTGAAAAAGGCGAGGCCCCTATCGCCACAACAACGTCACTGAAAGTGACGTTGTGGTAGCAATAGGGACTTGTGAATATGCCCAAAAGTATTTATCTACAATCATATCATTATTGAGGGACTGGATAGAAACATCCAATGACAGTCATTTTGCACTGAGTAGGGTGGGGTGATCACTGTGACATGACTGGACAATTACCCGGTCAATTTCTTTTGGCAGTCGATGCAGCTGAGTTTGAGCCAGTGGAACCCCTGCATTTCCCCCTCTGTGAAATGAGGTAGTACAATAGTGAAAAAAGGATAGAGGTGGAGCTCCCACCCAGCCAAACTCTAATTGAGCTCCATAATCTAATATCACATTAATAGAGATAAGTACTGAGTGGTTACCCTAAAACCCTTTCTAAGCTTCCCAACATTAAACCACTTCATACCTTTGTTTTTAAACAACCTCATTAACGTTGTCAAATTTTCAATCATCATTTACGAACACAAGAGTCCATCTTTTCCTTTTTTTTAAAAGTATTTTTATTGTTAACAAGCTGACAGGGAAGAAATACATTAATTCATTAATACATATGTTAGCGGACATGTAGATATAATACAATAAAGAAAACAAAGCAAAAAAAGAAAAAAAAAAGAAAGAGAAAGTGCAAAAAGAAGAGAAAATAGTAGATTAATTCACTAATACATGATTAGGAAAGTTATAACATTTTCTTTCAATGATCGGTCAAAATAAATTCCCCTGGAGACGCTGGTTATTAGTATCATTAAAGCATGGTATTTGCCTATGCCCAATAAAAGAAGAGAGCATCATCATTCCACAAAGGTTCCCCAATTATTTTTATATTTGCTCAGTGAGCGTGTTCCCCTAATATTCGCTAAGGCTAGTTCCATCGAATGGATCTCGGTTACAAGTGCCCACCAGTCCCAGACCGTAGGTGGTTCGGAACAGGTCCAGGCACTGGCCACGGTTAGCTTGGCACAAGACATAAGTATAGTAACCAAGGCTGCCTGTGGGAAAGAGACTGGATAGGTGTCTAGCAAAACGGAAGCAGCCATAAATATAGGCAGCTGAATCTGCTTCATTTTCAAAACTTTCTGAATATCGCCCCAGAAGGCCTTAAGATTAGGACAAGAAAACAGCATATGTGCCAGATTAGCTGCGTCGATGGAACATTTGGGGCATTTTGTGCGATCGCTGTAGGAGTTATTAGAAGACCATTTGGAAATTCTTTTGGCGTGTAGTATAACATGCAAGTTGTTCTAAATTGTTGGAGCCTTAGACTAGATGACCGTACTCACTTGTTAATATTTATCAGGGAACACTCTACTTGTTTTGATGTTATATTGGAACCCAGTAATCTACTCCACTTGTCAGCTAATTTAGGACAGTCGTTTAATTTGAGATCGATTAGAAGTCTATAAGCTTGGCTTATTACTGACTTGCTTTTTAAAGAATATAAACAGGTCCATATATCACAATCATAAACCTCCAAAACTTGTTTTTTGTTGATCAGGTAATCGTGCAACTGTAAGTGTTTATACCTCATATTTTCAGGTAAGTCATATATCAATTTAAGAGTGTTGAAGTCTAAAAATCTTTGTGTGCCATATAAGTCCCCCAGAACGCTAATTCCTAACCTAGACCAACCATGTGCGATATTGTCATTAAAGATTCCCGGGAGACCCGGGTTGCCCCACAGCGGTAGCTTTGAGTGAAAAAAAGTGGTTTTACAGAAAGTTAGTATGTTGCCCCAAATCTTTATTATGTCCTTTGCGGTCTTAAATTTAACCCTTTTGTAATAATTAGGGTCATTTGCTCGTAGTAAAAACATATTTGAATCAAGTTTTAACATAAAAGAATGGAAAAACAGTGCCCCTCCTCTATTAAGTAGAGATCGGAGACGAGTAACAAAAGCAGACCAAAAGTACAGCTTAAAATCGGGAAAGTTAAGCCCTCCCTCACTCGTATTATTTTTCATAAGATTCAGCGACCTTCTTGCTTTTTTGTAGCCCCAGATAAAGCTGCTGAGCGCTCCGTCAAGTTGCTTAGAAAACTGATTGTTTAATGCCAATGGGATGGATCTAAATAAGTACACAAATTTGGGCAATACCTTCATCTTAATTAGATTGATTCTGCTGATTAAATTCAGGGGTAGTCTGTGCCACTTTTTTAATAACAAAATAGTGGATTTAGTTAATTCATTGTAATTTATATTGTTGATTTCCTGTAATTTAGCCGTTATTTTGACCTCTAAGTATGTAGCAATTTTGCAGATCTCAGGAACCAACACGGCTGGGGTGTAATTAGTTATAACTTGTGTCTTTTGTAAGTTGAGTTTGTAACCCGACACCTTCCCAAATTTACCGGCCTCTAGGGTGATTCCCTGTAGAGCCTCAACGATATCTTGTGAGTAAACCGCGATATCATCAGCATATGCTGTTATTTTTAGCACCTGTGAGCCTGATCTAAAGGGTACAATCTGGGTTTGAGATTGAAGAGCAAACAAAAAAGGTTCCAGTGAGAGGGCAAATAAAAGAGGTGATAGAGGATATCCCTGACGAGTGCCATGTAAAATTGAAAAACCTGGAGAGGTCAAGCCCCCATAGCTAGTGCAGGCCGTTGGGTTGTCATACAGTGCCTGTATTCCCTGCAAAAATTGCCCCCCAAACCCCATTTTGGACAAGACGCACCAGAGATAGTCCCACCCCACACAGTCAAAAGCCTTCTCGGCATCTAATAGGATCATGCCGAGTGGGGTGGATTCAGTCTCTGCTACATCAAATGCCGTAATGGCCATATTAACGTGTATTGTAGTGTCTCTCCCGGCTATGAACCCATGTTGCTGTGGGTTAATAATTTGAGGCATGATAGGGGCTAGTCTTAGTGCTAAAAAAATTTCAAATATTTTTGCGTCCGTGTTTTTCAGGGAAATAGGGCGATATGACCCTCTCTCCTCCTTCGCCTAGTCTTTCTTAAAAAAAAATATTATTTTCGATTTGACCCTACAGATTGAATAACCTTCAGCAGCAAAAGTTCTAATTCCTCTGAACACGCTTTGTATATCTCCAGAGGTATTGTGTCCTCCCCTGCCGCTTTTCCTACAGGTAATAGAGCGATGGCCTGATGTAATTCTGCCATGGTTATATCGTCAGACAATGAGTCCATCTCTAAAATATTCTGTATGTTTATTGAGTGCTCTTCAACGTATTCCCGTATATCGTCTAGGTTAGGCTCAGTTTCTGGAGTATATAATGTTTTATAGAAATTAGCAAATTGTTCAAGTATATCTAGTGGCTGATTATAAATCTTGTTACCGGCCCCCCGGATATTTGTAATCGTAGAGCTTGCTCTGTCCTCAGCTACTTTATAGGCCAGAATTTTGCTGATTTTATCCCCCCCCCCTCGTATTGTGCTATTTTAAATTTATGTATATTGGAGCTGCTCTTCTGAATAAACTTGGTCATAGCTTCGCTTTTTAATAGGCCAAGTTTGAGGCCGATTTCTGTGATCGTTGACAAATTTGTTCGGAGTACTGAGGCCAGTAACTCTTCTTGGGTGGTTATTTTTGAGATGAGCATATCATTGCGTTTTTTACGTTCCAGGTTTTGTCTGATAACGTAAGCCTGAGTAAAACCCCTAATACTTGCTTTGCAAGCATCCCATACCATACAGTTTGTAGCTGAACCTATATTAATGTCTATAAATTCTGTAAGATGTGATTTAAGCTGCGTCATGTAGAGCATATCTGAAACTAAATGTCTGGGGAAGGAAAATGGTCTGGGAGAAGTCTTGGTATGTGTTGTTAATATCAGCATTATTGCATTGTGGTCAGAAGAGATTCGGGGGTATAAAAACATGGAGCTGACCTTCAGTAGGTTATCACTCGTTAATGCCATATCCAATCTTGAACAAAGCTTATGAGGTGCGGAGTAGTAGGTATACCCCGGTGTTTTGGGATATAAATACCGCCAAGCGTCTTTAATGTTGTGGATGCAACATAAGTCAAGAATGGACGGCCTGGTTTTGTGCATCCTTTGATAGCTACCAGACCTGGTTGTATCTATACTATAGTCCATGATACAATTAAAATCCCCCATGATGATAAGTTCTCCCTCCCAGTCCAAAAGTTTAATATTCAGGTGATCACAAAGGATAGGCACATCTGTATTAAAGCCATAGACCACACATAGTGGAGAAGTGTGGCTCACCGGTTAGAGGCGGCAGACCCAGAAGCAGAGGTCGGCCTGGGACCAGGGTTCAATTCCCGACGCGGCAGGGTACGGGAACAATGTCAGCGGGCTCGATAAATCTCGCCTCGGTGCCTCTCTAACCATGGGTCCCACGCTGCAACTCTGGGCAATAGCTTGCTTAATCTCCACAACGGCCCCCTCGCTGCTGGGGATGCCTGGCTTCACCTTGTGGATGTCCAATAGGGACCATCTCACAGGGAAAGCCAGGACGGGTTCCCCAGCGGTACACAGCGCCAAGAAACCCCAGGGTGAACGTGCGCTCTACAAATACATACTAACATAACATAACATAACATAGGACATATTTATGATTCTCGAAGCTAATCTGAGCTACAGCCCATCTGCCACCCTTACCGCAAGAGGTCTGTATTACTTCAGCACTAAATCGCCTATCCTTGAGGATAGCAACCCCTCTTGTGGGGTGCCCAAAAGTGGAGCAAACCACAATGTCGTATCCCAATTGCTTAAGTAGCTTTTTATCCTTTCCAGCAATATGTGTTTCGGATAAGAAGACTAAATGAGGGTTGTGTAATTTTAGTTCTTCTTTAACCGAACATCTCTTATTTTTGCTATTTAGCCCCGCTACGTTCCAAGCTAAGCACTTTATTTCATACATTTGTAAATAAAAAAGACCTTAAACCGATCTCCAAGTGTCCAAGTATCCTAATGAGTTTCCTATTCCTCGTGCCATTAGTATACAAAACAAAGAGAGCTATAATGTCCTTGCAGCGTTCTACCCCGTCAGCCTGAAAGCAAATTTTTCTAATTTCCCCCCCCCAACCTCCCAACCCCCCATCCTGAGGAGAAAAGCACCCCCCCTCCCCCCTAGCTCTTACCCCAGCCGGGGAAGAGCCACCCTTCTGCGACTGCTGCCGCTGGAAAGGCAGCCTGCGTAGCAAATCACCTTAAGAGGCCCCCACCCTCCCTCTGCTTTGAACGATTTACCAAAATAGAGCAAAAAACAAAATAGACACTTATCATATTCTCAGTAATGCATCAAAAGGAAAAGAAAAAGAAAAAAGGGAGAGCCCCCCATGCAGCCAATGTTTCTAAGTACCGAGCCCTCCAGTTGAGATTAGCACTTAGCATATACAGTTAGCACTAATTCTTCAAATTAATTTTAAGTCTTGCTCTTGCTGGTGCTAGCTAGATATGCTTCAGCTTCCTTTGCATCAGTAAATAAATGAGTGCGTCCATTTTTAATGACCTTAAGGCGGGCAGGTTCCTGAAGAAACGCCTGACCACCGCTAGACTTAATTGGATCTATCAGTTTGCGAAGCATCCACCGTCTGTCCATTGTTTCCTTGCCTAAATCAGAGCGAGCAAAGATTGAGAGCTCACCTATAGCAATAGGGGTGTTGGGACGGGCTCTCTGCCAAACAGCCTGGCGCAATAAAAAATTACCAAAAAAAATTAGAAAGGGGCGTGGAAACTGATTCTCCCTGTTTCTCTGAACCAAAGGCAGACGATGAGCTCGCTGAATTTGTGAATCCCAGTCCCAGTCTGCTAGGTCTGGGAAAGCTTTCTGAAGCAACCCCACTAGATAGGCCCTCGGGTCGGAGCACTCTGATCCCTCCGGTATCCCAAAAAGTCTCAGATTGGACCGTCTCTGCCGATTTTCCAAATCTTCGACCTTCTGTTGGAGCACTAACAGCTGAGTCTCATGTTTGTCGACTGCAATCGTCGTATTTGTGCTCGTTTCCTCAATCTCGACCACCCGTTGTTGAAGTTCAACAATGTCCTGTGAAATCCTCCCGAAGTTTGGTAGTAAGTTCATGTAAGGAAGATTGCACTTTACTGTTGTCCTCCCTCAATTGAAGGTAATGTTCCTGCGCTTCAGCCCGTTGGTTACTCAGTATCTGGAGTATTATGTCTAGTGGAGAGGAGTCAGTTGCTTCTTGCTCTTGTCTTTGTCCCTCTTTGGAGACACTCAGATGTTTGCCCATCTCTGGGTTGGCTGAAGAAGGTGTCGTTACAAGCGAGGAGTCCCCGGGGGAGGGTAGTGTCTGTCGCTGGAGTAGCTACGATTGCGTTAGGTTGTGGAGTTTCATCTTCCAATATTAGTGGATCAGCCACGAGATCTTGTATCGAGAGCTGTGCTTGGTCAGTTAGCCCTTCCAATGGCGGGTTAAGTGAGACGGTTAGGGTACTACTTTCCAAGGTAGTAGGACTGGCGGTAGTGCAGGGCACTTCTATAATAGGCATAGATTCTGTGGGACTAGCCCCTGATAATCTCAGTGTCATATTTTTAACTAAGCCTTTTGCTTCAATCCATTTTCTCAAAGGACTTTTGTCCAGAAGAATCTTCTTTGAGATTTGAATATTGTTTGCAATGGGCCGGTTTAATATGGCGCCAGCCTTACCACCTTTCTTTGCCCTGGGCTTGCTTTTGTGTTTGCGTCCTCTTCTTGCTCGAGATTTAATCGTGTTATCTGTGAGGTCATCCTTCTCCCCCTTCTCCCCCAGCTCATCTTCTGTCTCTGCGTCATAATCATAATCCTCAAAGGAGCCTTGTTCGATAGATTCAATAAACTCAGTGTGCTCCATATGTTCGATGGGCTCGATAGGCATCGCATTTTCCTCTGCTAGCCCGTCTGACTCGACTACGAGGTCAGGAATAGCTGGTTCAATAAGAGGTGATAAACCCGTGATGGCAGCCCTCGCTCCTCCTGTCGAAATCTGCGTGTCTGCTTTTGTATCGGAACACAAATTATCCATAGTTTCAACCCTTTCGGTAAGAATCCGCTCACCAGCCAATATCAGTGTCTGTGCTGTTGAGGAGCGGCTGTGTATCCCTTCCAAACCCATAGGAGTGTTGCAAATGTGTGAATTTGATTGTTTGTCCCCTAGAGTATCAGTTATGTTATCAGTCTCTAGAACGTGGGGCGCAAGGTTTATTTCACCCCCGGTCGGCCCCCCCTTTCCTGCCATTGGTTTAGCAACCGTCTTGGATATAGCTATAGTTACAGTCTGTCCAGGCTTCTTAATGAGCTTGCCCAGTGGTAAGTTAGGTGGTAAATTAGGTGGACTCTGTACCTGTTTGCCGTTGTTTCCTCTCTCCTGATGCAGTCCTCCCATCGCATTAGGCTCCGTAGTGGCTCTCATCGGCCCAGCTGATGAAGAAGGTACTTCTTCCATTTTCTCTCCTTCAATGGCAGGGCTTACATCGTTCCCCCGTGTGGGATTTCCGGCAGCTCCGGTGACCGCGGTGTCTGGGGAAAGCGCTGCTAGTACCGTGACTTGTAAGTTTGCAGCTGAGGAAGGGGGAGGAGGCGGAGGCGCCGCCGCGGCTCTTGCCGGTTGTCTGCTATTCCGCGTTGTTCGTGGGGGATTCTTCTGAGACATCCTCCTTAGCCACCAGGTGTGTGAAGCACGAAGATTGAGCCCTAACCAGCTGAGCCCCGAGCTCCCAAGCAGACCTTGAATCGTCCACCGGAAAAACCAAGCCGTGTCCGGGAGCCGGAGCATCGGTGGGGAACGCCACTGACAGCGCCGCGTCAAAAGCCCCAGAAGCCGTTTGTATTCTTACTCTTTTCCCGAAAAAGGCACCCGCTGGATTTCTAGGGTTAAGCACGGGGTTTAGTACAAATTCTGCATCCAAAACATCGCTCCGTAAGAGGGAGAGAGAGAAGCCTCCAGGTGAGCTGCTCGGCACTGATCCTCACTCCGCCATCTTGGATCAAAAAAACAAGAGTCCATCTTTTCCAATGAAATGTCACTCCCTCAACCCCTGAACTCCTCCCCAACATTATCGGCTTCGCTCTAAAATAGGCAATATCTATGCCTTTGACAATTTTAAAAGAAGCCACATTTCCTCAACAAAACCCATATTTATAAAAAAATAAAATGCCAAACAGTATAGGCTTGCACATTTTGTAGGCACCCCCACCAGACACAGACAAGGTTCAGTCAAATCGCACTGATTATGATACAGGCAGGAAATGTCCCAGTTTATATGGGTTCTTCAAAGGCACAAGTTGCTGCCATGATATTACAAAAACAAGAATCCTTGCTTCTTTTTGATGTTGTGCTGTGGTCTTCATTTGCACCCAGCAGTACCCAATACCAAACCAAATATGAAAATATTGGAAACGTAATTAAAAAAGAAGGATGTTGATACATTGGTGTGAGATGAGCAACTTACTTTCATGTTTTGGCCTGAATTTTAATGAGATGTTGACTTAAATCAACATTTAAGCTTCATGCAGGGTAACGGAACCAATGTAAGTAATTTATTGTAATATTTGTGCGCATATTTACTGTAAGGAAATGGACCAGTCAACCATTTGATTCCTCAGCACCAATGATAATAAATATCAAAGTTAGTGAGCATACAAGATTATACTGAAAAGTACTTGAGTGATAATATTAAGATATACCATCGGGCCTTTGTGAGGGCCAAGATATTGGTAACCAGGTGCGCAGGAGTTTGAGCAGGGGAGCTGGTACCAGTTCACAGATTTCTGAAGCAAAAACTGGCTTTATTTTGTTTGCTTCCCCCCTGAAATAGCCTGTGGTTCAATAGAAGTCAGGGGGAGCAATACATTCTCTCGAATATTTTTTATACATCTCCCACTTTCCTTTTCTGAAATGTTGGCATGTATGTTACACTAAATTTAGCAAAGGCAAAAGAAAGCGAATAATCACTTCTCTGTAACTGTAGAATTGGTCCACTTATGTAAAATATACCGTTTTATCAAATAATTCAGAATATGTGAAACGGTTCTCCTCCCATGACTTTCAATTGGAGGCCAAACATGGACTTCATTCAAATTTTATTTGTTTGATTAATTAAAATCTTACAAAAAACAGCTAAAACTTATACAAATATAAAATACTAAAACAATCCATGTTCAAATATTTTTCATCAGACTGATATAAAAAAAAAAGTCAATCATTTTAAAATATTTTTGTGTTGATTTGGGAAGTTCATATTCACACAGCTCATTATTTAATCAAGCACAGGCTTCCAACTTTTTGGAACCAGCTGAAGGAATTTAACAAAAGATGAATTAATTGGTAGGGCTTCTGGATTTAAGCTTGCCATTAATGCCTGCATACGAGTCCTTACACCACGTTCATTAAACAATTTCTTGAGTGTACTTTTTCTTTCAACTTCAAGGTCCGGGCAAAGACACAATAAGTGCGGGATGTCTTCTTGTCCTAATTTACATAGTCTACATAGGCAGTTATCATCAGATCTTTTCCATGGTGCCAAGTGGCATAAGCCTGGAAAATAGCCAAACCTAGCATTAATAAAAATGTGTTTTTTTCCGACCATGAAGTTTCCAGGTAGGTTTGAATCTTTTTCTTCTTGAAAACATTCACAATTGGCCAAGCATGCTTTCTTTTAACGAAGATATTTTTGTCCTTTATCAAGGAGAGATAATCCGTAAGTTTGTTTACTGTTTTTTTGAAGCTCTCCTGGACAACTGTGGTGTTCCAAATAGGTGTTCTACCAAACTCCTCAATTGCTAGATTTAAATAGGAGCTGGCATTTAGGTTCCTGTTATTTTTTATTTCCAACCACAGTAGGCGAGACATTTCGTTGTCCTGATAGTTTTTTATTCTGTACCACACTTTCAATGTGTGCCCTTTCCTTGCATAACCTTGGTTATTTAGCCCGAATTCCAACCTCACTTGAGCTTGCGAGGCATTCTTTGGGAGGGAAAATAAAGTTCTATATGCTTTAGCGACCAATCTCTGCGTCATTCCCATTGAGCACTTCACTGCCATAAGTTAAAGTAGGCAATCATTTTGCTGCAATTGTTTTTAATAAGGGACGATTAGACAAGTCTCCAATGGCTTTCTGGATTGTTTTAAGTGCACCGACGAGGGAGTTCGCTTTCCTTGTAATATCGAGTTTTTGTATCTCGAATTTGCAGTTATCGTTGAATGTTACTCCCAAGTACTTGTAGTTAGCTACACGTTCCAGTTTTTTTCCTTGCAAGATCCATTTATGTGCGTGTTTTAATCACACTTTTTTTGTTATTACCATCACCTTAGTCTTGGCTTTGTTTACATGCAAACCATTTACCTCAGAATACTTAGAGATGCCATCAATCAGTCATTGCATCCCCACCTTTGTACAACTTAATAGTATGACGTCATCCGCGTATAATAAGCTTGATATCTGAGTTTGAGCTAATCTTGGAGGGTGGGTGTTAATGGCATTTAGTTCGGTGGAAAGGTCAGCTAAAAATAAGTTAAAACGTAAGGGAGCCAACACACAACCCTGTTTAAGACCACTCGATGTTGGGATTATTTTGGTTAATGATGAGCCGTTCCCCGTCCTCACCCTAACCCAAGTTTCAGAGTGCAACAGCTTGATCATCTTTAGCAGCTTTTCTGGTATTCCTTGTTTGGCAAGTTTGTCCCATAAAAGATCTCTATCGACACAGTCAAAGGCAGATTTAAAATCTAAAAAACACAAATATAAAGGTTGTTTAGCTAGTATTGCTTTTTCAATTAATGTTGCCAATATTAAAAGATTTGTTGTCGTACCGAGGCCTTTGACAAAGCCTGTCTGGTTTGGGGGTAATACCTTATTTTCTTTTGCCCAGTCCGTTAGATTCGTCAATAGAATTCCAGCAAACAGCTTAGCATCCGTGTCCTGTAAAGTAATTAAGCAATAGTTTTCTGGCTGTTGCCAGTTTCCTTTCTTAAATATGGGTGTTATAAGTGATCCTCTCCATGATTTCGGGATTTGTCCACTCTGGACCACTTCCTTAAAAACATCTGACCAGAAATCGGGCGCTTCTTTGAAAAGTAAAAAAGGGATGCCATTCGGACCAGGTGCACCGTCTTTTTGCTTTTTTATCAAACTTGCCACTTGAATATTGGTTATAAGAATCTCACTATCTTCTTCTTTGTAAACTTTTATGGAACTTGCATCGACAGTACGTTGTATCAGAGATGGATGATTTGGATTTAGATGTTCTTTGAGAAACATCACCCATTCTTCTTCAGAAAGACTGGTTCCAATTCCAAATTTATTAGGTGTAGCTAGGCCATTAATTAGTCTCCAGAACTCCCTTGAGTTTGCCAATGTACTTGCGTGGAATATTTCTGTCCACAGATCTTGTCTGGCTTTGCTCTTTTCATTCCAAATCAATTTCTTTAAGCTGCAGTTTGTATTTCTCAGTAAAGCAGCTTTTTCTTTGTTGTATGGTGACTTCTTTAATTGTCTCCTCAGCCTGTTACAGGTACATCTGAGTTTCCTTACGGCGTATTAAAGAAAGATGTAATTTTCTCTGCCTTCTCTTTTTTTGCTATTTGCCCCTTTCCTTGTTTGTACACCTGCTGTTTTGGTAGTATCAGTGACTACTTTATCGGTAAACTTTTCCCATCGTTCTATGAGATTTATGTTTGTGTTTTCATCCATAGATTCTGTCACTAGTTTTCTTGCCCTTGCTGTGATCTCATCCATATTACCGGGTTTCCATATAAGTTTCTTATAATTAATGGTACAGATCTCACCTGGGATTGTCGGGAAGGTCTCAGATTTTGGACACAATGTATTTATCTCAATAATTTGCTGACTATGATTGCTGTCCGTAACTCTATTCAAGGTATAGGATATCACCTTGATGAAAATAGATAAAGACGTCAACGTATAGTCAATTCGTGAAGTACCATTTTTAGAATGAAATGAACAAGCCGGTGGAGAGTCCGTTGGAAATCTGCCATTCAATATTCTAAGCGGTACAAAAGGGGGTGGTGATGGACGGAGCATCTGAACCAATCAAACACTCACACCCAGTCAAAAGATCTGGGTTTGATCCATCACCGTTCTTTAGCCCACTCTGCCACCCCAGTTCAGACATGGCTTGCTTGAATCCAGTGGCAAAGTGAGCAAGGGACTAACGTCTGAGCATACCCTGACACACGGCTTGCTTGAATCCAGTGGCAAAGTGAGCAAGGGACTCATGTCTGAGCATACCCTGCCACATATTCTAAGGCCCAACGCTTCCATATCATTCACCAAATTTGCCCCTATTTTGTTTTGTTGAATGACGGTTTTAGGTTCTGTTATAGGGTTGGGAATCGCCCATTGTTGATTTTGTAGTTGGACAAAGTCACTCCGTACTAAAGGCATTAACAAGTTTGTATTGAAGTCCCCTGTTACAATATAATCAGCCAGTGACTCTTCCAAAATTTGCTCCAGTAATAAGTCATTCAGGGCGGTAGTCCATACTTTCTTTAAGATCAATTTCGGTGATATGTAGACGTTTACTAGAGTCAGAGTTTTATATGGCATACTTTTACAGGCTTTATAACAAATTTTTAATGCGAGAAGGCTTGGGTTGTTTGTATAAATTAGCTCATGTTTCGCAACAAGGTCGTTTGATACGAAGATTGCTAATCCTCCACAGGGACGTCCAAATTTCTGATATTTAATGGCTGGTTCAAAGTAACCCGTATGATGTTTTACCATAAATGGGTCTGTAGCCCATGTTTCCTGCAGTAGTATTATTTGAGTTTGAGCTGAATACCTAGAATTTTAGCTTCCCTCCATTGTCCACAGATCCCATTTATGTTCCCTGAGCATATCTTCAATTTTGAAAGGACCATAGACTTTTCTTGCAATGGGTCTTGCAGTAGAATTGGTCAGTGGTCCTTTATACCATGGAGGGATGCCATTATCCAGTGTTTGTTTGCCTCTTTTCTGTGCTCTTTCTCTACCAGAATAGAACAAGGTTTGGCTTCATGACTGTTTTTTTCCAATGGGTTTTTTAATATGGAGAAAACGGTGTTACTTTCATCAGACTGGGATTTTTTTGTAATGCTTCCCGTATTTAATAGCGGTGTTGGATAAACCTTTGGCGGGAGTTGGCTTATTAACATACCCCAATCACGAAAACATCCATGCTCTTTCAGGATAGAGTCCGCTATTGAGCCTGCGGGTACTGTTATCAATGTTAGTGGCAGCGTGCCTTCCGGATTTGACTGAAAGCCCACTGTTTCAATGTCTTCTGTTTCAAGAGTTGGTAAGTTTTTCATGAACCGGAGGAGGTTTCCTCTATTTAGAATGTCATGGGGTCCTCTTGATACGTATAACGGCTTAAGGACTAGTTGTGTGGTTCTTTTTTTATGAGGCCTAGTCTCAATTATTTTTTCCCTTGTTCTTCCGTTTTCTGTATAAGTGATCTGCCTACTCTGACCTCTTCTTACAATGAGTAAGTTATCCTTCATTTTTTCATAAATCAAATCTTCAGTTGTTTCTTTTCTTTTGGAACAATATAACGTTACTCCGATATTGCCCAATCCTTTCCAATATGGGAGAACATCTTGTTTGTTACAAGTTCTAAGTTGACTGCACGTGTTTATTTCATGCTGGCCGTTCAGAATTTGGTTAGGTGGACGCATCTGGCTTTGTGCGTCATTCTCATCAGACAATATGGCCCCAAAGTTCTGTATTGGCCTTGCGCTGTTTTCCTTATTCATACGCTGGATTTGGTCGCTTTGGAGTCCAGAAAAAGTGTGATCATTTATTGAACAGCCATTTACACTAATTTTATTTGTTGTTTGTGCTACCAATTCTATTTTTTGTTCGACCTCACTTGGGCAGGTGGTTTGGACGGAAGTTTCAGTTACACTAATGGTATTACGTTCGGTCAGTTTGGAGCTGAGGGCAGATGGTTTAGAGAAGATATCATAGTATTTTTTCTCTCCTTCAGCGTTTTTTGGCACTTTTGTTTGAGACATCACGTTAACTCCTCCTAGTGGTGATTTGCTTTTTTTTACTCTTTTGGTCCAAAGTATTTGCGGTTCTGGAGTTCTTGGGTTCTGGAGTTTGTGATCTTTCTTTAAAGGGTTTGATTATTTCTGGCTCATTATGCATACAACTTTCCTTATTTACCCTATTTCTTGCTTTCCTGAGTTTCTTTTTCTGTCTCTTTGTTAGTTCAAAAGCCACCGAGTCCTCGCCTTCTGAGTTCTGTTTATTTGACGAGTCTCCTGATTTTTTGCTTGCTTTATTTTCACTTATCTCGTGGATTGTGTTCGATTGATTAATCACATTTGGCATTTTACTATACTCAATAGACAATTTTGTCGATTGCTCCTGTATGTTTTCTGAGATTGATTTTTTACTAGTTTGATTTCCTTCCTCCTTACCATTTTCTGCTTTCTTTTTATGAATAGCTTTTTTGGCATCCTCCAATATTGTGTTTACAATGTCCGGTATGAGTACTAGTTTGTTTATTATTGGAGCACATGTGCATTCTATGCAAGTTGGCGCTTTTTCCTTTTGTACTTTTATTATTAACTTATTTAGGTCAGCTAGTTTATTCTCGATTCCTGCTACTGCATTCGCCATAAGACCCAAAATGTCTATTTGAATATACATTTTAGTTGAATGTGCAGCTAAAGCTTCCAGGGTTAATACAGAGGTTTGATAGTGTATATCCCATATTGTTCCGGTGTCCATTTTTTCTGTTTGTTTGGAGTTATGTTTAGGATTTAGTTCGTTGAGGTTTGTAGCGCTGTTGTTATCTTCATCAATTCTTTTGATATCGGGAACGTCTTTGTATGTTGTTGTCAGTGAGTGATTTGGCGATAGTACACTCCATTTGATAGGAGCGCTTTGTTTTATGGGTGCAGATCCATTTATTGATGATAATTGTTTTATGGTTGCAAGACCGTTTACAGACGATGGTTGATTCTTTCTTCCTATTTCAAAATTTGTATTTTCTGAGGCCTGTAGATGAATACTGTTTTCCTTCCCAGTTGGTTCATGTGAGTCGTAATTATGCACTTTAAGTCGTCCCTTTATATCTGTATGTTGGTTTCCTAGTACTTGGACAAACTTTTTTCCTTCCAGGGCATTTCGGGACTCTGGTTTTGGTGTCAGTAGCGATTCTTTAGGTGTATAAGCTTGATTAGTTTTTATAACAACATTGGCCTCTAACGGTATCGCAGCGAATTTGTTAGAGTCTACCTGTGTGATGCTAGAGTGATTAAAATCCTCTAAGCTTTCTGCGCTTTCCACTATTCTAGTTTTCGTCTCTTGCACAAATATTTTATGCGATGGATATTCTAGTTGTAGATCTATTCGTAGGTCTGTTACCTCTGAAATTTCGTTAATCTTGGCATGCATGTCAACTCCCACTTCAGCGTTTGGGTCCGAACCCCCTTTCATTCTGTTTGTTGGTTTGACTGGGGACTGCAATGTTTTTAGTTCTAACTCCGGTTGCATAGGCATAAGTGCAGTTGTTGGATCTTTCATAAAATCAAGGGGAATTTTTGTTGATCGTTCAAACATTCTTGCTATAGGCGAAATTAGGGACTGAGTTGACCCCTTAATTTGCGCTTTGAAACAGGCCTTTTTTTGTGAATTGGCTGCTTGATTTCTTTGAGCTCGTTTCTTAGGGGAGCCCACAGTTCTTTCTTTACCAGAACGCATTTTCTAGCAGCTACCTTTCTTAATTGGATTATTTGTATTGTTGGCGTTGGTGATTCTGCTCTCCTGCTGGATTGGTTATATTTACAGTGCGCGCTTACGTAAAAAATAAGTTTGAGGGACGGCAAGCCAAGAACTATCGCAGCAGCCCCCAAAGGGAAAAGGAAAAAGAAAAGAAAAATGCCGAAGCAGGGGGACAGGGGGGGAGGATCGTCAGGTTCAAGCTCAAGCTCACCACGACAAAGCACAAACCCTGCCTCTTTGAAGAGCGCTGCCACCACCAGTTGCAGCCGGGTCCCAGCCAGGTCCCAGCATCAATAATCCAATAGTCCAGTTTGAAATCCAATTTTAAACCATAAATGACCAAGTGCTTTTTTAGAAGATGGGGATTGCTGGGGATTGCTGTATAGTGGTTGTTTTAGCGAGGCCTAAGGAAGCTTGGTGACTATTTAACTTTTCTGAGCTTCCTCAGCTCTCAGCTTTATGGCAGGAAAATCAGGCAAAAATCAAAAAGAGTCTCAGGGCTCAGGGCTCAGGGTATCACAGCAGGATAACACTTGAGGCACTTGTGGCACCCGCGGTACTTACAGCTCCCGCAACTCCCGCGGTACCATCCACGGTAACACCCGTGGCACCTCGGCAACCGAGGCAACTTCCACGTTTGTTCCACAGTACTTGCTGCACTAGCCGCACTCCCGGTTCCCGTGTTTGCGGCTCCTGCACACGCGGCTCTCACAGCACCCGTACCCGCGGCTCCCGTGGCTCTATTGTGCAAGGCTCACACTATCCCCCACGATTGGAGCTCACCACTGGGTGCTGGGTGGTAGCAGGTCCTGCCGTGGAGCCACCGCTGCGGCCGCCTCCTCTCCTCCTGAATCCTGACTCGCCAAATCTCGTTCCGTTTCCTGTTGCAGCTCTTCTGCACTCTAGCGGGCTGCAGTCACCGTCACGGTGGAAAGCACTGAAGAAGGGACAGAGAGAAGACTGCACAGGAGATAGGGAGTAGAGAGCACAGCTGGGAGAAGTGCACCCAATTTCCAGCTTGCAAGCCTGCCTGCCAGCGCCATCTAATTGGATCAAACATGGACTTACAGCGGTTTGACATCCAATATAACCTTTGACCTATACTTTTTGTAAAAATCTGGTATATTGTCAATTTTTTTTGCTTTGTTTTTGACTTTTCAGGACAACTTGTCATCAGCACATCAAAAAGGTTTGAATATATGTTCAAAAGAGCATTAGACCTGATATTCCATAAATTAGCATGAGCTGTAATATTGGAATATATGTTTCACAAACTATAATGGTAAAGAAACTATTGGTGTCACTAAGGAGATTCAAACCAGGGGAAACAACTTCTTTCTTATCCACAATAACGAGCAACAACATAATGAAGGGACTGTAATCTCAAGCTCAACATCATTACATTTATGTGCCTAGATCACGTAATGCAAACCTGACTTGGAAACTGACTTGGAAATGAGTGCTGGAGGGCTATCAGGGCCCCAACCAAGATTTAGGGGATGGAGTACCCGAAAGGGTGAAACAAGGGCGGCAACCTTTGATGAAGTCAGCAAGGGAGCTTAGTAGAATGCTTATCGCAGCAGGATGTTTTTGTTCTCTTTTACCCCTTACAGTGTGATTGAAAGGGCTGCCTTGCTCTAGTGCCCTATGGGGCACATGACACATAATAGACATGTATGTTGAACTGTAATGGCACTAAACTGTTTGCAGTAGAAAATCACCAGAAAAAACACATGGATGACTACTCACTCACACGGATTGCAATCAAGTTTTGGGTAAAGCATCCATTTTAGGACATCCTCATTCCTCACTACTCATCCCTACTTTTCAGCCATATTGCTCACCCATGATCCCTACTTCTCATCTCTGCTTCCTATTCATCATCCCTACCTCTCACCCCTCATTCCTGCTACTCCTCCCTACTTTTCATCAATCCCTACTGCTCATCCATCATCACTGTTTCTCATCTCTACCTCACATTCATCATCCCCACTTCTCATCCATCACCCCTATTTTTCATCTCTCATCCTTGCTTCTCACACCTACCTCTCATCCATTATCCCTACTTCTTATCCATCATTGCTGCTCTTATCCCTTCTTCTCATCCTTCATTTTTACTTCTCATCCATCATCCCCACTTCTAATCAGTCATTCTTACTTCTCATCTCTGCTTCTTATCCATAACCCCTACTTTTCAACCATTATCCTTACTTTTCATTTCTCCTACTTCTCCTTCCTACTTGTCATCCATCATCTCAACTTTTCATTCATACAGCATCCCTACTTCTCACCCATCATCCCTACTTTTCATTCATATTCCTTATTTTTCATTATACATCTGTTATACCTACTTCTCACCTATCATTCATTATTTCAACTTCTCAACCTCGTATCCATCTTCCTTACTTCTTGTCCATTATCCATACTGTTCATCCCTACCTTTCATCTATCATTCTTCATCCCTCTTTCTTATCCCTACCTCTCATACATCATCCATTATCCCTACTTCACATTCATCATCCCTCAGTAATATCAGCACACTTCAAATGTTGCGAAACACACCTTCACACAGATTGCTTGGTAACAGCCAACCAGAGTTAAGAGAGAGGGCTACATTCTGTTGTTCTATTTACTGAAAATACCCTTCTCATTGCATACTATGCCGTTTGCTTCCAGTGAATCTAAAGTTGTACAGCATATCATTTATTTAAGTGCTATTTACCTATGTAGGCCTCTGCAGAAAACATTGATGGTTTAGTAAAGATAAGGGTGATAAAAGAGAATGTTTAGTCTTTTGATTAATTAAAATCATCATGCAAGAATCAACACCGAAAGTGATGCTTTACAGCAAAATCTTACAAAGACACGGTCTTAAAAGCATAAAAATACATCAGAAAACTTACCGTAAATTTATAAGAGCATGTGTGGGTAAAAATGACTCATTGTAAATGAGAACGCGTAGGACCCGCAAATGTAATTGATTGTTCTACTATACTCTAATCTAATCCACTAAATATTAGAATATCATCTGAAAGTGGGATCTTGCATTAGGCATAAACGATATTACAGAAAAGTAATGTAAAATTGTGATTAAACCAATTCATCTACCGCATCACACTTATTATGCTGTCCTGCACATCAGAGTTCATTCTGATTGAGGTTTTTGCTGTACATCTGCTACTCAGGGGCGACTGGCTACCTTATTCCTTGGGTTGTCCACCAGTGCAATTACTAGCTATTGCTTTGACTGTTACCGTTCTCCTAAAGACTGGTCAAAAACTGTAACTACTCTGCAATCCAACTATAGGCCTTGGCTCAGCACACAAGCAGAAGTAGCCTTGTTAATTGTGTGTACCCCCAATTTTAAAAAGCATGGCCCTATTAAAATAATTATTGGTCCTGATAAGTAGAGGCACACGCATAATATTTGAGAACGTGTTTTACACTTGTAGCTGCATGTTCTGCAGCATTTATAAGACAGCCTACGCTGTGAACTTGTTTGCCCATAAGTCACCTAGCGATAGTACATGAAATCTGATTCACATATATGTCGTTCTTATCTCTATTTTCAGATTTGTTGTCACGTAGGGCCATATTATCAAGAAAGGGCGATACATTACCGCCGCTTTTATCGGCAGGAAACTGCTGCTAAAGCGGCGATAATGGGCTTGATAATATGCCCTTGTGAACTCCCATGGAAGCCCAGGTTAACACCAGAACCTATGGGAATTCACAAGGGCATATTATCAAGCCCATAATCGCCGCTTTAGCGGCAGTTTACTGCCGATAAAAGCGGCGATAATGTAACGCCCTTTCTTGATAATATGACCCTCAGTTCTGAGCCTTACGCTAGTTAAAAGTAGATAACAGCAGCTCCCTCTATTCAGTCTTGATAGCTCCTACCTATTTTTGAGCATTCCTGCCGCTGCATTGTTCAGCTGAAAGCAGTATTAAGTAAACCATCCATCCTAGCACAGTTAATAAGCCTGAATTCCAGTGTTATTTGACTGATCGGGGTGCACTGAGGAAGCGCAAAACAAGTCTAATAGCAGTCGAAAAAATTGATTTCGAAATCTTTACGTAATTTCTCACTGTATGTAGAGAAGTCAGATAACATTTCTGGGAAGAGCTTTGTTCTAAAAAGTTCCAGTTTAGAATATCCAGATGGGCTACAAAGTTTTCAATACATTTGGCGCAGTTGGTATCACAGATGGCAGGCTCTATTTAACTTAACAATGTACTGTGTTCTATGGCTCATATTAAAATCTCGCCAAAACCCCAAATATTGGTACGCCTTCACGTCTTTGATGAAGCCCCTGCCGATCGACCAGTTATGTCGAGCTTTATTTTATTCAAAAGAAATCATTTTGGTTTTGGACACATTTAATCTTTAGGCCGTTGTGCACAATATATCTGCAGAGAAAGGCCAGGAAATGCGAAAGACGAATGGGCTTGTGTTGGAAAAGAATAATGTCGTCTGCATGCTGCAGGGTAGGAACATGCTCGAAATCCAGTTTCAGAAAAAAAGGTCCTTTTAAATTATTGGATCAGGTCTCCAGTGTACAAGTTAATGAAAAGTCAGCCAGTTCACAGCCCTGTTACATCCCACGATTGGTGGGGATCTTCCTGGATACTCTAGTGACGTCTATCTTCACCTGATTTTATCTATCTACATATAACACTCGGATTTTGGACAGTAGTGGGTTCGGCATGCCCTATGTTTTTTAGCTTGCACCCCAGTGCTGCTCTGCTTACTTAGCTGAAAGCGGCGCTAAAGTCTTGGTAGCATGCATAAAGCCTACGGCCGCATTGGATTGCCCTTTCTTTGTAGCATCAGATTGACCACCAGGACATTATCCTGGAATTGACATTCCTTCCGAAAACAATATGGGACCTAGGCAGCAGCTTCCCAACTTCCACCCATTGCTCCGAATGAGAAAGCAGCGTGCATGCACAAATTATGTCCTTGCTATCAAATAGGGACTGAGGGGCATATTACCAAGAAGTGCGTTAGTAAACGCACAACGCACATCCCCATATCGCCGCCTATCGCCGGATTTCATCGCCGTTTTAGCGGGCAATTATCAATGCGCATCACGTAGGCGAATTGAAATCCGGCGATAGTCGGCGATATGGCACATTAGCGCATGAAAACAAACATTGTTTTCATGCGCTAATGTGTGCCTTGATAATATGGGGGGGTGGATTCAGCGTTATGATCCACAACCCCATGTTATCAATGCCCTAACACCTGGTCAGAGCAGGCGTTGGGAGACCTGCGATAAACGAGTTTATCGCAGGTCTCCCTCTCCCAACGCCTGCCTAGGTAATAGGGTGTTCCCACCTCCAACCACATTTTACATGTGGTTGGACGTGGGAACGCCCACTTTGCATGTCATTAGCGATGTTAATCGCCGACATGCAAAGTGGGCTTGCGCCAAGCTTTAAAATGCCCTTGTTAATAGGGCTCTAGCAGTATCGCCGCTTTCTCGGCACAATTCGCCGAAAAAGCGGCGATACTTGCCCTTGGTAATATGCCCCTTATTTTCTTTACTATATCCTTTTTTTCTTTCCTTCTACTCAGAGCTTTGGCGCCTACACACCATCGGATAGTAGTGCATGGTATAAATTATTTAATTTAATTTAATTTAATTTAATTAGTTATATCGTTTTCTCGGCCATGCAGGCTTCTCTTATGCAGAGGGTGCAAAATTGAGCCCTTTCAGCAGTCACGGATTGTTTATGCTTCCAGAATGGAATCATACAAGAGACAGAGGGGGCCGATCCAAGACTCCTGATGCAATTTGATCAATGATATGGTGATGCCATTTGGGATTGGGGCAATGTCACCCATGCTTGCCTCCGGGGATTGGGAAATCATTGTTATCGTGAAAGTTAGTGCTGTATGTTTATCGTTGCATATATGTAGATGGCAGATGTTCGTTCTAGTTGAGCTCGGATACGAACTGTACCCGGAACCTACATCAATATTATTGGTATACGCTTTAGTATATTCTAACAATTGGCCTAGTCTCTAGAATTTTTTTGGGTCATTCAGAGCTGCCCATTCTTTGATGTTATGCTATATTTCCAGCTCAAAAACATTTTTTTCCAGGATAGGCACTTGCATTCTAATGTTAGTGCCTTCAGCTCTTGCAGGAACAATGTATTTCTTGGCTTTGCATAGCTCCTTCTCAAACGTGTTAATTTACCAAGATATGGCGCTCTCCTGCTCTCTCACTGCGCTGGCGCACTCTATGCTGGCCAATGCAGGCACCCTTGCATCATGGTGCAAGGGTGCCTGTGTTATAGGTAGGATTGTTGCACAAAATCAATCCTTGGAGGCGTTTTCCTCTTTCTAAGTGTGTTGCACAGTGCAGCACACTTAGAAAGAGTAAACAATGAGCACAAATAAAGATATTTCTCCTTGTAGCACCTGTACCTGGAAGGTGTACATTTTTGCCACATTCCCAGGTTTACTTGTCTTTGTCAATCTGGGTGTATTTTGTGCTGCCTTGTGTTGCTCCAGATTTACCAAACCAAGCAGGGCCATGCAAGGTGGCCTTGCGGGACAAATCTTACTTAAGTATTGTGTTGCTCTTGTGTCACCCTGCGTGATGCAAGGGCAATGCAATCCTTTGATAAACCGGGGCCCAGGTGTAACTCTGGGCTAGAGGTCCTCCTTGTCTGCTCTATTGCTGGCGTGTAAAGTAATTGGTTAAGCATAAGAGAACATTGGGCCATTCAGCGATAATCCCAAGGCCTATTTGCATGCTAATCATGTTGTTAATAAAGCTGTATTCAAGGGAGCTGGGTCAAGTTTCAAAAAGCTTGTAGAACGAGCACTCTATTTTATTTTGTTTAATCTTGGAGCTTCCTCCTTCCCTGTAATTGTTTCAGAATGAGCATTTTGCCTAATCCTCCAGGTCATTTCGATTGCCTGTGGATAATGATCGTGCTCTTTCTGTTTATGATTTTAAAAGAAACTATTTGTTGGAATAGGGAGGGAGACACCAAGACATCAAGGGGTAAACCAGTAAATATTCATTCAGAGCCTCGAAGTGTAATGCTTTTGCTGAAATGTCTGAGGCGAGGCACCCATTAAAATTGACCACTGGTGTTCTGGATGTACGTTGTTACAACGCATGCTTTTACCACGCATGCTGTTACAATGCAAGTTTTACCACGCAAGCCATTACAACGCATTGCTTTGGGGGGTGCTGGATAGTGAATAGTTTAATTTACTATTCCAACTCCAGTCCCCGTGGATAGTAGGGAAGGTGTTGGATAGTAAATTAAACTATTTCTTATCCTAAAGCGCCCCCAGTGCAATGCGTTGTAATGGTTTTCGTGGTAAAGCCGGCGTTGTAAAAGCACTGCGTGGTAAAAGTTGCGTTGAAAAGGATGTTCCCCGGTGTTCTTAATGGGAAAGTGTTAATTTCACTTGTAATAATACAACAATCTAGAAGTCGATAAACATTGCAAGTGTGATATAATAGGGATCTTGAGGCAAACCACACAAAATGTATGGACATTCAATGTGGCTGCAACATGTAGACTTAAAGATGCAGGAGAATTTATCCCTCCAGAGCATCACACTTTATTTTAACCCTACCAAAGGGTCTCTGAAATAAATAACATTAGGTGTATCTCACGAGCAAATTTAATTCTCAGATCCATCCTCCCTAGATGTGCTCCTTTGAGGTTCAAGGTAGAGCCCTCCCAGGTACGCAGGGTGTCTGGGCAAGGACTCAATGATTAATCGTGCAACTAGGAGTTCCTAGTGTGTGAGAGTCCTTTAAAAACATATTTTATGCCCTTGCTAGTTAAAAGATGGAGACATTAAGAATCTAGAAAGAGGGTTGTCTCTTATTGATAGGAGTAAGCTATTGAAAGTAGAGCCAACCCTCCAACTTACATCTTTCTCCCCATTTGTTGGATTTTTATCTAAAACAATATTATACAATTATATTGTTCAAGTGAAACTCAATGATGAAGAAGATATAGCTTAACAGCACACCTGGCTGTCTGGCTGTAGCCAAGGTCATGATGAGCAGTGGCAGTTCATAGACCAGACAGTTCATTATTTTCCTTTTATGTTTATCTCCATCAGTTATTATTGTTATTTTTTTACATATTTCAACAGGAAGGAATATATGGGGCATGTTACCAAGCATGAGCGAAAAATATCGCTAAGAACTGCTCTGGGCAGGCGTTAGCTTTTGGAGATAATCGCGCTTAGCGGGATTATTTCCATAAGTTGGTAATAGGGGATAGCGATGTTAGCGACTGTTTTCAGTCGCTAACATCTTGGCACGCCCACTTTGCATGTCATTAGCGATAAATATCGCTGACATGCAAAGTGGGCCCCTAAATGCCCGCTATCGCCTATTAGCTGTCGCTAACTGGTGTTAGCGACAGCTAGGTAATAGGGCGATGAAATTATCGCCGCTTTAGCGGGAAAAATTCCCGCTAAAGCGACGATAAGGCCCTTGGTAATATGCCCCAATGTTTCTCCAATGAAAGCCGATGCTGCATATTCTTTTTCAACGGCCAAAATTGGTTGATTTGGCTATGGGTTTCTCAATGATCATTGTCTATCAACATTCTGTTTATATTTATTACCGTAACAGAGAGTTGTATCAATATAATAATAGGTCAGTGCATGTGCATAATCAAGCCAACATGTATGGCAATTTGAGAACAGAATAGTTTCATCTTCTCAGCAGGTTCAATGCTTATAACATTAAATAAAATATACAAGGAAGCCGATATTTACAATTTAGATTATTACTTTCAACTGTCACTCAATATACCATGTGAATCCGCAGAGATCAATCAGAAATCTACATAGATCAGGTAGAGTTGTGATCGGCTGATTGGCTAGGTGCGTGCGTGATGGCTCACAGACATCTTTGGGTCTGGATAGGGCTGGCATCAGAATATTATAAAGCAAACACAAGGAGATGATGGATGGAGTGCTGAAACATTTCAAACACTCACCCCCAGTCACAGATCTGGGTTGAATCCATCATAATTTTTTAGCTCACTTCACCACCTCAGTTCAGGCACAGCTATATGCAAATCAGTCTTGACCCTGTGCTTCATTAGAACAGACCAGCCCAAACTGCCAAGCCATGTCTTCCCTGGACTGGAAACAAACATCCTGGGACCGGATTCTGGGTGACACCCCTCATCAGCCAGGCCTGCTTGAATCAAGTGGCAAAGTGAGCAAGGGACCCTCGTCCGGGTCATACCCTGCCAACTTAGGGAGAACAAAGCAAACACAAGGGGATGATGGACGGAGCACTGAAACTTGTCAGACACTCGCCCCCAGTCACAGATCTCGTTGAATCCATCATCATTCTTTAGCTCACTTCGCCCCCCCAGTTCAGACACAGCTATATGCAAATCAGTCTTGACCCTGTGCCTCATGGGAACAGTCCAGCCTGAACTGCCTAGCCATGTCTTCACTGGACCAGAAACAAGCTTTCTGGGAACAGTTTCTGGGTAACACCCTTCATTAGTCAGTCTAGAATATTATAGTCATCTGACTTTACTACAGTATATCAAGAAATTGACCCAATCTGTAACAGTTGAAAAGGGACTTTTGCCCCATCATATGACAACATGAAGTTTGGTAAGCAAGAACACAAGTGCTGCATATTTCTGAATTGATACTGATATAATTCTAACTTCTCAAAAAAAGAGTCTGAATAGATCAGGCAAAATATACATGTCAATCATTGTATTCAAATCGAGCTATAAGTTGTTCCAGTAGTCCTGTCTAGCTGCATAATGTCACTCTATGTGTGTGAATCCCGCTTCTTCTTCCTGGCAGCGTAAGCAACGTGAATTCCCTCTCAAACCATATCTGTATAATTAGGTAATCAATAGAATTTATTGTATAGTTAATAAAAACCATTACAAAAGTAAAAGTGCATTAGTTTAAAATTGGTCAGTATACATGCCTGTTTAAAAAACATTAATAAATATTTATATTCGTAGTTGGTCTGGTATGAAATATTACTGAACTACATTATACGGTTTCATATTCGTTCTATACAAAAATAGCTCTTTTTTTCAGAAGCTTAATGTCAATTTACATCGATCCATTGCTGGTGTAAAACGGATCACACAGCTCTTCCTTCTCAAGATCGAAGTTGATTTAAGTCGATCTGCTGCGAGTTATGTGAAACCATTGAATGGCGTAAGACGGCAGGTGCAATTACTTGCGTGAAAGAAACAGAAGTTCTTATAGCCTCTTTACGTTACGTCTTGATCTGAGTTTTTAACGACCCTTTACAATGACTCCTCTTTTGCTCTCAAAATTCATAACAAACTTGACTGATCTGCAGATAAATTGTAGATCCGCAGTACACAGAACTTGTATGATGGCAGTTCGACAAGTACGTATTCCATAGTCATTAAATTTTGCCTTTAACCAGCACCGTCGTTCCTGGTCCTGTGTAGGACAGATGTAAAATAGGTGGATAAGGTCTTGTTTTGTGGCACCACAAGTCATACTCCTTGGTGTCCGGTTTCATCCAAGCTGGTTGATCTGCAGTTGTTGGCAGGTTTCCCATCCTTAAACTAAGGTATTTCAGTTTGACAAATGATGAAAAGGATAACCCGAAATAGACTGCAGGTTTGAGCATAGTGTATAATTAGAGTGGGGCATAATAAGCTCTTTGTACATATTTAAATTAAATGACCATCTACCTTGCATTTATAGTGAACGTTTTAATTAATGAGCAGCAACATAGACATTGCTCATCTATGATCTTAATGCCTATGTCAGTTTGCCTTTGCTGCGATGATCATGCAAATATCAGGGAAACAGGGTTCCAATACAAGGCTTAAGATAAGGCATGTAATGAGATTTAGGTCTTCATATCATATTTGAGAGCAATTGTAATGAAATAAGCTCTGTAGAGAAGTGAGGAATTAGTGAGCATAGAGCTCAGCATATTCTGTAGTAAAGGAACAAATCTAGGGTCTTGGCACACACACTTAGGCCTGCAATATGTTCATAGGTTTTAAAATATGGCATAGGCGAACGCTTCTCCCATTTTGCAGTTTGACATTTTCTGAGTTTTATCTTTGTTTTTCTCGAAGCATGCTCAAATTGATGCACACCATTCAAGTCTAATATCGGCAATATATTGGATTTTGGCAGCGCAGAGTTCAATAGTCAGTGACAGGCATAGGTGGGAATCCCAATAAAGTCTATACTATAGGATTTTCTAATTGGGTATTTAAACAAGTGAACTGCTTGCAGGATTGAGCCAACAGTGTCAATTTCCAACCATATGTATGGAAGACCATGAGACATATGGATCCAGAGACGGACATACTGACCTTGGGCTATAAGACAAAATCTCTCGAAATCAGGGGCAGCTTATCCACCTTGCATGTACAGGAAGATTAGTGTAGACCATCTGATTCTGTGGTAATTGCCTGCTCAAGGCACTTTTATTATCAGTTGCTGAAGTCTATCAAAAGAGGCCCGGTTAAAGCCATGGGGATGTACAAGAAATAAAACAGGAGCAGTGGCAAACTACCATCTTCAGTACTGGGATGCTTGGCTAGTGGTATTGTTTTAGGTCTAATGACGCCAATCAGAATATCACACTTAATATTAAACGTTCAGTTTGTCAAACGGTGCTATAAGGTAAAGAGAACCACAATACCTCTTTAAGTTTGGCAAATGCCTACATAAGTGAAAAAGCTCCCTAGCACACGTTATAGATTAGTGTTCTTTACAGTATACAAGTGTTTCCACCATTCATCACTTTTGTATTCATAAATATTTCTTTTCCATTAGGTCCTGTAGATTCTTTTGAAGTTTTATTTCTGGAGATTCACAGCCAACACGTGTTTCGTTGTATTGGGAATGTAACCCACGACTTTCTCAAGGCTGCACATGTAAAAGAAAAAAACATGAAATATTGTTTTGGGACATATGACAAAGTCCCTATTTTTGTGTCAGATATTCACCATTACTACAAGTAAATCATTATCCGTACTAAGCAGTCATTGTGCATTAGTACTGTGAATGGACGATCTCGGTGGTGGTTTAAAATTATATACATTTATATAGTGGTAAGCAGAAAAAAAAACATATATTAGTAATCAAATCACATTTAGAATTTAACACATAATGCACCTCTGATTTTCAGTAGGTCTATGAGCCTGGTATAGAACGGAGAGACCAAGTGCTATGTTATTTTTAACCGTGACTAGTGCTTGTTCCTATAAACTTTACAGTGGTTGGAAGTGATATAGTTTCAGTGGAGCGCCACATGCACATTATCAGAATGGGAATCCAATATTTATGCTATAATACCTCAATGTGGAGTAAATCAGTCGTATCTGTAAAATGATGAAAGTTGAAAGAAATGTCAGCGCTTAGTAAGAGGTGATATTGGCGTTTTTCGTGACATGGTAAATTACCTCTTCTCGTTACTTACATATTATACTGTGATAATTCCAAACCACAATGGGTTTCTGTTGGGGGCATCTGTTTTGTGCTGGTTCTATTGATAGAAGTAGCCAGTATTCGGCTTCCGCTTCTTTAGAAAGTGGCTGTAGGGATAAGGTGAGGACTGAGATTATTATCTAAGTATTTTAATCTAGGATAGAATACTGTCAACTGTTATATTTAAGATTGCCGCTTAGTAAAGCAGAATCTATTGAATTGTTTGCAACTAGAATGACAACCCAATTCATTGCGTCTTGTATTCTGAGTAAATATTTTAAGTTATGCGTCTGATTAACATTATGTAGATCCGTTAAAATGAGGAGCTATATTTATAGATAGATTAGCAATTCTGTATTTTAAATAAAACGTTTCCACCCGCCGCCCAGATTAAGAGAGCAGGAGTCGATGTCGATTATACGTGTATATATGAAATTGGCCAACGCTGTAGTTAGCTATCAATAGGTTGTCACAGTTATTTGATTGCCTTAATATTACTGTTCAGAATCGTAAATCTTAAAATATACACAAGTATTCTATAATCCTACCTTTCGCCAGCTTTTGTCGGTATTCTACTTTGTCCCCCGCCTTCCGTAAGACTGTTCGTGAGACACGGTGTTTGTCCAGTATATCAAACATCCGGCATGTATTCCTAGTTCCCGTTTAAGCGAGATCACGTGTGCGCTTGATCACGCGTGCAAAGCACACACGCAATAGGAGTTGTTGAGTTAATGTGCCGATGTGGCGGCCATTTTCGAGTTCCTATTCATGTATTGTGGTGCTCAGTTCTTATGTTTTTAGGGAGATTTCAGCACTATAAATTAGAATCAGAGATCAATATTATTTGTATTTAGGGGTGTTTTTTATCTTTGATCGTAGTAGGTTATTCATTACCTGCTTTCCGCGTTTCTGAGGTCAAATTAATATCTCGCTAAGACTATGACGAATGTATTCTTTTATAAGTTTGCAGTCATTTGTAGTGCAAAACGAAGTTCTGATACACTCTGGATTGATGTGTGTACGGCAAAAGGGTAGATACCCCTTAATTCTTGACTTCGTATATTAACCAAGTGAGTCAATGCATGCTCGGTGCTTGTGTAGTGATATTGTCACATCCTACTTTTCTTCCCTGTCTTTGTATGGCACCTAATTCTATCTTTAAGCTGTATCAGAGTTATTACCTGGGCTGTCAGATGTGATTGTATATTTGGTGGCTAATAAAGGTCGCGCTTATAATGGGCGTTGCAGGTGTGAGAGTGCTCTTAATTAGTCTCTCCATCGTATAGGTTCATTACATGAGATGAAATTAAAAACCTTATAATAAACACATGGTATATAAGAAGACATAGGACATAGTATAAATATGAACTTGTATGGAAAGTATTACGTCATTATTTACAACTATGCATGTTCTGTTTGTTAGGATTTTATTACTTTTCCTCAGTGGTCTTTCAGGCTAAGGTCATGTCACTCATGAAGGTCAGTATGCTGTCTAGGTACCCAAGAAGTAGTGTAGCTCATGGTCTATGTTTAGGCCCTGGTCAACACTCCGTAGTTTGAGTATCCAGTACGCCTCTCTCCTTCTTAGCGATAGTTCTCTGTTTCCTCCTCTTGGATTTTTAGGTGTATGTTCTACACCCAAAAACTCAACAGAGTGGTTGTGCGTTTGGGCTGGGCAGATTGACATGTGTGCAGCGACTGGGTATCTCATGTCGCCTCCTTTCACTGCCCTTATGTGTTCGTTTATCCTGTCCCTCATTGGTCTGATCGTACTGCCCACATATCTTTTACCGCATTTGCAGTCCAAGGCATAGACTACAAATTTGGTTAGGCAGTTGATGTTTGTGTGGATACGATATTTACAGTTGTCTGGTCCTTCAAATTCAGTCTTCTTTTTGTATGCCCATTTACAGGCAATACAGTGCCCACATCTATAAAACCCCAATGTATGTTTATTAAGCCATATGGCTCCAGATTTTCTCCCGCATATGCCAACCTTGTAATGGGGTGGTTTGAGGAGATGAGAGTCTGGGGCCCGTTGGGCTCGAAATGGAATGATGCCAGACTATTCTGGGGCAGGTATATAGACGATTGCATCATGATTTGGACAGGAACACCAGACAAACTACAAGATTTTTTTGAATATCTTAATGCAAACGACCTTAATATAAAATTCACAATGGAATATAGTAATACCATATTACCCTTTCTAGATGTAGAGTTTTACATACACAACAACACGATACAGAGTAGACTATACCGCAAATCCACAGCTTGTAATTCGCTGCTTGACGCTTCTAGCGCACATCCTGAACATCAAAAAAGAGCTATCCCCTATGGCGAACCCATCAGAACACGCCGGAATTGCAGCAGGGATGACGAATTTGAGACCCATAAAAAAGGGTTCTCAAAAGATTTGAAAACAGGGGATACAACATAATAGCACTCAAGAAGGCAGAACAAAGAATTGACAGAGTCATTCGAGTTGACACATTGAGAGAACTAACTAAAGACAAAGGTAGGGATGAGAAAATCAGAATAGTGACAGGCTTCAACAATTGGGCACCAATTTTGCGGAAAAGCCTCAACAAACATTGGCACTTATTAAAGACGGACTCAACTCTTAAAGAATACATAACAGGAAGACCAACCCTAACATATAGGAAAGGGTCCACACTAAGGGCCAGATGTAGGTAAATCACTTTTTCCGAATCTTAAATACCGACTCATACCGAATCGGTAATCAAGAATCGGAAAACGTGATGTAGCAAAAAAATCGGTAAATTTTAGCGATTCGGTATCATTCGGAATATCCAATCGGTATTTACCGAATCGGTATTTACCGATTCGAAAAATCCCGATTCGGTAAATCACATACATTCCTATGGACCTTCTGGCCCACAGGAATGAATGGAATTTACCGAATCGGGATTTTCCGAATCAGTAAATACCGATTCGGTAAATACCGAATCGGTAAATACCAATTCGGAAGTTTGAAAATCGACATGTGAGCCTGCCAACTAATCAGGGACACCCTACACACCCCACAACCAAGGCACAGAGAATCCAACCAATCAGAATGAAGCACCCCTCCCCAGTACCTGCGAGTGGCCACACCCATCCAGGTGCACAGCAACTGAACAAACAAAGGAGCTGAGGTGAGAGGAGCTGAGCATCCAGAGCCAAGCTGTGCGCCAGAATGGAGACTCAGGAAGGGCAAAAGGATGGTGGAGAGCGCAAAAGTAAGATCAAGTTCAGCTCAGCAGAACTGCAAGTGGTTGTAGAAGAAATTGTGAGTCACTACAACCAAACTTTTTGGAAAACAGTCTCTGCATGTTGCAGAGTCTGTGAAGAGGAACATATGGCTTGGCATACAGGGCAAAGTCAATGCCATTGGTGTGACGCACAGGCAGATCGATGACATTAAAAAAACGATGGTATGACCTGCGCATCATAACAAAAAAGAAGATTGCTGCCCAAAAAAAGGAGGCTGGTGTGACAGGAGGTGGCAGGAGCAAAGCATCAAAACTGACTGAGATGGAGGAGCTTGTTGAAACAACCCTGGAGCCAGAATGCATCCATGGGATTGGAGACCTGGACAGTACAACAAGAGCAACAAAGAAACAAGGTAAGATGCATGGACCCTAATCCACAACCATTACCCTGAACCCGTACCCCACTGTGTATAATCATTACACTGCAGAACAGCTCATACTTGGGGCCAACAATGCATCATGGTAGACGTAGTCATGAGTACATACATGCAATGCATACACCACAAGACTCAGCAAGGCATGCTACACACATCTCCAAACACACAATGTACACTGGGCAAAGGTGTATAAACAATTTATTTAAGAACTACACACAGGTGAACAACAAGATTGACCCTATGTCAATTTGATTCCACAGGAGAATCCTCAGGCAGTACAGCACCAGCAAGGGAGGAGAGGGCACCAGCAACTAACAGAAGAGAAAAAGAGAAACAAAGCACAGGTCACAGCGCTGTAGAAAGAGGCAACAACATAACCCAGGAAGCCTCAACACCAGAGCGAGCCTCAACACCTGTCCCGCTATCACCCCTATTGTTTGGATCTCCTGAATTGGAAAGCACACCGCTTACACCAAAACCAACATCCATGTCGTCCATGCAGGGAAGGGCAAGTAGGCCCGATGTGCCCCCTCAGAGGATCCTGCAAACCTCAGATGAGGAGGATGAGGATGTAGGAAATCAAACAATTGCACCTGTGGCTGACAAGGCCAGACCACAGATTTCAGCAGGCGCTGCACGCACCAGTGTCCTTGGCAGGAGGGCACGTGAGGGTGGCGATGGGCAGGAAGGTGGGAGCGTATTCTGTAGCCTGGAGTACAGCGCATGCAGACCAAGGTACTGTTGGCCGTGCATAGGCAGGTGCGCAGCATGAACAATAAAATGTCAAACATTGACAAGGGAATAGGCCACATTGCTTGTAGTTTGGAGGCAATTTCCAAGGGAATGTCAGACATCTCTACATACATGGGTGTACTGTCTGATAAGTTGGACAGGGATTAACTAGAGCGTCGCAGGGAGCGGCAGTATATGCAGCAGCAGTCCAAGGCACTGAACAGATGACACGGGGCATGGGAGAGTGACGTCTGCGATGGAGCAGATGCTCACCATTCAAACAGGCAATACTGGTGACACGGGTGTGGAGGAGACAGAGGGGTCCACCAGCAGGAGTGGCTCCAGCACACCTGTACCAGAGGTGCGCAGGAGCGTCAGGCGCAGCAATGCTGAGTCAGGCCCCAACCGAGATATGAAAACCCAGGCACTTAAATCCTGCAATGTAGTGCATGGGCGTAAGCATTGAACATTGCCTAAAATCCACAGGACTGCACACAGTCACGGCAACATAGCACACGCAGTCATGGACATGGACATTGATGGACAATGGCTTTTCCATTGTAATCATGATGTAGTGAATATTAAACTACACTCGTCAAACACTATACTTGTCTGTGTGTCATACATTACCTAGAAATATCGACGTGTAATCTCTGTCCGTCTCAATCTTCCATCTGTTGCTGCCGCTCCTGTTGCTTGGGGGTCTGCATGGTCACGGTCATAATCAATGTCCTCTTGATGTGTCACCTCCACCTCTGTGCCTTCTTTGGTGGCAAGATTGTGCAACATGGCACAAGTCACTATAATCTTGCAACACAGGATGGGGGTGTACTGTCGTGCACCTCCACTCTTGTGGAGGCAGCGGAACCTGCTCTTGAGGAGTCCAAATGTGCGCTCCACTACGTTGCGAGTTGACCTGTGTGCCACATTATAACGCCTTTTGCCTCTGTTAGTTGGATTGAGGTACGGTGTGAGCACTAAGGAACACAGGGCATATGCACTATCGCCTAGGAGGGAATGAGAGGTCCATGAGTTACATACACATGACACATACATCTGCCATTCATATCAGGGTGTGTTACACTTATTTACCTAGCAGATATCCATCACCAAAATCTCAAGCAACAAGCCGTGTGTATATTCCGCTGTTCTGGAAAATGTACGAGTCGTGCGTGCTCCCAGGATATTTGGCCACTATGTCTGTGATGATGTTGCCAGCATTGAATATCACCTGCACATTGATGGAGTCCGTTGACTTACGATTTCTGTAGATGTGTTCAGTGGCTGCAGGTGGGCATAGTGGAATGTGGGTGCCATCTATGCAGCCTAACACATGCGGGAAGTGTGCCAGTTCATAGAAATCAGTTTTTGTTTTTGCAAGTTCGGCAGGTGTGTCAGGGAACCAGATGTAATGTTCCATTCTCTGCGTCATGGCATCCAGGAACTTCCTGAAAAAACAGGACAGGCAGCTCTGGGACAGACCACCTACTGCAGCAATCACACTATGGTAGCTCCCAGAGGCAAGCAGGTGTAGGCTACACAGCAAGTGCACATGGGGTGGGATGGCGTGGGCCCTGGGTGTTGGGTGATACAGGTATGGGGGAAGGTCCCTAATTAAGTCCAGGATGGTTCTGGGGTGTAGCCTGTACCTCTGCAGTATCTCAGGCTCAGTCAGTTGGAACAGGGAGATCCTCTGCCTGTACACCTGCTCCTCCCTTCGCCAAACCCTCTCTCCTGCTGCCTGTAGCCTTTGCCGCGTCGCAATCACATAGAATGCTGCCATTCTTGCAACAATGTTGCATTTTGGGCCCTTTTTTTATAGCCTGCACCTGGTTACCACCTGCTTTCAGTCCATGGTAAATACCGACTCTTAAATACCGAATTTCATGGATTTCGGTATTTTTGGCCTTTCCTACATCTCGATGGGCATTTTTTCACTTTCTTATTTACCGATTCGGAAAATAAGAACCCGGTAAATAAGGAATCGGTAAATACCGATTCAGTAAATACGGAATCGGTAAATACCGATTCAGATTTTTACACTTTCATATTTGCCGAATCGGTACATTTTTAACACCTACATCTCATTTTCCAAATACCGGTCTATAACGGCCGAAATTACCGATTTTCGGCCGTTACCGTCCGGTATTTGCCTACCTACATCGGGCCCCTAGAAACATACTAAGTCCCAGCTACCCTACATCCAAAACAAAAGATATATGGCTTAATAAACATACATTGGGGTTTTATAGCTTTGGGCACTGTATTGCCTGTAAATGGGCATACAAAAAGAAGACTGAATTTGAAGGACCAGACACCCGTAAATAACGTATCCACACAAACATCAACTGCCTAACCAAATTTGTAGTGTATGCCTTGGACTGCAAATGTGGTAAAAGATATGTGGGCAGTACGATCAGACCAATGAGGGCAGGATAAAGAAACACATAAGGGCAATGAAACAAGGGGACATGAGATACCCAGTCGCTGCACACATGTCAATCTGCCCAGCCCAAAGGCACAACCGCTCTTTTGAGTTTTTGGGTGTAGAACATACACCTAGAAATTCAAGAGGAGGAAACAGAGAACTATCGCTAAGAAAGAGAGAGGCGTACTGGATACTCAAACTACGGAGTGTTGACCAGGGCCTAAACATAGACCATGAGCTACACTACTTCTTGGGTACCTAGACAACATACTGACCTTCATGAGTGACATGACCTTAGCCTGAAAGACCACTGAGGAAATAGTAAAACAATCCTAACAAACAGAACATGCATAGTTGTAAATAATGACGTAATACTTTCTATACAAGTTCATATTTATACTATGTCCTATGTTTTCTTATATACCATGTGTTTATTATAAGGTTTTTAATTTCATCTCATGTAATGAACCTATACGACGGAAAGACTAATTAAGAGCACTCTCACAAGTGCAACGCCCATTATAAGCACGACCTTTATTAGCCACCAAATATACAATCACATCTGATAGCCCAGGTAATAACTCTGATACAGCTTAAAGATAGAATTAGGTGCCATACAAAGACAGGGAAGAAAAGTAGGATGTCACAATATCACTACACAAGCACCAAGCATGCATTGACTCACTTGGTTAATATACGAAGTCAAGAATTAAGGGGTATCTACCCTTTCCCGTACACACATCAATCCAGAATGTATCAGAACTTTGTTTTGCACTACAAATGACTGCAAACTTATAAAAGAATAAATTCGTCATAGTCTTAGCGAGATATTAATTTAACCTCAGAAACGCGGAAAGCAGGTAATGAATAACCTACTACGATCAAAGATAAAAAACACCCCTAAATAAAAATAATATTGATCTCTGATTCTAATTTATAGTGCTGAAATCTCCCTAAAAACATAAGAACTGAGCACCACAATACATGAATAGGAACTCGAAAATGGCCGCCACATCGGCACATTAACTCAACAACTCCTATTGCAGTACCGGAGTGTGTGCTTTGCTCGCGTGATTAAACGCCCACGTGATCTCGCTTAAACTGGAACTAGGAATACATGCCGGATGTTTGATATACCGGACAAACACCGTGTCTCACGAACAGTCTTACGGAAGGCGGGGGACAAAGTAGAATAACGACAAAAGCTGGCGAAAGGTAGGATTATTGGATACTTGTGTATATTTTAAGATTTACGATTCTGAACAGTAATATTAAGACAATCAAATAACTGTGACAACCTATTGATAGCTAACAACAGCGTTGGCCAATTTCATATATACACGTATAATCGACATCGACTCCTGCTCTCTTAATCTGGGCGGTGGATGGAAACGTTTTATTTAAAATACAGAATTGCTAATCTATCTATAAATATAGCGCCTCATCCTAACGGATCTACATAATGTTAATCAGATGCAAAACTAAGCGCTGACATTTCTTTCAACTTTCATCATTTTACAGATACGACTGATTTACTCCGCATTGAGGTATTATAGCATAAATATTGGATTCCCATTTTGATAATATGCATGTGGCGCTCCAGTGAAACTATATCACTTCCAACCACAGAAAAGTTTATAGCAACAAGCACTAGTCACGGTTAAAAATAACATAGCACTTGGTCTCTCCGTTCTATACCAGGCTCATAGACCTACTGAAAATCAGAGGTGCATTATGTGTTAAACTCTAAATGTGATTTAATTACTAATATATATTTTTTTCTGCTTACCACTATATAAATGTATATAATTTTAAACCACCACCAAGACCGTCCATTCACAGTACTAATGCACAATGACTGCTTAGTATGGATAATGATTTACTTGTAGTAATTGTGAATATCTGACACAAACATAGGGACTTTGTCATAAGTCCCAAAACAATATTTCATGTTCTTTTCTTTTACATGTGCAGCCTTGAGAAAGTTGTGGGTTACTTTCCCAATACGGTGAAACACGTGTTGGCTGTAAATCTCCAGAAATAAAACTTCAAAAGAATCTACCGGACCTTATGGAAAATAATTATTTATGAATATGAAAGTGATGAATGGTGGAAACACTGGTATACTGTAAAGAACACTTACCATCTTCAGTACGGCTGAGTTGTGTCCACCAGTCTACATGGTCCAATATATTAGGCAATGCTGTCATATAGGTATTGCTAATGACAGTCAATGGGTCTCTGTGTACTTAAATTCCCACTGAGAGGACTGGTATTGTCGTCCACATTAGAGGAAATTCTGATGCACCAGTTCTAGTGTAGGCTGTCAGGGCAAATAGTTGAGATTTGGTCCAATTTATCTTCAAGTCAGATAGGCTACCTAAATGGCCTACTTCATGCAGTATCAGTGAGAGGTGTGTAGGCTATGCGGATTTTATGAGCTGATATCCCAGGAATCTTTAAACACGGTGGACATGTATTTTTCTGATTGCACATGGCAGTTTCTTTTCCACCAATGAATAGAGCAGCGGGGAGAGAAGACACTCCCACCTAGTGGTGCTACTTATTTCAATGGGTGCAGATGTGAATATTCACTCGGTCACGGAGCATGGGCTGCTTGCACACTAGTTTAGGTATTTTGAGAAATTTGCTCACTGTTGCCCAGTTTCTTCAATGCAGCAAACACAAATTATTATACCACTGAGTCAAAAGCCTTTTAGGAATCTGAAAAAAAGAGCAGTCGTCTAGGTGTCTGGGTCAAGCTTTGTACCTGTCGAAGAACAGTTCTTAGGATAGTGTCTGTTGTGCGTCCTGGGATTCATCCTGATAGTTCAGGTAGGCCTAAAAGTGGTATTAATGTTCTAAGGCAGTTGGGCAGAGCCATGATATGTGAGATTAAGGGGCTCATTATGATGGTAGAGCGGAAAGCCTCTGCCCAACAACAATTCGGACTCTGGACGACCGACTTGCGGTTGGTAGATTACAATGCGACCAAACACTATTCGGTCGGAGTTCCATTGTTCGCTATGAGAGCTCATATTCCACCTGAAAACTTGCTGTAGCACATGTTTCTATGGGGAAATGGGGTGTGTGCGAAAAACCCTGCACTCCATGGTGCCTGCCACAGAGTGCAGGGTTATACAGGGGGTCCCCTATTTACCCCTCGGATATCAACCATAGGGTGGTGGGGCCAATGGGGCCCTGCCAGAGGCCCCCAAAGTCACTTTCTGACAGCCTTTCCGGGTTGGACAGGCCAACAAAGAAAGTTTGTTGGAAAATGACATTGTAAACCCATGGGCAGAACCGCTGTCGATAGTAGTGTACGATGAGGTTCTGACTGACATGGATACTCCGCAAGTCGCTCGGAACCGGTTTGACCGCTTACATCATAATTGAGTGGTCGGAATGTAAGCCAATCAAGTCATTCGGAAGGGTTCCGACGCGGTTGAGGAGATTCCAACTGTTGGGTCGTGTCTTTCTGCCCCACATCGTAATCAGCCCCCATGTCTTCCAAATATTCCTTATGAAAGTTGATGGTGAGACCACCTGAGCCAGGGGTGTGTGGCTGCCCAGCATGCCTTTAATTGCAAGTTTAATTTCAGCAGGGGTCAATGGAGCCAGTAATTGCCCTCTATGTTCATCCTCTAGCCAGGCCATAGTTAGGTCATTGCAATACATGTATATATCTATGTGTCTGGCTAGAAGCTGGGGGGTGGATAATTCTTTATAATAGCACTGGAATCTCTCTGCGATAAGGGAGGAGTCATATATAGGTTTAGCTTGTGGGGATAGTATGCATGTTATAACGTTTACAGTCTATTTAGCCCCTTCACAGCTGGGCAAATTCCCCTGCTGTGCTGGGGGGCGGGGGGGTGCACAGCGACCCCGTGCTCATGACGAGCTCAGCTCATCATGAGCCACGGTGGTCGTGTGCTCATGAGGACCTGAGCTCGTCATGACCACACCCGTTCCTTTAGAACGCTCTCACAGCGGAGGAATTTGCCCAGTCATGACAAGCTCAGCTCATCATGAGCACACGAGCACCGTGCCTCATGATGAGCTGAGCTTGTCATGAGACTCGAAGGAGTTAGAGTGTATCTCTCTGCGTAGAGTTCTATTAGGGTTTCTGCATTCCCATATAACCTGGCAACAACATGTATGCCCCTTTGTTTAATCTCATGTTCCACAAAATCTTAAATCTCAGAGTTTGGTCTGGATGGAGATTAACATGTTTGTTTCTCGTCTTCCCATGCTCCTTCTTTAATGTGCCAATGGTTTGTTCTAGTTTTGTCACACTATGTTATATAGATCACTACAAATCTTGCATAATTAACTCACCATATATATGCCTTAAATTCTTCCCACAATGTTTCAAAGCCCTCTACTGTTCATATATATTATACTGACAATATTTTTAATAGCAAGTTGAATTTCTGACTGAAACATTGAATCAAACAGGGATTCTGAAGGAAATATCCAAGAGAAGCTTGAAGGGCCGCTCTGTGGGATTTTACCTCAATGTAGATTGAGGGGGAGGCCCGGGCTGAACATTTCATTCTGCTCACGGAATTCACAGATTTTGGCGACTCTGCATTACTCTTGTAACATGGAGTGCTGGTCAAATTCTTCCAATGGCTGTGTGGAAATAGGTTTTCTACTGCAATGCTCTCGAAATTGAGCTGGCAAGTGTGTATGAGATTTAGCATCCCCTAGAACAATTTCTAGTCACTAGGAGGACTTCCAGTGAGATTTTCGAATGCGGGTGGTCCCGGGGGAGCAGTCACAGACAAAGGGCTGCTTCCCAAATAGATTTTCTACTCAAGCTGCAGCAAAATCAACTCAATGGCTATTCACTGTTGTGCACCATGTGGTGCCTTTCAAGATGACTTTAACTAGGTTTGGGCGGAGTTCAGCGTGTTTGCTACACGGAGTTCTGCTGATGATTTTTATGAAGCAGACCCATGGCATATGCTCCTCGAACATTAACCCATTCCCTGCGTCGGACTTCACAGTGGGCGTGTTTCGGATGGCCAATTAATCATCTGCACCGCGGTGGAATTTGCACTGCGGTCAACACGTTAAAAGAAAGAAAGCAAGAAGAAAGTTTGAAAAGACTTGCTGAGTATAAGGAAGAAAGTCATTGGCCATCGCATAAATTGAGAACTAGTGGGCATATTTACAGGGGGATATCACCACCAGAGCATCACTTTTGGTGACTTATTAATGGCGATATGCCCTTCTGCATATTTACAAAGCAGAGTTAAACCATTTTTTGTGGCTTAACGGCACCTTGTAAATAAGGCCCCTTTTCACACATCACTTAGCGTGAAAGGGGTGTTCAGTGGGTGTTGCATTGGGTATTCCATTGCAACATCCATTGTTTTTGATGCTGCCCCAGATTTACAAGGAAGTGTAAATCTGAGGCAGCACCAAAAACTAACACCATGCAAGAGCAGGCGTTAAAATGTTGATATAAGGAGAAACCCTTTTATTTCTCCTCGGTTTTGCTTTTTCTATGTGTATTGCATTTTGCAGCACACATAGAAAGAGAAAAACACCATTCATTATTCTTTATGTGGAAGAAGATGATCCTTCCTGACAGAATCATTAAATATTGGCATTTTGCTAATTCTTTGTGTGCCATAGAAGTAATACATCGCTATTAGTGAATGTTTATGTGCAGGAAGGTGCCCCTTCCTGCACATAAACAATCATTCCCTTCAATGCAGGCACCCACTATGGTGCAAGTGTGCCTGCTTTGGCTCTAGGAAGCTAAATTTATCACCAGCACCAGGGAAAACACAGGGATGCGCTGTCTTCTTGCGAATACAGCACATCCCTGTGTTTTGCAAACGTTGGAGTGTGGCACTCCCAAATTTGGTGCTGCTCAGGGCGCTGACATTTTCTCATAATATGCTCCTTGAAGTGCTAATTTAAGTAACACAGGTATGAGTTGAAATAATGTCTTATATAATTATTGAGATGATGCAGTGCTAAATTGCCACCTTAGACTGTGGTAAATGGCTGTTTGTTGCTTGAAACTTAAACAAATGAGTTGTTTAAATGCAAAACTCAGCAGACAGTGTAACCATCCCAAGAGTAAACAACAGAACATGATGTCACAACATAATAGAAAGCAAAATAGAAGCATCTGCATTTAAAGGGCTTAGCACAACGAAACAATCAAAACAAAAGGCAACACAACCGCGGTAAAACACGATAGGGCAATGCAGTAATGTAGCACATCAATGCAAAAGAAAAACAACAACATAACAAATCAGCAGTGCAGCCAAATGTGACACAACAAATATATACAAACATTCTTGTCATACATTACAATACAACCTCATTAAATCTCCTTTAATAAAACAATGGTAAAAGATGCTTTGAATAAGAACTACTTTAGTTATCCTGAAACACATTGTAGTGTCAGTCAAAGATATTTTCAAATCCTTATGCTGGTCTATTGCCTTTAGGAGGAAAAGAAAATAGAAATGTTATTATATGTTCCATGATTACACATTGAAAGACCATTATTAGTATAGATCGTACATGTTGGGATAGCATTTGCTGTCACCTGGAAACCATGATTATTTATAAACAGCTTTATTTATTCATTTATTTATTTTGAGAGTTTTATATAGCGCGAACAAGATCTTTGCAGATAACAGAGCGCTTTACAAAGGCAGGTGGAGGGTAGGGGAACAAGGGGGCATAGTAGGGAGGTAGATCAACAAGATCATGTACATAGCACCAATATAGTATATAACATATTACCAATATAAGGTATAGTACAGGTATGAGGTAGCAGGCATAGTTGGAGCGTAGGCCATCAACAAGGTCATGTACATAGCACCAATATAGTATATAACATAGTACCAATATAACGTATAGTACAGGTATGAGGTAGCAGGCATAGTTGGAGCGTAGGCCATCAACACGCTGTAAATAATACAGAGTAATATTATTATAAACAATAGTACGTATAGTACGCATAGTACAGGTATGAGGTAGCAGTGCATAGTTGGGGCGAATGCCATCAAAACGCTGTAAAAAATAAAGAAGGACTAAAATACGTCAAAACACACGTGCATAGGAATATATAGGCAATATCATAACACAATACTGTTAATACTGTTCTTAATGTAAATCAAACAAATTTGTTCAAGTGTATTTAGCCATAAGGATACTTTTGACTTTTTTCTTAAAAAGAAGGGAGGAAGAGATGAGCCTCGTTTCAGGGGGAAGTGCGTTCCAGATCCTGGGCGCCATACCAGAGAAGGAGCGTTTGTAGGTTTTTTCCTTCCGGAATCTTCGCGGTTTCAGCAGAAGATTGTTTGTGCTCCTGGTAGTTCTGGACCCACCAGAGATTGTCAACTTATGAGTTAGGTAGCTGGGTGATTTCAAGTGTATAGCCTTGTGCGTCATGCAGGCAATTTTCAGCTGAATTCTGGCTTCCAGAGGCAGCCAGTTCAAGGCTTTGAAGTCAGGAGAGATATGCAAATGCTTTTTTGATCCAGTGATGAGTCTTGCAGCCGCATTTAGTGACGCTCTTAGGGGTGCAGTTGTCGTTAGGGGGAGACCGCAGAGGGCCACGCTGCCACAGCTTTGAACAATCATTAGCAAGATACCAGAAAATAAACCTAGTGGGTCTTTCTACTGGGAATTGCACTAAACAGTGAACTCAAGGCTTAATTTATTTTTAAAAGTCTAAAAATGTCTACATCTATATACCAATTTTAAAATACACACACCTCTTTGTAATTTTTCTTTTTTTTTTACAATTGTTATGTTTTTTCTCATTTTTGTAACAAGCACAGTACTTTCTAGGTAGTATAGTGATACCAGGTTAATAAAAAAAACAGTCAATGTGTAAAAAATAGAAAAAACACTGTAGTACACTATATTTGTCAAATATATTGTAGTAAAGTGTATTTTTAACATTTTTACCTATTTAATAACCACAGTACTTCCTAGGTGGTACCACGGTACTCTGTTACCTTTTTTAAAAAAAAAATATAAATATATAAATAATTTTTCCTACCTATTTCAGCTTTAATAACGTGATAATAGATAGGGAAACATATGAAGCCTACTACTTACCTTTATCTAAGGCCGTAACACAGAACACAGACTAAGGGTCCGATTAGGATGGTGGACAGACCAGCGTCCGTCCGCCACCCCCGAGGTGGAGGGACCATCCGCAGGGGCTGCGGCGTTCCCTCCCTCGGAATTAGGATGTGACCGCCACCCTGGCGGTCACATCCCCTATATTTAACATTGCGGCGGATGCTGCTTCAAGCAGCACCCGCCACAAGGTTAAATGTGCATGTTTTCCTTTGCATGCACGAAGCGGCAGGCACCGCGTGGTGCCTGCCGCTTCGTGCATGCAAGGGAAGGGGGTACCATAGGTACCCCCCCATGTGCACCCCCCACCCCCCAACACCCCTGGGGGCCCGCAAAGGGCTACCATACTCAAACTACACATGCTTTTCTACGCCGTGGAAAAGCATGTCTCCGCCGGCATCCTAATTTGGCTGGTGGTGTCTGATAGACACCGCCACCATATTAGAGCTTTTCCGCCGCAGTCGGAAGGCGACCGCGGCGGAAAAGTGGCGGACGGAAAAATGACCCCCCAGCCATCTCAATCTGGCGGGGGGTCTTTTCTGTGTCCGCCATGGTGAATCCCCATCCTCTGGGCCGACGGTGGCCCGGTGGATGCGGATTCACCGTGATCCTAATCGAGACCTAAGTATGGTAACAACAACATAGCTGCTTTTTACTTTTGTAAAGGCAGCCATTAGCCAATGTTATATTGCCTTGTGATCTGAAAGTACCGGCACATTGCTGCGGTATGCTGTGGCCTGGGATATCACTAAGATTTAGTGCTTTATAAGTTTAAAAAAATTATCGTACTTTCCTCTATTTTTAAAAAGTTTTATCTACTCACCATAAACTATATTGCCACCAAATTTTATTGAAATCTGACAACACGCTTTCCTGTTACGTCACTTTAAAAAGTCTATGGAAAAGGCTTTGGTGTAATGTGTTTGGGTTCCCACTTCCTTTCTTTGCACCACCTTAATGTATCACGGCAATTCTTTACATCATCAGCTAGTGTAGAAAAAGAGAATAGGTCTGCAAAGTTTCTTGGAGATTTGTCAAGGGAGGGCATCATTATTACCAATAAAATATCTGAGGAATTGTATATATTACCTCCTGGTGGTCGCCAGTAGGTAGTTATAGTTAGAACCTAGTTTCCATAAAAAAATCATTTTTTGATGTGCTAATAACTTTGGAGTTGTTTGACGAATCTTTCTGAAATTCTCAAGAAAAAGTCTATCCAGGCCAGCTCCTATCCTGAAAGTTTGGGGGTGATTCGTGAAGTGGGGGCTGAGAAAAAAAGGGGGTCCCAAAACTCGTATTCCCCATGTTAATTCTGATAGAAAATTTTGCGATGAGCTACAGTCCAAACTGCTCAACGGAAATACCCCAAATTTGGCAGGAAGGTAGAGCTTGGTTCAGAAAGCGACCTTCTTTTTTAAATGGTGTAAATCCATTCAGTAGTGTTTGAGAAATTCAAAAAATCAGAGTCAAAAAATCAATTTCCCATAGCAAGCTTTGTGCAAGGCTACAGCCGAAACTACTGAACGGAATTACCCCAAATTTGGCATGAAGGTAATGCATGGGTCAGAAAAGTGACCTTTCTTAATGCTGTAAATCCGTTCAGTAGTTGCTGAGAAATTTAAAAAATAAAAGTTTCGGTATATCGGTGGAGCCTAAGTGGAGCCTTCATTGTGATTGACTGCTAGTAGTCAAAACCAGTAAGTGTTGGCAGCCATCGTGTGGCTTGGAAGAAGCGAGTCACCCAAAACGGAGAAACAAAGGTATAAAACAAGGGAAGGGGCAGGGTAGAAACCCTCTGACCGTCTAGGCCTGCTCCTGGGGCCCCAGAAGGACCCTCGGAGCCCAAAAAAGTATTAAAAAAAAAAAAAAATTGTCGCAATTCGCTCTGGAGTCACAGGTTCCCCTGTTTCATTTTAATGAGGTCCCTGGTTAGGCTAGGTTACGGGGGCATTTCTTAAAAAATAATAGTGTTGGCTTACAGGGGTTATGGGGGCACCGGGGCTTCCCTCATGTTGGGAGGGGGTTACGTGACCCCTCACCTGGAGCCCTCTATGTGCTCATAACTTTGTCGTCGTTTGGTGAATCTTTATGAAATTATTCAAATAGTTTCTCTTTTTTTAATCAGCTCCTATATTGAAAGTTTTGGGGTTAATGGTGTAGGAGGGACTGAGAAAAAAGAGGGCCCCAAAACTTATTTTCTCCATGCAATTTTAAAACGAAATTTTACAGAAGGCTACAGGTGAAACTGCTGAACGGAATTACGCAAGGGAGAAAGGTGATGGTCCAGAAAGCATGCTTTTATTTAAATGGTGTAAATGTGTTCAGTAGTTTTTCAGAAATATCAAATTTATGATATTGTTATTTGAGAATTGTGACATCTGATTGGCTGTCAGGTTACGAGCAGGAGATTGTGGCTCATTGGCTGTGAACTGTTGAAACCAATAAGTGTTGCCATTTTGTGATTCGGTCCGTCTGTTCGCATCTCTTCCTCTTTTGGTTAGTAGTTTTACCTCTGCGAGGCAACACTGGCATCTGTGTTTGTGTGAGATACCCCTTTCACGCTGCCTCTACCCACATCACCAGGTTGCGACTATGCCTTTAGAAGCTCGTCCGTCCGTCGTCATTAAGTGGGGAAAAAAACTGGGGGTGCTCTAAAAGGGGCGGGGCAAACCTCTTAAAGGGGTGTGGGCTATCTAAATAGGGGCATGGTGTAAATCAATCTAAGTAGCATTGTGTGCTGTAGAAAATCCCCTCCAATTATCCTGTTTTCGGAAAACACATTCTTTAAAGGATTTCCATTCCTCCGACAACGTGGCTCACCTAGCATGATGTCTCCAGTTCTCAGTAGTGAGCAAAATGAGCATGCGTACATCAATAAGCATGTTCTCACCGCAGTCCAACTTATAAAAAAAAAGATTTGACTATTTTTGCGAGGTCCGAAAATAGAGCCCGATAGAGACCCGTTTGGTGGCTCCCTGAATATAACTGCCGGTCCTCAGATCTGGTCCACTTAATGCCCAGCATCCTTCCATCCTAAGCACTGTGCCATCCAACCATCTTTTAATTCATCCATACATTTCTACTTACATACATACAAACATCTGTCCCTGCACTTATCTTAAGCATCTATCAGCCCACTCGCCTAAGGTAAGCACTGTGCCGTCCATCCAGCCATACGCCCATATATCCATGCATACATCTGTCCCAGAACCAATCCTAAGCATCTATCAGCGCACCCGTCTATCCTAAGTACTGGTCCATGCATCCATGTATCCTTCCATCCATTCATACATCGATCCATCTACCTATCCATTCATCCATCTGACCATGCACCCTCAGCCCTTATCCTAAATACCACATATTATACTCATCCACCCAGCCTCTTAAGGGGCCAAAAAGACTGGCGATAAGCATTGACAGGCAGATGTTTCTGATAAAGAACAAGAAAGCTTTGAGTTCACCACCCTTCTCTGGTGGCGTGTTAAACAAAGGTTGATCTAGCAAAAGAAATGTAAAGCAGCTTTTTAGAGTAAGACGTTAATTTAGAAACATAACGTTTTGTCCATTTCTATATAGGAACACTGCTTTAAAGTGGCCGTGACTGACAGATACTGAATATTATTATTATTATTATTAAAGGCAATTTGTATGGCGCAACTAAGCCCAATGGGCGTCAAGGCGCATAACCAAACAGTAACAGCTGTTAAAAATACCACTATGCAGCTGTACAACTATTATAGTTATACAACTATTGCAGTTATACAGCTATTGTACAGCTATTGCGGGTAAGCCTTGACGAAATACCAGGTTTTAAGGGCCTTTTTAAAAGAGGAGAGAGAGGACTGTGTCTTGATATCTTGGGGGAGAGAATTCCACAGCTTAGGTGCAACAATTGAAAATGCCCTATCTCCCCATCGTGCTCTTTTGGCTCTAGGGACAACCAGCAGATTTAGCTCAGCAGATCTAAGCGCTCTCCCCGGCTGGTAGGGAGTAAGCAAGGCGCTTAACGGATGCGTAGATCTTTCTGATAGAGCTCTATAGGCTAAACAGAGAATTTTAAAGGAAATCCTCAATTGAATAGGGAGCCAGTGAAGGGTCCTTCTGGCCATAGTGGCAGATGAAGTATTTGGGAGTGCTAGGACAAAACGGGCCGCAGCATTTTGGACAATTTGTAGTCGCTGGGTGAGCCCTTTGTTGGCATCTGCATATAATACATTGCAGTAATCCAACCTCGAGCCCACCAGTGCTACTACTATCTGCTTCCGTGCTGGGAGAGAGAGATAATGAAGAATTCTCCTGAGTATTTTTATAACTCCCCAGCAGGTAGCAACCGTGCGATTAACCTGTAGGGTCATAGACAGCGAGGTGTCGAAGATAACGCCGAGATTCCTGGCTGACTGGGAAGGAGATGGACAAGTTCCCAGCGTAGACGGCCACCACTCAGTAGACCAAATATCCTGGTCCTTGCCAAAGACCAGGATCTCTGTTTTATCGCCGTTCAACTTCAGAAAATTCTGAAGCATCCAGTATCTGTATTTCTTACATTTGGGAGAGTATACCAGACAGCTAATTTGTGGTGGTGAGAACCTGCACTTCTATATTTCCATGTGAAGCACAGTATAGGAATATAAAGGTAATTCCAAAGCTTTTATTCACATATTAAAGAGGGGGTGTGATAACTAAGTGAGCCAGGCAAAGCGTGTGTTTTCGTAGCACTATTACAAGACACTGTGAAAGGTCAGAGCAGAGTTGTGCTGGAGTTTACTGCTTGTAGTTGTTTCTAGAGGCCCAACCAGAGCGAAATTTCAGGGGAGGCTAATTCTTTCAGCAATAGGCAGAGTGGGGATATAGGGGCTCTAAAATGGGGTGAAAAATAACAGAGTCTAATTTACAAGACAATGGTCTTTTGAAGACCTGTGAAGTACTCGGGTGCGGCTCTGTGTGGGTGCCCGCGTCTCAGAGAGTCCGGGGCAATGGGCGTTGCGCGCCTGGTGGTCTGTCTGCTAATCACCCCACGATGAAAAAAAAAGAAGGGAAATCCTGATAGAAAATGGCTCTCTTTAAAGAATTTCCCTTCTCCTACAATGTGACTCACCTGGCATGATGTCTCCACTTCTCAGTAGTGAGCAATGTGCATGCTCTCACAGTCTCACTGCAGTGCAATAAAAAACAAAAAAAGAACAGACTACCTGTGAGAGGCCCGTAGAGACCCGTTTCGAGGCCCCCACAAATAAACTGCTGGTGCTCAGACCCCCACAGCTCCCCCTCTACTTAAAGCCCTGAGTGCTGTGTTATGTTTGCAAAGTTGTACATAAAATTGTTAGGCTAGAAATGGTAATTCTTGTGTATGCCATTTGGTTGATAATATCACCCTAAGTACATAGATTACAATTTTAAAAAATACTATCTATAAAGTTGTCTGCAGTGGATTGCAGAGGGAGAGCTGGGGGTGGGGTGGTGCGGTGCGGCGGAGAGGTGGAAAGTATGAGGTAGTGCAGTTACATATAAATTGTAAAGGTGCAAGTAAATAATTAAATAAATACTTGCTGTATGTTCTATGGCAATACTCGTCATCCTACTGCCCCCCTGCCGTGCTCCATCACGTTGCAGCAGTGCCTCTGGAAGCCATCAGTAGAACTTATGTAAATGTATGTTATTTTTTTAACATAGTGACCAGATGTCAGAAATAATTGAATCTATTTTATGTTTTTCAGAAAAATATTTCGTTTGGATTAAAATTTGGAAATGCCTAGAACTGAAAAAAAGGAAAGAGAAAAAAAATATATATTTGACCAAATGGGAAGATTTTCAATTAGTAAAAATGAGAGTAGTACACAACCAGTTTCTTCTAGTAAAAACACTAGACAATTTCTGAAAAAAATATTACGAACATTTAATGAAAAAAGCATCACACAAAGAAAAAAATGTCAAGTAAGGAGAAGCAAACTTCAATTTCAAATACCAGGAAAAGGAAACATGATAAAGAAACAGTATCTGTTACTCTGAGACAAAAGCAATTTCAAGAAATTCTTCAGAGACTTTTTTGATCTAGAGTGATTCAGAATTTAATGAAAACATGTTGTAAATATAAAAAGAAAGTGTGGCAATTCAAGGTGTAGCAGCGTATTGAAAGTATAGCGAATACTGCTTTCAATTTAAAGCAAAAGTTATTCATTCTGATTTTGAAGAGAATCAAAGTGTTGGATAAAATAGTCAAAGTGTTGAAAGTCAAAAGTAGAAGAAAAAGACTTGTGAACAGAACCAACTTTTGCAATATATTTAGTGGACATTGGAAACATGTTTCTACTAGTGACCCTTTTTTAATGAGGAAAGTTACTTCCAGGAAAATAGTTTACCATTTGCAGTTGATACTGGAGGTCGGTGCTACGAAGTTCAGGATGGTTGTCCTCTTCCAAAAGAGGAAATCGTTGGTAAAAGTGTGCAGAAGTGTTAATAGCTGAAGACGTGCAAGGGAAATGTACACAAGCTCCTGTGTATAAGTGGGATTGTAGCAGTATTTGTAGTATTCAACAGGAATCTATTAGTATAATGCAAAACTTGCTACAAGAATATACACAGAAAAGTATTAAATAGAAGATTAAGTTGTTACAAGGACTAGATCCATGTAATGTAGGAAAATATACTGAAAAGTATGGCTTTCTCTGGCTTGTCTTTCAAGGAAAGTGTGTAAAAGTGTTTTTCATCACTTGAGGAAGTTAGCAGTACACCATTCAGAAATGCGGAAGTTTGTAAGGAAACTGTACTATGTAAAAAGTCCTGCATTATGTTTAAGTAAACTGAATACATTTCTTTTACATGGTTCTTTATCAGATGTTCAAAAAAAGTGTGATGATATTGAAATGCAATATTTTGGTTCAGAAGAGCAGTCTATAGAAAGTTAAATTTTGACAGTAACAGATATTGGAGGAGATTAGAAAGTGATTAGCACTGATCAGTTTGAAGAAGAAATTGGAAAGTTTAATGTAGTGTGCTCTGAAATATCAAACTATGGGGCCGATTATGATGGCGGACGGACCTGAGTCCGTCCGCCACCATAGAGTAGGGGGGAACGTCCGCATGGGCAGCGGCGTTTCCCCCGTGAAGATTAGGATGTGACCGCCAGGGTGGCGGTCACATCCTCTATCCTTAACATTGCGGCGGGTGCAGCTTCAAGCTGCACCCGCCTCAATGTAAAAAATGCATGCTTTGCTTTTGTATGCAGAAAGCGGCAGGCACCGCGCAGTGCCTGCCGATCTCTGCATAAAAATGCAGGGGGGTACCATAGGTACCCCCCATGTGCACCCCCCACCCCCCCCTTCACCTAGGGGGCCCGCTGCGGAAAAGCATCTTTTCAAGCATTTCCTAATATGGTGGACGGTGTCTGAGAGACACCTCCATCATATTAGAGCTTTTCCGCCGTGGTTGTAAGCCAACCGCGGCGGAATTGCTGCGGACAGAAAACAGGACCCACCAGCCATCCTAATGTGGCGGTGGGTCTCTGGTGGGTCCGCTGCGTTTTTTCCGCATCCTCTGGGCCGGCGGTGACTTCGGCCGGCCCAGAGGATGCGGAAAAACCGCAATCCTAATAGGCCCCTTAGTTTGTTTTTGTTGTCGACGTACTCATAAAAATCAAACTAGGAATTTTGATTTGTATTTGAGAGGTGAAGAGGAGAACAATGGTAAGTGGGAAACTTACTTGTTGGAGGAAGGTCGATTTGAGTTAGATCGTGATCAGCGTATATGTAAATATTGTTACAACAAATTAGAAGAGAACAAAATGCCTGCTAGAGCAGAACATAATACATTAGAATTAGTAGCTATTCCGGAGGAACTGGCCGAATTGAATACTTATGAGTCGGTTCTAATTCAATCTGTTCATCCATTTCAAACAATAATTCGGATGGTGCCTGAAACAGATAAACTGCCACCAACAGACTTTCAAAGAGGGCTGAAAGAAAGAGTGGTGTACTTACCTTTGGATTTTAATAAAAATATTGAAACTATTGCTGGAGAGAAAGAGGAAAATGAGGCAGTAGTTATTCTATTAAATGGTATACCAACAAAGAGTCGGAAAATATGGCAAGAAATTGTGGATGTTAATTAAGTTGAAAAGGCTACCTTATATCTTATAGAGAACAATATTTTCTACAAAACTGTAAATGTGGATGAACAGGTAATAAGTTTAAAAGATGAATCTGAAATTTCAAGTGGTCAAATAGAGAAAGTGTACTAGTCAAGGACTGAAGAGATTTATGAACATTACGCAATATGTCCTTTGCATTCAAAAGAAGTAATAGGAAACAGACTTGAGGTATCTCAAATGAAAAAAAGCACAGGGAACTCCAATGAGTGTATGGGAGAAAGCTTGGAAGTCATTGTTTTCCACAGATGTTTCCTACTGGAGAAGGTAGATGATATGATGACCGACCTGTACGCATTCCAGCTTCAGAATATCGGTCAACATGATTATATTCTGAAGATCCTAGATTTTGACAGTGCATTCCATACATATTTCACCTTTTGTTTGAAAGTGATCTGTCTTCTCTGTTGTATGCAGTGAACCACATACTTAAAACTGGAGTTCATCAATCACTTCTTTCTGCGAAAGAATTTGTGGAGAAAGTTCAAGAAACAGATGAAAATTTAGAAGCACAGTTAATCAATTTGATGGCATGTGAACGTGGAACAAATGAGTATTCGTATCGTCGTCATGGAGAACTCAAGTGTATGTTATGGAACTTAGGTACACCAACATGGTTTGTAACACTTGTGCAGAGTATGCATGGGAAGATTTGCTTGAATTTCTAAGAGATGCAAATTCCGATATAAAAAATGTTGAAATAAAGACTCCTGGTGAACTGTGTTTATTGGATCCTGTAAATGTGTGCAGGTAGGTTCAAGCTATGATGTCTTTTATCTGCAATAAAAAGAATCCACCTCTTGGAGAAGTTACCAATTTATTTTGGAGAAAGGAGTATCAAGCAAGAGGTGCACCTCATATACATATGCTACTATGGATCAAGGATACACCTAAATTTGGAAATGATTCTGATGAAACAGTATTGTCTTTCATCGAACAGTATGTGACATGTGAGATTCCAAGAGAAGAAGGAGATAGAAGCTTGAGACAGCAAGTTTTACGTTTCCAAATTCACCGTTGTGGAAAGTATTACAGAAATTAATACAAGTCTAAAGGAAAATTTTACACCAAATGTCGGTTTGGTTTTCCCTGTCCAGTCATTTGTAAAGGAAGAGTAAATTCTTTTTTTTTCTTCTGAAAGGCACACAATAACTCGGATATCTCCAAAGAATACCAACAACTTAAAAAGAACAGCAGTGTCAAAGTATCTTAATGAAAAGAATTCAGTCATTTTAAAAATGTGGAAAGCGAACATGTTGCAGATAGCTCAATTGCTGTTGCACGTTACGTTACATCGTACATAACAAAATCAGAAAAAACAGAGATGAACCAAATGTGGGCAGAAATTGCACAAGAGAAAAGCCTTAGCAAAAAATTGTACAGCTTTACTTAGAAAATGCTTTTCCACCCAGAAATTGGTTCCTATGAATGTTCAGACCGCTTGTGCTCTTCAAGTTTATATTGAAAGTCACGAGGAATAATTTAGGTACGTTTAGGTCTTACCTGCAAACGTAATAGAGTGTTGAAATCATTTGAAGAAATTGAACAAGTAGCAGCAAATGAACAAGACAGTACAGACATTCTTAAAACGAATATGTTGGACACATACTATCCGAAAAGGAGTCGACATCTGGAACAGCTATGTCTGTAAGAAGTACTTCAACATTACAGCTTCAAAAGAAATGTTAAACTGAATTTAAAATAAGGAAAATATGCAGTAGTTGGATGTCATGGTTGTTTAGTAAAACATGCAAAGGGTAATCTTACAAACTACAAGAAACTCCAGATAAACAAGCATTTTACTATTTAGCACTTCTGCAACTGTTAAAGCCATGGCGTAGCAAAAGGGAATTACTTGGAGACTTGGACTGCTACGAAGATTCTTCTAATGCATGTAAAGATAGCATTGGCTGTACCATTTTCCCTACATATTTACCAATGTTGAATGATGAAGTTGAACAGGAAAAGACTATTATAGCTGAAATAGCTCAGGAAAGTCCTCAAGATAGTCAAAGTAGTGTTCCATGTGGTCAAGATCCTCTTGGACAACCAATGCTGGAAAATGAAGCACCGATTGCTATGCTTGAAGTTGAAATTGCAATGCAACAAGCACACAAGGAGAATGTTACATTGAAAACTTAGAAGAACAAGTAAATGTTGAACAGAAAGAAATATATGTACAAATGAGAGAACAGATAGAACATGGTTTGTTGCATGAAAAAAAAGAATGTCTGTGTTCATCTTTTAAACCTCTTCTGATGTACATGAGTGGTCAAGATGGGACAGGTAAACGTTTTTTAATTAAAGTTTTGACCAGTTATCTTAAAAAAACTACTGGTTCACATTTATGCTGTGTGGTAACTGCTCCAACTGGATTAGCAGCACACAATGTTAAAGGAGTTACTTTGCATAGATTATTGATGTTAACAGTTGAGCATGACAATAAATTAGAATATCAGAAGTTGTCTGGAGAAGTTTCTTATGAAGCGTCAAGAGTGCTGAAGAAAATGAAACTTTTAATTATTGATAAGGTGAGCATATTCTCAAACTTAATGCCTGCTTTGTACACTTAAGAATGCAACAGGTATTAAAAACAGATTACGACTTTCACTTTGGAGGAAAACATTTAATTTTATTTGGAGGTCTGCATCAACTAATCACTGCAAAAGGAGAACCAGTGCTTAAAACTCTTCTACATGAAGACACTAAGAAATCTTTGGGAAGTATTGGAAATGTGAATCTGTGGTTACATTTTGAATATAAAGAACTCACTCAGAATATGCGACAAGCAAGAGATGAAGATTATGCAAATATTCTATAAGATGTAAGAATTGGTGTTCTAAGCAAACAAGCTTTTCAAAGTCATCTTCTAAAGAATTTGTTTACAAATGAAAACACACCAGCAGAAGTAATTTACAAGAAAATGAAAGAAAAAAAAATCTATAGTTTGCTTAATGCCTACAGTAGAAGAGTGTTATACAGTTAATAGAGAGCTTATAAAATTGGAAAATAAAGAAATAGTTCACATTGGAGCTATTGATAAAATCGAGCATCAAGGAATAACAATTGTTCTTTCAGAAAAACTACAGACTTAATTGGATTCTTTGGAATAGTCTGTATCAAAAACTGCTGGTTTAGAAACAAATGTAGATGTACGTTTAAACTGTCGGGTAATTTTGAAGTGTAATCTGAATGTAGAAGAAGGTTTAGTGAATGGAGAAATGGGGAAAGTTGATTATGTGAAATATCAAAATAGAAATGGAATTGAATTCTTGAAAGTTCAATTTGATCAGATTACAGAGGTAAGACAGATTACACGTTCTGCTGCATGTTTTTTACATGTAAAAGACTTGTATGTTCTAAGAAAACAGTATTCCTTCTGTGTAGCATATGCAATAACTATTCATAAATCTCAAGGTTTAAGTGTAGGTAATGCTTAGGTAAATGTAGGAAGGAGGGAATGGTATATGTTGCATTATCTCGAATTAGAACGTTGTCTGGTTTGTATTTAATGGATTTTGATGAGAACAAGGTTAGTGCTGATGTTAATTGTGTAAGATAATATAATCGTTTGAGAAGGCTTTATGCTCCCAGTTTAGGTGAATATCCCATTTATGAGAAAAGTGTAGTGTGTTCAAAACGGAAACATGTTGAAGAATCAACTATGGCTGAAAAGCAGAAAGAAAATCAAGAGAAAAGAAAATATGTAAAGAAGTAGAAAATACAAACAAGTGATGATGTTGTTGGATACCACTTAGAAAATGCTTCTGGTGTCAACTGCTATGGTAAAGTTTTTCTGAACATTATATTTCATCTTGAAGATGTTTATGGTGAAATTATGGAAAGTCAGGAAAAAAGATTATGTTCGGCACTTTATACTTTATATCAAGAATTGAGAATTTATAGAAGATACATTCTGCTTCTGGGTTTCTCCAACTGTTGGATACATATACTGAATCTTTAATGTTCAGTGCTAATATACAGCAAGGTGCACAAGAATTTCTGATGGTTATGCTTGGAGTACTAGAGGTGAAGGGATTCAGGTTGAGAGTTTATTTGGACTCCGTTACAAATGGAAACATAAATGGGAACAGTGTTTATTACCATCAAGCACTATAGTTGACAGAGAACGATTTGTATATTTAACAATACCTCACTGCAAATCTGAACCATTTTCCAATTTAGTAAAAGAAGCTGATCACGAGATGATGTGTCCTAATTGTAAATCAACAATGCTATCTACATTAGGCCTGCAAAGATAGAGAAAATATTTGATTATAATACTGCAACGCTGTTGACCAAATGGAAGAAAAGTGGAAACCAAAATTAAAAATGTTGTTGCTAGTCAAGTATCTATTTCTGGAAGAACTTTTGCAACAGTTGCTATTGTTTTCCATGCTGGAAGTACTACTACAAGTGGACATTATACAGTTTATTTAAAGTGTAATAATGGTTGGAGTCACTGCAACGATACACACTTGGAAATGAAACCGAGATTGCCTTATGAATTACCCAACTCATTCTTGATATTTCTGAAACAAAGATTTTAGATACACCATTCTTCTTCATGGGAAGGTGTAAAGATACTTTACCGAATTCATACTTGATGCTTTCAAAGCAAAATGTTGAAACATTAATTGGCGTATTGGGAAAATGTGCACAGGAACTACGAAGTAAAGGTAATATTTGAAGATTGGAAATAGTATTGGATGTGTTATTTGTTTTGATTTTGTATTATATTTGCGAGAATTAGGGATTTGTTTTTGTTAACAATCTATTTGATTGTTTTTTTTCCCTGCTGTTTATGATTAAATCACTCTGACATAATAGTGAATAGTGAAGTTAAGTAGTAGCTGATGTCAGCAAAAAAGGGAGAAAAAATATTATCTGAATGTTTAATTGCTTTGTATTATTTAAAAACTCACTGTAATTTGTGAAAGGTATTACATTATATAGCACTTTTGCAGTTTATTTTATGTAGTTAAAAGTTAGAAAAAACTGTAGTAATGACAATTACACAATAGCAGTTCGATATTTAAAAAACTTTCAAATTCACTGAACAGACATTATAGTTAGAAATTTGCATTTAAAAAAACATTGAAATTCGCGGAAAAAAACATAGGGTTCAGGGACGTTATAGTTAGAAATTCGTATTTAAAAAACCTTAGAATTTCAATGAAAAGAACATAGGTTCCAGAGACGTTATAGTTAATTGGACATTTGTCTCATAAAACCAAAGAAATTCGCCTGTTATAGTTTGTTGAGCTAACTATAACTCGTGCACCCGCAATGCACTGCTGATGACGTCACATATTACATCACTCATGACATGGTCAGTGCCATCACTCATGACATCAGTCATGTCATCACTGATGACATCATCCACGTGATAGTCTGACAAACCTCTTTACACTGTAATATAACCTTTAATACACCCACTGTAAAATACAGACTGCCATTTTCGAAACCATAGACACACCAATACCAGATACTAGATACCCATCCACTGATTCCTATGTATATATTATGAGCCAGACATACACTGAAACAGTCACTCATACATGCTGTCACTCATCATTACATCAGCATTATATCCACTCATAGACCTATGCATACATTCACACAATGCTACTGATCCATAGAGTTACTCACACATCTACTCAGTCATGCCAAAAATCAATCACACACCCATGTACTCTCCTATGCAGATATATATACACACCACCTGACTTATTTATAAAAACACCACTTCCCTTATTTATATAGATACTATCACATATTTACTCTCTTATACAATCACTAATACAAGTACACATTTGTGTATGTAGACACTCTTGCAATCACTCTCTCTCACGTATAGTCAATCATACAGCCCAACACTCACATATACAGTCTAAAAACATATATATAGCTACTCATTTATATAACGGAGACAGCAATTCACTAATCAACACACCTGTATACACAGTCAGCTACCCATTCAGCCCTTCGGAGATGCACTGTTAAATCTATAGAACCAGTGAATCAGCCATTCAGACATGTATGCACAGAGTCAGATACCCCTCACGCACCTACATAGACACTCAGACACCCATACAGATACTCATACAATCAATCAATAACCCATATAGACACTGATGTAGCTACTCACCAACCCATTCAAATGCTTACAAACCAACTGAGAGAATAATTGAGACATTCACAGAGTTTAGGGCCAGATGTAGGTGTCAAAATACCGGTCGGAATCGGCCGAAAATACAGATTTTCGGCCGTTTCCGACCGGTATTTTGACATTTGTATGTAGGGGCACTGTAAACATGCAGATTCGGTAATTTTACAGAATCGGTAATTTTACCAAATCGGTAAAATTACCGACCGGTAAAATTACCGAATCTGTATTTTCCTATGTAGGTAGCACTTCTAACAGTGCTACAGGGCTTTTAGAATTCGTTATTTACCATGTAACACAATTGCATGGTAAATAACGAATTCTTGTGTACATGCACATCTGTGCATGTACACCTGTGCCATGTGGCACACAGACATGCCCTAAGGGCATGTCTGTGTGCCACATGGCGCACAAGCCAGTTACAGGGGTGCAACAGGGTGTCAAAGTGACACCCTGTCCCCCTTGTAAATTTGGTATTTTTACAGATTCGGTAATTACCGAATCAGTAACTGCCATTGAATCCTATGGGCTTCAAGGCCCATAGGAATCAATGGCAAATACCGATTCTGTAATTACAGAATCGGTAAATACCGAATCATACCGATTCGGTATTTGTTACCGATTTCTACCTACATTTGAATTACCGATTCATGAATACCGAATCGGTAAAATTCTGTATTTATGAATCGGTAATTCACATTTACCTACATCTAGGCCCTAGTTACTAATCCATGCATTCAGTAACATATGTTCAATTAGTGACTTATAGAGTCAGCCATGCAGCTACTAAATAATGCTTTCAGGCACTTGTACATTGACTCATTCTTCAATAGACCTTAGCATAGATATATATGAAAAATATTTAAACTTTACAGAAACACACATAAACTGGATGATGTCATCAGTGATGTTATTTGAGAAGTCATGAGTGATGTCATGAGTGATGTCACTGACCATGTCATGAGTGATGTAATATGTGACGTCTTCAGCAGTGCATTTTGGGCGCGCGAGTTATAGTTAGCTCAAGTAACTATAACAGGCGAATTTCTCAGGTTTTATATGAGTCAAATGTTCAACTAATTATAACGTCTCTGAAACCTAAGGTTTTTTCATTGGTTTCAGGCCTCTTATACTTAAGAATTAGCATTTTAAAAACCAATGAAATTCAGTGAGAAAAACCATAGGTTTCAAGGAGATTATAGTTGGAAATTACCATTTAAAAAACCTTTAAAATTCACTGAAAAAAAACATAGGTTACAGGGAAGTTATAGTTAGAAATTAGCATTAAAAAACCCATTGAAATGAACTGAAAAAACCATAGGGTTCAGTTCCGTTATAGTTAGAAATTAGCATTTAAAAAACATTGGAAATTCACTGAAAAAACATAGGTTTTAGGGACATAACAGTTAGGTGGACATTTCACTTGTACAAAACCATAGAAATTCCCCCGTTATAGTTAGTTCAGCTAACTATAACTCGCATCCCCACAATGCACTGCTGATGACGTCACATATTGCATCACTGATGACATGGTCAGTGACATCACTGATGAGATCACTGATGACATCTCAAATGACATCCCTGATTTATTCCGTTCAGCGGTTCGGGCTGTAGCAGTGTCTAAAATCTCTATGGGAAGTTGCATGAAAAAAAAAAAAGTTTTTGTAACCACTTTTTTTTCTCGGTGTGATAGAGAGCACCCTATCACCCAGGTTAATGAGCACTTCAAGATGGTGTCCAGTGGTCCACGTCAACCAGAGACATCAAGCGGTCTAGTCTACGGCGCACGAGAGGAAAAGAAGCCCGAACAGGAGTTAAAAGGGAACCGTTGGTTCAGGTGGGGGCCGTCTGGTGATTGGAGACCCGGAGGAGAGACAGCTGCGTCGGACAACGGCAGGGGGGAGGCCGGGACTACGCAGGACCAGAGATCGGACAACGAAGTTCGTGGCATCGGAGTAAAGAGCCGAGACGAAGGAAGCATGGAGTCGACGACTCGACGGAACGGCAGAGCTGACCTACGGGAGGTTTCCCCAACACACACCGTGCTCGTATCCGGCTGTCCCACCGAGCAACAGGACACCGCGATACCCAATGCTACGGTCACCAGGGACCGTAGCCCCAGGCAAGTGACGTGGGGAGAACGGTGGAGGAGGAGGTTGGAGGGCTCAGGACTTTTGGGCTTGTGGCATAAATAAAGTTGTGCACGCTGCATGCGAACACTCTTTTCTTCACTCCCTGTGGCCCTGGTTCCCTTACCCCTCATCCAAGTTAGGAAATTCCTAGCCTCGGTGTCCCAGAATCTTGGTGACGGGTGCATGCATAGAGCGTTAAGAACTTATACAGTTTGTGACGGTAGTGTCTTTCTGTTTGCCTTTTGGGAACGTCGATGCGAGTGACTTGCAAGGAAGAGTAAGCCCGAGACAAGAGAATTCGAGAACTGCTTCCCTGAACTCCAGCGACCCTGCCCGATATGCTTTGTTGAATTGCTACTGAGTTTCTATGAAAGATTTATCCTGTTAAAACGCTGAAATAAAAGCTTATGTTGCTACTGTCAATGACTGTTTGAAAGGGTTAATTAAGCGCCAGGAAGAGAAACGCTTACAGTGGTGTCAGAAGTGGGATATCGCCATTTGATACAAAATGACGCAACCAGTGACTGTGCAAGATATGATAACGCAGCTGGTGGAGGGTCAGAGACATTTGCAGTTAGTGTTTGAGCAGCAGAATGAGCATGCACGAAAAGAAAGGGAGGCGTTTCAGACGGCTTTGAAAGAACAAGCAACATTGTTAACAAGTAACCAGAAAGTGCAAGACACGGCTATCCTCCGTCTTACAGATGTAATTTCTAATGCCCGGGTCCACCCCAATATTCCCGGTAATGTGTTACAAAAGTTCCAAGAAGGAGAAGATCCTGACTTCTTCTTTACCAATTTTGAAAGGGTTGCTACCACTGCTACGTGGCCGGTAGAAAGGTGGGGACAATATATAGCACCATTATTATCTGGGGAACTACAGGCTGCGTACCAAGCAGCTAATCCAGCTGGAGTAACTCCCTACCCAGAGATAAAGAAAGCAATCCTCGAAAGACTAGGGTGTGACCAAGAATATTATAGGGCCCGTTTTCGTAAGGAGAAGTGGGTCACAGGTGACAATCCCCGAGCATTATTTTACAGAGTCAGAGATTTGGGAAGCCGGTGGCTACAACCTAGTACTGCCACCATGGATGAGGTTACAGAACAAGTTTTTCTAGAACAATATCTAGAGGCGTTACCGGTGAATACCAGAGCCTGGTTAAAGCAACATCCTGGATTAACTTCCCAATTTGCTATCGAGCTAGCTTGTGCATATCACAGGTCTCCCGACTTCAAAGCTTCTGCTGGAAGGACCCCCATTATACTTCCCAAACCTGTCCCACGAGCTTCCAATGATAATGTAGAGAAACGCCCCTTTCCTACGATTAGAACCCCACCAAAACCTTTTCCAAAACCCAACTCTCCTGTTCAGGTAGGACCACAATGCTTTAGATGTGCCGAGTGGGGACATATATCCCGTAACTGTCCCTTAAACAATGATGGATCTGAACCAATGGAAGTGGGTTGGTCCCGAGGGCGAGTGTTGGTCACAGGTCAAGGTAGAATAACGTACAAGAAAACTATCAGACTGAATGGGAAACCTATTGATGCTCTGTTAGACACCGGGTGCCACCACACGGTAGTAGCACAAGACTTGATACCCCTGAATTCTCTGTGTGAGGGAGAGACTGTTCTAGTGTCCTGTGTACATGGAGACGTTAAAGAATATCATTTAGCCGAGGTCTTGCTTGAAATAGACGGTTATCCACAAGTCTGGAGAGTGGGAGTGGTTCCCCGACTTCCTGAAACTATTTTGTTAGGAACAGACCTGCCTAAATTTCATGACTATCTAATGGAAGCCTCAAAACAAGAAGCCAGAGCGGAATGGCTACAGGAGGCTCCGTTTGTTAGTGAAAACATAGTTCAACCCAGTGACCGAGAGCAGAAATCCAAAAATGAGAAGAGAAGAGACAAAGAGAGATATAACAGTGCATGTCAGTCCTTAGCTTCATGTTTGCTTTCTTCCCCAGAGCACGGAGATACTCCTGCACGAAGCTTCCGTACAGCTCAGAAAGATGACAGCACCCTCATGAATGCCTGGAGTCAAGTACAAGAGAGTGTCTCAGAGAAGGTAGGACCCTATTTTTGCATAAAACAAGGGTTACTGTATCGAGTGAGTGAGGGAGCAACTGGAAAAGTAGAACAGTTATTGGTACCTGTAGCTTTTCGGGAACAAGCTTTGCAATTAGCCCACAACCAGACGGGTGGGGGTCACTACCGGCAGGAGTTAACTTTGAAGTATCTGCTGGATCGATTTTACTGGCCAGGGGTGTATAGGGAAACTGCGAGGTTTTGTGCTACATGTCCAAAATGTCAGTTGGTAAATCCTTCCAGAGACAAGAAAGTACCCCTTTGTCCCTTACCCATTATTGATGTACCATTTCAGCGTGTGGGAATGGACCTCGTAGGTCCGTTAATTCCTTCCGCCAGAGGGCATCAATATATCTTAGTGCTAGTGGACTATGCAACAAGATATCCGGAGGCTATACCTCTGACAAGCATGACTACGCTGACTGTGGCTCAGGCTATGATATCGTTCTTCTCACGAGTAGGATTTCCTTTGGAATTGTTGACCGATCAGGGAACTCCTTTTATGGCGAAGCTCATGAAGGAAGTATGTTCCCTTTTGGGAGTTCAACAGATTAGGACGGCAGTCTATCACCCACAAACCGACGGTTTGGTGGAAAGATACAACCGAACGATTAAGACCATCCTGAAGAAGTTAATAAGTGAGACAGGGAAGGATTGGGACAGAAAGTTACCTGTGGTACTCTTTGCTATTAGGACACACGAACAGAAATCCACGGGATTCTCTCCATTCGGCTGTTGTTTGGGACAAAACCCCGTACTTTACTTGACATGGCAGCTGAGCAGTGGACTGAGGAAGAGGATGAGGGGAAACCGCTATTAGGATATATGCAGACCCTCAAAGAAACTTTAGCTACCCTATGGGATACAGTGCACCAAAACATGGACAAAGCACAAAGTAGACAGAAAGAGCAGTATGATAAAACAAGTCAGCCAAGGGAATTGAGGGTAGGAGACAAGGTCCTGATTTTACTCCCTTCTTCTGATAAGAAGTTATTGGCTACTTGGCAAGGCCCTTATACCGTTACCCAGAAAGTTACCCCTGTTTCCTACAGAGTAGCAGTACCACACACTAATAAGGTGGGGCAGACATATCACATTAACTTACTGAAGAAATGGGAGGAACCAAGTACAGGATCTCCAGAGACAGAAGTAGTCCAATCCATAAATCACGTGACCATCACTCCCTTAGAGTTACCTCAGGAGATGGGGAGGGATGAACAGGAGGAACGACCAGCTATGGGTCCTCAATTGACTATAGACGAAAAACGACAATTGGGACAGTTACTTGACCAGTATCCTGAACTTACTTCAGGAAAACCGGGGAGGACGTCCCTGGTAGCCCATGATATTGTTACTGCTCCAGGAAGAGTGGTTAATGTGAGACCATACCGAATACCTGAGGCCAGAAGAGAGGCAGTAAAACAAGAAATAGAGAAGATGTTACAGGCAGGTATCATTGAACCTTCCCAAAGTAATTGGCGATCTCCCATAGTTTTGGTACCAAAACCGGATGGCAGCATCCGTTTTTGCATTGACTTCCGCCAAGTGAATGCTCACTCGAAATTTGACAATTATCCCATGCCTCGAGTAGACGAGCTAATTGAGAAACTGGGAGAGGCTAGAGTGATGTCCACCATTGATTTAACCAAGGGCTATTGGCAAATACCTCTAACAGAGACAGCTCAAGAGAAGACAGCTTTCTCCACACCCTCAGGGTTATATCAATTCAAAGTGATGCCATTTGGGCTACATGGAGCCCCGGCTACCTTTCAGAGACTTATGGACATATTACTAAAAAACCATCACAATTATGCCGTGGCTTATCTGGATGACATTGTTGTGTATAGCCCCGATTGGAAAACTCATCTCAAACATTTGGAAAATGTATTTGGAACTCTGGCTCAGGCAGGATTAACCATAAATCCAAAGAAAACCACTCTGGGTACTCATCAGATAAATTACTTAGGCTACACCATAAGTGAGGGAACCTTAAAACCCCAAGTAGACAAATTGGAAGCTATCAAAAACATTCCCCGACCAACCACCAGAAAAGAAGTACGAGCTTTCTTAGGGTTGGTTGGATATTATCGAAGATTCATTCCCCAGTTATCTGACGTGGCCAGCCCTCTCACAGACCTATTGAGAGGAAAACCTTCAAGAGCAAAAATAGGGTGGGGTCCAACACAAGAGAAGAGCTTCGAAACCCTAAAGTCGGTCTTGTGTCAAGCTCCGCTTTTGACTTGTCCCGATTACAAAAAGACCTTTGTTCTACAAACAGACGCCTCAGATAAAGGACTGGGAGCTGTATTATCTCAACCCGATAATCAGGGATTGCTTAAGCCAGTACTGTTCTTGAGTCGCAAATTATTCCCGAGGGAGACACGATATGCCACCATGGAGAAGGAATGCTTGGCCATCAAATGGGAAATGGAATCTTTGCAATACTATTTGCTGGGCAGAACTTTCTTTCTAGTTACCGATCATGCTCCTCTAACTTGGTTAGCCACCCACAAGGAAACCAATGCTAAAGTGTTAAGATGGTTTTTAGCCTTACAGCCTTTTTCATTTCAGACTCTGCACATGCCAGGGAAGTTCCAAGGAAATGTAGATTATCTCTCCAGATTTCCGACAGCTGAATGGCCCGATCGTCCATCTCCAGAAGAGAGGCAATGTGATAGAGAGCACCCTATCACCCAGGTTAATGAGCACTTCAAGATGGTGTCCAGTGGTCCACGTCAACCAGAGACATCAAGCGGTCTAGTCTATGGCGCACAAGAGGAAAAGAAGCCCGAACAGGAGTTAAAAGGGAACCGTTGGTTCAGGTGGGGGCCGTCTGGTGATTGGAGACCCGGAGGAGAGACAGCTGCATCGGACAACGGCAGGGGGGAGGCCGGGACTACGCAGGACCAGAGATCGGACAACGAAGTTCGTGGCATCGGAGTAAAGAGCCGAGACGAATGAAGCACGGAGTCGACGACTCGACGGAACGGCGGAGCTGACCTACGGGAGGTTTCCCCAACACACACCGTGCTCGTATCCGGCTGTCCCACCGAGCAACAGGACACCGCGATACCCAATGCTACGGTCACGAGGGACCGTAGCCCCAGGCAAGTGACGTGGGGAGAACGGTGGAGGAGGAGGTTGGAGGGCTCAGGACTGTTGGGCTTGTGGCATAAATAAAGTTGTGCACGCTGCATGCGAACACTCTTTTCTTCACTCCCTGTGGCCCTGGTTCCCTTACCCCTCATCCAAGTTAGGAAATTCCTAGCCTCGGTGTCCCAGAATCTTGGTGACGGGTGCATGCATAGAGCGTTAAGAACTTATACAGTTTGTGACGGTAGTGTCTTTCTGTTTGCCTTTTGGGAACGTCGATGCGAGTGACTTGCAAGGAAGAGTAAGCCCGAGACAAGAGAATTCGAGAACTGCTTCCCTGAACTCCAGCGACCCTGCCCGATATGCTTTGTTGAATTGCTACTGAGTTTCTATGAAAGATTTATCCTGTTAAAATGCTGAAATAAAAGCTTATGTTGCTACTGTCAATGACTGTTTGAAAGGGTTAATTAAGCGCCAGGAAGAGAAACGCTTACACTCGGTCTCTGCATAATAAATCTTCAGAGGTCCAAAAGAGCAATTAAAAAATGTGTCTGGGATCCACGGATATTGCCAAAAATGTAAAGAAAACAAAGCGCAGGCACCCGGGCTTCCTTCATAATCCAACCCTGCCACTTACATAAAAAGGGGGGCACATACTCTTCATGGGCTTATTAATACCACCACCTCCCCGGGGCTTTTTTAGAAATGAATGTGGGGGAGGCCCACACAGCTTCCCTCACTGCCCTGGGGACCACCACCCCACTGGGCTTTTTTATTTTTACAAGGGGGCTTCTCAGACCCCTTCAGTCCTGGGGACTACTATCTCCCCAGAGCTTAAGATGAAATCAATGCGGGGATGATGCGTGTACCACCCCACAGCCCCAGGGGCTGCCACCTGCCCAGGGCTTTAATTACTAATAATGTAGTGAGGGCTGCACAGATCCCGCACATCCTCAGACACCAACACCTCCCTGGGGATTTAATTACCAATAATGCAGTGTATGTGTGCCCCCCCCCCCACATTCCCGGGGACTGCCACCTCCCCGGGCATTAATTTCAAATAATGTGGGGGTGGGCAGCCCTGCCCTAGCCCCGCCACAGTCCCGGGTACTGCCACCTCCCCTGGGCTTTTGTTAAATTGAATGCTGGGGCTGCATGGCCACCCCGCAGTCCTGGGTACCACCACATCCCTTGGGCAAAATTCTAGAAAGGAGGGGGGCCTGACCTCCAGGAGCCATAGATAGCCCTGGGGCCCACCACCCCCAGGGCCAGCTCCTTCTATGTCCAGGGGTGACCACCCCTGTGACACAGCTGTTTGCTATGGCTTGGCTAGAGCTTTACCGCTCCTACCAAGCAATAGCAAACTATGCTCAACTTCTAGCAAGTGAAAGCATGAACATTGCTCTTGCTAGCTAGAAGCAGTGCACAATTACTTTTACAGAGAGGGAGCTTCATGTTTAGCAGTTCCCTATGAGTAAAAGCAATGATGGCTCCCGCAAGAGGTGGGTAGCTGGCAGGGACCATGGGAGCTTGAGGCTCCCCCCAAAGTCCCTAACAGAGGTGCGTGGGTGCCCTTGGGACCCACACAATGGAGGCCTGCTTCAGGAGGATGAGGTACCCATGGCCGATACCCGGGAGGAAGCCACACTGCCCCCTCCCCTTTTTGGTAATTTTTTTATAAAAAGGCTGGGCAGCCTGGGTTGGGGGAGCAGGGTCTGAAATCAGTTTGGCCCCCTCCCCATTCAAAAAAGCCCTTGCTCTGGGGATGGGGGCCCCGGGGCCCACATTTGCCCAAGAAAAGGGGTCATCAGTGAAGTCACTGACCATGTCATGAGTGATGTAATATGTGAGGTCATTAGAAGTGAATTGCGGGGGCGCAAGTTATAGCTTGCTCAATTCACTGCTGAATTTCAGTGGTTTTGTACAAGTGGCATCTGAGTCTAACTACAACGTCCCTGTAAGTTTAGTTTTTTCAGTGAATTTCTACCTTTTAATCCTGTTTCCTAACTATAACGGCCGTGTAACCTTTGTTTTTTTCAGTGAATTTTTAAGGCTTTTAACTGTTTATTCCTAACTATAACGTCCCAGTAACCTTTGTTTTTATTTAGTTACAGATCGGCAGCAATCACTCTGTAGTGATAGTTAGGATTACCAAAGATAGTAATTTCTCAGGTTTTTGATTGGTAATAACTATGCCCTTGTTTGGAAAAACTCCATGAAACTTTGCAGACCTATTACTTTTTCTACATCAGCTGATGATGCAAAGCTTCACAGTGATTAGTTAAGAAGGTCAATGAAAAAATGGAAGTCCGAAATCACATTTTTCTACCAATAGATGTCCCATAGACTTTATAGACAGAAGTAGCAACAAAATGCCTGGATGGATTTTCATTAAATTCAGCAGGAAGAGATTATGGTGTGGAAAGGATCCTTTTTGCTCTTTTATTTAAATTAGTTCAGTAGTTTTTAATTAATAAGAGACAACATTTTAATGATATATACAGCCGGGGTATACTGAAATAATTTAGCTGTATACCACATTATATGGCAATGACAAAACACACTATTGTTAAATAAGGAAAGCCCTAAAAACAAAAAAGACTGCCATATTTTTTAGACTACACTTTGGACCTTATTACGAGTTTGGTGGTCCTCCTGTCTGCCCACCACCACCGTGCCAAAAGAGGGAAAGCCATGCCTATAGTGCATTCCCCTGCTGGATTACAACTGCAATGTATGGCGGGCGGGCAGTGCTGCGGTGGCCTGACGGCGGTAGACTGTTAGGCTCATAGGAGAGCCATTACAGTAGACCACTGGTGGGACAGTGCCTGCAGCATGTTCCTGCAGGGTGTGGCATGCATCATGTCATGCATGGCACACCATGGAGGAACAGGGGTGCAACTCCCTGGGGGCACAACATGTAACCCCCTGAATGCACCCCTAGGCCCAGGAGCATCAGGAGGCCCTGTAAAACAGGGCCTCCTTAGTTGTCTCTCTGCCACCATGGTGGGCTCACCTCCATTAACTGGGCAGTGGACAGGCAACTCGTAATATGCTCACTGGCATGGTACCGCCAGCATATTCCTGCCTATTTACAGACCGCTGGTGCAGCGAGATCCTTGATCCCAGCAGAGATGTTGGTCTTGTGATAGTCCGACTGTCACACTCATAATACGGCAGGTGGACCACCAGTGTGGTGGTGGTCGAACCACCACTACAAGTGCACAGGGCCACCGTACTCGTATTAAGCTCCCAAGTCTGTCTTCTGGGTTTGTACATCAAATACAGCCTATTACTGGTTTGGTAATCCATAGGAAGAAATCAGCTAAGTCTGTATCATTAGAGAAAAGTTTTTTTTTATTGTTTTGTATATTTAAAGAGTAGTTTATGGACTACTTCAGTACTTTCTTGAAACTATCTATGACAGAGGTCTTCAAACTGTGGGGTACGCCCCCAGGGTAGATGTGGAAACAGCTCTGGGGGATGCGAGCTCTATAGAAATATTTCCCCTTTACATCATTCATTCCGACGTCTGAAGCACATTTACTGCTGTTTATTCTAGAGTATCGTGGCCATCACAAACAGAACTCTCTGATTGGAGGCAACAGTCAGTGTAAATAAGAACTATGTGGAAGCATCAACTCTGATGTTCCTCTAATCCGAGACACAGCAGTATAAAGGCAGGAAATGGCAGCAAATTGCGCTTCCATAAAAAATTAAACTTAAAACATCTGCTTCGTTGCAGGGAGAGCTGTGATTTTTTCCTGCCCTTCACCTTTCTTGCTGGTGCCTTTTGGCTTCCTTGCTGGTGCCTTTATATTGGTTCATCATATTGCTATCTAGATATTTGAAGCTATTCGTAGGCTGTTTAAATATTTCTCTGCAGGAAAATTTCCCAATTCCCCCAGCCTCACCCTACTTCCGTTTTTTTACCACTGCTACTGCCAAACATAAAGTGAGTTTTGCCTCACAGCAGGACATCCATAGAAACATTCTCAATCAACAGGCATTCACACTGTCAAACAAGCAGACATTTCTGCACGCAAAAACACACACACGTAGAACATACAACAGATCTCCGAGCTGTTCATGCATCTGAAACAGGGAAAGGTTCACACAACCTGGGTGGCTTTAAACACCACCAGAAGGGAAAGGAACATTCGTGACTCAGAATGTAATATTCATACTTTTATACCCACACTGGTCCTTTCAGATTGCAGCCATTGAGTCATTTCAATTCTACAAATTATGAGTCGCATCCAAAGGTAAAATTTTGGAGTCACCTCTGTTGACCTTCTCAAGGACTGGGGGATGCTTTCTGTGCTGAGAATCTTGCTAAAAGGTAGAGGAACACACTGATACCTAGACAAAAAGGAACCATTGAATAAAAATAAGCTGAAAATAGGAGTGCTATGAGGTCATACACAGGGCATAACAGTGTGTGCAAATTCGTATGACCACATGTCCTTGCATTTGGTTATCAAGATGTCTCAGTTGAAAGTCTTATCTCTGTGAGTCCTGGCGTTTTAGCTAACAGCAGTTTCAACTTTGCAAATCTGCTATGATGCAGACATTTTCAGGGCCTAAGGCAAAATTACATTTGACAATTTGTCATAGTATTTTTCATAATAACAAGGTGTTTTCAGGCAATTTGTTGCAGTTTTGCACCACTTCCTGTTCATTAGTGATAGGGCTGTCAAGAAGCTGCCTGCACAGCCTTAATGTAGATTTGACCCATTAAACCCTGATAGTTGTTGAGTATTCCTATCCCAGCTCTAGTCATGGAGGCCATTTTTGTTGCCTGCAAAAGGGCCCATGGTATCTTTACCGCTTTCACATGACAATACAAAATAAACATATATGGCAGTGAGAATTTTGATTGATTGAGTTGTACGTACAGAGCAAAGACCTTTCCCTGAGAATGATGTGGTTGCCAGGTCATCCAACATTCTGCTTGTTTGCTGGATCAGGTTGCATGGTATTAGATGTGGTTGTGAAAGGTGGGGGTTCATGCACTGACCTTGTTGTGGTTTTCCGTAAAAAGAAAGTTTTCTATCAAGGGTTTGTATAAATTTAGTGTTTGTGGGCTAGATTTTCAGCTCTCAAATCTTAACTTTTAAAAAATCCCTGCTAAAGTTGTTTTGCTGTTGCAAAAATAAGTTGTCAGCATACATCTCAGGGTTAAACTGGTTGTCAAAGATGCTAAATCCCAACTTCCAAAAATGTTAGAGATGGGGCCTTGACTCCTAAAAAATATTTCCAGGATGGGCTTGGCCTAAAATAGTTTGAAGACCTCTGATCTAGGGACTACAATGCCACTTATTGAAATTTCCCATTCCATCTACAGCACACCACTTTTTTTTTCGACACACCACTCCACTGTACGACTCTCCACTCTACTATACATTACTCCACGCCACTCCACTTTACGACACGGTAACTCCATTCTATGCCACTTCAATCTATGCCCGTCACTCTATGACACTCTACCACATTCAACTCTATGACATGTCTGAACCCTCTAATCTATGACACACCATTCCACTCTGAGGTACCTAGTAAAATCTAAAATAAATAATTTAAATATGACACTCTATGACTCGTCACTCCACTCCACTCTACAATATGCCACTCCACTCTACGACACAGCACTTCAATCTACGATACACCACTTCACTCCACGTTACTCTACTATACAACTCTCCACTCTATCCTATGCCCCTCCAGTCTACGCCATACTACTACACTGTATGAGACTCTATAACATGACACTCCACTCTACTCTACGACATGGCACTCCACTCTATGACATGGTATTCCACTCTATGACATGCCACTCCACCTTACAACATTGTATTCCACTCCAGGGCACTCTATGCCACCCCACGTTATGACATGTAACTCTACTCTACAACACACCACTCTACTCTATGACACGCCACACCACTCTACACCACTTCACTCTACACCACTCCAGTGTACGCTGCCCCCTCTACGCCACTCCATTGTATACCACTCCAAGCTACTACTCTCCACAACATGACACTCTACACCACCCATGGCAATCTTTACCCCAACACTCTACGGCAAGACACTCTGCGACACAACACTGTATGCCACGCTGCTTCGCTCTATGCCACTCAACTATACTTCTTTGTACAACACATTGCTACACTGTACAGCACTCCACCACTCTATGACACTTAACACTATTCCACTCTGCAACACACCACTCCACCGTATGACATAGCACTCTACTCTAGGACACACGACTCTGATCTACAACATGCACTCCACTCTAAAGAACTCCACTTCAAATGCCTCTACTCTAAGACACTATATGAAACACCACTTTATGACATGCCATTCCACTCAATAACTTGCTATTACATTCTATGCCACTCCACAGTACTTTATGCCACTCAACTCTCTACCACTCCACTACATGTCACTCCACTCTACGTCTCTCCACTGTACACAATGACACTCTACACCAGGACACTCTACTCTAGGACATTATATGCCACTGCACTCTACAACACACTACTCTATTACATTGCACACTATGTCACTCAAACTCTATGCCCTTCCACTCTACGACACTCCAGTCTATGACACTATACGGCACTCTCCTCCACTATTAATTTGAAACACATTTTTATTAATAAAATAATAAAGATAAAAATTCAATGATTTGTTTTAGTTAAGGAAACTTCCTTTATTAACTCAAAAAACTTAAATTACACAAACATTATAAATTAAAAAGTTATAGTTATAATTTTAAGTTATAATGTGTGGCCACCCAAACCGTGCTATAACTTGCAGACCTCCGTAAACAGTTGTGAACTTGCTTGCTAGACTACATTAAGTACAACTCGTCCCTCTACCTTGCATAGGCTTCACATAAATGGTGTACTTTCAGATGTCATGAATGTTCTTATAAAGGCTATTATTAAACATGTTAAAAGTGATATAACATGCTAGGGTATAAGCTGTACATGTGGAAGGCATGCGTTATAGTGAATGTAGTATGGCTAGAGAGTTCAGAACACTGTGTATGGAGGTCTGCGAATTATAGTAGGTTATGAGTGCCTACACAAACAAAACATTAAAAGTGCAGCAATAGCTTATTGAACCAATTTTAATCTGTTATTCCTTTTTTGATAGCTGTGTTTCTTGCACTATGTGGTACCAGTATTCTCTAGTTCTATTTGGAATATTTGTCACCATTCTAATTATCATGTAAAATGGAGCGAGTACCAGACTGTCGACAAAAAGAAGCTTATTGCTCGGGGACTCTGAGATTGAATATTTTGTTAGTAGTTATAGCCATCTTTTAGGATTGACAGATAGATGTTTTAATAAATGATGTCTGCTAGACTGTCCATACATGGATGCAAACGAAATTATTGCATATATATTTCAGTGAACAATGGCTCTATACCCGAGTGATTGTCTGCACATGAACATCGATCATACCTTTTAATGCAAATTGCAAAACTCATTTTAAAGTTAAAGCTATAATGTAAACGAGAGTCTAGGATTCTGTAAAATCTGAAATGATGTTACTGAATTCAAATTGACTTGGTCAGGATTAAAAATATTCATAATTTGTCTTAGTTTATTACCATGTAAGAAACGGCAGGACAAATTATCCACTTCCAAAGGAATTACATTTCTTTGAAGCTCCCAGTGAAGGCCTGATTATCTGAGATAGGAGAATTTGTGCATCATTTCAGGGTACACGACTCCCTCTCTACGATGTGCGTAGCTGATAAGGTTTTTTTAGCATAATTTTATGGAAAATTTTACAGCACCGCAAAGGTTACATACCTTTATTATCTGTACTTCAGTTGAGTCAAAATCATGACTTACACAGCAGGTTGTGTCGCAAAAATGGCTCCAAACTTTTTCTGTTATGCCTTGAAATGTCAGCAAAGTTTAATGTGCAGGGAAAATATCTGCATGCATATTCCATTTTGCTGAAAATAGTTTTGCAAAGCAGTGAAATACTATTTTGCAATGTGCAGGAGCAAAAGCTGGAAGATACTGTGACACTTTGCAATCTTTCTAAAGCAGAAAAATAGTACATTTTCAAACCTTTGTCAGGTTATTCATGCTTTTAACAAAACCCATATACCACTGAAATTAGCCAGTTACACTTCATTTTTAGGTTAGTGATGCAAATTGTGAGGTCACAGGCAGTGCATGATGGGTGCAAATTATTTTTAGTTCAATGTCTAAAGCTGGTGAGTTTTAGTAGTTTGTAGTTCTGTAACCATAACTGCACCTTAACTGTGTTTTTTCAGTGACATTCTGAAGGGTTTTTCAACATATAATACAACGAAAGTAACACACCTAACTTTAATTTACCTTTAGATTTTGTTGGGAATATATATATATATATATGTGTGTTTTATTATAATAAAAAGAATGATTTTGGTTTATTTTAGGGTTATGTAACTTAAAGATGGGTAATATGGGGATTTTAGGGTTTAGTTATAGGTCATTTTAACTGTTAGTAAGGGTCTTTTAGAGTTCAGGGGTGGATAGTTTCAAAGAGTAATACATGTTTTTTAGGGATCAGAGGTGGGTATATGGGGCTATAAAAGAAGTTAAATTAGAAAACAAGGAATAGATATTTTATGTTAAAATAAATATTTTAGACTACAGGAAAATTATATCTGTACACACACACACAAATGTATATGCATATATTAAAAAAAGAGACAGAAAACTGTGGGTAGCTTCAATGTTTAGGTAGAGAGAGCTCCTGTACAGAGCACCCTACAATACAAGCGATACTCCGAATCTGCACACCTTACATTCCAGATTTTTAGTAACGTTTTTCAGCATAGGATTAGTACAGTGCCATCCATAAATGAGACAGAAAAGGACAAACTATTTTGCCATTTCTACAGCAAAGCCTTTAAGCATAGGATTAGTACAGTGTCAGCCACATCAAGTTGTAAAATGACAATAGTCTTTTAACACTCCGATGGTTAAAAAAGTTGATAGAAAAGCAGACGTGCGGTGAGCAAATTCAGAGTGTCACTGGTGTTGTAGGGTGGTCTATTGCAAAAAGAACAATTGATGGACATAATGCAGAACAATGTCATACTTTTCCCCAGTACAGAGATCTGTGCCTAAATCCATAGTTTTTGTGCTTCTCATGCTGTTCCAGTTTGAGCCCAGCCATATGCAAATCAGTCTTGACCCTGCGCCCAATGTGAACAGTCCAGCCTGAGCTGCCTGGCCAGGTCCTCCCTGGACTGGAAGCAAGGATCCTAGGACCGGTATTGGGGTTTCACCCCTCATCAGCCATGATAGCTTGACTCCAGTGGTATGGAGAGCATGAGAAACACATCTAGACATAGCCATCCCACTTGGGGTGACAAATGCAAAAAGAACAATTGATGGACAGAATGCAGAACAATGTCGAACACTCACCCCAGTACAGAGATCTGGGCCTAAATCCATCGTTTTTTCTCCCCATGCCATTCCAGTTGGAACCCAGCCATATGCAAATCAGTCTTGACCCTGCACCCAATGGGAACAGTCCAGCCCAAATTCCAGGGCAGGTCCTCCCTGGACTGGAAACAAGCATCCTAGGACTGGTTTAGGGGTTTTACCCCTCATCAGCCAGGATAGCTTGTCTCCCCTGGCATGTAGAGTACAGAACCCATGTCTGGGCATACCCGTCCCACTTGGGGGGACAGCATTTCGTTCATCATTTGTTCCTTTTGCTTTTGCTGCCCTAAGTGAGAAGGGTATGCCCAGACATGGGTCCTGTGCTCATTGTGCCCCTGGATTAAAGCCTGCCTGGCTGATGAGGTGTGATGCCCCGAAACCGGTCCCAGGATGCTTGTTTCCAGTCCTGGCTGGACCTGGCTTGGCAGTTCGGGCTGGACTGTTCCAATGAGGCACAGGGGCAAGACTGATTTACATATGGCTGGGTTCAAACTGGGGTGGCGTGGCGAGCAATAGAACGATGGATTAAACCCAGTTCTTTGTGACTGGGAGTGAATGTATGCATTGTTCAGCATTCCGTTCATCATTTGTTCCTTTTGCTGGTGTAGGGTTGTCTATGCAGGAGTTGCTCTCCACCTAAACTTGGAAACTACCCAGAGTTCTTTGCTTCTTTAAAAAAAATATACTATATATATATACCAAGCATTCTAGGACTGGTTTTGGGGTTTCACCCATCAACAGCCAGGATAGCTTGACTCCTGTGGCATGGATAGCATGGGACCCGCGTCTGGGCATACCCGTCCCACTCGGGGTGACAAATGCAAGAACAACAATTGATGGACAGAATGCGGAACAATGTCGTACATTCAGCCCAGTACAGAGATCTGGGCCTAAACCCATCGTTTTTGTGCTCCCCATGCCATTCCAGTTTCAACCCAGCCATATGCAACTCAGTCTTGCCCCTGCACCCAATGGGAAAAGTCTAGTCTGACCTGCCTGGCCGGGTCCTCCCTGGACTGGGAACAAGCATCCTAGGACCGGTTTTGGGGTTTTACCCCTCATCAGCCATGATAGCTTGACTCCAGTGGCATAGAGACCTATGTCTAGGAATACCCATCCCACTCGGGGTGAAAAATGCAAAAAAAACAATTGATGGACAGAATGCAGAACAATGTCATACACTCACCCCAGTACAGAGATCTGGGCCTAAATCCATCGAGCTAGCATTGGCTGATGAGGTGTGATGCCCCAAAACAGGTCCCAGGATGCCTGTTTCCAGTCCTGGCTGGACATGGCTTGGCAGTTCGGCTGGACTGTTCCCATGAGGCACAGGGTAAAGACTGATTTGCATATGGCTGGGTCCATACTGGGGTGGCGTGGTGAGCAATAGAGCGATGGATTAAAAGCAGATATTTGTGACTGGGGGTGAATGTTTGCATTGTTCAGCATTCCATTCATCCTTTTTTACTTTTGCTGTTGTAGACTTGTCTATGCAGGAACTGCTCTCCACCTAAACTTGGAAATTACCCGAGTTCTTTGCTTCTTAAAAAATATATATATATATCGCATAAAACCATTGAAATTCCCACGTTATAGTTAGTTGGACTCACTATAACTTGCGCGTGCAATGCACTGCTGATGACGTCACATATTACATCACTCAAGACATGGTCAGTGACATTACTCATGACATCACTGATGACACCATCCTTGTGACAGAGTGACAGACCTCCTTTCACTGTAATGTAACCCTTGAAACACATATTCAAAAATAGAAACTAACATTTTCAAAACAATGGAGATACCCATATCAGTTACAACAACCAATTAAATAATTCCACCATCTATATACACATCCAGTCATTCACAAACACTTTTATATAGTCACTCATACATATACTCACTCATCATATGTAGTGATACACCTATACATCCTGTTACATACCGACAGTCACCCAAAAGTTACTCACACACATACTCATACATGCAAATAAACTATTGAATATCTATTTCCTTGCATATACAGATATACACACACTACCACCTTACTTCTAAGGAAGCGTACACATGCTTACTCTCTTAAACAATCACTTATAAAAACACATACTTATTTAAACAGGAACTCTTACAATCTCTTACTCTCACATATACTCACTTATATACATCAATATTCACATATACTAGATTAAAACATATGTAGTTACTGATAAAGACACTAGTGAGACAGTCATTCACTCACTAACACACACATATACACACTCATCCACCCATACAGTCCCGTACATATGCTGTCTTCAAAACACATACAAAGAGAAAGTCAGTCATTCATGCATCTATGTGCTAAGTAATACCCCCACCAAACCATACAAACACTCATACTGATATTAAGAAAAGCATATAATAACCCATATACATACACATGTAGCTACTCACCAACCCATGCAGCCACTTATACACAAAGTGAAACAATAATACATATATTTAAAAATTTAAACATTACTCACTAATATTTATTTTTCAGAAAGACATACATTCACTGGATGGTGTCATCAGTGATGTCATGAGTGATGTCACTGACCATGTCTTGAGTGATGTAATATGTGACGTCATCAGCAGTGCATTGCACGCGCAAGTTATAGTGAGTCCAACTAACTATAACGTGGGAATTTCAATGGTTTTATGCGAGTAAAATTTCCAGCTAACTATAACTGGTGTAAAACCTATGGTTTTTTCAGTGAATTTCATAGGTTTTTTAAATGCTACTTCCTAACTATAACGTGTGTAAAACCTATGGTTTTTTCAGTGAATTTCATAGGTTTTTTAAATGCTACTTCCTAACTATAACGTGTGTAAAACCTATGGTTTTTTCAGTGAATTTCATAGGTTTTTTTGAAGGCTACTTCCTAACTATAACATATATAAAACCTATCGTTTTTTCAGTGAATTTCATAGGTTTTTTAAAGGCTACTTCCTAACTATAACATATATAAAACCTATGGTTTTTTCAGTGAATTTCATAGGTTTTTTAAAGGCTACTTCCTAACTATAACATGTATAAAACCTATGGTTTTTTCAGTGAATTTCATAGGGTTTTCAAATGCTACTTCCTAACTATAACGTGTATAAAAGCTATGTTTTTTTCAGTGAATTTCAAAGGTTTTTAAAATGCGAATTATTAACTATATTTTCAATGTACTCTATAGTTTTATCATAGTATTTCGAGAAATGTTTTCATAGGATTACAAACTTTTCTTCACTGTCAGAATTGTTTTGGGACTCCTTATAAATCTTTAGTGGTTTACGAAGTCTTTACCTTACCTTCTTTTTAACGTTTTCAGACTTCTCACTAAATGTTGGAAAACGCACGGTGGTGCGCGACCGCGTGCGCGCAACCCGGTATTTTTAAAGATTAAAAAAAGGATGTATACTTTATCGGTATTGTTCTTGAGACCCCATATGAAGGTATACAACATCAGAGAATGTCTACCTTTCCTCCTTTTCACAATTTAAAACTTCATTAAATTAGACCAATACTTCCAAATGACGTACTTGTCCGGATTCCGTCACCACGTATACGTCTTAATACGCGCATGTCAAATCATGTGACTTGAAAAGAACACTTCCTATTGGTTCATAGTAGTTTCTATTCTGCAATTTTCCAGAAACCACCAACTTCCCTCACTATCTATTTGGCGCTGAACGGAGAAGAACCTTTTTCATCTTTCCGGAGACTTTGCTGAAATGGCTGCCGCACACGATTCATCCTCGGAATCTGAAGAAAATGTTCGTGTACCTTTAAAGAAAAAAAAAGAATCTTTCATCTGGCAATTTTTCACCTATCCTCAAGATCAAAAAAAAGTAAATGCTCCGAAAGTAACTTGCACAATTTGTGACACAGTACTTTCAAGAGGTAATCCTTCCAAAAAGTATTCCTTTTTGATTCATACCATGAAGAGACATGTGAGCCAAGTCCATCCTGTGCAATATGCACAGGCAGCGACAAGAGCTCTGACAACAGAACTACCACCAGCTGTGGCCAGTACTTCATCGAGAAGAGGACCTGTATCTCCATCTACTCCACAGTTGGAGTTGAAACCACTTTTGTCGAAAGTGCATATGAAATGCAACAAGTGTGAAGGAATGATTGTGTACGGGGGCAGAGCCTCACTCTTGTCGAAAGAAGAATTCATGACCATGAAAGATTCGAATGTATCTAATTTTTTAACAACTTCTTATGTTCCTGTTTTACAGATCAAAAATTCGGCTCCAGCTTAACAAATTATAAAGAATAAAAAACGTGTCCAAAAATAAAAAAAAGTAAAAAAACAACAAAACTCAAAAAAACAAAAAGTTCTTTTCAGAACTACCTCATTGTACCAAAAAGAGCTCTATTCATAAGCTAAAGTATCGCCGCATTTTCAGAACAATTATTAAAGAATGCAGCAATACGTGGGGCATATTATGAAGAAGACGTGATAATTTATCGTCGCTTTTATCGGCAGAAGGCTGCTCTAAAACCGACGATAATCGCCTTCATAATATGGGCCATATTATCAAGGACGGGCGATACAATATCGCCGCTTTTATCGGCAGGAAACTGCCGATAAAGCGGCGATAATGGACTTGATAATATACTGTATGGAATTCCTGTCGAAGCCCATGTTAGATGTTTTCACATCTCACATGGGCTTCGATAGGATTTCCATAGGGCATATTATCAAGCCCATTAACGCCGCTTTATCGGCAAGTTCTTGTCGATAAAAGCGGCGAAAATGTATCGACCGTCCTTGATAATATGCCCCTATGTTCTACAAATTCCAATCGAAACGTATGTTATATGTCTTTATATCTAACATTACGTTCGACTGCAATTTATAAAGCATATTATGAACGCCGTTTTTGCCCCTATATCGGCAACTTCCTGCCGTTAAAGGCAGCGATAATGTCTTCCGTATCCTTGTAAATGTTCCTGAACACCTTTGTGACAACGTCATAACACCGCCTGCGGTAAGAGCACTTTGCATGTGTGCCGCACAAACAGTTAATGACGTGCATAGGAGGCGTACGTTAAACCACAAACAAAATGTGTTTGGAGACGAAAATACTATCACAAACACGGCTATTGTTAGAAAAACACTTTAAATAAACTTCTTTATCGTACGAGTGCCACGGCCTGCTTTGATGAAGCATTTGGCAGCGTTAACATGGAGGTATGGAAAATAAAACTAAATCAACCCCCTCTCCTAATTACAAAGCACACATTAGTGTATAAAAACAACGCTTGTTTTCACGCGGTAATGTTAACTGCCGCTGTCTGTTACAGGGGTACTATCACATATATATTTAAATTAATAATGACGTAGTTACACTGCGGAAAACTCTGGCGATACTTTTAAAACTTGTGATTCCCAAACTGTGCACCGTGGCTCCCCAGTCCGCCGTAATGAAGGGCCAAGGACACAACGCACACTAGGGTGACCAACCGTCCATAAATTCCACAGACGTCACTACCCTGTTATGTGTAACTGTATCCATCTCAGAGAGCTGCGCGCTCCTCCCCTGTGAGAAGGCTGACAGCCCCTGGTCGAACGGCCTTGGATTTCACTGCTACAGGAGCACCCCTCCCGCACACTAAAATTCTCTATGGAACTTATTGGCACTTACTGAATGAGAATATGGCAGTCAAGGTTTTTTAAAGCAGATAGCGCTCTTCCTGCCTCAACGAACAGAAAGCATTATCTTAGATAAAACAAATAAAACCACCAGCATACCATATTAGAAAACACCTCCTTTAAAGAAGGCTATGAAAGAAAATTAAAAAAACAGATTACCGTTCTTTCATTCTCTCATGATTTTTAAACAGCAGTATTTTCATTAATATATTCAACAATGCCATGGTTACTGCTTTTGTACTTAAAGGAACTAGCACCCATTGTCAAAACCAATAGTCTTTGCTTGTTCTTTGTGTAAAGATAGTTGCTATTCTACATATCTGCATGCAATCAGACATACAACATAACACCAGTCGAGCACAACACTGTGCTAGACGCATATTTGTAGCTTAGGTGTCTTAAAGTGCCCTCGGAATTAAATCCAACACATCCTTTGAAAAAAAACCTCCATTTTTTTTTAACAGTGCATAAAGCCATGGAAACAACACCATTTTACAGTAACATCACATCCTGTTACTGGACATCATGTATAACTGATAACTTCTACCTTTTCAGTCTCCTTATGTACGGAGGCATTGTAAACTCTCATCCACTGCACCCCACCCCTTGCTGTAGTTTGTTCTTCACAGGCCTCTTCTCCCTACAACTCTACAGAGAAAGACTCAGGTCATAAAGTACAAAGCTGAGTGAGTAAATAAATTTGGAATCTCTAAATGGCTGGATCGATTACTGAAAGAATGAATGGATGAATGAAAAGCGAATAGTTACATAATCAAAGAAAACATGGATGCACAAATGAATGACTGTAAGTATAGATGAGAGAAAAGATAAATAGATAGATGTATCGCTGGAAGGTTGCATAAATGACTAGAAGAATGGATAGATATGTTAAAGGATGGATGCATGAGTAAAACAGCACCTGATGCATCAGTGATTTAGTGGATAGATGTGTGAAAGGATAGATAGATAAAAAGTGAACGGGTAGATGATGGGCAAGTAAATGCGTGGATAGATAAAATGATAAGTGAAAAAGTAAAAGAATGGATAACTGAAAGGGTGATTATAAAGATTAGTTAGTAAGTCAAAGGGGGTAGATGGAGAAAAGCATGGATACATCAGTGAAGTAAAAGGGTGGCTGGTTAAGAGAGCGGATGGCTGGATGAGTGAACGGATGATTGGATGAGTGAAAGAATGTGTCCCAATTACTTTAAGAAAGGTAACAGAACGTACATACCACCTACCAACCGTTAAATAAAATGGTGAGGAACCACTGTAAACTGCTGAGTAAGTCAAGGAATCCACAGGTGAACATTGTTTACGAACCACTGTCCTAAGTGATAAAAATCGGTCCAAATACATAAATATTGTTGTGAAGTCAGCAATATTCATCCATTACCGAGCTATTGGCCTTAGTCATGTTATCTACCTACCATTACATGACATAACTGAGAACTGCTCAGGGGCAGCTATTAGATTTTGGACATTTTTGACCATAGCACAAATATCTTCAAAAGTGGGTAAAAGGAGATAGCAATGTTAGGAACTGTTTCCAGTCACTAACATCTTGCAATACTAACTTTGCATGTCAACAATAATAAATTTCACACACAAACAAAGCGAATCACAAGATACGCATTATCTGTTATTAGATGTCGCTAACTGGTGTTAGTATCATCTACATACTAGAGAGATAATTTTATCTCCGCTTTCTTGGCTTTTAAAGCCAAAAAAGCAGAATAAAACCCCCTTGATAATATGCTCCAAAGTTCTTTAACACATATCATTTACCTGCAATGTTTTGACACATCCGCATTAGTGAACTGACTCACTGAAATGTTGCTGATTTCTTAAATTAATTTTTAAGAGACTCCTTGTGACCGTACAGCCAATCCTCCATGAAAGTGCTCACATAAAACACAACACTGGTATGACCAGGATACTCAAAAAAATGACACAGTGATGAAAAAGTATTTTTATTTTTTATACTTACCTAAGAAATAGTAATAAAGAAAAACTTAAAATCTTTAAAAAAAACATGGTATCTGTTGAAAAAAAGTAAAAATAAGGTTATAGTGTCATTTAATGAAACAAAACAAAGTAGAAGTGATTGAAACAGAAAGTGAAAGAAAAGAAGACTGAGGGACAGAAAAAGACAGAGACACAATTATTTGAAAGAAATAATAGCACTCAAAGAATGACTGTCTAAAGAAAAGTAAAGTGAGAGACAAAATGAGAGTATAATCAGTGATAATACACGAAACAAACAGTCTGTAAAATAAACAGACTAAGAATACTGAAATGTCTTAAAGAGATAGATAAAATAAAGCAACAACACTAAGAGAAACAGAGTGAAAAAGAATCAGTAACAGAAGATGAATGGAATAGAAACATATATGGAGTGTAAGAGAGACAGATAAAGAGAAATGAAGTAGGATAAGAGAACTAAACTATAGATTTAAGTTTGGAAATTGAGCATAATTAATGAAAGCAGAGTAAGGGAACAAATTGGAAGGAACACTAAAACAAAGAAATTAATATTCAGGAAACAAAGGTGATAAAGGGTCAATAAAGGTGACTCAGTATAAAACAACGTAAGTAACAAACTGAAGAGTTAGATAGACTGAATAGAATATTAACAAAAGAGATGTAAGAGAAACAGCATAGAAAATTTAAAAATGCAAAATGTGCATGAGTTAAAGGGAATAAACATGTCTAAACACCACTAACAAAGGAAGAGGATGAAAGAAATAAGGATAAGACAGAGGTACACGACACTCTCAGATATGATTAGTTGTACTTACCTTAAAAATTTAATATCTGTGGAAGACAATAAAGAAATCTGTTAGAATACATATTTCTAAATCCAATGTAACAAAATAACTTAGACAACATATTAAATGGTTTATTTTTGCTGTCCTCAGATAAATTGATTTTCACTATAAACAGTGATTTCAATACTAATCATCATGTAACAGCGGGGAAAAAAAACACAATCAAAATGATTGTGTTTAAAAAACCCGTACAAGATCTCTATACATACTAGAAATACCTAGAAAAAAACATGTCTTAAATGTTTTTCTCTAATTCGCAATTTCTTGAGTAAGCACACCACATACTCCACAATTACAAACTAATTAAAGTATACCAGTAACTTTTAATTTCCTCTCAACAAATAACCGTGCAACTATGTTCTTAAAACATTTATCTCAAGTCAACATTTTGATATCTCATTTTTTTCCGCGTGGCCAAATACTATGAGTTAATTCGTTATTTTTTGAGTAACTGTCAACAAACTTGCGAGTAAGTATGTTCTAGAAACATTTATCTCAAGTCCACATTTAGATATCTCATACTTTTCCGCGTGGCCAAATAGTATGAGTTAATTTTTTTTTTAATACCTCTCAACAAACTTCAGAGTAAGTATGTTCTAAAAACATTTATCTCAATTCCACATTTTGATATCTCATTGTTTTCCGCATGGCCAAATAGTATGAGTTAATTCCAACATGTCCTGTACCATAAACATTAAGGAAACCTTACCTGATACTATCACTTTGCTACATAAAAGTTTCATTTCTAGATTTGAACACCCTCAATCACATGATATTTCTAAACAACACAGTTTCATATCTTTACAGTATTACTCTGACTAGACCAAGTAATTTCACTGAAATTTTGGTTCCAAAAATATCAGATAAGAATTTCTTAACTCAGAAGGCAAATGTTTCTTAAAACTTAATTGACTATCATTGCAGAGCATCCAACCAGTTGGACACTTCAAATAAGCTATGTAATGTCCTGATGATATTGATGGCCCTTCTTAAAAAATAATTGCTACAGTTACAAATGTTCTTCTAGAAATAGATATTTGAGAAGCCACAAAATTTTTAATTGAAGTTGACAATTTACTTCCATCAGCTCTGCATCGTTGAAGCATTAAAATTACATACTGTCCATATCTGTGGATAAATAAGGTTGATAACATTTCTGAGTTACATTGAGAGCAGACCATGTTCTGATACGCATTTTTAACTAGTTTATTAAAGGACACTGTTTCACAATCTGGTAATGTTAAATATATAAATCTTTCTGTGTGTATCTCAGTACTACTTGTAAATGAGCAATTATTGCAAATATGTTCCCATTTATAAGATAGCCCAAAAAGACTATCAATACCTACACCTTCTTCTTCCAAAACTGTAAGCATATACATAATACATTCCTGACAATCCTGCTGAATATTCTGAGAAAATTGATTTACTCCTGCACATATGTCTAAAACATTCCTTACTTCTGAAACACTTGCTGCTTCACTATTACCACTGGTAAATTTTTCAAACACAGAATTTAAAGAACAACAAAATGTTTGCTCCTGATTTTCTCTAATCTGTTGCTGTAAACTTTTTAGAAAAAAAACACATTAACCACTACATTTGCATAGCAGTAGACACCAGACCTATTGTCAAATTTAAATCCAACAATCCCTGTAGTACTAACCTTTTTCTTACTCCTACCAATGACAGTCTCATCTTTTTTTCTTCGTTTCTCAACTACTTCAGTACATTGTTCCTCATTTCTCCTTTTCTGACCAACTATACTCTTTTTAATTAAAGGATATTGAGGTAAACTTGGAGCATATTCTCTTCTTAACCTATTATACTCCTTCACACATTTTAAATCTGCACTAATCTTTGTCTCATCAAAATCAATTAGATAAAGTCCAGATAAAGTTCTAACTCGTGATAAAGCAACATATCCCATACCCTCTTTGAATACACTATTTCCAATATTTACCAAAGCACAATCTACACTTAAACCTTGGAATTTGTGAATAGTCACTGCATATGCCAAACAAATTGGAAATAGTTTCCGACGGACATACAAGTCTTTCACAAGTAAAAAACGACTTGAACAGCGACTGAATTGTTGAACTTCCTCAATTCCATCAAATTTTATTCGTAAAAATTCAATCTCATCTCTATTTTGGTAATTTACTAAACCAACAATATTACCCATTGCTCCATTCACCAAACCTCTTTCTACAAGTAAATTTCTCCGTAAAATAATCCGACAATTTAAACATACATACAGATTCTTCTCTAAGCCAGCAGTTTTAGATATAGATTTCTGAAGAGTATCCAATTTTAACTTTTAATTTTTCAGACAAAACAATAGTACTTCATTCATGCTCTATTTTATCTTTAGCTTCCAGTTTCTTAATTTTTTGATTTTCCAACTTCAACATTTTCTCATTGAAAACTGAGCATTCTTTTAGAGTTGGCATCAAGCATATGACTGACTTATGTTTGACCTCTTTACTATATATTTTCTCAGGTATATTATCTTCATTGGGAAACAAATTACAAAGTAATCGAGTTCGTAGAGTTTCTTTCGCATCTTCAGTTAGTTTTCCAATCCTTATATCTTGAAGAATATTTCCATATTTAGTATCCTTTGCCTGTCGCATATTTTGAATCAGTTCAGTATATTTGAAATGTGACCATATATTAACATTTCCAATACTGCCAAGACACTTTCTGGTGTCTTCATGTGTAACAGTTTCAAATACAGATTGTCCTTTCACAGGAGTTAGTTGCAATAGATCTCCAAAAACTATGACATGTTTCCCTCCAAATAAGACATCATAGTCAGTTTTAAGTATCTGCTGCATTCTTAAATGTACAAAAGCAAGCATTAAATTGGATACCATGCTTACCTCATCAATAATGAGAAGTTTCTTTTCTTTAAGAACTCTAGAAACTTCATAACAAGCGTCTCCAGATAGCTTGTGATATTGTAATTTATTTTCATGTTCAACTGGCAGCATCAGTAAGCGATGTAAAGTAATAACTTTAATATTATGTGCTGCCAATCCAGTTGGAGCAGTAACAACACAAGACAACGGTGACTCAGTTCTTTGCTGTAGATATGTAGTAATTCCTTTTATAAGAAAACTTTTCCCTGTTCCAGCTTCTCCACTTATATGTAGTCGAATAGGTTCAAATGACATACATGAGCATTCTTTTTTGTCATGACGAAAACCATGCTCAATGTGCTCTGTCACTTCGTCATATATCTGTCTTTGCTCAAGATTAAATTCCTTCTCCAATTCTTCTAAGTTTATTATATCCTCTTGAGCTTGCTGCATTGCTCTTTCTACCTCATCCATGGCAGTGGCTGCTTCATTTCGGATAATTGGTTCTCCCAGTGGATCCTGACTCAACGATGCAGAACTTTGAGTGTCTTGTGAACTTTCTCTAGCAATCTCCGCAGCAATTGTTGCTTCTTGCTCTATTTCATTGTTCAACAACAAGGGGTGGTGATGGACAGAGTTTCTGAATTAAGCAGAATACTCTCACCCAGTCAAGAGATCAGGGCTAGATCCAACACTGTTTTTTAGCTCACTGCACCATCCCAGTTCAGAACCTGGCTATATGCAAATTAGTCTGTTCCTGTCCCAGTGCATGATGGGAACAGGGCAAACCAAACTACCAAGCCAATTCTTACACTGGGAAGGAAACAAGCTTCCGGGGACCGGTTTCTGGCATTTCAGCCGTCGTCGGCCCGGCTTGCTTGAATCCTGATGGTGCAATGAGCAAGGGACTCACATCTGAGTATACCCTTCCACGCTTAGGGTGGACAAAATATTTAACAACAAGGGGTGGTGATGGACAGAGTTTCTGAATTAAGCAGAATACTCTCACCCAGTCAAGAGATCAGGGCTAGATCCAACACTGTTTTTTAGCTCACTGCACCATCCCAGTTCAGAACCTGGCTATATGCAAATTAGTCTGTTCCTGTCCCAGTGCATGATGGGAACAGGGCAAACCAAACTACCAAGCCAATTCTTACACTGGGAAGGAAACAAGCTTCCGGGGACCGGTTTCTGGCATTTCAGCCGTCGTCGGCCCGGCTTGCTTGAATCCTGATGGTGCAATGAGCAAGGGACTCACATCTGAGTATACCCTTCCACGCTTAGGGTGGACAAAATATTTAACAACAAGGGGTGGTGATGGTGATTCTCCTTTCTGGTGAAGAATTGGCTTGGTAGTTTGGTCTGCCCTGTTCCCATGATGCACTGGGCCAGGGACAGACTAATTTGCATATAGCCAGGTTCTGAGCTGGGATGGGGCAGTGAGATAAATAACGGTGATGGATCAAGCCCTGATCTTTGGACTGGGTAAGAGTGGTCTGCTTAATTCAGACACTCTGTTCATCACCACCCCTTTTTCTGAATCGTTTTTGGCCACTATAGGTGTGGCAGGGTATACTCAGACATGAGTCCCTTTCTCACTGCTCCATCAGGATTCAAGCAAGCCGGGCCGAAGAGGCTGAAATGCCAGAAACCGGTCCCTGGTAGCTTGTCTCCTTTCTGGTGAAGAATTGGCTTGGTAGTTTGGTCTGCCCTGTTCCCATGATGCACTGGGCCAGGGACAGACTAATTTGCATATAGCCAGGTTCTGAGCTGGGATGGGGCAGTGAGATAAATAACGGTGATGGATCAAGCCCTGATCTTTGGACTGGGTAAGAGTGGTCTGCTTAATTCAGACACTCTGTTCATCACCACCCCTTTTTCTGAATCGTTTTTGGCCACTATAGGTGTGGCAGGGTATACTCAGACATGAGTCCCTTTCTCACTGCTCCATCAGGATTCAAGCAAGCCGGGCCGAAGAGGCTGAAATGCCAGAAACCGGTCCCCGGTAGCTTGTCTCCTTTCTGGTGAAGAATTGGCTTGGTAGTTTGGTCTGCCCTGTTCCCATGATGCACTGGGCCAGGGACAGACTAATTTGCATATAGCCAGGTTCTGAGCTGGGATGGGGCAGTGAGATAAATAACGGTGATGGATCAAGCCCTGATCTTTGGACTGGGTAAGAGTGGTCTGCTTAATTCAGACACTCTGTTCATCACCACCCCTTTTTCTGAATCGTTTTTGGCCACTATAGGTGTGGCAGGGTATACTCAGACATGAGTCCCTTTCTCACTGCTCCATCAGGATTCAAGCAAGCCGGGCCGAAGAGGCTGAAATGCCAGAAACCGGTCCCCGGTAGCTTGTCTCCTTTCTGGTGAAGAATTGGCTTGGTAGTTTGGTCTGCCCTGTTCCCATGATGCACTGGGCCAGGGACAGACTAATTTGCATATAGCCAGGTTCTGAGCTGGGATGGGGCAGTGAGATAAATAACGGTGATGGATCAAGCCCTGATCTTTGGACTGGGTAAGAGTGGTCTGCTTAATTCAGACACTCTGTTCATCACCACCCCTTTTTCTGAATCGTTTTTGGCCACTATAGGTGTGGCAGGGTATACTCAGACATGAGTCCCTTTCTCACTGCTCCATCAGGATTCAAGCAAGCCGGGCCGAAGAGGCTGAAATGCCAGAAACCGGTCCCCGGTAGCTTGTCTCCTTTCTGGTGAAGAATTGGCTTGGTAGTTTGGTCTGCCCTGTTCCCATGATGCACTGGGCCAGGGACAGACTAATTTGCATATAGCCAGGTTCTGAGCTGGGATGGGGCAGTGAGATAAATAACGGTGATGGATCAAGCCCTGATCTTTGGACTGGGTAAGAGTGGTCTGCTTAATTCAGACACTCTGTTCATCACCACCCCTTTTTCTGAATCATTTTTGGCCACTATAGGTGTGGCAGGGTATACTCAGACATGAGTCCCTTTCTCACTGCTCCATCAGGATTCAAGCAAGCCGGGCCGAAGAGGCTGAAATGCCAGAAACCGGTCCCCGGTAGCTTGTCTCCTTTCTGGTGAAGAATTGGCTTGGTAGTTTGGTCTGCCCTGTTCCCATGATGCACTGGGCCAGGGACAGACTAATTTGCATATAGCCAGGTTCTGAGCTGGGATGGGGCAGTGAGATAAATAACGGTGATGGATCAAGCCCTGATCTTTGGACTGGGTAAGAGTGGTCTGCTTAATTCAGACACTCTGTTCATCACCACCCCTTTTTCTGAATCGTTTTTGGCCACTATAGGTGTGGCAGGGTATACTCAGACATGAGTCCCTTTCTCACTGCTCTATCAGGATTCAAGCAAGCCGGGCCGAAGAGGCTGAAATGCCAGAAACCGGTCCCCGGTAGCTTGTCTCCTTTCTGGTGAAGAATTGGCTTGGTAGTTTGGTCTGCCCTGTTCCCATGATGCACTGGGCCAGGGACAGACTAATTTGCATATAGCCAGGTTCTGAGCTGGGATGGGGCAGTGAGATAAATAACGGTGATGGATCAAGCCCTGATCTTTGGACTGGGTAAGAGTGGTCTGCTTAATTCAGACACTCTGTTCATCACCACCCCTTTTTCTGAATCGTTTTTGGCCACTATAGGTGTGGCAGGGTATACTCAGACATGAGTCCCTTTCTCACTGCTCCATCAGGATTCAAGCAAGCCGGGCCGAAGAGGCTGAAATGCCAGAAACCGGTCCCCGGTAGCTTGTCTCCTTTCTGGTGAAGAATTGGCTTGGTAGTTTGGTCTGCCCTGTTCCCATGATGCACTGGGCCAGGGACAGACTAATTTGCATATAGCCAGGTTCTGAGCTGGGATGGGGCAGTGAGATAAATAACGGTGATGGATCAAGCCCTGATCTTTGGACTGGGTAAGAGTGGTCTGCTTAATTCAGACACTCTGTTCATCACCACCCCTTTTTCTGAACTATTTCATTGTTCAACAATTTGACATAATTACTAAAAACAGGACATTCTATACTACTTTTTGATGCGTTAAAGGAATCTTCATAACTAACGAAGTCTCCAAGTAGTTCCTCTTCAGTACGCCATGGTTTAAAGAGTTGCAAAAGAGCTAAATAGTAAAATTCTCTTTTGTCGGGATTTTCACAACTCAGTTTTCGGTGATTAATCAGGTGTCCTTTTCTTTGTTTAACCAGACATCCTTCCTGTCCAATCACAGCGTATATACCTTTTTCAACATTCTCTCTAATATTCCTTTTAAAAGTGTATTTTTCAAGTACTTCATACAGACAAATGTTTTCAAGCAGAGTACTTCTATTTGGATAGTATGTATCCAACATATTTGTTTACAGAATGTCTGTACTGTCTGGTTCTTTCTGTGCTAAATATTCAATTTCTTGCACAGTTTTCAAAACACGGCTTCGTGTTCCTGCAAGACCTAAACTCACCCACAGGATACTTCGAGATTTCGCATAAAGATTTGCTGATGATAATCGATCACAACATTCATATGCGCCAATTTCTCGATGAAATAACATCTTCAAACTGTACGTATACAATTTCTTGCTTAGGATATTTTCATGAGAAATATCTTTCCACATCTCCTTCAGTTCCGTCTTTTCAGATTTCGTGATGTAAGACGTTACATATCGAGCCACAGCAATAGAGTTATCCGCAACATATTGTATATCCATGTTAGCATTCCACATGGTCAAAATGACAAGGTTGTAGTCATTTATATATTTGGACTCTTCACCTCTTCTTAAATTGTATGTATTTTTGGGTGATCTTCTTCTGATATTATGTCGCAAAGTTGACATCAAATTGTTGACTCTTCCTTTTGAAAGCACCGGTCGTGCAAATCCAAAACGACATTTAGTATAGAATTTATCCTTTGATTTGAATTTTCACAGACAATATTTTCCACAACCATGTCTTTGAAACCGTAACACTTTTCCTCTTAATTCCTTATCAGTTGTACTGTTAGGTATGTCACAAGTGGCATATTGTTCAATAAAAGACAGTACAGTGTCATCGGAGTCTTTTCCAAATTTGGGAGCATCCTTGATCCATGGTAACATGTGAATATGAGGAGCACCTCTTGCTTGATACTCTTTTCTCCAGACGAAATCCAGAACTTCACCAAGCGGAGGATTTTTCTTGTTTGAAATAAAAGACATCATAGCTTCAAACCTATGATTAAAATATCTGCAAACATTAACCGGATCCAACTAACACAATTCTCCTGGTGTCTTGTAGTTTATATTTTCAATATTTACATTCGCCTCCCGAAGAAAATCAAGTAAATCTTCCCAGGCATACTCTGCACAGCTTAGAGTTAAAAACCATGTTGGTGCTCCCAAGTTTCTTAGCATGCATTTTAAATCTCCATGACGACGGTACCAATACTCATTAGTACCACGCTGACATGCCATTAAATTAATTAGGTGAGAATCCAAAACACTTTCTTTCTCTTGCACTTTATCCATAAATTCCTTTGCTGAAACATTTTGCAGATGCACTCCACTTTTTAAGATATGGTTTATTGCATAAGAAAGACCAGATAAGTCACTCTCAAACAGAAGATGAAACAAATATGGAATACATTGACGAAATCTAGGATCTCCAGCATATAATCTTGTTGTCCGATACTCAGATGCAGGAATCTGCATAGGTCGATCATCATATCGCGCACCTTCACCTGTTGGGAATAACTGTGGAAAACAACGACCTTCCAAACTTTTTTCCCATACACTAATAGGACTTCATTCTGCTTTTTTCATCTGAAATAACTCAATAGCATTCCCCATTGCTTCTTTCGAATACAGTGGATGAACACTGTAATGTTCATAAATTTCTTCCGTTCTGGACAAGTCGACTTTTTCAATTTGTCCAAAAGACAAATCATTATCCTCTTCTTCACTTACATCCTCTTCTTCTACATACACATTTTTATAGTATTTATTATTTTTGACTAAATACAACGTTGCCTTTTTCACTTTCCTAACATCCACTAAATCTTGCCAGATTTTCTTACTCTTTGTAGGTACACCATTAACTAGAATAACTAGAGGTTCCTCTTCTACATTTTCAATACCAATTGTCTCCATATTTTTTTTAAAATCAAGTGGCAAATATACAACTCTACCCTTTAATCCTCTTTGTAAATCTGTAGGATTTAATTTCCCAGTCTTAGGCTCCATACGAACAATAGCCTGAAAAGGATGTACACATTGAATCAGAATAGTCTCTAAAACTTACCAAATAGAGACTGTGCCTTCCACAAGAGGTCGTGCATCTGGAGGTCTACTAGTGTGGATCAGTGTATCTATCAAAATAGGCATAAAAATGCTTAACACTGATTCCCCAGACATTCTCAGTCTGGAAATAACTACAGCAGACAATAGGGTGATCTACCTCTTCATCGTATACAACAGCCCCCAGTCTTCCCATAAGGAATCATTGTGTATAGGGAAACTAGACTCACTTATGGACTCATTAAGACTAGGCGCAAGTGTTATCTTGTGTGGGGACATGAACTGCAACTTCGAACCAATTACAGATATAGTACAATTGTTCGAAGACGAGGACACTGCCAATGGAATACCAGCCCTGAATGAAAATAGAATGGTGGCTGGCACTGCATTGGCTTTGCAGATCACAAGGTTGCTGACTTCCCATGGCCTGAGAGCATGTAATGGGCGAATGCCATCTGATAGCCCGAAAGCCCCTACTTTTAAGAGACATGAGTATGAAAGTAAATTAGATTATGTCATAGTGTCTCTTGACCTGTGGCCTTTCACAGAAGATCTAAATGTTAAAAAGAGATACGAAAGTGACCACTTTCCTTTGGAAACAAGCTTTCAACAAAGAATGTTAAAGGGGTCGGAAGCTACGGAGGTAGGCCATAGCTCAGCATCCTCAGCTATAAAATACAACACTGTCCTTAGTAATAACCGCAGGGCGGTTAAATGGGCCTATGTATTGGAAAAAGAGAACCTATTAGCCAATATATATAGCACATTTGCAGACACCCTAAGTTTATGCTGTCCCTACAGCTGTGACCCTAAAGATTTCATTAAATTGCATAAATCCCTCTTCAGTAAACTATTAGTACTCCTCACTAAAATACCTAAAAAAGGTGCAGGCATGACCAATGTAAAAGCCACAGGCAAACCTTGGTATAACAAGGAATGCCGTCTTGCTAAAACTGCACTGATCAACGCTGTCAAAAGGGAAGGTCCATTAGAAATCAGGGACAAAAGGAAGGCTTATAACAGAATTATTGCAAGAGCTAAATCCTCCTGGGATGAGGAAATATGGCTCAGTATGTTAACAGCCGCTAAAAACAAGGACCAGAGACAATTTTGGGAAATAGCAGCTAAGGGAAACAATCGCGAGAAGGGTTCCAGGGAGGTCTATCTAGATGAGGACACCTGGGTAAAACATTTCACATCACTATATGAAGCCAAAACTTTAACTGGTGTTGATGCAACAGATGCACCCACTGTCCTAATACCAGCCAATATTCATCCGGTAGTGTTTAATATACATGAAACAGAGACAGCAATTGCCATGGTAAAGAAAGGGAAGGCGCCCGGATTAGATAAAATTCCGGGCAATCTCTATCTGTGCAATGTTGAGGTTTGGGCACCCTATTTGAACCATCTATTCAATATAGTTGCAGCCACCGATCATATTCCGGAAACATGGAACGGCGCAGAAATTATTACCATTTTTAAAAAAGGGGATCGTGGCGATCCAGCCAATTATCGCCCCATCAGTCTTTTAGACATAACACAGAAGATCTATGCTAGACATATTTTAAATCGAATAAATTCATGGTTGGAGGATGAGTCAGTTTTATCCAAATATCAGGCGGGGTTTAGGAATAAAACAAGTACTATAGACCAGGTATTTAGGCTATGCTGCTTGTATTGGAAGTATGTCATAATTCGCAAGGGCCACTTGTATGTGACATTTGTAGACCTGCGAGCAGCATTTGACCTAATTCCCAGTGATCTACTTTGGGTAACTCTGAATAGGCAAGGGCTGCCAGCCGAATTGTTAAAACTCATAATGGGCTTGCACCAGGAGAATTATGCTAAAGTTAGGTGGGGACCAAATGGGGAACTTACAAACCCAATCCCCATAAAACGGGGTGTACGCCAGGGATGCGTACTGGCCCCCACCCTTTTCTCCCTATACGTAAATGACATTGCAGCCTATATGGAAAATTGTGAGAATGATTCGCCCCGATTAGGAGGGGAACGTGTTGCGTCCCTCCTTTTTGCCGATGACACAATTTTAATTTCACAAACACCACGGGGCCTCCAGACCCTCTTAGGCAGGTTCCAACAGTATTGTACTTTGAAAGGACTAGAAATCAATATAAAAAAAACTAAATACATGGCACTAAACCCGCACAAAACGTTTAAAAGGAACTTAATGTTAAACGGACAAAAATTAGACTACGAACATAGCTTTACATATCTGGGAGTCCTGCTAGATTCTTTAATGGGATGGGGCCCACAATTAGAGAAATCAAAACTGGTGTTTAAACAAAATTGTTTTCCCATATTGCAGAGACATAATAAAAGTGTCAATAAGGCGGTCACCCCAGCAGTGGAGCTTTTTAGATATAAGGTCCAATCAGCTTCACTGTATGGGGCGGAAATGTGGGGGCCAGCATGTAAGTAAACTTTTGAAGTACTTGAGAATAAGTTTATTAGGGGTCTTCTAAAAATTCCTAATAACACTCCGCTGATTCCCCTATTTCTTGACTTAAACATTAAACACACAGATCATCATGCAATATTGAGACCAGTATTGTTGTGGGTCAGACTATGGACAACAATTGAACTATCAGATTATAAAAATGGCTTGAAAGAGGTCCTTGAACTTGATAGTGACAGGAAAATCTTTTGGTTTAAACATGTAAAAACCTGGCTAATCAAGCTCAGATTAATGCACTACTGGAACGAGCCAGGTTCCTTAAACTCAGTTTCTAAGAAAATAGTCAAACTGTCTTTTTGGTCATACGTGAGCAACGATTCCGTGTACATAAGAACACATGGCCCTCTTACAGAAAAATTCCTTATGGTAAAAAATGAGGCATCTTTTGAACAATTTTTAGATGAAATCGAGCCACCACTGGCCAAAACTCTGTATTTAAAATTTAGATATGGAACGTTGAGATTCAAAGTAACAGAGAAAAGTTGGGGGAAGACAGATAATGACTGCTGCAGCATATGTACCAACAATCAAAGGGAGGATATCTATCATATATTATTTTTCTGCCCTAGTTATGCAAAGGCGAGGAAAAGATGGATTGTCCCTTTGTGCCGCAATATTGGTTCTATTTTGCATAGGGAAGCTGGTAGGATCCTAAGTACAGACACCAGCCAAGTATTTGTGTTCGGAATCAGTAAATTCCTATTGTCCGTTTACTATACCAGAAGGAAACTAACCCTTTCATTTTAAATAAGGAAAACTGCCATCCTGATATCTTATAAATCATGAATTATGCCTAGCCATTTGTGTCTTCTCAAACTCCCGGTTGTTATAATCAATTTAATGTTTTTTTAATGTGATTTTAAACATTTTTAACATATTTATACATTTTTTGCGCCAAATATAAAATTGTATTCTGTGTGTCCAAATATGATGAAATGTTGCTCCTATAGCGGGGTGCTGAACCATAATGAACTGTAAGCTGTATATATGGTGAATTTTATCATGTTTTGTCATATTTTATTGTATCTTTTATGTTGCAAGTCAACAAAATAAAGATTAAAACTGAACTGAATAGTCTCATAAGTATTTAAATCCTTCAGTTCCGATGGAATATTTATCAACTCAAGATTATTATATACAGCTCTAACAGGGATTCTATTTTCATTTAATTTATTATAACAATATTTACAAATACGTTGCTCAAAACCCAAATCAAAATAGTTTTCTACCAGCAAATAAGTCGCAAACTCTCTCCACTGAGTATTATCTTCATCTTCACTTTTTAAATATAAATCAACTAACCTAGTTTGACTTTTGTAATGAATGCGTCGACAACACACACAAGTTAAATTTGGTTTTTCACCTGCAATCACCTTAAACTTTGTTATTTCCTGTTCAAATTCTTCAGTATTAAACTGTGCAACATTTTCTAACACATTTCCTTCTATAACTATATCAGTTTCTACATTCTCTTCATCTCGAGCAAAATAACTTACCTCAATTTCTGCACAAATATTCTTCACATCTAATGCACATCCATGCAAAAGAGCACTATTTAACTCTTTAAGTTTAAGTGCTGGACTTTTTGCATAATACATCTTTCTAACTAATTTTCTCATTTTGGTATGATGCACTGCTAACATCCTGAAGTGATGAAAAACACTCTGGCATATTTTTTTAGAAAGACAAGCAAGAGAATGGCCTTGCAAACCAGTTTTTTCTCTCACTCTGCAACGATCTAATTCTTGCAACATTACAATTTTTTTTTTAGACTTTCCTTAGTGTACTTACGTAAGAAATTGCGAAAGAAATCAATTGAATCCTGTCGTACACTGCAAATACTACTACAATTCCAACTATAAACAGGAGCATGAACACGTCCCTGTAAAACTTCTCCATCTATTTCCCCTTCTGGATTTGTGACCTCAATTTTCTCTTTCTCAATAGGACAGCCATCCTTCACTTCATACGCTCGACCACTGGTGTCAACTGCATGCAACAAATCGTTACTTTGAAAGTAACTCTCTTCATTAAAAAATGGCTCAGAATTTGAAGTATGCATCCATTTACCAGAATTTTTTTTACAAAAATTAGTTCTATTTATGTGTCTCTTCCATTTACTCTTAGCTTTTAAAACTCTGATTGCCTTATTTAGTGTATTTATTCTTTTAAGCAATAAACTATTTTTTTTTCTCGAATGCATCATCCACAACTTCCTCTATATATTTCTTTTTCTTATAAAAAGCAGATTTCCTCTTAGAAACTTTTTCCTTTTGTAATAAATTTATAACAACTCTCTTATGAAACATACGTTTCCTTATTTCCGCAAACTGATTCGTACGTCTTTTACTGTACATACTTTCCTCACCACTGTTTTCAGACACCGTTTTCTTTTTTCTTCCATTTCTCCTTGTAGATACTGAAAACTGTTTTTCCTTTTCAACATTATCCAATTGACTTTTCCTTTGACACAATTTTTAAAAAAAATACTTGCTGCTCTTACCAGGGTGAAATTGCAAAAAACCCAGTTGATGGACAGAATGTAGAACGATGTCATACATTCACCCCAGTATAAGGATCTGGGCCTAAATCCATCGTTTTTTTGCACTCCACACCACCCTGGGTTAGACACTGGCTATATGCAAATCAGCTCTGACCCTGTGCCTCATGGGAACAGTCCAGTCCGAACTACCAAGCCATGTCTTTCCCAGACCGGAATCAAGCATCCAAGGACCGGTTTCTGGCTATCAGCCTTCATCAGCCTGGATAGCTTGACTCCAGTGGTGTGGAGAGCCTGGGACTCACGTCTGAGCATCCCCAGCCCACTCGGGGTGAAATTGCAAAAAACACAGTTGATGGACAGAATGTAGAACGATGTCATACATTCACCCCAGTACAAGGATCTGGGCCTAAATCCATCGTTTTTTTGCACTCCACACCACCCTGGGTTAGACACTGGCTATATGCAAATCAGCTCTGACCCTGTGCCTCATGGGAACAGTCCAGTCCGAACTACCAAGCCATGTCTTTCCCAGACCGGAATCAAGCATCCAAGGACCGGTTTCTGGCTATCAGCCTTCATCAGCCTGGATAGCTTGACTCCAGTGGTGTGGAGAGCCTGGGACTCACGTCTGAGCATCCCCAGCCCACTCGGGGTGAAATTGCAAAAAACACAGTTGATGGACAGAATGTAGAACGATGTCATACATTCACCCCAGTACAAGGATCTGGGCCTAAATCCATCGTTTTTTTGCACTCCACACCACCCTGGGTTAGACACTGGCTATATGCAAATCAGCTCTGACCCTGTGCCTCATGGGAACAGTCCAGTCCGAACTACCAAGCCATGTCTTTCCCAGACCGGAATCAAGCATCCAAGGACCGGTTTCTGGCTATCAGCCTTCATCAGCCTGGATAGCTTGACTCCAGTGGTGTGGAGAGCCTGGGACTCACGTCTGAGCATCCCCAGCCCACTCGGGGTGAAATTGCAAAAAACACAGTTGATGGACAGAATGTAGAACGATGTCATACATTCACCCCAGTACAAGGATCTGGGCCTAAATCCATCGTTTTTTTGCACTCCACACCACCCTGGGTTAGACACTGGCTATATGCAAATCAGCTCTGACCCTGTGCCTCATGGGAACAGTCCAGTCCGAACTACCAAGCCATGTCTTTCCCAGACCGGAATCAAGCATCCAAGGGACTAAGTGTACTGGGGATGCTCAGACGTGAGTCCCAGGCACTCCACACCACTGGAATCAAGCTAGCCGGGCTGATGAGAGGTGTTACCTCGAAACCGGGCCGGTCCTCGGATGCTTGTTTCCGTTCTGGGAAGGACATGGCTTTTGTAGTTCGGACTGGACTGTTCCCATGGGGCACAGGGTCAGCGCTGATTTGCATATCGCCATTGTCTAACCCAGGGTGGTGTGGAGTGGAAAAACGATGGATTTGGGCCCAGATCTTTGGACTGGGGTGAATGTGTGACATTGATCCACATTCTGTCCATCACTGTTGTGTTTGCAATTACCGCTCTAAGTGTACTGGGGATGCTCAGACGTGAGTCCCGGCACTCCACACCACTGGAATCAAGCTAGCCGGGCTGATGAGAGGTGTTACCTCGAAACCGGGCCGGTCCTCGGATGCTTGTTTCCGTTCTGGGAAGGACATGGCTTTTGTAGTTCGGACTGGACTGTTCCCATGGGGCACAGGGTCAGCGCTGATTTGCATATCGCCATTGTCTAACCCAGGGTGGTGTGGAGTGGAAAAACGATGGATTTGGGCCCAGATCTTTGGACTGGGGTGAATGTGTGACATTGATCCACATTCTGTCCATCACTGTTGTGTTTGCAATTACCGCTCTAAGTGTACTGGGGATGCTCAGACGTGAGTCCCAGGCACTCCACACCACTGGAATCAAGCTAGCCGGGCTGATGAGAGGTGTTACCTCGAAACCGGGCCGGTCCTCGGATGCTTGTTTCCGTTCTGGGAAGGACATGGCTTTTGTAGTTCGGACTGGACTGTTCCCATGGGGCACAGGGTCAGCGCTGATTTGCATATCGCCATTGTCTAACCCAGGGTGGTGTGGAGTGGAAAAACGATGGATTTGGGCCCAGATCTTTGGACTGGGGTGAATGTGTGACATTGATCCACATTCTGTCCATCACTGTTGTGTTTGCAATTACCGCTCTAAGTGTACTGGGGATGCTCAGACGTGAGTCCCAGGCACAACACACCACTGGAATCAAGCTAGCCGGGCTGATGAGAGGTGTTACCTCGAAACCGGGCCGGTCCTCGGATGCTTGTTTCCGTTCTGGGAAGGACATGGCTTTTGTAGTTCGGACTGGACTGTTCCCATGGGGCACAGGGTCAGCGCTGATTTGCATATCGCCATTGTCTAACCCAGGGTGGTGTGGAGTGGAAAAACGATGGATTTGGGCCCAGATCTTTGGACTGGGGTGAATGTGTGACATTGATCCACATTCTGTCCATCACTGTTGTGTTTGCAATTACCGCTCTAAGTGTACTGGGGATGCTCAGACGTGAGTCCCAGGCACTCCACACCACTGGAATCAAGCTAGCCGGGCTGATGAGAGGTGTTACCTCGAAACCGGGCCGGTCCTCGGATGCTTGTTTCCGTTCTGGGAAGGACATGGCTTTTGTAGTTCGGACTGGACTGTTCCCATGGGGCACAGGGTCAGTGCTGATTTGCATATCGCCATTGTCTAACCCAGGGTGGTGTGGAGTGGAAAAACGATGGATTTGGGCCCAGATCTTTGGACTGGGGTGAATGTGTGACATTGATCCACATTCTGTCCATCACTGTTGTGTTTGCAATTACCGCTCTAAGTGTACTGGGGATGCTCAGACGTGAGTCCCAGGCACTCCACACCACTGGAATCAAGCTAGCCGGGCTGATGAGAGGTGTTACCTCGAAACCGGGCCGGTCCTCGGATGCTTGTTTCCGTTCTGGGAAGGACATGGCTTTTGTAGTTCGGACTGGACTGTTCCCATGGGGCACAGGGTCAGCGCTGATTTGCATATCGCCATTGTCTAACCCAGGGTGGTGTGGAGTGGAAAAACGATGGATTTGGGCCCAGATCTTTGGACTGGGGTGAATGTGTGACATTGATCCACATTCTGTCCATCACTGTTGTGTTTGCAATTACCGCTCTAAGTGTACTGGGGATGCTCAGACGTGAGTCCCAGGCACTCCACACCACTGGAATCAAGCTAGCCGGGCTGATGAGAGGTGTTACCTCGAAACCGGGCCGGTCCTCGGATGCTTGTTTCCGTTCTGGGAAGGACATGGCTTTTGTAGTTCGGACTGGACTGTTCCCATGGGGCACAGGGTCAGCGCTGATTTGCATATCGCCATTGTCTAACCCAGGGTGGTGTGGAGTGGAAAAACGATGGATTTGGGCCCAGATCTTTGGACTGGGGTGAATGTGTGACATTGATCCACATTCTGTCCATCACTGTTGTGTTTGCAATTACCGCTCTAAGTGTACTGGGGATGCTCAGACGTGAGTCCCAGGCACTCCACACCACTGGAATCAAGCTAGCCGGGCTGATGAGAGGTGTTACCTCGAAACCGGGCCGGTCCTCGGATGCTTGTTTCCGTTCTGGGAAGGACATGGCTTTTGTAGTTCGGACTGGACTGTTCCCATGGGGCACAGGGTCAGCGCTGATTTGCATATCGCCATTGTCTAACCCAGGGTGGTGTGGAGTGGAAAAACGATGGATTTGGGCCCAGATCTTTGGACTGGGGTGAATGTGTGACATTGATCCACATTCTGTCCATCACTGTTGTGTTTGCAATTACCGCTCTAAGTGTACTGGGGATGCTCAGACGTGAGTCCCAGGCACTCCACACCACTGGAATCAAGCTAGCCGGGCTGATGAGAGGTGTTACCTCGAAACCGGGCCGGTCCTCGGATGCTTGTTTCCGTTCTGGGAAGGACATGGCTTTTGTAGTTCGGACTGGACTGTTCCCATGGGGCACAGGGTCAGCGCTGATTTGCATATCGCCATTGTCTAACCCAGGGTGGTGTGGAGTGGAAAAACGATGGATTTGGGCCCAGATCTTTGGACTGGGGTGAATGTGTGACATTGATCCACATTCTGTCCATCACTGTTGTGTTTGCAATTACCGCTCTAAGTGTACTGGGGATGCTCAGACGTGAGTCCCAGGCACTCCACACCACTGGAATCAAGCTAGCCGGGCTGATGAGAGGTGTTACCTCGAAACCGGGCCGGTCCTCGGATGCTTGTTTCCGTTCTGGGAAGGACATGGCTTTTGTAGTTCGGACTGGACTGTTCCCATGGGGCACAGGGTCAGTGCTGATTTGCATATCGCCATTGTCTAACCCAGGGTGGTGTGGAGTGGAAAAACGATGGATTTGGGCCCAGATCTTTGGACTGGGGTGAATGTGTGACATTGATCCACATTCTGTCCATCACTGTTGTGTTTGCAATTACCGCTCTAAGTGTACTGGGGATGCTCAGACGTGAGTCCCAGGCACTCCACACCACTGGAATCAAGCTAGCCGGGCTGATGAGAGGTGTTACCTCGAAACCGGGCCGGTCCTCGGATGCTTGTTTCCGTTCTGGGAAGGACATGGCTTTTGTAGTTCGGACTGGACTGTTCCCATGGGGCACAGGGTCAGCGCTGATTTGCATATCACCATTGTCTAACCCAGGGTGGTGTGGAGTGGAAAAACGATGGATTTGGGCCCAGATCTTTGGACTGGGGTGAATGTGTGACATTGATCCACATTCTGTCCATCACTGTTGTGTTTGCAATTACTGCTCTAAGTGTACTGGGGATGCTCAGACGTGAGTCCCAGGCACTCCACACCACTGGAATCAAGCTAGCCGGGCTGATGAGAGGTGTTACCTCGAAACCGGGCCGGTCCTCGGATGCTTGTTTCCGTTCTGGGAAGGACATGGCTTTTGTAGTTCGGACTGGACTGTTCCCATGGGGCACAGGGTCAGCGCTGATTTGCATATCGCCATTGTCTAACCCAGGGTGGTGTGGAGTGGAAAAACGATGGATTTGGGCCCAGATCTTTGGACTGGGGTGAATGTGTGACATTGATCCACATTCTGTCCATCACTGTTGTGTTTGCAATTACCGCTCTAAGTGTACTGGGGATGCTCAGACGTGAGTCCCAGGCACTCCACACCACTGGAATCAAGCTAGCCGGGCTGATGAGAGGTGTTACCTCGAAACCGGGCCGGTCCTCGGATGCTTGTTTCCGTTCTGGGAAGGACATGGCTTTTGTAGTTCGGACTGGACTGTTCCCATGGGGCACAGGGTCAGCGCTGATTTGCATATCGCCATTGTCTAACCCAGGGTGGTGTGGAGTGGAAAAACGATGGATTTGGGCCCAGATCTTTGGACTGGGGTGAATGTGTGACATTGATCCACATTCTGTCCATCACTGTTGTGTTTGCAATTACCGCTCTAAGTGTACTGGGGATGCTCAGACGTGAGTCCCAGGCACTCCACACCACTGGAATCAAGCTAGCCGGGCTGATGAGAGGTGTTACCTCGAAACCGGGCCGGTCCTCGGATGCTTGTTTCCGTTCTGGGAAGGACATGGCTTTTGTAGTTCGGACTGGACTGTTCCCATGGGGCACAGGGTCAGCGCTGATTTGCATATCGCCATTGTCTAACCCAGGGTGGTGTGGAGTGGAAAAACGATGGATTTGGGCCCAGATCTTTGGACTGGGGTGAATGTGTGACATTGATCCACATTCTGTCCATCACTGTTGTGTTTGCAATTACCGCTCTTACCAGGAGCACTCTTGTTTTTCTCCGTCCTTTGTTGATTAGGTAAATCTTGTGCCTCTTTTCTCTTCAAATGGTATGTCTTTTTATACAGCTTTCTTTTTTCATTTCTCGTTGGCATAGTGATTGATGTTTGTGATATAAATGACAAACTGTTTGGAAAAAAGTTAAAAAATATTATAGACCCCTACTACCATCTAACATACAAATTATAACCACTGCTTGATTTTATAACTTGAATAAAGACAAAGAAACAGTCTCTGGTCAGAGTAGAAGATCCTATTATTATTATAGGTAGTTTTGTAGCGCGCTCTGCTACTGGGGAGTATCCTGGCGCGTTGCGGAGGTCACCAAACATAACACAGAGAGACAGCCTAGGCCTGACAAACAAACAGATGGGTCTTTAGATCCTTTTTAAACTTGGATAGACACTGGGCGGTACGCAAATGAAGAGGGAGAGCATTCCAAGCCTTCGCAGTTACCACTGAAATAGATTGGCCGCCCAGCCTAGCCCGCTTATAGCGGGGAAGAGTCAGTTTGGCCATCGAGGCCGACTTGAGACAGCGAGAAGGAGTGTAGAAGGAAAAGCGCTTACTCAGGTAGCCGGGGCCTAGGTCATGGACAGCTCTAAATGACAGCACGAGAGATTTGAACATAATTCTCTGAGCTACAGGGAGCCGTTGGAGCGCGCGCATATGTGACCGAGCGCTCTGCCATTTTGGAATGCTAAACAAGAGGCGGACCGCGGCGTTCTGGACAACCTGCAGTCGTTTGACCAGATACGCCGGGATACCACAAAACAGTGCATTAGCATAGTCCAATCTGGACAAGATGAGGGCACGCGCAACCGTTTCCCTAGCTTCTCTGGGAAGCAGAGGGAAGAATTTTCTTAAAGCCCTTAGCGTAGCAAAACAGGTCCCTGACAGCTTCTTGATATGGTCCTCAAATCTGAGGTCTTCTCCGAACCAAATTCCGAGGTTCTTAGCCGGGCCTCCCATCACCTTGGGACTAGGAAAATCCGGGGGCCACAAATCATTCTTAAAGTTGGAGGGGAAGGACCCATAGAAGAGAACCTCTGACTTGTCCTCGTTGCATTTAAGCTGGGCCATCGCCAGCCAATAAAACACCTAGGAAAGACAGAGGTGAACAGCCGTTGTATCCAACTGGTCATCCGGCCAGGTAAAGAGCAGCTGAGTGTCATCAGCGTATCCGATGACCTTAGCCCCAAGCTGTTCGGCCAGGTATATCACAGGGGTGATGTAGGCGTTAAACATCAACGGGCTCAAAGTGGAGCCCTGAGGGACCCCCGTGCAGAGTGGTTTGGCCTTTGAGGCATGCGGCGGCATCCATACTTGCTGCGTCCTATCAGAAAGGAAGGATGACAACCAAGCCAGTACCCTGCCGCCAATGCCAATCTCAGACAGTCTAGCAAGGAGGAGATTATTGGGGACGGTATCGAACGCGGCAGAGAGGTCTAAAAGAATCAGGACCGCTCTGCCGCCACCATCCAGGCACTCTCGAATGGCCTCCGTCACCTCCACCAAAGCTGTCTCTGTGCTAAAGGCCGCCCTGAACCCTGACTGCGCCGGGTGCAGGGCATTGGATCTCTCGATAAAGCTGTCCAGTTGGCGAAAAGCCACCTTCTCACAGATCTTCGCCAGGGCAGGTAGCAAAGATATAGGGCGATAATTTCCCGGTACCGTAGCCTCAAGCCCTGACTTCTTCAGTAAAGGGAGCAGCATAGCTTGCTTCCAGCATCCCGGGACCGTGGCAGAAGACAGTGAAAGGTTCACAATCTGGGTGACCTCAGTACATACAGTAGACGCCACTCCAGAGAGAACCCGGGCAGGGCAAGGGTCAGAAGGTGAGCCCGATTTCAGGGACCGAAGGAGAGCCTGAACATCAGGCTCCTCAGCCACTGAAAAATCCAGAAACTGCTGTGTGGGGCAGTGGACTGTTTGAGAGACAGTAGTCATCAGAATATTGCCTGTGGGCAAGGCAGCGAGCAAATCCCTTTGAATTGTTTCAATTTTTTCACTGAAAAAACAGGTTAGCTCCTCGCACCATTGAGAAGAAGAAGGAAGCAATGGTGAGTCTAAATTTATGACACTCCATATCTGTGTTATCATTACACATGTATTGAATGAATGTAATTTTTCAGGCATATAAGTACTATTCTAACTTTCAAGCATTGTAGTTGTTCCTAATGCTTTTTATTTCTATAACTTTAATCTTTTATGCACCTCATCACAACTTTTACTGTCATTCTCAAAAAAGAGAATACCGATTAATAGTACAACAATAATGTTTTGAAGGTTTTTTTTTTAAACAAAAATAATTTTATTAATTTAATAATTCATATTCCAGAAGCACATGTAGCATCATTTAATCAGATACTTCACTATTGTTTTCCTCTTCCAAACTCTCTTCTTCTTCCACCATTTCTAAATATGCACTATCAAAAGTGCAGTCCAGTCATTTTCTGTTGTATTTTCCTCTTCAAATAGTCCTTCTATTAATTCTTCAATCAGTTCAGTTGCCATTTCAAAATGGACATTCATATTTTCTGAGTAATCTTCCATTTTATTTTTTATTTTCTATCTTCTGTGTCCTTTTAAAAAAATATAAATACTAAATTATATCTTTTTTATGATTAGTTAACCAAAAATGACCTTAACTAATCTTTCAACTACATACATTTTCATACTTTTTAAGACATTAACTACATTGATTAATATAGGACCTACCTCTTTATTTTAGAAAGAAACTGATACTATGATCCTAGACATTAACACTATCCCTTTTAATTTCTTTATTTGAAATTATGCTGTAAAAACACATTTCAAAGTGAAATTTGGTTTCTGCATTTCTATGCTGTAGAAGTATGTATACACTTTCTAATTTAATTGTAGAGATCTATTTTCTAACTTCCCCACTACAAACTGTGATTCAAACTATATGCAAACTGAAGGAGTGACTCACAATATACCAATTAAACATTCACTAAACAGATTGCTACTTCCCACAGAGGCAGTTGCTTTTACCTTTAACAGCATACTCAACATGTAAATTTCATCTAATGGAAAACATTTCATCATAACCATATGAAACCATATTCAGCCGCAACTCGTGGAAGGAATTATGATGGGACAGGCAGACGAGGAGGGGGAGGTCTAGAGTGGAGGGACCTAAAAACCAGGATATAGATAATTTGTAGTAAGTACATAATTTAATTATTTAAATGAATTTTGCAGTGTGCACTGCATTCCAAAATGTGATGCTGTGTACACTAAAAAATGTATTTTATTAATTGAATTGTATACTTTCCTGAATGTATATATAGGCCACATTTTAGATCTCTCCACCCTACACCTCCCCCTCCCTCCCTCCCTGCCCCACCGTAAGTCCCTCCATGGCGTCCGACTGACCTCATCATAATACACCTGTACAAATGCATATAATAGTGTGCAAATAGATAGTACAGTCACAAAAATGCATCCGAAATGCCCATCACGCCAACAGCCATGTCATAATACACCTCTATAATTTCAGAAAAATGACTGTACACAAATGATACAGCATAAGTTAGAGACATAATGATGACTTAGCAAGAATTAATCCACGTAAACAGCAAACTCTTACAGTCAAAGAATAGATGAACCAAAACTGCATAGAAAATAACACATGGATCCGACCCATAAAAAGGTTGTAGCAATAAACAATGGAACCGTATTTCAAAATACATATCTACTACAAGCATGTACAGACATGTTTATAATAGAATTTAAAATCCTCCTGCAAAAGAGAAGCAGTGTAAATTTTCTTAAAAAACATGCATATTATGGTAATCTGCTCAAAAATTAAATTATCATTTAAAAATTATCAACTCACCTGTAAAAAAGGATTTTCTGTTTGTATACTCTCACGTTCAATTCAGGTTGTTGCTTTTCAGCACCAAACACTCTTTAAAAAAAATAAACAACTGAATTTTACTTAACATAATACAGACATATGTATTAGACAACATACACCCATTCTACCAAATATCATGCCTAACAGATACATTCCCTAACTTTCTATCCAATATATATCGTAAAGCCTAAGTTTCAGATTTCTTTGTGAACCACATTTATTTACCAAATTTTTCACCCACATTTTTTTAAAATCAATCATCATTTACAATATAATCTACCATACATTACCAGGATACTACATGCAATATTTTGATATGCACTGCTACACAATCTTACTTTCTATATTTATTTCCTAAATACATATAGATTATGTGCAGGGTGTTTTTTAACAAAATGGCGGTCAACACTTTCTGAATTCCCCCGAATTGAATCTTTACTGACGTTAAACAGCAAATCACAATGCCATTCACGCACACCCTCATAACTGACTAAAAAGGAAGAAAAAGTGTCTATGCATTGAATGTGCAAAACCGAGAAACAATCCTGTGTAATGAAAAGGAAACGTGGTTTGTAATTAAAATTTAATGGTGCAAAAGGAGAGGAGACATGAAGATAGTTTTAGGTCTTAAAGTTTTATAATTTTGCCTTTTTTTCCAAATATGCAAAAATGTACAGTTAGCGGAATTATTATTTGCTGCTCAACGTCTGTCAACATTCGATTCGGAGGAAATGAGGAAGTGTTGTCCGCCATTTTGTTAGTGCGAGTGCATATATTCTACCGAACAAACGGTGAGAACATGGAAAGAGAAAAAAGGTACAGATTATTTAAGCAAGTACGTTTTCTCAGGGGGTGCAGTATAGACCCTGAACGCGAAAACAACATTTTTTTTTTCTGAAAAAGTTACGGGGTGCGCGCACTCGGTCGCGCATCCCTATTTACAAGACTGTGATTCACGTGGTTTATAAATAAAATTTAATGGTGCAAAGGCAGACGACACTTGAAGATAGTTTCAGAACTTTAAGTTTAGTTATTTTGCCTATTGTTTAAAATTGCAAAAATATACAGTTTACAGAATTCTGATTTGCTGTTTAACGTCTGTCAACATTAGAATCGGAGGAAATCAGAAAGTGTTGCCCGCCATTTTGTAACTGCGAGTGAATGTATTCTACTGAACAAAGGGTTAGAACATGGAAAGGAGAGAAGGTACAGATTATCTAACCGAGTAGGTTTTCTCAGGGGGTCCAGTATAGACCCTGAACGCGAAAGAAAAAAATTTTTTCGCAGTAAAAAGTTACAGGGTGCGCGCACTGGGTCGCGCACCCCTATTAACAAGACTGTAGACTATTGCCTTTTCTCACAGATTATTAGCTGCACATGTTAAATACACCTTAATTTACTTATCTCACTAATGTTTATCAAACTTCAACTTACAGTCCCGCTGACACTATAGCAATATTCTCATACCTAAGTTTGTTAAAAAATAAAAAGTATTCCATACTAAATGTAACTCTCTTTAAAGGTTTTCCGTTCCGTAACTACACTACACACACCTACATCATTTCATTGCGTCACTTCTCCACTACTCATAAGTACACAGTGTCAAAAATATCAATGCTTCACATAATCGTTCACATCCAGGCACTACCAATTGCATGACTTAATTAACAGGAAGCGCTGTAATGTTGCATGTGTTTTCAAAGGTAAACCAGTATCTCCTATAATGCCGAATTTTACCTTAACACTCAGCAGTAATTATTTATTTTCAAGCAATGTCAATTACTATGACTTTTTAAACGACAAGCTTTAGTCTGTAATAGTCACTCTGCATATGCCTCAATGTAAAAATAAACTTCATCCACCCACGCATGGGAACTTTGATGTTTCCATCTGGCCGCAAAATACGGCCTTGAACTCAAAGTTCCATCCCAAGACTTGAACAACAGCCTTATTGTCCCAAAATGAAGCTACCCGAGCAACTGTTCACAAACATATCTCCTTCACTTAGCTAACACTCGCAAAAAACTGCATACCTTATTAAATAGTGACCTTCCTTTACAATTTTCTAAGGTGACTCTCATAATTTTTAACGCTCCTCCACTTCCCAGCTGCACTATTTTTTTTGCAACTACTAACCAATGGTTTGGTGATTGTTTTGCACCAAATCATTTAAAGGCATTCTGCTACTCTCACTCCATACTCTCAGATCTATGTTTCTGAACTTCCTCATCTACTACCAGCAGCTGCAACTTTTGTATTCCTATTTTCGTTATTACAAAATGGATGTCCGTCCTGCCTTTGCAAACGAGCTGGAACACTTAGAACTATTTCGTGCATCAAATGGATTATCGTTTCGATTTTCCTATTTCACCTGTGTGCAGCCTGTATTTCATTGCCTGAGCTGTGATTTCATGTGGCCCCTGGACTTATGTCTCTGCAACTCCGTACCTCCTGAAGTGAATTACAATCATCTCATGAATCCGTTACTTGATCATGAACAGCTTTGTTCCGACGGAGGGATTATGGCCTTTGCAGCGATACTTGGAATTCTGGGTCATTGGAATATTTTCGCAGCGGCGCAAGATTTCTTGGCACACAGCTACATTGAAAATTCACCGAGTTCTCCTCTGATGCTACTAGAGGCTCCGGTAATTAATGACCATGTATGTTCATTTCCTCTTTTCAATTAGATGGCTGACTTGTTTTCGGATGATAACAATGACTTTCTTTTAGAAGCGTTTGCCACTTACTTTGCCTATTCAATGGAAGGATAACTGTTATGCAAGCCATTGATATCTTGACTGTTTTTTCCCTTCCTAATTTTTCTTATTATTTTTTTATTTTTATATTTTATATAAACAGACCTATTGGCTTTACTAACATTGGACATTGCAATTTCCTGCTGGTGAGATTTTTTTATTTTTTGTGGAGTTAATTTTTTTTCCACACCTACTCAATTTTCTTCAAAACATTTCATGATGCTCTAATTTCAACAAATCACTACCTTATTTTATCTTATCTGATTTGAAATATTCTCGAAGCAAGGCTGCGTAGAATATGGTTACATTTGCCCTGATAAATGTGTATAGTTACAATTACTTTTTATATCGTTTATCACCATTTTCCCTTTCTGCTCCTTATTTCCACCTCACACACATGTGCTACTTTTGTTTTATGCCTATTGAAAATTTTTTGATTCATAACTGAAAAGTATATGATTACCCTAATATTACCCTAGCTTATCAACCTGTATGTCACATCGAGTACTGAAACCTTTTAAAAAATTATCTCAATACAATAGTTGTTCTGAGTACTGATTTTCGAACGTCCCTGCAAATAACATACATGCACCTCCAGCCAAGTTTTCGCTTTTGGCGCGTTTTTCATTTCCTTTCACAATACCATACAACAAGCTTGTTACTGCTTCGTATGCAGAAAACTAATTGTTAATGAGGTGATGTTTAACCACTAGCATTTTCATATATGATTACTGAACTTAAAATCAAAAGACACCTTCTTGCATGCAATATAATTTAATATATTTGATTACGGGGCTGTACAATATGTTTTTTAAACGTTATTCATTTTCCTTCATACTACATTTCCATCATTTGTGTTGTATGGACTAGTAACTATGCCCACTACTTTCTTTATAATATGTTTACTTGTATTACATCAAAAACTTCGCTTCAAAGCACTGCATCAGTGAATAAAAATTTGAAATATATACGTTCCCTCTTTTATCCAATATTCACAACTGAAATAATGTATACTAAAACTGTATTCATGTGTTTGACGTAATCTCAGCTGTACTCAATTCATATTTTCTTTTGTCAACCTGAATTATTCATAGTTCAACCCGCTGGCCTGCGACGGTCACTCAAGCCTTTCTTTGCGGGTTGTGAACCATAGCATCAATCGTACCTCTGGCAAAAAAATAATTTATTACTGTAACCAGGCACCGCCGCAGTTGTGGTTCACTCAGACTGTTAATCACTGCTCCCCCGCTTCCACAGAGCACACGCTATCTTGTATTTCAGTACTTATCACCCTTTCATCTCCACTATAACAAACACTTCTTTGCCAGCCATCAGACCACAAAGTGAGAAACCAAACGGACTAAGAAGAGAAACACAACAAATCCTCAGCTCTGTGGAGCCCACCGAGCGGTAATTCTGAAACTCGGCATACACTGACTAACGCTTCCAAAAGCCATCTCAATTATATAAATATTATTTTCAAAACCTGCCAAGTACTTTGATGTGACTATCTGTGTCTGCCTGCAGAACAAATTTCCTCAGCCCAGACTGAACGCACACACACACACATACACACACTAAGATAACACAAAGCAACTGGTACGGAAAGCAGGAGTGAGATGAAAATACAGTCACACGGCGGAACACAGAAACCTCTATATATATTTGGTCTTCTACATCAATTTATGAAGGCATATACTCCACGAACCTGTGTACAACCTCATGGTCACAATTTTTCATTTGATTGTACTGGGACACCTCTCCTTCTCACCTCACCCCCACCACTGCATCCCTCAGCCGCAAACCACACTGTAATTTTTTCCTCAAACTTAAAGTTTAAAATACCTAAAGCATTCCCACTTTTTTGTCGACGATATCACATATAATCTACTATTTTTCTCTCTACCTGCATTATCAGTGTCTCTGCTAATTTCTTTTTTTTGATCTGTAACCAACTTTACAAATTATGTGCAAACGCTCCCAAATCTCAATTTATTTCTGTCTATTTTATTACATTTTATATTCCCTTTATTCAGTATACCATAAATACATTCAAAACTATAATTCACACTTGAAAGAAAGTGAAAAAACGGCACACAACCCCGATTAACTTCACAGAAATTCAGCCCCCTTCCCCCCCTCACGTCTGCTGTGGAAGCCCAAGATAACATACATCCCAGATACACACAGAGCCGCACCTGAACGTTTCACATCTGTATAAAGAACCATTTCAATATTAATTAGGCCTTGCACTTGTTTTACCCATTCTAAGAGCCCCTCCAGCTTTACTCTACCTACTGATTACACGTTCATGTCCCCCTACAAAAAAAATTTTTTTTTCGTCCCCCCCCAAAATTCATTGCAGATCCGTCTCTAACTGACATTTAATTCATAGACCTAACAGTAGCTGATAGCATAAGAACATGACTGAAGTCCACTAACCTTAATCAAATTTATTAATCGTAATTTTAAACTAATAATTACAAAGATACAATTTTTAAAAACAGTGATGTAATAAAATGGAACAGTAGTTGAAAACATATCAAACCGTAACAAAGTCAAAAATGTGTTTGCTTAGACACTGTAAGTCAAATAATCAAATATAGTGATCAAACCACATTTAACGGTACATCATAAAACAAACATTTATACACTCACCTTTACCAATGCTTTATCAGATGTAGAACAATGATAGTAGCAAAACGATAGCCGTTTGACGGAGCTCTCAATAATACTTCTATCACTGCAACCAAAGAATAATGGCATAGATTTCCTGTCAATACACACTCATATATGTCTCTCCAACCAATCATATTTGTTCCCACACAATTTCACAATCAAATTAACATTTCATTTGGTTATCCTTTCAATATTTTCAAAGTCACATAACGGTCACCCTTCACCCTCTGCCTTCTCTGCCTGTTACCATGGTAACAGCTCATTCTGCACCTGCCTGAAGGCACAGGTCAAAAGTTCATATCTCAACGTTCTAAATCAAAGCAAAAAGGCGCAATTCCCTGCAAACACACCTGCATATCCACTGTTTTTTTACATTTCTTTTTCTCCACAACCAATAGAACATTTCGTTTAAAAAAAAACAGTAACATACAACGTAGTCTTCAATCTTGAGGTATAACAATCAACCAATCATTTTCAGTTTTTCATCAACACGACACCTCATACACTTTTTTATCGTGACTTTCACCATCTACTTGCCATTCCACTTCCAGAACCCATCGGAGTACTACTGCATCTGCCTTGAAAATGAAGGTTTGGCTTGTAGGACACAGTTATATTCACTGGAGTGAAAAATATGCTGCAAACAGACGAATTTCTAACCTTGACTTACCAAATGTGCAAATTACGTGGATTGGCCAAAGAGGATTAAGATGTCACCAATTGATACCATTGGTGAAAACTTTTATGCATCTCCCTGAACCTAACCTGATAATTGTGCACTGTGGTGGGATTGATCTAGGCACATTAACAGGGGTAGGTCTGGAAATGCTTCTAAAAGACACCTTTCGTCAATTGATGTCACTTTTTCCTCGAACTGTCTTGGTGTTTTCAAATATATGCCAAAGACAAAAATGGAATTGGTCCAATCAACGTTGTCCACAAATTGAGAAAGCAAGGAAACATGTAAATAAATCTGTTTCTGCTTTCCTCAGAGAATATAACATGGGTTCTATATACAACAACAACCTGCGTTTCAACATGGAAGGCATCTATCGGAGAGATGGTGTTCATTTCACGGATGAGGGAAATAGAATTTTCCTCTGTAACATGAGACTCTGCATCGGAACTTACTTATCAGTGCAGAAAAAACTCAATTAACACAAGGGCTCTTTTAAGAGCCACCTTAGATCTAAACACTCAAACTTGTAATTTATCTTCATCTTTCTTTATGTTTTTTGATCGCCGTGCGCGACCTGGTGCGAGCACCATGTAACTTATTTGCAAAAAAAAGCTACTTTTAGACTTTTGTCATCCTTAATAAACCCCTCAAGAAACCTACGAAATCAAACACTCTCCACCCTGCTCCCTTTCCATTCTCACCACTATAGTATTTCACAGTCTTGTAAATAGGGGTGCGCGACCGAGTACGTGCACCCCGCAACTTTTTTCTCCCAAAAAAATTGTCTTTTCGCGTTCAGGGTCCATACTGCACCCCCTTAGAAAACCTACCCGGCCAGACAATCTCTACCTTCTCCCCTTTCTATATACTAACCCTTTGTTCTGTACAATATATTCACTCGCACTAACAAAATGGAGGACAACACTTCCTGATTTCCTCCGAATCGAATGTTGATAGACGTTAAACAGCAAATCACAATGCCGCTCGAACACACCCGCATAGGTGCGCGCACCCGTGCGCGCTTACAGATATATAACTGATTTCAACTTCAATTTTCTCAGCAACTACTGAACGGATTTACACTATTTAAACAAAAGCGTGATCTGCGACCCACACTCTACCTTTCTACCAAATTTCTTATAAATTCATTCAGCCATTCGAGCTGTAGCCGTGTCTAAACGTCCTATGGAAAATAACATGGGAAAACACTTTTTGGGACCCCCCTTTTATCTCAGCCCCCACTTCAACAATCCCCCCAAAACTTTCACAGAATGAGCGCAGCGGAACGAGCCATCTTCTTTGAGAAATTCGCAAACATTCGTCCACCAGGGCCAAAGTTATTCCCAATAGAATGTTACGGATTTCCTACAGAAACTAGGTCCTAACTATAACTACCTACTGGCGACCGCCAGTAGGTAATATATATATATATATATATATATATATATATATATATATATATATATATATATTGTTCACCAAAGGTCCGAAAGCTTTTTGAGAGCGCACACACGGCAAACTGAACCTTCTGGCCTTCACTTCCTGTCATAAACTTGCACAATTGTTCGCTGGTAACATATGATAGACCTGACGCGTTTCTAGGCTGCTGCCTTTCATCAGAGGTCGCTCTTGGAATGACTAAAACAGGCAGTTCTGGTGTATTTTATTTATAGCATGCCCCGCCCTCAGTGGGTTTGACTCTTTCGGTGCATGCTGGGTCCCGTAGTCCCTCCAGAACAAGTAGCACCTTCAGTAGGTCCTGCTGTGAAGTCATCACTTTCCAAGCATATTTTCTCCACCCTCAGTGGGCCCCAGAACAAGGTGCAAGTAATTTTCGCCACAGTTCGCCGTGCCGAAAAACGGGTCCGGATCCAGTTCCGACCCCCGGCCTCCTTTGATTAACATGGACGGTGCTGCTCCCAGCGACAGGACTGCCGCTTAGATAAATTGTTCACCAAAGGTCCGAAAGCTTTTTGAGAGCGCACACACGGCAAACTGAACCTTCTGGCCTTCACTTCCTGTCATAAACTTGCACAATTGTTCGCTGGTAACATATGATAGACCTGACGCGTTTCTAGGCTGCTGCCTTTCATCAGAGGTCGCTCTTGGAATGACTAAAACAGGCAGTTCTGGTGTATTTTATTTATAGCATGCCCCGCCCTCAGTGGGTTTGACTCTTTCGGTGCATGCTGGGTCCCGTAGTCCCTCCAGAACAAGTAGCACCTTCAGTAGGTCCTGCTGTGAAGTCATCACTTTCCAAGCATATTTTCTCCACCCTCAGTGGGCCCCAGAACAAGGTGCAAGTAATTTTCGCCACAGTTCGCCGTGCCGAAAAACGGGTCCGGATCCAGTTCCGACCCCCGGCCTCCTTTGATTAACATGGACGGTGCTGCTCCCAGCGACAGGACTGCCGCTTAAATAAATTGTTCACCAAAGGTCCGAAAGCTTTTTGAGAGCGCACACACGGCAAACTGAACCTTCTGGCCTTCACTTCCTGGCATAAACTTGCACAATTGTTCGCTGGTAACATATGATAGACCTGACGCGTTTCTAGGCTGCTGCCTTTCATCAGAGGTCGCTCTTGGAATGACTAAAACAGGCAGTTCTGGTGTATTTTATTTATAGCATGCCCCGCCCTCAGTGGATTTGACTCTTTCGGTGCATGCTGGGTCCCGTAGTCCCTCCAGAACAAGTAGCACCTTCAGTAGGTCCTGCTGTGAAGTCATCACTTTCCAAGCATATTTTCTCCACCCTCAGTGGGCCCCAGAACAAGGTGCAAGTAATTTTCGCCACAGTTCGCCGTGCAAAAAAACGGGTCCGGATCCAGTTCCGACCCCCGGCCTCCTTTGATTAACATGGACGGTGCTGCTCCCAGCGACAGGACTGCCGCTTAGATAAATTGTTCACCAAAGGTCCGAAAGCTTTTTGAGAGCGCACACACGGCAAACTGAACCTTCTGGCCTTCACTTCCTGGCATAAACTTGCACAATTGTTCGCTGGTAACATATGATAGACCTGACGCGTTTCTAGGCTGCTGCCTTTCATCAGAGGTCGCTCTTGGAATGACTAAAACAGGCAGTTCTGGTGTATTTTATTTATAGCATGCCCCGCCCTCAGTGGATTTGACTCTTTCGGTGCATGCTGGGTCCCGTAGTCCCTCCAGAACAAGTAGCACCTTCAGTAGGTCCTGCTGTGAAGTCATCACTTTCCAAGCATATTTTCTCCACCCTCAGTGGGCCCCAGAACAAGGTGCAAGTAATTTTCGCCACAGTTCGCCGTGCAAAAAAACGGGTCCGGATCCAGTTCCGACCCCCGGCCTCCTTTGATTAACATGGACGGTGCTGCTCCCAGCGACAGGACTGCCGCTTAGATAAATTGTTCACCAAAGGTCCGAAAGCTTTTTGAGAGCGCACACACGGCAAACTGAACCTTCTGGCCTTCACTTCCTGGCATAAACTTGCACAATTGTTCGCTGGTAACATATGATAGACCTGACGCGTTTCTAGGCTGCTGCCTTTCATCAGAGGTCGCTCTTGGAATGACTAAAACAGGCAGTTCTGGTGTATTTTATTTATAGCATGCCCCGCCCTCAGTGGATTTGACTCTTTCGGTGCATGCTGGGTCCCGTAGTCCCTCCAGAACAAGTAGCACCTTCAGTAGGTCCTGCTGTGAAGTCATCACTTTCCAAGCATATTTTCTCCACCCTCAGTGGGCCCCAGAACAAGGTGCAAGTAATTTTCGCCACAGTTCGCCGTGCAAAAAAACGGGTCCGGATCCAGTTCCGACCCCCGGCCTCCTTTGATTAACATGGACGGTGCTGCTCCCAGCGACAGGACTGCCGCTTAGATAAATTGTTCACCAAAGGTCCGAAAGCTTTTTGAGAGCGCACACACGGCAAACTGAACCTTCTGGCCTTCACTTCCTGGCATAAACTTGCACAATTGTTCGCTGGTAACATATGATAGACCTGACGCGTTTCTAGGCTGCTGCCTTTCATCAGAGGTCGCTCTTGGAATGACTAAAACAGGCAGTTCTGGTGTATTTTATTTATAGCATGCCCCGTCCTCAGTGGGTTTGACTCTTTCGGTGCATGCTGGGTCCCGTAGTCCCTCCAGAACAAGTAGCACCTTCAGTAGATCCTGCTGTGAAGTCATCACTTTCCAAGCATATTTTCTCCACCCTCAGTGGGCCCCAGAACAAGGTGCAAGTAATTTTCGCCACAGTTCGCCGTGCCGAAAAACGGGTCCGGATCCAGTTCCGACCCCCGGCCTCCTTTGATTAACATGGACGGTGCTGCTCCCAGCGACAGGACTGCCGCTTAGATAAATTGTTCACCAAAGGTCCGAAAGCTTTTTGAGAGCGCACAGACGGCAAACTGAACCTTCTGGCCTTCACTTCCTGGCATAAACTTGCACAATTGTTCGCTGGTAACATATGATAGACCTGACGCGTTTCTAGGCTGCTGCCTTTCATCAGAGGTACAATATATTCACTCGCACTAACAAAATGGAGGACAACACTTCCTGATTTCCTCCAAATCGAATGTTGATAGACGTTAAACAGCAAATCACAATGCCGCTCGCGCACACCCGCATAGGTGCGCGCACCCGTGCGCGCTTACAGATATATAACTGATTTCAACTTCAATTTTCTCAGCAACTACTGAACGGATTTACACTATTTAAACAAAAGCGTGATCTGCGACCCACACTCTACCTTTCTACCAAATTTCCTATAAATCCATTCAGCCGTTCGAGCTGTAGCCGTGTCTAAACGTCCTATGGAAAATAACATGGGAAAAACACGTTTTGGGACCCCCCTTTTATCTCAGCCCCCACTTCAACAATCCCCTCAAAACTTTCACAGAATGAGCGCAGCGGACCAAGCCATCTTCTTTAAGAAATTCGCAAACATTCGTCCACCAGGGCCAAAGTTATTCCCAATAGAATGTTACGGATTTCCTACGGAAACTAGGTCCTAACTATAACTACCTACTGGCGACCGCCAGTAGGTAATATATATATATATATATATATATATATATATATATATATATTCACAGAAAAAAACCATAGGTTATAGACCATATATAGTTAGGAATTAGCATTTACAAAACCTTGAAAATTTACTGAAAAAACCATATGTTATAGATCATATATAGTTAGGAATTAGCATTTACAAAACCTTATTTTACTCACACAAAACCATTGAAATTCGCATATATAGTTAGTTGCACTAACTATATATCGCGCACCCGCAATCCACTGCTGATCATGTCACATATTACATCATTCATGACATGGTCAGTGACATCACTGATTACATCACTGATGACATCTCAAATGACATCACTGATGACATCACTGATGACATCTCAAATGACATCACTGATGACATCACTGATGACATCTCAAATGACATCACTGATGACATCTCAAATGACATCACTGATGACATCACTGATGACATCACTGATGACATCTCAAATGACATCACTGATGACATCACTGATGACGTCTCATTTGACATTACTGATCACATCACTGATGACATCATTCATGTGATAATACGATGAACCTCTTCGGACTCTAATATAACCTTAGATACACTCAGTGTAAACAGACACTCACAGACTGTCACTCATCCATGGAGTTACTCACACACCTAGTCAGTCATGCAAAGAATCAATCACACCTCCATTTCCTCAACTATACAGTTATACACACCTTACTTATTCAAACATATACTAACACATATACAATCCCTGATACAAGTTCACAATGATCCATACAGCCACTCACACATTCACTGGCTCTTATGCACAGTTATTTATATACGTCAACTCTCACATGTACTGTGTTTTACATATGTACTTACTTTGACATGTAGCACTGAGATATCCATTCACTCACCAATACACTCACGCACACAGTCAACCGCCCATACAGCTGTTTCCACATGCACTTTTGAACCCATACATCTAGTGAATCAACTGCTCACACATCTATGCACAGTCATACACCTCCCAGCCACCCACACACACACTCAGTCTCCCATACAAATACTTGGGCAACCAATCAATAACCCATATAGTTACTCATATAGCTACTGATCAACACATGCAGCAGTTTACAGAACAACAGACATAATGATGCACAAATTAAGACAGTTTAGTCACAAACCCATGCACTCAGTGAGACACATTTAATCATTCACTCATACAGTCAGTCATGCACCTACTAAATCCTTCATCCAGACACTTATACATCCACTCATTCTTCAATATGTAAGACATATTTTAACTTTACAGAAACATACAGTCACTGGATGTTGTCATCAGTGATGTCATCAGTGATGTCATTTGAGATGTCATCAGTGATGTCATCAGTGATGTCACTGACCATGTCATGAATGATGTAATATGTGACAAGCTCAGCAGTGGATTGCGGGTGCGCGATATATAGTTAGTGCAACTATATATATATATGCGAATTTCAATGGTTTTGTGTGAGTAAAATAAGCTTTTGTAAATGCTAATTCCTAACTATATATGGTCTATAACCTATGTTTTTTTCAGTGAATTTTCAAGGTTTTGTAAATGCTAATTCCTAACTATATATGGTCTAAAACCTATGGTTTTTTCAGTGAATTTCAATGGTTTTTTAATAGCAAATATCAAAAGCTGTAAAATGTATTCTTCTTTTAAAGGAAAAATATATTTTATATCTATGTAATATAATTTTTTTATGTATATACATTTTTTGAGGGAACGAATTTATCAACTATCATGCTGAAGAAGAGTTTGGGGAACAAAAAACAAAGAGGAGGACTAAGAGGAAAGAACAATCAGTTCAAAAATACAATTGCTTTAAAGCATGAAGTGCTTTTCCACACATTTACATTTAAATAACCCATATTAGAACATACAAAATATCTACAGAGGAGACGGTTTACATTGAATTTTAGACTCTTCATTGGTACCTACATGTTGGTACTTACATCACCCACACAACACAACAACCGGGACGCTGTCACAGATATATATATTTTTTTGAACGTTAATTTCTCAAAATCCACTGGAGCACATATCTTGAGACCTAGCAAAGGCACATCGGGCAAACAGTCTCTACAATTTTGCCAAGGTTCATAGAAATCCATTCAGCCGTTCGAGCTAAAAGTGAGTCCAACCGCCCTATGGAAAACTCAATGTTAAAAACACGTTTTGGGACCCCCCTTTTTTCTCGGCCCCCCGCTTGACGAAACCCCCCCAAACTTTCAGGGGACGCTCAGAAACAAAGTGTGCCATTTTCCTGAAAATTTCAGCCAATTCCGTCCATCAACGCCAAAGTTATTCAACATAGAATTTTCAGAAATCCCTATTGAACAAAAAATCCTAACTATATATACCTACTGGCGACCGCCAGTAGGTAATATATATATATATATATATATATATATATAAAAAGGGGGGACCCAAAACGCGTTTTTCCCATGTTAATTTCCATAGGGCGGTTGGCCTCACTTTTAGCCCTAACGGCTGAATGGATTTGCATGAAACTTGGCAAAATTGTAGGGACTGTTAGCCCGATGTGCCTTTGCTAGGTCTCAATTTATGTGCTCCAATGGATTTTGATAAATTAACGTTCAAAAAAATATATATATCTGTAACAGCGCTCCGGGTAGCGCTCCCGTTCGCGTACTTGACGCGTAACGGAACTTCGCGAAGCGAAGCTGATTGGCTCTCCGGTGTCTGTCAACATTCGAAACAGTCCGCAGCGGCCGCCATCTTGTCTCTCGGTAGGATCGAGAGACAAGAGGAGGCCAAAACAAAGGGGGAAATGACCATAAGGGGGCATAGTAGATCCTCCCTGACCCCCTAGGTTTGATGTGGAGGCTTTAAAAGGGCCCCGCGGGGGAAAAAAAAAAAAAAAATTCCAGACGCCATCTTGTCTCTCGGTAGGATCCAGAGACAACAGGGGGGCCAAAACAAAGGGGGAAATGACCATAAGGGGGCATAGTAGATCCTCCCTGACCCCCTAGGTTTGATGTGGAGGCTTTAAAAGGGCCCCGCGGGGAAAAAAAAAAAGAATAATTCCGGACGCCATCTTGTCTCTCGGTAGGATCGAGAGACAAGAGGAGGCCAAAACAAAGGGGGAAATGACCATAAGGGGGCATAGCAGATCCTCCGTGACCCCCTAGGTTTGATGTGGAGGCTTTAAAAGTGTCCCGCGGGAAAAAAAAATGTTTTTTTGCGTGGGGTGCGCCCGGTACGCGCACCGGAAAGCGGTCCGAGGAGCGTACTATGAGGAAAAAAGAATGATAGACTTTTCAAATATTGTATGTTTAATGATTGTTCGTTTTGTTCTTTTTTTTGTTTTTTTTTATTGATTGTTCGTTTTGTTGTTTTTTTTTGTTTTTTTTAATTTATTTATTTATTTTGGTTGTACTTAATGAATTAGATATAAAAATCAATAATGTCTCAAACAATTTTTAATATTAAATAAAAATGTATTGGTCAGAATTTTCATAGTTCAATAAAACTTCCAGTATTACATCATCTGGAATCTCCTCAAAAATGCATGTTTCTATGTCTTGTAAGCATTCAATAAATTGTTCATCCAAAGACTGATCCATAAAATCTTCATCTAAAAATTCTTCACTTAAAATCTCCTCAGATGTAATGTCGAAGGAAACATTGATATTTTCGTGCTCCCCTTCCATTTTTTTGCTGTAAATAGCATAAAAAATAACTATATCAGAAGAGTTAGGGCACTGTTGGGTTTAAGTTCAGACAAGTAATTCTAATTTTTTAACAGTGAAGTTAACTTTGGGTAGTGTATGGTAACAGGCAGGAAGTAGAAATATAAAAAAGTGCCTGTGAAGAAGTGTAAGTAAATTCATAATTATAGCAGAGAAGCCTAAGTCAATCTATAAATATAAAAGAGGAGCCTATCTGTATCTATAACTATAGCAGGGGGACAGTAAATAATTATCAAAAAAAGTTTTTACAAATTAACTTAAAGTGCTCCTTACAAATTATCAACGTACTTTACAGAGAGGTAAAAATGCTATTGAAATGTACTTCAGGAAGTAGTAGTCAAAATGGCTGTGTTTCTCTCTCTTTCTTTATATATATTCAGGTACATAACCATTCAAATGTCAGGTAAAAAAAATGAGAAAATTAAAGTAACATTTTAATTGGTTGTCAATTTCAACACTGCAGATGTGTTTTGTGAAGTAATTTACCTCAGGGAATTTAGAGAGGTCTGCAGGCTAAATGGTTAAATGGAATTCCAACCAAATTTGTGAAAATGGTAGGGATTGGTATGTAGTATGAGCTAATCTATATTTGGTGAAAGTGTCTCCAGTGGTTTTTCTGTAAATTACTTTCCCACCTTTTTTATGCGATCGCTTCTCACTGCGCGCCCCGGTACGCGAACCGGCAGTGTTACGGGAGTCCTCCATTTTGTGTTTCGGTAGAATTGAGATACAAGATGGAGGGCAAATAATGTTCAGAATGGGTAGAAGGGGGCATGGCAGAAGTATTCTGACCCCCTAGGTTTTCTGAGGGTGGCTGAGGAGGCCCATATGTGCGAAAAAAAAACATTTTTTTTCAAATTTTCGCACGGTTTGCGTCCGGTGCGCGTACCGGGTAGCGATTCGGAAAGCGTAAATTGTGAAAATTAGTGAAAAAAAGTTACATTTAAAATTTGTTTATAGTGATCATAGTTAGGGTAGCTCTGAGAAGAGCTTTTGGGTCTGTGGTACATTTAGGTACTTATAAGTAGGTACCAATACATAGTCTTAAATTCAGGATGAAAACTCTGTTCCCCTCATCTGAGAAGTGAACTCCATCTCCTCTGTAGATATCTTGCATGTAGTAACGCAAGTTATTGTTGTAGATGCAGCCCATTCCATGGTCTCTAATGTAAGCTGAAACAGACTTATTTACATGCTTCCTCGATTTCTCAATTTGTGGACAAAATTGGTTCGACCACCTCCATTTCTGTCTTTGGCATATATTTGAATATACCAAGACAGTTTGAGGAAAAAGTGCCATCAATTGGTCAAAGGTGTCCTTTAAAAGCATTTCCAGACCTACCCCAGTCAAAGTGCCCAAGTCATTTCCTCCACAGTGCACAATTAACAGGTCAGGTTTTGGCAAATGCAAAAAGGTTTTCACCAATGGTATCAATTGGTGACATTTTAATCCTCTGTGGCCAATCCACTTGATTTCCACATTTTGTAAATTGAGGTTAGGTAAAATTCTATTATCAGCATACCTTTGAGCCCAGTAGATGTAACTATGTCCAACAATCCAGACAGAAAACATGGTGAGAGAAGGTTCTGCTGCAGTTAGATGAAGTGTGGGAATGAAATGGCAGTTGAAAAAATAAGAGTTTATAATGAAAAAAACTGTGGAGTTTCTGTGCTAATGATTCAGTAGCAGTGATTGGTGGATTTTGATTGCTGAAAACAGAAAGTTAGGGAGCATGGATGAGTTCTTTGAAAGATGTAATTTGAATGGTCAAGAAAAAATCATTTTATGAAAGATTGCACTGGATACGCAGGTGCACTGAGAGTTCAGAGTTCAATTGAAACATTGTTGTGTGAACTTTCAAACACCAGAGGTCTTTCAGGAGGTGGTTGCTATGGAAAAAAAGCAGAAAGGGCAGAAGGGGGAAGGGTGTTGATTTGAAAAAAGTGAGGGAAGAGTTTTGATTGGGTGACATTAGAGATATGTGTGATGAATTACAGCATTTGTGTGCCATTGTTGGTTGCAATCTCTGGAGTGCATACCCTTTGCTCTTCTGAAGACAAATTGGTGTGTGTCTGAGACTGTTTTCAAACTCAAAAAGTATTTGCTAAGGTGAGAAAAGATTCATTTAATTTAAATCGAGAATAGTATGATTTAGGGAGTAAATTAAGAAGAAAGTTGTGTATTTAAAATGTTGCTTTGTTTCAAGTGTTTTACAAATAGATTTTGATTCTTTGAGTTACATAGCCATGTTAAAAGTGACGCAAAAATGGTGTAAGGGCCTTAAAAAAACGCTTTCATGTGTCTTAGGGCATTTTAAGTCACTTTCCATGAATATGGTTGAATAATTGTTTTACATGATGGGTTTAAAAACGTTTTTTGAAATCAATTAGGTTTCTTAATATGTACTCCTAGAGTTTCATAGGTTGCTTGGGATATATTAACAAGCAATTGATGGGCCCAAAGTAGGTCGGTCGGTAACGGCCGAAAATCGGTATTTTCGGCCGTTACCGACCGGTATTTGAGCTTTGGTATGTAGGGACACATATTTCACAGAATCGGTTTATTTACCGATTGGTAAATTTACCGATTCTGTAAAATACTGAATCGGTATTTCTACCGATTAGGTAAATTTGGTATGTAGGTGAGACTCTTCTGAGTCCCACAAGCCTTATCAATTCGGTATTTTAGCATCAAATTGAATTTGATGTTAAAATACCGATTCAGGTGTGCATGCATATGTGTGCATGCACACCTGTGCCATATGACTTAAGACCATAAGGCGTCAAAGCCCATAGGAATGAATGGAGCATTACCGGTCGGTATTTACCGAATCGGTAAATACAGATATTTACCGATTCGGTAAATGGAACAACTGGATGTTCCTACATACCCCCCCTTCTTATTTAGCAATTCTTAATTACAGAATCGGTAAAATTCGGTAATTTAAAATCGGTAAATAAGTCCTACCTACATCGGGCCCTCGAGTCCCTTTGATGTTATTTTTCCCATTTTAATTTAAGACATTTCCCCGTGGTGCAAGGTCCTTGTAAATACGCTCCCATGTGTGCTTGGCAAATTTTGATTTTGATTGTTTGAGTTACATAGCCATGTTAAAAGTGATGGAAAAAAAGGTGCAAGGGCCTAAAAAAACGCTTTCTTGTGTGTTAGGGCATTTTAAGTCACTTCCCCATGAATGTAGGTATATCATTGTTTTACATGATAGATTTAAAAACGTTTTTAAAATCAATTAGGTTTCTTGATATGTACTGCTAGAGTTTCATAGGTTGCTTGGGGCATATTTACAAGGTCTTTGAGTCCCTTTGATGTTATGTTTCCCATTTTAATTTTAGACATTTCCCCGTGGTGCAAGGTCCTTGTAAATACGCCCCCATGTGTGCTTGGTTAATTTAAGTACTGATAGGGTGTGCTTCTACATAGGACCTGTGGTGTGTATTCAAATTTAGACCAGAAAATAACATTTATGAGAAGGTCATATTGGTGTCTGCTTCTTCAAATAAATATTGAACTGAGAAGTATTAAACTGAGGCTAAATTTCATCTGCAACCCTGAGTAGGCCTCACCTCAAACAAACCTCTAGATAGTCCACACCTTATCGTCATCTTGAATCAATCATTTAAACTGTTAGGTGCAGATTTATGATGGCCGTGCGCCTCTTTTGTGCTGCTGTTCCGTCACTTTTATAATGCAGCAGTGATTTACAAGATGTACCATGTTGCAAGATAGGCCTCACTTCATTGGTAGGCCTGCACATGTATTATCTCCTCTATATTCTTCAACAAGCCTAAATTTCATCAGCAAGCCTGAGTAGGCCTCACCTCAAACTTTTGTGACGCAGCAGCGGAGCAAAAGATGCGCTATGTTGTGACATATTTACAACTTGAAGCATCAAGGAAGATGTGTCATGCTGTAAAGTCCTGCCCCACATGAAACGTGCGTTAGGTTTCATGTGGGTGTTTTGTTGCAGGGTGGGCAGTCATTTGCATGAAAGCCCTGTAAAACTAACACAGTAAAATTAAGAAGATTTCACTGAGTCACCTTTATGGCATTGCTGAATCAAATCTTTACGCCTGTTTGAAACAGGCATAAGGAGAGATGCACCATGCAATGTGTGGCTTGCCGCTGTGAATTGCAGTAGATATGTCGCGTTTATGACGTGATTCCTGCAATGCGCCGTTTTTGTGGAACAGATGCGTGATGCATCTGTGCTGTTTTTGCTCAATGGTGCTCTGCATTGTAAATGCGGTACATCATGGGTGGCAGAGCAGTGGCGCACGTTAACTGGTGCATCCCTGGGGATGCGCCATTTAACATAAATATGCTCCTTTAAATTTAAGTATTAGCAGGGGACACAGTGTTGGTGAGGCTTATCCAAGGTTAAGAAGAGATGAGTCTTGTTCACTGAAAACTTGGACATAGGCCTCACCTCCTCAGCATCGCTGGACATGGCTAAATAATATCTGCAAAATGTTACTCTTGTTAAACAATTTTACTATTATAGTCTCTGAGATTTGTCTCTTACTCTGCAACATCTCATTGTTGTTCTCTTTCTTTAAAGATAACGACAACATCAAGCATGAGTGATAATGAGCAAACTGTTGATCTCGATATTATCATTGAAATTGTCATTGAAACATCAGTGGAAGTAGATCCCTTGGATGATTTAAATCCTGAGGATGATGAAGAACATGATGAGGATGCCGATTTGTCAGAATTGTATGACATAGGGTGGGAAGCTGACCTGCTCAAGCCTATGGAACTATAAACAGTTATTTTTAAAAGTTACTGGAAATGAAAAGTAACCATGTTAACCGTTTCATTTAAAATTAAACACAACTTCAAAAACAGCTTGTGTGAAGTGTCTTTAATGAAATAGTAAAATATACTAATAAAATTAGTTCAGATTCACATATAAAAGATCACAGGTCAAATGTAGAAGCATTCCATTTCTTTGCAACTATTTGTGAGTTTTAATTTTCATAATGCACTAAAAATTATTGTATGTAGAATTTATAACTAGTATGTTAATTTTTTGACGACTGTTATTGATTTACTGTTTGGTAATAGTGGTTAATAACATTTTTTATTATATTTTACTACAGATTCAACTGCAGATCATTTCGAAATTAGACAATGCCGTCTAAGGATAGAATCCGAAAGGTTACAAAACGTCAAAGACAGCAGATTAGTAAATGCTTGCAGCAGTTCTCTACAATAAAATCTCGTCAAGTCACCAAGAAAGCTCCGGGTAAGAGAACAAAATCATTCCTTAGAAACATTTGTAGAAACAAAAGTATACCTACAGAACAAGTTTTAGTCCAGAAAAAGAGAGCCAATTTAAACGGAAAGGAAAGGCCAAACAAAAATGTTACTGGTAGAGCAGGAGATAACTCTGTGCATGGTAGTAGAAGGAAAAATCAGTTTAGGGACATTCGTAGACGAATGTTCCGCAACAGGATAATTGGTAATTTGTTAAAAAATATTAAGAAAGGTCAACAGAAAGTGGTTTTTTATAAGAGAAAAAAAAAAGTTGAGAAAATTATTGATCAGGCTTTTGAAATTAAGCGAAAGTTATTTATTTTGATAATCAATAGAATTAGGAAACTAAACAAGGTAATTTATGATTTAAAAACAAATAGTAGATGGAAGAGAACAGTTAATCGTAGTGATTTTTGTGAAGTTTTTTCAGGAGAATGGATGCATAGTTCAAGTTCTGAGGCATTTTTTAATGAGGAGAGTTACTTTCAGGATAATGATTTGGTGCATGCAGTTGACACCAGTGGTCGAGCTTATGAGGTGAAAGATGGTAGTCCGGTTGAAAAAGAAAAACTTGTGACAACAGAGGCAGAAGAGGTGTTAGGTAATGAGGTTTTAGGAAGACGTCCTAAGGGACCTGTGTACACCTGGAAGTGTAGTAGTATTTGCAGTGTGCGACAGGATTCCATCAATTTGCTTTGTGATTTTGTACGGACATTTAATAAGAAAAGTTTGAAACAGAAAATGAAGATGTTGCAAGAATTAGATCCTTGCAGAGTGAGGGAAGTGACAGGTTTGCATGGTCATTCACTGGCTTGTCTTTCCAGGAGAGTATGCCTGAGTGTTTTTCATCATTTCAGGATGCTAGCAGTGCATCATAATAAAGTGAGGAAATTAGTTAGAATGTTGTATTATGCTAAGAGTCCAGCAATTATGCTTAAACAATTATGCACTGCTCTTTTGCATGGTTCTGAAGTAGATGTGAAGAATATTTGTGAAGAAATTGAGTTTTGTTACTTTACAAGTAAAGAGGAGAATGTTGAAATTGACCCAGAAGAAGAGGGTAATGTGGAAGATAGTGTACAGGTTTCCAGTACAGATAATTTTCAGAAGGAAATTGCCACGTTTCAGGTGAAATCAAGTGAGAGGCCTAATTTCACTTGTGTGTGTTGTCGACGCACTTATTATAAGAATCAGACTAAGTTAGTGGATTTATATGCGAAAAGTGAAAGGGAAAATAATAGTGAATGGAAGGATTTTGCAACATACTTGATGGTAGAAAATTCTTTTGATTTGGGATTGGATCAATGTGTGTGTACTTATTGTTGTAACAAATTAAATCAAAACCGGATGCCTGCCAGAGCGGTTCATAATAATCTGGAATTGGTTGAGATTCCTTCTGAATTGAAGGATTTAAATACTTATGAATCTATTTTGATTCAAAGTATCCATCCTTTTCAGGCTATTGTAAGAATGGAGCCAAAGACAGGGAAATTGCCTCCATCAGATTTACAGAGAGGATTAAAGGGAAGAGTTGTTTATTTGCCTCTAGATTTGAAGAAAAACATTAATACAATTGGAGTAGAGAAAGTGGAAGAGGAACCTCTGGTTATCTTAGTTAATGGGGTTCCAACAAAGAGTAAGAAAATATGGCAAGATTTAGTAGATGTTAGGAAAGTCAAAAAGGCAAAATTGTATTTGAAGAAAAACAATAAGTACTACAAGAATGTATATGTTGCAGAAGAGGAAGTAAGTGAAGAAGAGGATAGCGATTTGTGTGCTGGTCAAATTGAGAAAGTAGAACCCTCTAAAAATGAAGAAATATATGAACATTATAGTGTTCATCCTTTGCATTCCAAGGAACTCATGGGGAATGCTATTGAGTTGTTTCAAATGAAACAAGCCAAAGGGAGTCCCGTTAGTGTTTGGGAGGAAAGTTTGGAAGCTCGGTGTTTCCCACAGCTATTTCCAACAGGTCAAGGAGGAAGATATGATGAGCGACCTGATCAAATTCCTGCTTCTGAATACCGGACTTTACGATTGTATGCAGAAGATCCTAGGTTTCGTCAATGCATTCCCTATTTGTTTCATCTCCTGTTTGAAAGCGATCTGTCTGGACGGTCATATGCAGTGAACCATATCTTGAAAAGTGGTGTACACATGCAAAACATCTCGGCAAGTGACTTTATGGATAAAGTCAATGTGCAAGACAGTATTTTGGATTCTCACCTGATTAATCTCATGGCGTGTCAGCGTGATACTAATGAGTACTGGTACCGTCGTCATGGTGATTTAAAATGTATGCTGAGGAACTTAGGAACTCCCACATGGTTCCTCACTCTCAGCTGTGCCGAGTATGGCTGGGAAGACTTACTTGAATTTCTACGAGAGGCAAATGGAAACATTGAAAATATCGAATTCAAGACACCCGGAGAACTGTGCTCTTTGGATCCAGTGAATGTATGCAGGTACTTCAATCATAGATTTGAAGCTATGATGTCTTTCATCATGAACAAGAAAAATCCACCTCTTGGAGAGGTGTTGGATTTCTTCTGGAGGAAGGAGTACCAAGCAAGAGGTGCTCCTCATATACATATGCTGCTGTGGATCAAAGATGCACCCAAATTTGGAACAGATCCAGATGACTTAGTGATGAGTTTCATAGAACAGTATTCTACATGTGCTGTTCCAAAGGCAAAGGAAGACAAAAGCCTAAGAGAACAAGTTTTACGCTTCCAAAGCCATCGTTGCGGAAAGTACTGTCGTCGTAAATTCAGAAACAAGGACAAGTTCTACACCAAATGTCGTTTCGCCTTTCCACGACCGGTGATTTCTAAAGGAAGAGTGAACAGTTTGATGTCTTCGCTGCGACATAATGTGATGAAGAAATCACCCAAAAATACATACAATTTGAAAAGGAACGCAGAGTCCAAGTACATCAACGACTACAACCCAGTGATTTTGTCCATGTGGAATGCTAACATGGATATACAGTTTGTGGCTGATAACTGTATGGCTGTAGCTCGGTATGTGACATCTTACATCACCAAAAAAGAAAAGACAGAATTGAAGGATATGTGGGAGGACATTTCCCATGAAAAGAGCCTCAGTAAGAAGTTGTACAGTTTCAGTCTGAAGATGTTGTCGCATCGAGAAATCGGAGCTTACGAATGTTCTGACCGGTTGTCTTCAGCAAGTCTCTATGCCAAATCAAGGAGTATCGTTTGGGCGAGTCTTGGTCTTGCTGCAACGCGTAATCGAGTTCTGAAACCTGTACGGGAAATTGAGTATTTGGCGGAAAAGGAGCCAAACAGTACAGATATTTTGAAGACCAACATGTTGAATACATATTATCCAAATAGAAGCAGTCACCTGGAGAATGTTTGTCTGTATGAGGTTCTGCAAAATTACATATTCAAGAGGAACATCAAAGAAGATATTGATAAAGGAGTGTATGCTGTAATTGGAAGTGAGGGATGTCTGGTCAAGCAAAGAAAATGTCAATTGGTAAATCATCGAAAATTGAGTGGTGAATCTCCTGAAAGAAAAGAGTTTTTCTATTTAGCTCTTTTGCAACTTTTCAAGCCTTGGCGTGCAGAAGAGGAACTGCTTGCAGATTTCCTCTCTTACGAAGACTCTTTCAATGCCGCCAAAGAGGTCATAGAATGTCCTGTTTTTCCCAAATATCTAGAAATGTTGAATGCGGAAATCGAGCAGGAAGCAACGATTGCAGCCGAGATTGCTAGAGACAGCTCTCAGGACAGTCAGAGTTCTGTTTCATTGAGTCACGATCCACTAGGAGGACCAGTTATCGAAAATGAAGCTGCCACTGCCATGATTGAAGTGGGAAGAGACATGGCACATGCTCAGGAGGATGCGGTTAACTTAGAAGACTTGGAAAGACAACTGAACGTTGAGCAGAAGAAAATATATGATGAAGTTACCAACCAAATTGATCATGGATTAAGTCATGAGAAGAAAGAGTGCTCATGTACTTCGTTGAAGCCTGTCCGACTGTACGTGAGTGGAGAAGCGGGAACTCGAAAAAGTTTCCTCATTAAAGCAATTTCATGTTATTTGCAGAAAAGGACTGAGTCATCGCTGTCTTGTGTTGTCACCGCTCCAACTGGACTGGCAGCACATAACATTAAAGGTATTACTTTGCATCGTCTACTGATGCTGCCAGTGGAGCATGATAACAAATTACAATACCACAAGTTATCTGGAGATGCTTGTTGTGAAGTTTCAAGAGTGTTGAGGAAAATGAAACTTCTTATCATTGACAAAGTAAGCATGGTTTCCAATGTCATGCTTGCCTTTGTGTTTTTGAGACTGCAAGAAGTTCTCAAAACAGAGTATGATGTGTTATTTGGTGGCAAACACATCATTGTTTTCGGTGATCTTCTACAGCTGACACCAGTGAAAGGACAACCTGTGTTCAAAATGCTCACGCATGAAGATACCAGGAAGTGCCTAGGGAGCATTGGCAACGTCAATATATGGTTAAACTTCAATTATGCTGAACTGCGTGAAAATATGCGTCAGGCGAAGGATGAAGATTACAAGAATATTCTACAAGATGTTAGAATCGGAAAAGTGACCGAGCATGGGAAAGAAGCTTTACATGCACGATTACTGTCAAATTTGTATCCAGAACAAGACGTTGTGCCTGAGAATATTTTTCAGAAAATTACTGAGAAGAAATCTGGAATATGTTTGATGCCAACTCTTGCAGAATGTGCCATCTTCAACAACAAAATGTTGCATTTAGAAAACCAAGATTGTGAAACTGGAAGGTATTGACAGAGTAGAGCATATGGGATCAACAATTATTTTGTCTGAGAATTTGAAATCAAAATTGGATTCATTAGAGAAGACTATATCTAAAACTGCAGGTTTTGAAAAGACTCTGAATGTGTGCTTAAATTGCCGTATAATTTTAAGAAGGAATTTACATGTTGAAAGAGGTCTGGTAAATGGATCAATGGGTAATGTTGTTGATTTTGTGAAATACAGAAATAGAGATGGAATTGAATTTTTAAAAATTAAATTTGATGGCATTGAGGAAGTACAGCTAATTGGTCGTTGCTCTGCTAGGTTTTTGCTTGTAAAAGACTTATATGTTCGCCGTAAGCAGTTTCCTGTTTGCTTGGCATATGCGGTGACAATCCATAAATCGCAAGGTTTAAGTGTAGACAGTGCATTGGTGAATATTGGCAGTTCTGTGTTCAAGGAGGGTATGGCATATGTGGCATTGTCACGAGTCAGAACTTTATTGGGATTGTACTTGATTGAGTGTGATGTCACAAACATTTGTGCGGATCTAGATTGTGTTAAGGAATACAATAGGTTAAGAAGAGAGTATGCGCCACATTTGCCTCAATATCCTTTGTTTGAGAAACGTGTGGTAGGCCGGAAACGAAGAAATGTGACCAATACTAGGGAGGTTGTAGCAAAAAGACGAAAAGTCGATGAACCTGAAATTATAAGCAGAAAGAAAAAGGATTCTGTTGAAGATGTTGTTGGTTTTCAATTTGAAAATAGTTCTGGTGTCAACTGCTATGCTAATGTAGTGGTTAATGTTGTCTTTTATTTAGAAACTTTAAAACAACAGATTGTGATCAATTCGGATCAAAGTTTTTGCTGCTTACTGAACTCTGTGTTAGAGAAATGTAGCACTGATAGAACAAAATTAGAAAGTGTGTCTGAAATTCGAAATCTGTTAGACAAATGTTCAGGTCAAACGCAATTCTCTCAAAATATTCAGCAAGATTGTCAGGAGTTTTTAATGTATATGCTTGATGTATTGCAAGATGAAGGTGTAGATGTAGATCACCTGTTTGGCCTTTCTTATCAATGGCAGCATGACTGCGAGAATTGTAGGGTATCAAGTACTAGTAGTGTAGACTCAGAAAGATTTATATATTTAACTTTGCCAGACAGTAAATCAGTGTCCTTTAATAAGCTAGTAAAATCAGCCGATCACAACATGGAGTGTAGCCAATGTAAGTCAGCAATGCTGTCCACATTATCTATACAAACATATGGCCAGTATGTCATTTTAATGTTCCAATGATGTAGGCCTGATGGAACAAAATTGACAACTTTAATTAAAAATTTTGTGGCTTCGCAGTTGTCAATATCAGGAAGGACTTTTGTAACTGCAGCAATTATATATCATGACGGTCCTTCAACAACATCAGGACATTACACAGCTTATTTAAAGTCTAGAAACGGCTGGTCATTCTGCAATGATTCTGTTTTAACTTTAAAAAAAAATTGCCTTTTGACCTTAAAAATTCTTACCTGGTGTTTTTACAACCAAAGATTTAGGGAAAGAATCTCTGGATGTGTTCTGAGGAAATTCAAGAGGTTCTAATGGCTCCTACACTATTTGGCCTTGAGGATAAGTGTAGTACAGAGTCAAAAGTTAAATGTGGAAATGTGGAACATGAGTGAGCAAGAAGGGTGAGATATTACTAGTACAGGATTGTGAAAGTGATCTTGAACGTTTTCTTTCTAAAAGTTGCGGAAAAAGAAAATGACGGGATTTGCTTAGAAGAATTCCAAGTGTTATAAATGGCTCTTACACGATTTGGCCTTGAGGAAATGTGCGGTAGAGAGCGAGAAGTCATTTATTGTATGTAACATATTTGTCAAAACGATGGAGCTTTTCTTTCAGAAAGTGGCGGGCAGAAAATAATAGCAGCACAACAGAGTATAAGCTGTTCATAGGACATCCTTCGACGTCATGGAAAGTAAGTTACTTTTGAGGAGTTCTGATTTCTGATTGGATATGTTATATGGGTTTTTTAAACACAATCATTTTGATTGTGTTTTTTTCCCCGCTGTTATATGATGAATACCTTCAACTCACTGTTTTTAGTGAAATTTGATACATTCTGAGAACAGCAAAAATAAACCATTTAACATGTATAATATTTCTGTACCTTTTTGTATTTATGATATTCATTTAGAAGTGTGTAGGAGGCATGGAGAAACTGAGGCTTCTGTAAGTGTCAAGGGAGGTGAGTAATGTACATTGCTCTGTTGCATACAGTCCTCACCTTGTCCATACTCTTGGATATGCTAGACTAAACCTGCACAATGACATACCTAAGCTGAGGAAATACATGTGATGTGATTGTGAAATGAGCAAAAAAAATTGCCTGTTTTTCAATTACATTACCTGTGTTTCCTAACATTATGAATCACATTGTGCAGATGAGGTTTAGGCCTGTCCAGGGATACAGAAGAGGTCTGGCCTTTGTTCAAGAGTGCAGTGGACATGACTCACTTCGTTGGTAGGCCTGCTCATGTATTATCTCCTCTGTACTCTTCAATAACTTAAATTTCATCTGTAAATCTGAGTTGGACTCACCTGAAACAAATCTGTGGATAGGCCACAACTTATCAGCATTTAGAAACAATCATTTAAAATGTTAGGGGTAGTTTTATGATGGCCATGCGCCTCTTTTGCGTCACTGTTCCGTCACTTTTGTGACGCAGCAGCAGTGCAAAAGATGCACCATGTTGCAAGATAGGCCTCACTTCATCTTCAACAATATACCCTCAGTTTAAACTGTATACATTTAGGACTGTGTAGGGGGCATGGAGAAGCGGAGGCCTCTAACTTTATTTCTTTGTAAAATTGGATGATTGTCAATCTTTTCCCTTGTCTTTTTTAATTTTTAAATACATGTTTTAATATTTTTCAAATTTTTGTTCTTTCTTTCACAGATTGAAAGTATAAAAATAACAAGTGACTAAGTTAACGACAATTATAAGGTAAATGTTTTGTACTCTTTTCGTTACGTTTCTATCACATTTAACTTCTATTAGTTCCACTGGTTCATTTCTTTAACCCTCAGTTTTCTGCCTTTGCTACTTACCTCATTCATTTCTCTATTACTTACTTACTTTACTCCTTCCACTCCTTTTCTCAGTCCCTCTGTTCTCATAGTTACTCAATCTTGTTCACTCACTCCGTCTCTATTAATCTCACTGTCTCTGACTCATCACTCTTTCACTACTTCTTCATTATGCTTTCTCCCTGTAGTTCAAGCATACTAAGGGGCATATTATCAACACAGGCAATAAAATTATCGCTGCTTTTATCGACAGAAAACTGCCGCAAAAGCAGCTTTAGCTGCAGTTTTCTGCCTTAAAAGCGGATTTAGCGGCAGATTTCTGCCGATAAAATCAGCGATAATTTCATCGCCTATGTTGATAATATGCCCCTATGTTATTTACATTTCTTTGCTGTTTCAATCATTCCTTTTCTACTGGCCACAGGAGGAGGGTTATCCTGCAGGTGACGTACCTGCGCAGCACTGTAGTTGATAGGGTGCCACCTGTCCATATGGCGATGCATTGTATAATTGCCATAACTGTATTTTTTATCTGTCCCTCTGGACAGATCTTTTTTGCAGATAAGGCAAGTTACATACCAGGCATTCACTTTTTTTTGGCCCCGGGGATATTTAAAAAATTGCCAAATATAATTTTCTTTGACATGAGGCCTCCTGGGCTCCTCAGGCAAAAACTGCCTCTCATGCTGCTCTTCCTCTTCTTCCTCTTCTTCCTCCTCTTGCTGAATGATAACTTCAGCAGGTGGTCCTCTCTTCCTAGGAGGTGGTGGTGGTGGTGGGGGTGCACTAGCTGAAGCTACAACACTTGCCATTGCTAAGTGATGAAAAAAGGTCTTCCTTTCACATAGATGAAAGTCAGAGTGAGGAAAAAAGGAGGGGTTTTCATCATTTGGGAAAAAAAAATAGTTCTAAACCAATGAAAAGTGATATTTTTAGGTCACATGACCTAGCCTTATATCATTAGGAAACCAAAAGTGAAATGAACCAATAAAAAGTGTTATTAACAAGTCACATGACCTGTTATGCTTACGTTACGTGCTCCGCGCCGCGGCCCGAATTGCTTCCGGAAGCTGCGCTTCGCGCCTCGCTTCGCGTACCGGAGCACTTCCGGGTGCGCTATCGCGACGCGTCAAATCACGCATTACGCGACAACGCGATACGTCGCGCTTACGCGACGCGTCACGATGTTGTTTTCTAACGCGACAGTTGCGCAAACAGAACGTTTACTGGTTCGCGGACCGGGTCGCGGCACCAAATTGAGCTAACGGAAAGCTAACCGGTTCGCGGACAGGAAGCGAAACAAAAAAAATCATTTACATTTTTTTTTATTAATAAACATATAAAATATATTTTTCCTTTAAAAGAATAATACATTTTACAGCTTTTGATACTTGCTATTAAAAAACCATTGAAATTCACTGAAAAAACCATAGGTTATAGACCATATATAGTTAGGAATTAGCATTTACAAAACCTTGAAAATTCACTGAAAAAACCATAGGTTATAGACCATATATAGTTAGGAATTAGCATTTGAGATGTCATCAGTGATGTCATCAGTGATGTCACTGGCCATGTCATGAATGATGTAATATGTGACATCATCAGCAGTGGATTGCGGGTGCGCGATATATAGTTAGTGCAACTAACTATATATGGAATTTCATGGTTTTTTTGTGAGTAAAATAAGGTTTTGTAAAAGCTAATTCCTAACTATATATGGTCTATAACCTATGGTTTTTTCAGTGAATATATATATATATATATATATATATATATATATATATATATATATATATATATATATATATATATATATATATATATATATATATATATATATATATATATATATATATTACCTACTGGCGGTCGCCAGTAGGTATATATAGTTAGGATTTTTTCTCTATGGGTTTTTTGAAAATTCTATGTCTAATAACTTTGGCGTTTGTGGACGGAATTGGCTGACATTTTCAGGAAAATGGCACATTTGGTTTCTGAGCATCCCTTGAAAATTTGGGGGGGGTTCGTAAAGGGGGGGCCGAGAAAAAAGGGGGGTCCCAAAACGTGTTTTTAACATTGAGTTTTCCATAGGGCGGTTGGCCTCACTTTTAGCCCGAACGGCTGAATGGATTTGCACGAAACTTGGCAAAATTGTAGGGACTGGTAGCCCGATGTGCCTTTTGTAGGTCTCAATATATGTGCTCCAGTGGATTTTGAGAAATTAACGTTTAAAAAAAGATATATATCTGTAACAGCGGACCTGGCAGCGTCCCAGGACGCGTACTTTACGCGCAACGGAGCTTTGTGAAGCGAAGCTGATTGGTTCTCCGGCGTCTGTCAACATTCCAAACAGTCCGTAGCGGCCGCCATCTTGTCTCTCGGTAGGATCGAGAGACAAGAGGAGGCCAAAGCGAAGGGGCAAATGACCATAAGGGGGCATAGTACATTGTCGCTCACCCCCTAGGTTTGATGTGGAGGTTTTAAAAGGGCCCCGCGGGGCAAAAAAAAATAAAAATAATAATAATCGAACAGCTGAATGGATTTGCACGAAACTTGGCAAAATTGTAGGGACTGGTAGCCCGATGTGCCTTTGCTAGATCTCAATATATGTGCTCCAGTGGATTTTGAGAAATTAACGTTCAAAAAAAGATATATATCTGTAACAGCGCACCGCTTCGCGTACTTTTCGCGTTACGGAGCTTTGCGAAGCGAAGCTGATTGGCTCTCCGGTGTCTGTAAACATTCCAAACAGTCCGTAGCGGCCGCCATCTTGTCTCTCGGTAGGATCGAACAGCTGAATGGATTTGCACAAAACTTGGCAAAATTGTAGGGACTGGTAGCCCGATGTGCCTTTGCTAGGTCTCAATATATGTGCTTCAGTGCATTTTGAGAAATTAACGTTCAGAAACAAGATATATATCTGTAACAGCGCTCCGCTTCGCGGAGATAAAATTATATGTGTATTACCTAGCTGTTGCTAACACCAGTTAGCGACGGCTAGTAGAAGATAGCGACCATCTTGGGCCCCACTTTGCATGTGAGTGATATTTATCACTAATGACATGCAAAGTGGGCATGCCAAGATGTTAGCGACTGGAAACAGTCGCTAACATCGCTATCTCCTATTATCAACTTTTGGAAATATTCGAGATAAGCGCGAATATCTCCAAAAGCTACCACCTGCCCTGAGCAGTTCTTAGCCATGTTATCCAATGGGAGGTGGATAACATGGCTAAGAGCATTAGCTCGGTAATGCATGAATATCGCTGAGTTTTCAGCGATATTAATGCATTGCGGTCGTTTTTTATCGTATTTCCGATAAACCTTGATAATAGCAAGGTTTATCTGCGATAATTTCTGACGGTAAAAAAATCGTTGCTAAGCATCGTTAGGGATAAATATCGCTTAACTTTGGTAATATGCCCCAACGTCTGTTAACGTTCGATTCGAAGGAAATCAGGAAGTGTTGAAAAACATTGTCTGCGCCATCTTGTCTTTTTTCAAATGCCACACTTTTGTCGTGCACGGCAGCCATTTTAGATGCCTTGACCAGACCCACTCTGTGCACGCTGTCGATCCTTAGCATGGCTCCCCACCCTCGCAAGCATCTCCCCCAGGCAGTGGTCACCCCCGCTCTCTGTCTTATGCATGGGTAATAAACCTCCCCCCATCTGCGCTGCTCTTCCCTGAGAATCACACCCTGTGCCCGCCCGACACCTCCCTTTCGCCCTATTCACTACCACACCCTCTGATACTCCTTTTCCTCTGTGTCCGATTGTCCAGGCTGGTCCTAGGGTATCAGCTAGCCCTGCAGATGTAGTTTATGGCCACAGCTGTAAAGAATCACCCCTCTTCAAAGGAGTTATAGTAGATCAAGGCCCACACTCGATGAGATCCGTCACAGCAGAAGCGTTGCTATTATCTGAAAACCATCCTGTATTGTGATTGGGGAGGGGACCGAGCCTGAAGCGGAAGATTCCAGGGATGACTCTTTGTACATCAAAGTTTTTACAATTATGTGTCACATTAAAAATATATAGCACTCCGACAAAGTAGTAAGATTATAAAACTTTAATAATTTATAAATATATACAAGAAAACAAAAATAGTAATAACATATAAACATTTTTAGGGAAAAACAACGAAGTAGCGGTCGGCTGTGCGAATAGTCCCAACGCAGCACAACGTCCAGATTTCCGGCGTGGGGCGTCGCGGGGGGTGGGTCATCAGTAGCAAACTGTTGTGCGAATAGTTCCAAGGCAGCAGAACGCGCTGAAATCTAGATGACACTAAAGTGATGTCTAGTAAGTTGCCACCCAGCAAATAACGGCATGGGGCGTCGCGGGGGGTGGGTCATCAGTAGCAAACTGTTGCGCGAATAGTTCCAAGGCAGCAGAACGATGGCACCAAGGTGATGTCCAGTAAGTTGCCGCACTGGTTTTGGTATCCTACAATGCTGCTCCGAATAACGGCGCGGGGCGCCCCGGGGGAGGCGGTGAACGGGCCTGTCCAGGTGGAGTGTCATCTGTTGTAGTGGGGCGCCCCTTTACCGTTTCAGTTGCCATTCCGTCCGTTTTTGGTCCACTGTGTCAAAAGCCGCAATTCAGCTGAGTTGCGCCCACTCTTGCGGTGCAGCGATAGGCGGCTGTCACAGGACTCTCAAAATGGCGGCAGGCTGTTTCCTTTTTGGGCCTGGTCCACTGAAATGGCCCTGGGACACCTTGGAAATCGGACGCTTGTCTGCTAGGTCTTGGACCCCATTCTCGAAAGCGTCCCCTCCGCCTTGAGAATTCATCAAAAGTTTTGGGGGCTCCGACTCCTGCAGGCTTCTGGTGGGGAGCGGCTGCCATGATTGCTCGCGGAATGACCACGACTGAGCTACGAGATGGTGGTGCTCTCATGCTGACGCCAGCTTCAGTCTGAAACATCCAGAAACAAGGTGGGGCTTTCATCGTTTGGGAAAAAAAAAAAGTTTTCATCCAATGAAAAGTGTTGTTTTTAGGTCACATGATCAAGCCTTCCATCATTAGGAAACCAAAAGTAAAATGAACCAATGAAAAGTTTTATAAACAAGTCACATGACCTGTTATGCGGCATAGGGTGTAAAATGCGGAGAAAATACGTTGGCACGTGAGGCGGCGTCAGTAGCGGACCGATATGCGAATAGGCCGAAGGCAACACAACGCGCCAAGATCCGGATGGCACCGAGGTGGTGTCCAGCAAGTTGCAGCACTGGTGTGGCCATCCTACAATGCTGAAAGTCGGCGTGGGGCGCCCCGTTGGCACGTGAGGCGGCGTCAGTAGCGGACCGATGTGCGAATAGGCCGAAGGCAACACAACGCGCCAAGATCCGGATGGCACCGAGGTGGTGTCCAGCAAGTTGCAGCACTGGTGTGGCCATCCTACAATGCTGAAAGTCGGCGTGGGGCGCCCCGTTGGCACGTGAGGCGGCGTCAGTAGCGGACCGATGTGCGAATAGGCCGAAGGCAACACAACGCGCCAATATCCGGATGGCACCGAGGTGGTGTCCAGCAAGTTGCAGCACTGGTGTGGCCATCCTACAATGCTGAAAGTCGGCGTGGGGCGCCCCGTTGGCACGTGAGGCGGCGTCAGTAGCGGACCGATGTGCGAATAGGCCGAAGGCAACACAATGCGCCAAGATCCGGATGGCACCGAGGTGGTGTCCAGCAAGTTGCAGCACTGGTGTGGACATCCTACAATGCTAAAAGTCGGCGTGGGGCGCCCCGTTGGCCTGTGAGTTTGCGTCAGTAGCGGACCGATGTGCGAATAGGCCGAAGGCAGCACAACGCGCCAAGATCCGGATGGCACCGAGGTGGTGTCTAGTAAGTTGCCGCACTGGTGTGGCCATCCAACAATGCTGAAAGTCGGCGTGGGGCGCCCCGTTGGCCTGTGAGTTTGCGTCAGTAGCGGACCGATGTGCGAATAGGCCGAAGGCAGCACAACGCGCCAAGATCCGGATGGCACCGAGGTGGTGTCTAGTAAGTTGCCGCACTGGTGTGGCCATCCTACAATGTTGAAAGTCGGCGTGGGGCGCCCCGTTGGCCTGTGAGATGGCGTCAGTAGCGGACCGATGTGCGAATGGGGCCAAAGGCAGCGCAACAATATTTTCTGAATAGAAGACACCACAAGGCGCTGAGATGCCAAGATCCGGATGGCACCGAGGTGGTGTCTAGTAAGTTGTCGCACTTCTGTGGCCATCCTACAATGTTGAAAGTCGGCGTGGGGCGCCCCGTTGGCCTGTGAGATGGCGTCAGTAGCGGACCGATGTGCGAATGGGGCCAAAGGCAGCGCAACAATATTTTCTGAATAGAAGACACCACAAGGCGCTGAGATGCCAAGATCCGGATGGCACCGAGGTGGTGTCTAGTAAGTTGTCGCACTTCTGTGGCCATCCTACAATGTTGAAAGTCGGCGTGGGGCGCCCCGTTGGCCTGTGAGATGGCGTCAGTAGCGGACCGATGTGCGAATGGGGCCAAAGGCAGCGCAACAATATTTTCTGATTTGAAGACACCACAAGGCGCTGAGATGCCAAGATCCGGATGGCACCGAGGTGGTGTCTAGCAAGTTGTGGCACTGGTGTGGCCATCGTACAATGGTAAAAGTCGGCGTGGGGCGCCCTGTTGGCCTGTGAGATGGTGTCAGTAGCGGACTGATGTGTGAATGGGGCCAAAGGCAGCGCAACAATATTTTCTACAATATTTTCGGAGTAGAAGACACCACAAGGCGCTGAGATGCCAAGATCCGGATGGCACCGAGGTGATGTCTAAGTTGCGGACCGATGTGCGAATGGGGCCAAAGGTAGCGTAACAAGATTTTCTGTATGGAAGATACCACTAGGCGTTGAGATGCCAAGATTCGGATGGCACCGAGGTGATGTCTAGCAAGTTGTGCCACTGGTGTGGCCATCGTACAATGGTAAAAGTCGGCGTGGGGCGCCCTATTGGCCTGTGAGATGGTGTCAGTAGCGGACTGATGTGCGAATGGGGCCAAAGGCTGCGCAACAATATTTTCTGACTGACACCACAAGGCGCTGAGATGCCAAGATCCGGATGGCACCGAGGTGATGTCTAAGTTGCGGACTGATGTGCGAATGGTGCCAAAGGCAGCGTAACAATATTTTCTGTATGGAAGATACCACTAGGCGTTGAGATGCCAAGATTCGGATGGCACCGAGGTGATGTCTAGCAAGTTGGTGTGGTCATCCTACAATGCTGAAACTCGGCGTGGGTCACCCCATTAGCCTGTGAGATGGCGTCAGTAGCGGACCGATGTGCGAATAGGCCGAAGGCAGCACAACGCGCCAAGATCCGGATGTCACCGTGGTGGTTTCATAGTTGAGAGGCTCTTCATCTGCAGTGGGGCGCCGAGATCCGGATGGCACCGAGGTGATGTCTAGCAAGTTGCTGTACTGGTGTGGTCATCCTACAATGCTGAAATGTAGTGGGGCGCCCATTTACCGTTTCAGTTGCCATTCAGCTGAGTTTCGGCTGCTCTTGATGCTACAGCGACAGGCGGCTGCAAGAGGACTCTCAAAATGGCGGCCTGTTCTTTGGATTTGGGCCTGGTCCACTAAAATGGCCCTGGGACACCTTAGAACTTGGACGCTCGATTTTTTTTTCCTTTCCTGTACATGCAAAAAAAGGTAAATGCCCGGTACGTTACACGCTTCATCTGCCACGATGAACTCTCCAGAGGAACCGAAAAAAAATATAGTTGTGGTAACTATACCATGCATCGTCATATGGAGAGGTGGCACCAATTAATTATAGTGCTGCATAAAAGAGAGATTTGGAGGAGAACCCCTGACCTGCTAGTACATTCATCAAAGAAGTGGCACTGAGAGCTTCAGAGGCAAGGGAAACGGTCCCAAATATTTAGAAGAACTTTGGAAAGATTAAAATGACATGTTTAGATTGTGGTAAATTAATTTCATGTGGACAGATGAGTGTTACTCTAATAAATACAGCATATGAACTACATCATAGTCGATGGTTGGTAGAGACATTTTGACTATATCCTGGACCTGCCCGTCCTCGCCCAAAATGGCGCCAGAATAAATGGGACTCATAACTCCTTGTTGTGTACTGGTTGCAGAATCTTGAAATCACGAGATACGTATGCAGTTTTGAAGCACATGGCGGGCGGGGACGAGAATTGATTGAATATTTCGACATCCCTATTGATATTAAGTTCTGATGTGTTATTGATTACTGTACTGTTGAAAGTTCGAATTAACGTCACCCATGGTACTTGCCCGCAAATGTATATCTAGATAATTTTATTGTAACTGGCCCTGTCGTATTTTAATTATAAAATGTACGTCCACCGATTCCGTAACTGTTAGACACCTTAGTTCTTGCAACCTAATGGCCCGCCCGTTACGTTCCTCTACAGTGTAAATGTCTATTCATCATATACGATTACAGTTTGCTCCGTGGCAGGCCCACGTGGTTATAGGCTCGTATTTGTATAATGACATTTTCACAATAAAGGTTTTCAAAAGAAAACATGGTAGTAGTATATACATTGGTAAAGTTTTTAATAATAGTCACTGTTTTAGAATCATTAAAAGGCAAGTGAAATAAAGCAGACCAATTACATGAAGGGTAAAAGGTATAATACGAAGGAACGCAGTAAAGATAAATGGTCAAGGGCTGTTGTGTTTTCTATTCCTGCAACATAAAGTGATCGATAAGAATCTCATATTCAGGCGTATCGGCGACTAAGACAGCAGGTCGACCCTCTTTTGCTCAACGGCTCCGTCATGGGACGAAGAAACGCTCTTTTTCTCGAAAAAAGAATATATTTTACTTGCAGGACAGTTGTAAAATTTCCGGGAAAGTACATTAGCCTGGAACATTATAACATATATTTAAGAAAAAATAATGTTCGGAAGTAATTAAAAGCGTAATTTTTAGGTGATATGACCAAGGCTTTCATCATTAGAATAAGAAAAGTAAAATGAACCAATGAAAAGTTTTATTAACAAGTCACATGACTTGTTATGCTTACGTTACGCGCTGCGCGCCCCGGATGACTTCCGGATGCGCTAACGCGGCGCGTCATATGACGCATTACGCGACAACGCAGGTCCAGAATATAGTCAAAATGTCTCCACCAACCAGCGGTCGAAACACAACCCCTTTCAGCAGGCTAAATAGTTCTGTTAAATGACAACAGAAGGGACAGGCAACAAGAACCATCAGTCAAAGAGGGGAGGGCTAGTTCTTCTCTACCGGGTTACATTGGGGCGCTACCGGAACTGATCGAATTGGTAGTCTACAGTGTTTCTGGATGTTTCAGACTGAAGCTGGGGTTAGCATTAGAGCAGCACCATTTCGTAGCTCCGTCGTGGCCATTCCGCAACCAATCATGGCAGCCGCTCTTTATCGTTATTTTGGGCGGGGTGGGTGGCGGAGCCGAGCTGTTTTGCAGCCATCATTGTGTGGAGTTCAGTTCATCTCACTAGTTTTGTATTTGTCATGAGGGGTTGTTCCTAATGTTTCTATTTTAGCGAGGTCAAAAAGAGATCCCATTAGTGGCCTACTGATTTTGCTCGATTCCTTTTCTTTTTTTTTACACGATTTTTCGTTATCTGCAAAGACTAAACAGAGTATTGCGACTCTGTGTTTGTTTGTAAATAGAGAATGAACCAAAGAGAACTAATTCTAAAATAGTAAATACTTGGATAACAATCAATCAAATGGAGAGAGAAGCAGGCACGACGGATTACAACGGGGGCAAAGGCCTGCGTTAACTACCTTTCACTATCTGCAAAGAGAGAGTACTCCTAATAGAAATGAGGGGGGGGGGCAGATCAAAGCAGATCAGTGTGCATAAACACGAAAATGTTTTCACTTACCACGTACTTGACATTCGACAGCTTATGATATTTGCTATTAAAAAACCATTGAAATTCACTGAAAAAACCATAGGTTATAGACCATATATAGTTAGGAATTAGCATTTACAAAACCTTGAAAATTCACTGAAAAAACCATAGGTTATAGACCATATATAGTTAGGAATTAGCATTTAAAAAACCTTATTTTACTCACACAAAACCATTGAAATTCCATATATAGTTAGTTGCACTAACTATATATCGCGCACCCGCAATCCACTGCTGATCATGTCACATATTACATCATTCATGACATGGTCAGTGACATCACTGATGACATCACTGATGACATCTCAAATGACATCACTGATGACATCACTGATGACATCTCATTTGACATCATTCTTGTGCTAATACGATAAACCTCTTCAGACTCTAATATAACCTTAGATACACTCAGTGTATACAGACACTCACACACTGCCACTCATCCATGGAGTTACTCACACACCCAGTCAGTCATGCAAAGAAACAATCTCACCTCCATTTCTTCAACTATACAGTTAAACACACCTTACTTATTGAAACATATACTAACACATATTTACTCTCTTATACAATCCCTGATACAAGTTCACAATGATCGATACAACCACTCACTCATTCAGTGGCTCTCATGCACAGTTATTTATATATGCCAACTCTCACATGTACTGTGTTTTACATATGTAGTTACTATGACATGTAGCATTGAGATATCCATTCACTCATCAATACACTCATGCACACAGTCAACTGCCCATGTAGCTGTTTCCACATGCACTCTTGAACTCATACACCTAGTGAATAAACTGCTCACACATCTATGCATAGAGTCACACACCTTCCAGCCACCCCCACACAAACTCAATCTCCCATAGAAATACTTGGGCAACCAATTAATAACACATATAGATTCTCGTATAGCTAATGATCAACACATGCAGCAGTTTACAGAACAACAGACATAATGATGCACAAATTAAGACAGTTTAGTCATTAACCCATGCATTCAGTGAGACACATTTAATCACTCACTCATACAGTCAGTCACGCACCTACTAAATCCTTCATCCAGACACTTATACATCCACTCATTCTTCAATATGTAAGACATATTTTAACTTTACAGAAACATACAGTCACTGGATGTTGTCATCAGTGATGTCATCAGTGATGTCATTTGAGATGTCATCAGTGATGTCATCAGTGATGTCACTGACCATGTCATAAATGATGTAATATGTGACATGATCAGCAGTGGATTGCGGGTGCGCGATATATAGTTAGTGCAACTAACTATATATGGAATTTCAATGGTTTTGTGTGAGTAAAATAAGGTTTTTTAAATGCTAATTCCTAACTATATATGGTCTATAACCTATGGTTTTTTCAGTGAATTTTCAAGGTTTTGTAAATGCTAATTCCTAACTATATATGGTCTATAACCTATGGTTTTTTCAGTGAATATATATATATATATTACCTACTGGCGGTCGCCAGTAGGTATATATAGTTAGGATTTTTTCCCTATGGGGTTTTTGAAAATTCTATGTCTAATAACTTTGGCGTTTGTGGACGGAATTGGCTGAAATTTTCTGGAAAATGGAACATTTTGTTTCTGAGCAGCCCCTGGAAATTTGGGGAGGTTTTGTCAAGGGGGGGCCGAGAAAAAAGGGGGGTCCCAAAACGTGTTTTCCCCATGCAATTTTCCATAGGGCGGTTGGCCTCACTTTTAGCCCGAACGGCTGAATGGATTTGCATGAAACTTGGCAAAATTGTAGGGACTGGTAGCCCGATGTGCCTTTTGTAGGTCTCAATATATGTGCTCCAGTGGATTTTGAGAAATTAACGTTTAAAAAAAGATATATATCTGTAAGCGCGCTCCAGGCAGCGCTCCGGTCCGCGGACCTTAAGCGTACCGGAACTTCGCGTAGCGAAGCTGATTGGCTCTCCGGTGTCTGTCAACATTCTAAACAGTCGGAGCGGCCGCCATCTTGTCTCTCGGTAGGATTGAGAGACAAGAGGAGGCCAAAACAAAGGGGGAAATAACCATAAGGGGGCATAGTAGATCCTCCCTGACCCCCTAGGTTTAATGTGGAGGCTTTAAAATGTTTGTTTTTTTGCGTGGGTAGCGCCCGGTCCGCGAACCGGGAAGCGTTCTAGGCAGCGTACTATAATGAAAAATGAATGATAGACTTTTCAAATGCTGTATGTTAATTGATTGTTGGTTTTGTTGATTATTTTTTATTTTCTTTATTTTTTAAGCATTTTTTTTTATTGTGATTGTGTTTCATAATTTATTAAACTTTCTAACATTTCATTGTCAGAAATTTCATAATTATCATTGAATATACATTGTAGTCTCTGAGGGTGTAAAATGTCCTCATTTTCAAGGAGGTTATCTACTGCTTGTAGACATTGCAGTAGTTCTTTGTCTAAAGTTTCATCGAAAAATTCAATATCATTTTCATCAATGATTTCTTGGCTGCTCTCTTGCAGGACAATTTGAAATTCAACTTTCTGTTCGCCTTCCATTTTGCCTGAAATTTAGATTAAAAAAATATTTATTAGTAGAGATAGGGCACTGTTGGGATTAATTTTAGATAGGCAGTTTTTATCAGTGAATTTATCTTTGGGCAGTGTATAGTATCAGAGTGGAAGTAGGAATATAAAAAAGTGTATGTGATTTAACGTAAGTAAATTCATAATTATACAAGAGAAGCCTAACTCCATCCATAACTATAACAGAGAAGTCTATCTAAATCTATAACTACTACAGAGGGATAGTATATAACTATCAGAAAAAGTTTACCATATTAACTTATAGTGCACAATATACTTCAGTTTTAAAAATAAAAACTTACCTTTAGAAAGAAGTTGAAGGAATTAGTGAAAATCCTATTGAAATGTACACCAAGAAGTAGTAGTCAAAATGGCTGTGTTTTCTTCTCTTCCTTTATATATATTCAGGTATATAACCAATGAAATGTCAGGTAAAAAAAGTAGAAAATGAAAGTAACATTTTAATTGGTTGTCAATTCCAACACTTCAGATGTGTTTTGTGAAGTAATTTACCTCACGGTATTTAGAGAGGTCTACAGGCTAAATGGCTAAATGGAATTCCAATCAAATTTGTGAAAATGGTAGGGATTGGTATGTAGTATGAGCTAATCTATATTTGGTGAAATTGTCTCCAGTGGCTTTTCTGTGAACTACTTTCCCACCTTTTTTGATGGTGCGCTTCCCAGGGAGCGACCCGGTACGCGAACCGTTGAGCGCCCCGGTTCGCGAACCTTAAGCGTTACGGGAGTCCACCATGTGTTTCGGTCGAATTAAGATACAAAATGGAGGGCAAATAATGTTCAGAATGGGTAGAAGGGGGCACGGTAGACTTATCTTGACCCCCTAGGTTTTGTGAGGGTGGCTGAGGAGGCTTATATGTGCGAAAAAAAAACATTTTGTTTTTAAATTTCGCGAGGTTAGCTCCCGGTTCGCGTACCGGGTAGCGTCCCAGGGAGCGTACTTTGTTGAAAATTAGTGAAAAAAGTTAGAGGAAAAATAACAATTGTGAGTGATCAGATGTAGGGTAGCTCTGAGAAGAGCTTTTGGGTTTATGGTACATTTAGGTACTTATAAGTAGGTACCAATGCACATTCTTAAATTCAGAGTGAAAATTCTGTTGCCCTCATCTGAGAAGTGAACTCCATCTCCTCTGTAGATATCTTGCATGTAGTAACGCAAGTTATTGTTGTACAGGGAGCCCATTCCATGGTCTCTCATGTAAGCTGAAACAGATTTGTTTACATGCTTCCTCGACTTCTCAATTTGTGGACAAAATTGGTTTGACCACCTCCATTTCTGTCTTTGGCATATATTTGAATATACCAAGGCAGTCTGAGGAAAAAGTGCCATTAATTGCTCAAAGGTGTCCTTTAAAAGCATTTCCAGACCTACACCAGTCAAAGTGCCCAAGTCATTACCTCCACAGTGCACAATTAACAGGTCAGGTTTGGGCAAATGCATAAAGGTTTTCACCAATGGTATCAATTGGTGACATTTTAATCCTCTGTGGCCAAATCACTTAATTTCCACATCTTGTAAATTGAGGTTAGGTAAATTCCTGTTTTCAGCGTACCTTTGAGCCCAGTGAATATAACTATGTCCAACAATCCAGACAGAAAACATGGTGAGAGAAGGTTCTCCTGCAGTCAGATGAAGTGTGGCAATGAAATGGCAGTTGAAAAAATGAGAGTTTAAAATGAAAAAAACTGTGGAGTTTCTGTGTTCATGAAGCAGTAACAGTGATTGGTGGATTTTGATTGCTGAAAACAGAAAGTTAGGGTGCACGGATGAGTTATTTGAAAGATGTATTTTGAATGGTCAATAAAAAATCATTAAATGAAAGAATGCACTGGATATGCAGGTGCACTGAGAGTTCAGAGTTCAATTGCAACATTGTTGTGTGAACTTGCAAACACCAGAAGTCTTCCAAGAGGTGGTTGCCATGCAGAAAAGGCAGAAAGGGCAGAGGGGGGAAGGGTTTTCATTTGAAAAAAAGTGAGGGAAGAGTTTTGATTGGGTGACATGAGAGATATGTGTGAAGAATTACAGCATTTCTGTGCTTTTGATAGCTGCAGACTCTGGAGTGCATACCTTTTGCTCTGCTGAAGACAAATTGGTGTGTTTCTGAGACTGTTTTCAAACTCAAAGTATTTGCTAAGGTGAGAAAATATTTCTTTAATTTAGATAGAGAATAGTGTGCTTTAAGGAGAAAATTATGAATTATGTGGCGCAAATTGCTTGTAAATATGCTCCCACCTGTGCATGGAAAATTTAGATTTTGAATGTTTGTGTTACATAGCCATGTTAAAAGTGATACAAACATGCTGCAAAGGCAATTAAAAAACGCTTTTATGTGTCTTAAGGACATTTTAAGTAATTTTCCCATGTGCAGTGTTTTGAAATTATGATTTGAAAATCGTTTTTGGGGAAAAGGAATTGTTTTTAAATTTATGACAAGGACATAATGGTGTATGCTTCTTTATAAGGCAATTGACTGTCCCTGATGTTATTTTTCCCATTTTAATGTAAGACCTTTCTCTGTGGCGCAAATTGCTTGTAAATATGCTCCCACCTGTGCATGGCAAATTTAGATTTTAAATGTTTGTGTTACATAGCCATGTTAAAAGTGACCCAACCATGCTGGAAAGGCAATAAAAAAACACTTTCATGTGTCTTAAGGACATTTTAAGTAAATTCCCTGTGGGCAGTGTTTTCAAATTATGAATTGAAAATCGTTTTTGAGGTAAAGGAATGTTGTTAAAATTTATGTGCGCCATATGCCCCCAAATTTCTTTTTCAGGGGTGCAGCAGGGTGTTCTTGAGACACCCCTGCACCCTTGGAAAAATTCCTAATTTGTGATGAGCAAATTGCTAATCGCAAATTAAACCTTCATTCCTATGAGCCTCCTAGCCCATGGAAATGAATGGGTAACTTGCAATTAGCAATTTGCTCATTGCAAATTAGGAATGGTAAAGAATTGCTATTTATTCCTTAAAATTCGCTATTTAGGAAATGCAAAATAGTTTGATGGTACATATGGCGGTTCATCTGTAACAAGATAAGAAGCTTAGGGATAGATTTATGATGACTGGTGCATCACCAGGGATGTGTCAGTCATCCTGCGCCGCTGTTCCGCCACCCATGGTGTGCTGCATTTACAATGCGGGGCATCATGGGGCAAAAATGGCACAGATGCGTGATGTATCTGTGCTGTAAAGGTAGTGATTGCTGGAGTTGTATCGCAAGTGCGATGCAGCTCAAGCATGGCTCAGGGGTGCCCCATCTCCACAATGTTGCGTCAAGACCTATGCCTGCTTAAAGCAGGCGCAGGGTTTTGACGCAGCTTTCTCCTATCTGATTGTAAATACGGCACACCATGGGTGGCAGAGCAGCGGTGCACGTTAACTGGTGCATGCCTGGGGATGTGCCATTTAACATAAATCTGCCCCTTTACATTTAAGTATGTGCAGGACACACAGAGTCGGTGAGGCTTATCCAAGGTTAAGAAGAGATGAGTCCTGTTCACTGAAAAATTAGACATAGTCTTCACCTGATCAGCATTGCTGGACATGGCTAAATAATAGCTGCAAAATATTACTCTTGTTAAACAATTTTACTATTATAATCTCTGAGATTTGTCTCTTACTCTGCAACATCTCATTGTTGTTATCTTTCTTTAAAGATAAAGACAACATCAACATGAGCGACAATCTGCAATCAGTTGATTTTGACCTCATCATTGAACTTGTAATTGAAACATCAGTGGATGTTGATCCATTGGATGATTTAAATCCTGAGGATGAAGAAGAGCGTGATGAGGATGCAGATTTGTCCGAATTATATGACATAGGGTGGGAAGCTGACCTGCTTGAGCCTATGGAAATATAAACATTTATTTTTTAAATGTATAATTAATAAAAAGTAAAAATGTAAACCGTTTAATTTAAAAATAAAGACACCTTCAAAAACAGGTTATGTGTAGTGTCTTCAATAAAATATTAAAATATGCTCATAAAATTAGATCAGATTCACATATAAAATAGCACAGGTAACATAAATATAAATGTCATTTCTTTTCTGCTATTTCTGTATTGTAAATTTGCCAAGGACTAAAAAATCTTCTATTTAAAATGTCAAGTAGTGTGTTAAGTTTTTGATCACTGTTATTGATTTACTGTTTGGTAATAATGGTTAATAACATTTGTTATTATATTTTACCACAGATTCAACTGCAGATCATTTCAAGATTTCACCATGCCAACAATAGAAAGACAGAGAAAGGCTGCAAAACGTCAAAGACAGCAGGTGAAACAAAATAAGCAGCAGTCCTCTAACAAAAAGATTTGTCAAGTCACGAAGAAAGCACCGGGTAAGAGCACAAAATATTTCATAAGAAATATGTGTAGTAAAAAAAATATTACTACAGAAAATGTTTCAGTCCATAAAAAGAGAAGCAAATCAAATGGAAAGGAAAGGCCAATCAAAAATGTTACTGCTAGAGCAGGAGATAACTCTGTGCATGATAGTAGAAGGAAACAACAGTTTAGGGACATTCGTAAACGAATGTTCCGCAACAGGATAATTGGCAATTTGTTAAAAAATATTAAGAAAGGTCAACAGAAACTGGTTTTTTATAAGAGAAAAAAAAAAGTTGAGAAAGTTATTGATCAGGCATTTGAAATTAAACGTAAGTTATTTATTTTGATAATCAATAGAATTAGGAAGCTAAACAAGGCAATTTATGATTTCAAAAGAAATAGTAGATGGAAGAGAATAGTTAATCGTAGTAATTTTTGTGAAGTTTTTTCTGGAGAATGGATGCATAGTTCAAGCTGTGAGGCATTTTTTAATGAGGAGAGTTATTTCCAGGATAATGATTTGGTGCATGCAGTTGACACCAGTGGTCATGCTTATGAAGTGAAAGATGGTTGTCCAGTTGAAAAAGAAAAACTTGTGACAACAGAGACAGAAGAGGTGTTAGGTAATGAGGTTTTAGGAAGACGTGCTAAGGGTCCTGTGTACACCTGGAAGTGTAGTAGTATTTGTAGTGTGCGACAGGATTCCATCAATTTGCTTTGTGATTTTGTACGGTCATTTAATAAGAAAAGTTTGAAGCAGAAAATAAGGTTGTTGCAAGAATTAGATCCTTGCAGAGTAAGAGAAGTGACAGGTTTGCATGGTCATTCACTGGCTTGTCATTCCAGGAGAGTATGCCAGAGTGTTTTTCATCATTTCAGGATGATAGCAGTGCATCATAATAAAGTGAGGAAATTAGTTAGAATGTTGTATTATGCTAAGAGTCCAGCAATTATGCTTAAACAATTATGCGCTGCTCTTTTGCATGGTTCTGAAATAGATGTGAAGAACATATGTGAAGAAATTGAGTTTTGTTACTTTGGAAGTAAAGAGGAGAATGTTGAAATTGACCCAGAAGAAGAGGGTAATGTGGAAGATAGTGTACAGGTTTCCAGTACAGATAATTTCCAGAGGGAAATTGCGACGTTTCAGGTGAAATCAAGTGAGAGGCCTAATTTCACTTGTGTGTGTTGTCGACGCACTTATTATAAGAATCAGACTAAGTTAGTGGATTTATATGCAAAAAGTGAAAGGGAAAATAATAGTGAATGGAAGGATTTTGCAACATACTTGATGGTAGAAAATTGTTTTGATTTGGGATTCGATCAACGTGTGTGTACTTATTGTTGTTGCAAATTAAATCAAAACCAGATGCCTGCTAGAGCAGTTCATAATAATCTGGAATTGGTTGAGATTCCTTCTGAATTGAAGGATTTAAATACTTATGAATCTATTTTGATTCAAAGTATCCATCCCTTTCAGGCTATTGTAAGAATGGAGCCAAAGACAGGGAAATTGCCTCCATCAGATTTACAGAGAGGATTAAAGGGAAGAGTTGTTTATTTGCCTCTAGATTTGAAGAAAAACATTAACACAATTGGAGTAGAAAAAGTGGAAGAGGAACCTCTGGTTATCTTAGTTAATGGGGTTCCGACAAAGAATAAGAAAATATGGCAAGATTTAGTAGATGTTAGGAAAGTTAAAAAGGCAACATTGTATTTGAAAAAAAATAATAAATACTATAAGAATGTATATGTTGCAGAAGAGGAAGTAAGTGAGGAAGAGGATAGCGATTTGTGTGCTGGTCAAATTGAGAAAGTAGAACCCTCTACTAGTGAAGAAGTATATGAACATTATAGTGTTCATCCTTTGCATTCCAAGGAAGTCATGGGGAATGCTATTGAGTTGTTTCAAATGAAACAAGCCAAAGGGAGTCCCATTAGTGTTTGGGAGGAAAGTTTGGAAGCTCGGTGTTTCCCACAGCTTTTTCCAACAGGTCAGGGAGGAAGATATGATGAGCGACCTCATCAAATTCCTGCTTCTGAATACCGGACTTTGCGATTGTATGCAGGAGATGCTAGGTTTCGACAATGCATTCCCTATTTGTTTCATCTCCTGTTTGAAAGCGATCTGTCTGGACTGTCATATGCAGTGAACCACATCTTGAAAAGTGGTATACACATGCAAAACATCTCGGCAAGTGACTTTATGGATAAAGTCAATGTCCAAGACAGTATTTTGGATTCTCACCTGATTAATCTCATGGCGTGTCAGCGTGGTACTAATGAGTACTGGTACCGTCGTCATGGTGATTTAAAATGTATGCTGAGGAACTTAGGTACTCCCACATGGTTCCTCACTCTGAGCTGTGCCGAGTATGGCTGGGAAGACTTACTTGAATTTCTACGAGAGGCAAATGCTAACGTAGATAACATCGAATTCAAGACACCCGGAGAACTGTGCTCTTTGGATCCAGTCAATGTATGTAGGTACTTCAATCATAGATTTGAAGCTATGATGTCTTTCATCATGAATAAGAAGAATCCACCTCTTGGAGAGGTGTTGGATTTCTTCTGGAGAAAGGAGTACCAAGCAAGAGGTGCTCCTCATATACATATGTTGCTGTGGATCAAGGATGCACCTAAATTTGGAACGGATCCAGAAGACTCAGTGATGAGTTTCATCCAACAGTATTCTACGTGTGCTGTTCCAAACGCAAAGGAGAAGAAAAGCCTAAGAGAAAAAGTTCTGCGTTTCCAAAGCCATCGATGTGGAAAGTACTGCCGTCGTAAATTCCGAAACAAGGACAAGTTCTACACCAAATGTCGTTTCGGCTTTCCACGACCGGTGATTTCTAAAGGAAGAGTAAACAGTTTGATGTCTTCGCTGCGACATAATGTCATGAAGAAATCACCTAAAAACACATACAATTTGAAGAGGAACGAAGAGTCCAAGTACATCAACGACTACAACCCGGTGATTTTGTCCATGTGGAATGCTAACATGGATATACAGTTTGTGGCTGATAACTGTATGGCTGTGGCTCGGTATGTGACGTCTTACATCACCAAAAAAGAGAAGACAGAATTGAAGGATATGTGGGAGGACATTTCCCATGAAAAGAGCCTCAGCAAGAAGTTGTACAGTTTCAGTCTGAAGATGTTGTCGCATCGAGAAATTGGAGCTTACGAATGCTCTGACCGGTTGTCTTCAGCAAGTCTCTATGCCAAGTCCAGGAGTATCGTTTGGGCGAGTCTTGGTCTTGCTGCAACGCGTAATCGAGTTCTGAAACCTGTGCGGGAAATTGAGTATTTGGCGGAAAAGGAGCCAAACAGTACCGACATTTTGAAGACCAACATGTTGGATACATATTATCCAAATAGAAGCAGTCACCTCGACAATGTTTGTCTGTATGAGGTTCTTCAAAATTACATATTCAAGAGGAACATCAAAGAAGATACTGAGAAAGGAGTGTATGCTGTAATAGGAAGTGAGGGATGTCTGGTCAAGTAAAGAAAATGCCACTTGGTAAACCATCGAAAATTGAGTGGCGAATCTCCTGAAAAAAAGGAGTTTTTCTATTTAGCACTTTTGCAACTTTTCAAGCCTTGGCGTGCAGAAGAGGAACTGCTTGGAGATTTCCTCTGTTACGAAGACTCTTTCAATGCCGCCAAGGAGACCATAGAATGTCCTGCTTTTCCCAAATATGTAGAAATGTTGAATGCGGAAATTGAGCAGGAAGCAACGATTGCAGCCGAGATTGCCAGAGACAGTTCTCAGGACAGTCAGAGTTCTGCTTCATTGAGTCAGGATCCACTAGGAGGACCTGTTATCGAAAATGAAGCTGCCACTGCCATGAATGAAGTGGAAAGAGCCATGGCACATGCTCAGAAGGATGCGGTTAACTTAGAAGAGTTGGAAAGACAACTCAACGTTGAGCAGAGGAAAATATATGACGAAGTTACCATGCAAATTGATAATGGATTAAGTCATGACAAGAAAGAGTGCTCATGTACGTCGTTGAAGCCTGTCCGACTGTACGTGAGTGGAGAAGCGGGAACTGGAAAAAGTTTCCTCATTAAAGCAATTTCATGCTATTTGCAGGAAAGGACAGAGTCATCGCTGTCTTGTGTTGTCACCGCTCCAACTGGACTGGCAGCACATAACATTAAAGGGATTACTTTACATCGTTTACTGATGCTGCCAGTGGAGCATGACAACAAATTACAATATCACAAGCTATCTGGAGATGCTTGTTTTGAAGTTTCAAGAATCTTGTGTCGTGTATTTCTATAGGTTCTGAATCGATCCCCCTATTCCTGACCCTATTCTGGTTAAACTACCTAGCTAGTTAACTAACAGCCAGCCCATGAGGCAAGAAATCCCCCATGATGCAGATACCGTTATCTGACGCAGTCACACTACGGCACAGGAACGTGTTATCTGATTAGGTCATAACGCTTGAGATCTAATTAGACAAGCGACATTCCTCCAGCCCCTGATAAGACATACGACGTTCTCATAACAAATCAAACCTATGACAACCTGGATAATCCGTGCGGCCATTGTTTTGATTTCACAGAGAACTTTAGTAAAGAATGTGCTAACGAGCAAGTCGTATGACATCTTTATTGACGTACCTATGTCCATCCTTACGTCAATCCCGGCACCTTTAAGGTATAAATATTGCCGACCTTGCCCTATGCAAAACACACGCGTGGTGACAAGACGGAGCAGCCATACTTGCCGAAGCCGAGAGCAGAAGCAGACCCCGCAGGCAGCAGCCCCGCCTTCCTGACGCGCTGAGAGACGCGCTGCTATCTCAAGCCGAGAGACCCAGCACCGGCGCTTCTGGGCAGCCCTCGCAGGCAGCCTGGAATATCGAGAGCAGAGAAAGAGATACCATTCCTCATTCATCCTAAATTCCAGGTACAGAACTGAATAACCCCTCCTAGAGAATTCTTTAGTTATTCACTTGGCAAAAACAAACTTAACTTAAACTGTAACTTTCTATTCCCGCCCACGTATTAGACTTAGGTCAGGTACACGGGGTAGGCGTATTTAGAAACACCAGTTGAGCACGTTTAGTCAAATGTAGATGTGTATGTAAATATATTTTAATCATTTTAAAGCATCATATGGCTCAGAAACCATATCAATGTTTTTACAGTATTATTTTATACTATTGCTTTTAATGTATGCACTTTACTTAACTATAAGTATTGCAATAATATCGATCCATTTCTCTTGTACGAGAAAAGAGACTGATCAATAAATAACACCTTTTATTGAACACGCCCGTCTCTTCCTTTTCTCTACATTCTGATGAGACTAAGAATGCACGTACTGACTGAGTAAAATAATTGCCTTGTGCTCACACGACTCTTGAGATTGACTCTTGATTAGGGGAGAGCAAAGTTGTCATGTTCTATGGTTGTCAGAAACTAAATCCCTTCTTGTCTAATCAGGGGAGTTAATCCTTCCTTGAACATTCGAGAAAGTTTCTAGCGAACTCTGAGCTTAGCTGGCAAACCCAAAAATTAAGTCTAGTATCGACAGTAGTAGACCTAGTTAACGTCTGGCCTAGGCCTTTACTGCTGTAGGTACTATTCCAATGCGCAGAGCCTATTGGGAAAATAGGAGCTACACTACATGGCGCCCAACGTGTTTGGAAAGGGCGATAAAACTAACGTAAGACATTTAGAGTAACTCAGTCGTGCTTTCTCACTCAGACCCCTTTTCCCAAATACTCCAAAGACGTCTGGAGTGGGTGAAAGGTTATTATATCCTCCAAAACCTCGCAGGAGGGAACTCCTATGTATGGTTCTTGGTCTAGTCAACATTGAAGGATAAAACAGTTCCAAAATATTGTGCATCTAATCTCTGTTTCCATAAAGAAACCTGATCTGCAAATAAACATAATACCATCAGGTCAGCAAAATGGACAGCGATGAAGAACGAGAGGTTACTAGATTAGCTACTGAAATAGCAGATGCTGATACTACCATGCAAACAGCAGACCCGGATATAATACTCATCCAGGTCGCCAAAAGGAGATCTATAACCTTAAAACTTATAGAAAATGGACTGACACCTAGAGGTGGCACAGTCATATTCGTAATTGAGGCACACGAATATCGGCAGACAGAGGTATACTATACATGGATACATTTTCCAGCAGCTAATACTATAACAAAGTACTTCCACTATTACAAAGTAGAGGAACCTCCTAATGAGTACACTCCTTTCGAGGAGGTGGAAGTACCACTCAAATTCCAAGAGCATTTGCTCTTATTTGATGGCGCCCTAATACATAACAATCACATTACAAGGCTCGGTCCTTTAGGAAGACCAGGAGCAACGTGGCCGGTCCTAGCCGGATACACACCACATCCAGACATCGAAAGAATGCCTGCAGCAGAGCTGTTAATACAGCTAAAACAACTACTAAAAATTCACAGACAATTAGTTCAGTATGTAATGCGGACTTCAACAATTCAGCCAGCGATTAAACTTCCACAGCTGACCCCTCACCAGGGGAACACAAATAAAATTACACCACAGAACATCCAATCCTGCCTAGGTAAAGTCCCAGCAAAACGGGAACAAATACCATTCTGGTTGGCACAGAAAATTACCCAAATAGAGGCGGTGTTTCCTGACACCACCCCATTAGAAAAACACAGGATTCTGACTATATGTCTCCCAATGGGAATCGCACCACACATTGAGGACTGTGACACTTGGGGTACAGTCTTTGCTTCCATCTACACGAAAACGCACGGTGTTCCATCCATTTCGGTAATACCAGATGTGCTAAAACAAATTCAAGATGAATACGGTCCAGAACCTGCTTTAACTCTTGGTATGAAATTACTAAAAGACTTCAAGCAGGTCTCGGCTATATTACTAGCCAACATAAAAGGTGAAGCAGCAAACGTGGCGATCCGCCAGAGGTTAAAAGAGACAGATATAGCAGACCAACCAGCTGAAATTGCCAGAATCATAGAAAAATCCTATGAAGAACTAGGCAGAGATAGTCTAGGTGGAATACCAGTAAAACCGCAACTGACTACAAGTCCAGAAAAAATGTTTTTTAATAATAATAATAATTCACAAAAAAAGAACTGGGATGGGAACAAACAATCCAATCCTAAAGAAAAGAATTTCCAGTCCAGAGGAAGGTCTCCTAGGCGAAGAGAGAAATCTCCGAACCCGAGACAAAGGTCACCCCAGAGTGAACCCTCTGGGAATAGATATAACCTTAGAAATAGGGATAATATTAAAAAACCTGATAGATATCAAGACATTGATACACGTCCCTCTCAATCTTTTCAGAATTCCTCGCAGAAATCGGAAAGAAGAGGACGATCAGAAGAGCACGCCAAGTCCAAAGACAAGGAACCTGCTCAACTGAAAAAGAAATTACAATTTCCAAAAAAGAAGGTAGCCAGTATCAAGGTAGTTAACAATGCCGAGAATACTGAGGACACAACTGAAAAACGGAGAGTGGGCTCAGACAATGCTAGACAGCGCAGCAGAGGTGAGCATAGCTCGCAAAGTCCTTATGAATCATCTGGAGACAGTGGACACGAATGAATACCTTCAAGTGGAAACTGCAGATACCAGAGTTAGCAAGCCCCACAAAATATACGAGATAACATTACGTATAGAGGGAGATAAGACTAGGAAAATAAGGGGACTATTTTGGGATAACCTCTCAAAGGGTTATGACATCCTTTTAGCTGAAAAAGACTGGCCACCAGAGTTTGTCAGGGAGTGCCCTCATGGCGAAGAAGTAATTATGCCTGCCTTCTCGAATCAAATCCCGATTCATAAAAAATACACACTTGCTAGAAAGTGGGCAGTGGCCTTAGCACCTGCTTTATACAAAAATCATGTAGGATGGGATGAGGATTCTCCTCCTCACAAAATCCAGTTAAAATCACAACCTACTGCACAAAGGCAGTACCCAATTAAGCAAGAAGCTAAAAAACAAGTAAATGAAATACTAGATCAGCTAGAATACCAGGGGGTGATTGAAACTTGCACCTCACAAATGAACAATCCTTTGTTTCCGGTCTCCAAACCAGACAATTCATACCGTCTAGTTTTGGATTACCGACACCTTAACACATGTTGCAAAACTTTTGCAGTGCAAAACTCACACAGTGCTGCACTAATGAATAACATAGTGCGCAAAAAATACAAAACTACCTTGGACATCTCCAACGGATTATTTTGTCAAAACATAGCACCAGAGAGCAGATATTTAACAGCTTTCTCAGTAAATGGCACTCAAAAACAATTCTGTCGGTTAGCCCAGGGGTACAAGAACAGCCCGGGGGTATTCTCAGCGAGAGTAACAGAATTACTACAACAATATGATGATGAAGCATTATCTTATGTCGATGACATTTACTTAACAGATGATGACTTGGAGACTCACTTGAAAAGAGTGAACACCATAATACTTGGTTTCGCTGCAGAGGGTTACAAATTCAACTTCAAAAAGTCCAGAATTGCCCATCTGACAGTCCTATTCTTAGGATATGAGTTATCAAGTGAAGGCAAAAGCCTGGCAGACAATTTCCTAGAGAAATGTGCCGTAATCCAAGCTCCTAAAACACTTAAAAACCTACAGTCAATTCTAGGCTTCCTAAATTTCGGAAGAACTTACATTGCAAATTACGCAGAAAGGGTCAAACCCCTTTACGATCTAATTAAACCAGATTTTAAAAGATCCAGTTGGACTCAAACACACACAGACATTTTGAGATCCTTACAAACAGACATGCTAATTAAGACAAAATTAGAAACACGTGATAATACACGCAACCTTGTGATCCGAGTCATCCCAGGGAGATGCGGATTCACATACCTGACCTCTAATGAGGGAGAAAAGGTACCAATTGCATTCAAATCACACTTGTACACAAAAGCTGAACAGAGATTCAGCAACAAAGGAAAAATTGTTCAAGCAGTTCAAACCGCAATAGCTAGAGAAAAAGACATAGCTGACGGTAGACATATCACAGTCAGAACAGCTGAATCAGCCTTCGAGGCACTAACAACACCGTGTAATTTACCAACAACAACATTGAATCCGGAATGGATACAATGGGTAAATTCAATCACAACGGACAAAGTATACTACTACTTTGATCCAGAACTAGAAGAATTGGAAAATCTAAAATATGAAAAGACGTATCCTCTGCCAATCGACATTCTGCCTCTACGACATTACGCCTGTGTAATCTATACAGACGGACATGCTCAACCCTCCGTTTGGGGAGAACATGCATACAATCCCACATGTGAGATTACAAAAGAAGTGTGGCGCGGAGGTAAACTAAGACCTCTATTAACAAAATCACACTCAGTAGAAACTAATTCAGAACTGCAAACTGAAATAATAGCTTTGAAAATGGCGCTAGATAATGCGGATCGCGAATTCCCGACACTTATAGTGTCAGATTCATATTTCTGCGTCAAAGCATATAACAAGGATTTGCAGACATGGATTCAGAACGGTTACAAAGATGACACAGATGCACCAATAAAGCAGAGACTTCTCTGGGAACAAGTAGCTCTTTTGAAGAAAGAACTACCAAAGACTCACGTGACTCACTCACTGAGTCATCAACGTGATGGCGTTCACGTTGTGGGGAATTCATTGGCTGAGACAGCCGCACCGGCAGCCACTAAATCGGCTCCCGTAGATCGAAAAAAGCGTACATTAAAATACATTGACGGTGAAATATTGCTGGCAGTGAAAACGTCATCAAAAGGCGACTGCTCAGCGTTACCGATCAACTATCCACTCAATTATACATACATAATCGATGCAAACTCCGTCCCTTTTGCTCGAATCCCTGGAGTGGGGGATAGAGTGATTCCAAACATGGACAGGAGAAACTTGTTAATCGCAGACGCACACATGGGCGAGGGTCACAGACACCTTAAATTAAAAGATTCTCTGGAAGAATTACAATCACGGTACTGGTGGCCAGGCATGAGCCTGCACTACACCATGTTTGTAAAAAACTGCCCAAACTGCAACAGAGATCGCAGAGGGGAGAGAAGCAGTTTAATACCTCGTCGAATCAAGGCAGATAATATTACCAGCAAAAAGAATGGCTTGCGATTAACATATACAGGCTAGTTTCCACTTATAATGTAGATCCACAGCACTCGGCTGACGTCCGTACTATTATACAAGATTTGCGAGTCTAAATGGCATATACGCTAAGAGCATGCTACGTTCGACCATTTTTTTCTTTTTCTCAGGCAATCCAGCCTGGGGGGGGAAAGAATGGCCAAATGAGCACAGCCCAGCGGGAATCTTCTCACTTCCTTCCTGAGGGTATGGGATGGTGTAAAGAAAAAACCAAGACAGAAAGCAATCTATAATAGAAAGGATATTAGGTTCGGGAGCTGGGTGGGTCAAACATCTAATAAGTATCCAACGTAGTCTAAATAACTTGCCAAGAAATTCTCTGAAGGGATTCAGTCCGTACGAATTATTATTCGGAACTAGGATGTTGATCTCTGACCTTGATAGTCAGACTTCAGTGGTAATAGAAAAAAGCTTTGATGTCAAAGACCGTTTGGCTATTTTGCAGGACTTAAACAAAACAAGAAAAGACCTGAGCAACATACAGTTGAAACAACAGCCAACAACCACTGAAGAATCACCACCTGTCCCAGCAAGACCTGTCTGGATTCCAAAAGTCGGGGATCTAGTCAGGGAGAAGATCGCGGTAAAGAAGGAATTTGGGCCTTCTTACAGAAAAGCAGTTCCTGTCTTGTCTGTCAACGGGACAAGATCAGTTGTACTACCGCCACTTGCTGGAAAAAAGGAGAACCGAGTTGTATCCATCGACCTGGTAAAACCACAACATGTGGCCGATAACAAACAGTAGGCCAAGTGGACTCCCAATAAGTAGCAGAACACCAAGGTTTGCTACCAGTACAGAGGTCCTAACAAAGAGGCTCATCACATTCGAAACGCCTACAGAAGAACAACAAGGACTATGCAACAATGCAATAGAACTAAGACCTCTGAAAACCCAAATAAAGACATTTAGCAGAGACATACCAATCTATAGTGAAGTACCAAGTGAAAATGCAAAAATCAAAAATCCTGAACCAATTGGAACAATTGACAGAACTGCATCCGGTTACTTCATCAACTTCGATGATTCCTCTGAAGGCTTCAGCGAACAAAAGACACAGCCATCATCAAAATCCTTTAAAGACAAAGCGAAGGAACTTTTGAAACAACTAAAAGAAACATATCTGATTTCTCCATGGATTGAATTTTGGGTGGGTTTTGGTGCATTTATCCTCATACTTTGGCTCATCATGGTTTTTACTTTGGGACGCTTCATTGAGGGAAAATATGCTAAAATGGACACAGCAAGTCAGAACATCAACTTGGTCCTCAAACCACACACATCTTCACACGTCGAGAAACGAGAACTTTCTTCAGAACTTTCTTCAGCCAACTTCACAGCAATTCCAATACCTGGTGGGGTAGCCTGGGACAACACTGACTATGAAATTTATGGTCCGGTCGAGATCCTGAAATATCCACACCAAATTAAGATCTCTTTGAGTGACTTTGCAAAACCAAACTCATTTGCTGATGATTGGGACTTTGAAAGTATAAACAATATGATGTCTGACTTAGTAATGTCTGCTAAATTTACAAAACATGATTATTTGCAAGGTTCTACAAATTATGATAGTATGTATTGCTATAACCACTATGGTAACCATTTCTTGCATAAATCTGCACAACCTAGAAATGTTTTAAATTTTAATCAATGGGAACATTGTGCTACACCTCCAAAAGGGAGCTCTAGAACCGTTTATGACAAATATTCATACTTTCAAGGTTTTAACACTAGCAATGCTGAAACATTTTATTATAAATTGTCAAACAAGACAGGGACCAAAACCATGATAACCAACACAACATTGATTTATTCTGATTCATTCTTTGAAAAAATGAATACTTTTGGATTCGATTATTGGGACAAAAATGTTGATTTGAAAAGTGTTTGGGGTACAAAAGAATGGCAAGTACAGGGTATAGAAGCTTTGTTTAGAGCCTGCATGATCCCAGAACAAATGATATTTTTAAATGACACTGTTCAACAAACCACCTGTCTTGGCTTAGCCAAAATCAAAGATTTAAATAACCCGTCTATTCCAAAGCCAACAATGTTTAGCAATAACTCTGATACAGATGAAGAAATAGACATAAACCATATACTTAACCAAAACAGAACACATCCTGATTGGAAACAATGGTTGATCTGGCCCACAGATACAAATAACTGTCAAGATAGATTCCTGAATAAAACACAGGGTTTCAAAATGACCAGGCCAGACCCTAGATATCCCCAAAGACATCACCCAGGGATAATAACAACCTACAGTGTGGGCAAATTATGCCTTCAATGGCTACAGTCTTCCACACTGCCTGAAATTAAGCAACACCTAACTTTACTTACTGATGGTGCTGACTTGCGTGATTTCATAATGGGACCACGCAAACAGCGTCAAAAGCGTTTCATAGCAGCCTCTGTATATGCAGCATACAATGAGGCCTGGAAGGTTACTCAAATTGAAACAGCGGAGAGAATACGGGAAATTGATCGTATTAATTTGGAAAAATCACTTTCTGTAGTGGACAATGGGTTAATGACTCTGTCCTCCAGAATTTTTTCATTGGACAGCATTGTGTCTTCAGCAATCGATATATTATCGCAAGACTTACTGTTATTACAACATGGTCAGTCACAATTGCGTTCTATTGTACAGCTTGGCTGGACGTTACAAAATCTGCGTTCAGGCTATGTGCCTTGGCGTTTAATCAACACAACGTCACTATTCCAAATCTTTAACCTTACTGATAGACAAATCGGTATGGCGCAGAAGGGTGCTGATTATACAATCTTGAGCATTGAAAAACTAGAAAGATTACCGTTGACAATGTCAGAACGACCTGTCAGTGAATGGATAATCCACGGAATCATAAATATTCCAATCTCAACCTTCAGGTTTCAATACTGCCAAAAATATATACAGGCTGGCATGTACGAGAAATTGGGAAAGGGGTACCTTAAAACAACTTGGAACCTGCCCTATTCACATGCATGTGTCAGTAACAAAGGACAGAAAGTGTTTCTTAGTGGCAACAATTGTGCTATGTCACTAAGCGGCACGCTTCTGTGTAACGGTATTAGTTTGCACGGAGCCTGTGAAGGGAATTCATACAACCTTTCATGTCACCAGCAAGGCGCACCTGCAACTGAAATAGAACCATTCTTTCAAAGACTCTATAATGGGAGTTACATTCTTATTGTAGACCGCAGATGTTGTAGTCTTATGCCCGGGACTCCTTATCTCGTCACTACGACGGCGAAGGTCAAGTGCTGTGGACGTTCTTTGTTCCCCAGCTCCTTTCCAGACAGGGAGGCAAGGGCATGGCCCGGTTTGAAAATTACTTCTATTCGAATAGACACTTTAAGCAGAATGAAAACAGTGCTTCTTCAGACGCCTACAAGGCTCACGTCATCTAAAGAAACGTATGATCTACAAGTCGCAAGGACGACTGCAGAGATACATACATTATTATCAACCAATTCCCCCGTACATTTCGCGGAAATCCTGAGCGAAATCTTAAATATTTCTGATACCACTGGGGTCTCAAAGGTATTTAAGACAGTATTTTCGATGGCATTAACACCATTCAAAGCCATACTGGGTATTTTTCCAGATTTCGTCCATTCGATTTTTGGCGGACTTCCCTTGATCCTGGGACTAATTGCAGGAATCCTATTCCTAGTCCTTATTTTTCGATATGGCAACCCATGTCACAGAACAAACTCTCACGACAATGGAAGAAACGATCCTAGCCATTGGATACCGGGACCGGATATCAAAAATCCTGGGACTCTCCCGGCTTAGAGACCTGAACATGACTTGGTTTCTATCATTTCGACCAATGTGGCAAAGGTGTGTTTTACCTGTACTAAGGTGTCTGCTATGCGGAGAAGAATGCGTGTTAGACACCTGTCTGACGCTACAATCGGATGCGCCGGTGGATGCAGATACACTGCTGGTTCCTACCAAGGTTCACGCTTTGTGCTGCCCTCAAAGGCTGCCAATTCTGATGACGGCATTCCTGGAATCTTCACCACTGCGATTGAAGGGTAGTGAAGTTCAAGATGAAAGCAGCATCGAACAGGTACGACCTTCTGTCAGCAATGCAAATCAGAATGTCAATGCAGACAATCATGCGCATGAATGCATGGTTACCCCTATTTCCGACTTAGTGGAACTTTCCCATGAAGCTGTTGACAGTTTTTTCGAAAGCCTGAATGATATGATGTTCTCTCCGGAACAGAAATAGAGACTTTTGAGTAAACTCGCACACGGCGTTCCCTGAATCCGGCCTTCAACTTTAAAAATAAAGTCACATGAACAATTACAATCCAGTTCACGGACAGCAATTTTTTTTCAGCAAGCCAATAAATATTTTTCTATATATTTTTTTCCGGGACACTGATCTTCTGCTTAAAGTAAGAAACTATTCCTAGAGAACTAAGATTTCTATTTTTTAGATACTTTATAGACTTTATATAGACTTTAGCTGCCCGCTGGTATGTTCACAATATATTTTATGTGATGAAATGGTTTCGACTTTTTTTCTGTATAGCCATATTAAGAGCCATTTCATGTGTATTCCTCATATACCAACAAGCAATAATGCATAACAATGCGTGTTTACTTTTGCATTTAATTCATAGCTTAAGTGCATACAATATATATGACTGCAATTTTTCAGTATATTTGAAAATTTCAAAATGCATTTATGTATTTTGGGGTGGTAAGGTATACACTATACTCTATAGTATGTTGTACTATGTTATACTATACATAGATTAGTAGATATGACCATAGTTAGCGTGGAGTGGGTGTCGTGTATTTCTATAGGTTCTGAATCGATCCCCCTATTCCTGACCCTATTCTGGTTAAACTACCTAGCTAGTTAACTAACAGCCAGCCCATGAGGCAAGAAATCCCCCATGATGCAGATACCGTTATCTGACGCAGTCACACTACGGCACAGGAACGTGTTATCTGATTAGGTCATAACGCTTGAGATCTAATTAGACAAGCGACATTCCTCCAGCCCCTGATAAGGCATACGACGTTCTCATAACAAATCAAAGCTATGACAACCTGGATAATCCGTGCGGCCATTGTTTTGATTTCACAGAGAACTTTAGTAAAGAATGTGCTAACGAGCAAGTCGTATGACATCTTTATTGACGTACCTATGTCCATCCTTACGTCAATCCCGGCACCTTTAAGGTATAAATATTGCCGACCTTGCCCTATGCAAAACACACGCGTGGTGACAAGACGGAGCAGCCATACTTGCCGAAGCCGAGAGCAGAAGCAGACCCCGCAGGCAGCAGCCCCGCCTTCCTGACGCGCTGAGAGACGCGCTGCTATCTCAAGCCGAGAGACCCAGCACCGGCGCTTCTGGGCAGCCCTCGCAGGCAGCCTGGAATATCGAGAGCAGAGAAAGAGATACCATTCCTCATTCATCCTAAATTCCAGGTACAGAACTGAATAACCCCTCCTAGAGAATTCTTTAGTTATTCACTTGGCAAAAACAAACTTAACTTAAACTGTAACTTTCTATTCCCGCCCACGTATTAGACTTAGGTCAGGTACACGGGGTAGGCGTATTTAGAAACACCAGTTGAGCACGTTTAGTCAAATGTAGATGTGTATGTAAATATATTTTAATCATTTTAAAGCATCATATGGCTCAGAAACCATATCAATGTTTTTACAGTATTATTTTATACTATTGCTTTTAATGTATGCACTTTACTTAACTATAAGTATTGCAATAATATCGATCCATTTCTCTTGTACGAGAAAAGAGACTGATCAATAAATAACACCTTTTATTGAACACGCCCGTCTCTTCCTTTTCTCTACATTCTGATGAGACTAAGAATGCACGTACTGACTGAGTAAAATAATTGCCTTGTGCTCACACGACTCTTGAGATTGACTCTTGATTAGGGGAGAGCAAAGTTGTCATGTTCTATGGTTGTCAGAAACTAAATCCCTTCTTGTCTAATCAGGGGAGTTAATCCTTCCTTGAACATTCGAGAAAGTTTCTAGCGAACTCTGAGCTTAGCTGGCAAACCCAAAAATTAAGTCTAGTATCGACAGTAGTAGACCTAGTTAACGTCTGGCCTAGGCCTTTACTGCTGTAGGTACTATTCCAATGCGCAGAGCCTATTGGGAAAATAGGAGCTACACTACACTTGAGGAAAATGAAACTTCTTATCATTGACGAAGTAAGCATGGTTTCCAATGTCATGCTTGCCTTTGTGCATTTGAGAATGCAAGAAGTTCTCAAAACAGAGTATGATGTGTTATTTGGTGGCAAACACATCATTGTTTTCGGAGATCTTCTGCAGCTGACACCAGTGAAAGGGCAACCTGTGTTCAAAATGCTCACGCATGAAGATACCAGGAAGTGCCTAGGCAGCATTGGCAACGTCAATATATGGTTAAACTTCAATTATGCTGAACTGCATGAAAATATGCGTCAGGCGAAGGATGAAGTTTACAAGACTATTCTACAAGATGTTAGAATTGGAAAAGTGACCGAGCATGGGAAAGAAGCTTTACATGCACGATTACTATCAAATTTATATCCAGAACAAGATGTTGTGCCTGAGAATATTTTTCAGAAAATTACTGATAAGAAATCTGGAATATGTTTGATGCCAACTCTTGCAGAATGTGCCAAATTCAACAACAAAATGTTGCATTTAGAAAAGCAAGAGATTGTGAAACTGGAAGCTATTGACAGAGTAGAGCATATGGGATCAACAATTATTTTGTCTGAGAATCTGAAAACAAAATTGGATTCATTAGAGAAGAGTATATCTAAAACTGCAGGTTTTGAAAAGACTCTGAATGTGTGCTTGAACTGCCGTATAATTTTAAGAAGGAATTTACATGTTGAAAGAGGTCTGGTAAATGGATCAATGGGTAATGTTGTTGATTTTGTAAAATACAGAAATAGAGATGGAATCGAATTTTTAAAAATTAAATTTGATGGCATTGAGGAAGTACAGCTAATTGGTCGTTGCTCTGCTAGATTTTTGCTTGTAAAAGACTTATATGTTCGCCGTAAGCAGTTTCCTGTTTGCTTGGCATATGCGGTGACAATCCATAAATCGCAAGGTTTAAGTGTAGACTGTGCATTGGTGAATATTGGCAGTTCTGTGTTCAAGGAGGGTATGGCATATGTGGCATTGTCACGAGTTAGAACTTTATCGGGATTGTACTTGATTGAGTGTGATGTCACAAAAATTTGTGCGGATCTAGATTGTGTTAAGGAATACAATAGGTTAAGAAGAGAGTATGCGCCACATTTGCCTCAGTATCCTTTGTTTGAGAAACGTGTGGTAGGCCGGAAACGAAGAAATGTGACCAATACTGGGGAGGTTGTAGCAAAAAGACGAAAAGTCGATGAACCTAAAATTACAAGCAGAAACAAAAAGGATTCTGTTGAAGATGTTGTTGGTTTTCAATTTGAAAACAGTTCTGGTGTCAACTGCTATGCTAATGTAGTGGTTAATGTTTTGTTTTCTCTAGAAAATGTAAAAGAAGAGATTGTGGTCAATTCTGATCAAAGATTTTGCAGTTTGTTAAATTCTGTGTTAGAGAAATGTAGCACTGATAGAAGAAACATAGAAAGTGTGTCTGAAATTCGAAATCTGTTAGACAGATGTTCAGGCCAAACACAATTCTCTCAAAATATTCAGCAAGATTGTCAGGAGTTTTTAATGTATATGCTTGATGTATTGCATGCTGAAGGTGTAGATGTAGATCAGCTGTTTGGGCTTTCTTATCAATGGCAGCATGACTGCGAGAACTGTATGGTATCAAGTACTACTAGTGTAGACTCAGAAAGATTTATATATTTAACTTTGCCAGACAGTAAATCAGTCTCCTTTAATAAGCTAGTAAAAGCAGCTGATCACAACATGGAGTGTAGCCAATGTAAATCTGAAATGATGTCCACATTATTTATACGAACATATGGCCAGTATGTCATTTTAATGTTCCAACGATGTAGGCCTGATGGAACAAAATTGACAACTTTAATTAAAAACTTTGTAGCTTCGCAGTTGTCAATATCAGGAAGGACTTTTGTAACTGCAGCAATTATATATCATGACGGCCCTTCAATAAGATCAGGACATTACACAGCTTATTTAAAGTCTAGAAATGGCTGGTCATTCTGCAACGATTCTGTTTTAATTTTCAAAAAAAAATTGCCGTATGACCTTAAAAACTCTTACCTGGTGTTTTTAAAACCAAAATTTTAGGGAAATAATCTTGGGATGTGCTCTGTGGAATTTCAAGAAGTTCTAATGGCTCCTACACAATTTGGCCTTGAGGATAAGTGTAGTTCAGAGCCATAACTTCTAACCATAAGACTGGACGTCATGGAGAAATAAGTGCACTTTGAATGAGTTCAGAAAAACTATTTCTTTTTATAAGCTAATTGAAGCAGCCAATCAAAACATAGAGTAGAGGGAATGTAAGTCTGCAACGCTGTCTACTGTTTTACATTGCTTTGTGATTGAAAGTGATGTAGAGAATTAAATAATTGTAGTAGTCATAGAGTTAGTGTAAGTCTGCTTCATAGTAAGCAGTATCAGTGTCATAGGAAATGTAGAACATGACTGAGCAAGAAGGGGAAGATATTACTATTCCAGGATTGTGAAAATGATCTTCAACATTTTAATTCTGAAAGTTGCGGAAATGCCAAATGACGGGATTGGCTTACAAGAAATCCAAGAGTTATAAATGGGTCTGACAAGATTTGGCCTTGTGGAAACTTGTGGTAGAGAGCAAGAAGTCATTTATTGCATGTAACATGTTTTTAAAAACGATGGAGATTTTCTTTCAGAAAGTGGCGGGCTGAAAGTAATAACAGCACAAAAGAGTGTAAGCTGTTCATAGGACATCCTTTGACGTCATGGAAAGTAAGTTAACTTTAAGGAGTTCTGAATTCTGATTTCTTATGTTGTATGGGTTTTTTAAACACAATCATTTTGATTGTGTTTTTTTTTCCCCGCTGTTATATGATGAATACCTTCAAGTCACTGTTTTAGTGAATTTTGATACATTCTGAGAACAGCAAAAATAAACCATTTAACATGTATAATTAATTCTGTACTGTTTGCATTTATGATGTATATGTAGAACTGTGTAGGAGGCATGGAGAAGGTGAGGCTTCTGTAAGTGTCAAAGTTGTTGCATGCAGTGCTGCACTTCTGCGTATTCTTTCATATGCTAGACTACATCTGCACAATGAGATACCTAAGCAAAGGAAACACAAGTGATGTGATTGTGAAATGAGCAAAATAAATTGCACGTATTTCAATTACATCACCTGTGTTTCCTATCATTACGAATCACATTGTGCAGATCAAGTTTAGGTCTGTCCAGGGAAACATAGGAGGTTTGGACTTTGTTCAAGAGTGCAGTGGACATGACTCACTTCATTGGTAGACCTTCACATGTATTATGTCCTCTATTCTCTTCAACAACTCGAAATTTCATCTGCAACCCTGAGAAGGCCTCACCTCAAACAAACCTCTGGATAGGACACATCTTATTGGCATCCTGAAGCAATTATTTAAAATTTTAGTGTCTTGCGACACTTTTCTGAGACAACAGCAATGCAAAAGATGCACCATGTTTTAAGATAGGCCTCACTTCATCTGCATCAAGATACTGTTAGTTTAAAATGTATATCTTTAGGACTGTGTAGGGGGCCTGGAGAAGCAGAAGCTTCTGTAAGTGTCAAAGTTGTTGAAAAACTGTTTGTCCTTCAATCTTTTCCCTTGTCTTTTGTAATTTTTAAATACATGTTTTAATATTTTTGAAATGTTTGTTCTCTCTTTCACAGATTGAAAGTATAAAAACAAAAAGTGAGTAATTTAACGACAATTATAAGGTAAATGCTTTGTACTCTTTTCGTTACATTTCTATCACATTCACCTACTATTAGTTCCACTGCTTCATTTCTTTAACCCTCAGTTTCCTGCCTTTGCTACTTCCCTCATTCCTTTCTCTATTACCTACTTACTCAACTCCTTCCACTCTTTTTCTCAGTCCCTCTCTTCTCATAGTTCCTCACTCTTGTTCACTCACTCCGTCTCTATTACTCTTAGTGTCTTTGACTGATCACTCTATCACTACTTGTTCATAATGCTTTCTCTGTGTAGTTGAAGCACACTAAGGGGCATATTATGAACACAGCCAATAAAATTATTGCTCTTTTTATTGGCAGAAAACTGGTGCAAAAGTGGTTTTAGCGGCAGTTTTCTGCCGCAAAAGCAGCTTTAGCGACACATTTCTGCCAATAAAAGCTGCAAAACTTTTATTGCCTATGTTGATGATATGGCTCTATGTTACTTACATTTCTTTGCCGTTTCAATTAATCTTTTTCTGTTATTTTTTGTTTTCTGTTTTTTATTTTTTCTCTCTGTTATTCCTCATGTTTTAATCTTATTTTGAGCATTCACTCACATTCTCCAAGAAACTCTTCTTTGTGAATGTTATACTCTCTTTTTTTTTCTTTCACTTCGTTATCTATTTTGTTTTTCACAATTATACCCTCTTCCGTCTTTTCTTCGGTAAATAGATCTATTAAACAGTATCTCTTCTTTACTCCCTATAGCTGTCTTTCTTTTAACATCACTCTCTGTTTACTTTCATTATACTTACTCTTTTTTTAAAAAAAAAAAATTTTTTGGTTAGCTCTCGGTCCGCGTACCGGGAAGCTAACCCGGGAGCGAACCAAAAGAAATAGAGCTTGCCAGAGTGCTAAACATTCTAGCAATTTTTTTTGAAAGGGAAGGTAGTTCTGAAAAGAACTTTTTTTTTTATATTTTTGTTGTTTTATATTTTTTTTGTATTTTTTGAACATTTTTTGTTTTTTTTGTATTTTTTGAACGATTTTATATTTTTTTTGGTTTTTTTTGGGGGGGGAAACAACAAAAAACAGGCGTTGAAAAGGGCTCAACAGGAGCAAAAAAAAAATTACTGGGGGCGGTTAGGGCAATCATGGTGTTCATACGCCAGGTTGAGTGCATTGATGCTCATGTTGCCACACGCTAACAACGCACGACAGTGCATACAAGAGTGTATCATGTGGCCAAAATGTTCTTGTATATTTGGCACAGTTTCCCGTGCCTCTTCTGGTGTTAATGAAATTGGTATTCTTGGTCTGGCCACAGGAGTTGATCTTGGATTGTCCTGCATATCCCTTATTTCCGCCCGGCTGTAATTTAGTGGATGCTTCCTTGTCATGTGCCTGTGCATTGTGTGATTTCCATAACTATATTTCTTGTCCGTCCCTCTTGATAATTGTTCTTTGCATATGAGGCAGGTGACATACCTCGCATTGACTTTTTTTTGGCCACGAGGGATCGAATAAAACTGCCAGATGAAACTGGCTTTCTTTCTGGAAACCCGGGGCACCTCTTCTAAGAACTGTGGTTCTTCTCCCTCCTCATCCATTTCTTCATCTTCCTCCTCAGTGTTGGTAATGACCTGGGGAGGTGGTCCTCTCTTCCCATGAGGAGGTGGAGGTGGTGGTGGGGGTGCACCAGCTGAAGCTACCAATGAAGCCATTTCTCATATAGTAGTAAAGGTCTTCCTCTCACAATGATGAAAGTCAGAGTGAGGAAAGAAGGAGGGGTTTTCATCATTTGGGAAAAACAATACTTCTCAACCAATGAAAAGTGTTATTTTTAGGTCACCTGACCTAGCCTTACATCATTATGAAACCAAAAGTGAAATGAACCAATGAAAAGTTTTATTAACAAGTCACATGACCTCTCACGCTCATGTTACGCACTGCGGAACGCGCCCCGGTCAGCTTCCGGGTCGCTGCCCTTCGCGCCTCGGTCCGCGCCCCGGGACACTTCCGGGTGCGCTAACGCGGTACGTCACAAGACGCATTACGCGGCAACGCGATACGTCGCGCTTTCGCGACGCGCCGCGGATCGCTTCCGGGGAGCTGCGTTTCGCGCCTCGGTCCGCGCCCCGGGGCACTTCCAGGTGCGCTAACGCAGTACGTCATAAGACGCATTACGCGGCAACGCGATACCATCACTATGTTGATATCTTACCGGTTCGCGGACCGGGTCGCGGCATCAATTTGAGCTAACGGAAAGCTTCCCGGTTCGCGGACCGGGAGCGAAACAAAAAAAATATTTAAAAAAATTTATTAATAAATATATAAAATAAATTTTTGGATTTAAAGAAGAATACATTTTACAGCTATAGATATTAGCTTTTAAAAAACCAATGATATTCACTGAAAAAACCATAGGTTATAGACCATATATAGTTAGGAATTAGCATTTACAAAACCTTGAAAATTCACTGAAAAAACCATAGGTTATAGACCATATATAGTTAGGAATTAGCATTTAAAAAACCTTATTTTACTCACACAAAACCATTGAAATTCCATATATAGTTAGTTGTACTAACTATATATCGCGCACCCGCAATCCACTGCTGATCATGTCACATATTACATCATTCATGACATGGTCAGTGACATCACTGATGACATCACTGATGACATCTCAAATGACATCACTGATGACATCACTGATGACATCTCAAATGACATCACTGATGACATCACTGATGACAACATCCAGTGACTGTATTTTTCTGTAAAGTTAAAATATGTCTTGAGTGGATGTATAAGTGTCTGGATGAAGGATTTAGTAGGTGCATGACTGACTGTATGAGTGAGTGATTAAATGTGCCTTATCCACGGTTTAATAACGCTGCCTTTTGCTTTATATAAGTTTTCAAATTGTATGAAATATATACCAATAGGTCGTTATGAACCTTTAGGTAGTGCTTTTCTTCATGAGGTCTGGTCGCTTCCATACAGATACAGATGTTTCAAAGATGATCAAGAAGTTTATCTGAATGGAGAGGAATGCACTGAGACGCCAGATCATTCACTAATGTGTAGGCACATACAGTTACACGGTTCATGCAACAAACACCGACCAAATATGGCTTGCGTGTTGCAAGGCACGCCAGTTCCTGCTATCATCCCCACGTTCAAGTTGTTGGAAAATGGTAGTTATTTGATGCTCAATAATGAAGATTGTTCTGGGTTAATTAAAAGTATTCCTTTTATCGTAACAGTAAGTGAACGGGTTATTTGCTGCAGAAATGTTCTATTTCCTCCCACACATGAACATAGGGAGTTTTCAATCTGGCCACAAATACCAACCTTGGGAGCACATTTCAACGGCATGGCAAGAATAAGAGCTCTTTTGTCTCAGAGAGAGGTGGCCTTGAGTTCGGCCCGTGAAACTTTCGTGCTTCACATAGCGAACACCCGTACAGAGGTGCAGACCCTTTTAAATACTGATTCGCCTTTGCATTTCAGCGACATGGTTCGGACTATCTTTAACGCGTCCTCCACAAAGGCCCTGGCGCACTTTTTTAAAGTTGTTACCAGTGGTCTCGTGACTTCATTTGAGAAAATCTTTGGAGTCATCCCTGCTTTCTTTCATTCTATTTTTTCCACTCTGCTTCGTGGATTCCCATTTTTACTTGCATTACCAGCGGACGCTCTTGTGCTTTTTTACATTTTTAAATATGGATGTCCCTCCTGTGCAAGCTCCCACCCTGCAGCTGCTGACACTGTTCCGCAATCGCATGCTAGAATATTATGGCACAATGCCGTTGGCGATATTAAGTACGGCATATGGATTATCTTTTCGATTCTCCTACTTCACCTGTGTCCAGCCTGTATTTCACTGCCTGACCTGTGATTTCGATTGGGCCATTGATTTGTGTCTCTGCGGACCGGTTTCTCCTGACGTCGACTTTAATCAGCTGATGACTCCTATCATAACTCACGAGTTGGTTTGTCCTGGCGAAAGGATTATGGCTGTGGCATTGATGCATGGACTAATTGGTCCTTGGAATTTACTGGCGGCAACACAGTCTTTCTTGGAACAGAGCTTTCTTGAAAACCCACCGAGCTGTCCTCTGATGGTGATAGAGGATCCGGTGCTGGGAGAGCACGTATGTTCTTTTCCGCTTTTAAATTGGATGGCTGAACTCTTTTCGGATGAAGACGGTGACTTCCTATTGGAGGCTGTTGCAGCTTATTTTGCATACACAGTTATGTCATAGACCTTTTTCATGTTTGATATGCTGAGTACTAGCATTTCATTGACAATTCATTGACTTATTTGTCAAGTTTTTATTATTTAGCTTGCCTATTGGCTTAAGACTCGATAAAGTACTTGGCTGTTTTATTTTTCTTTAGCATTAAATTTTCCTAGTTTTTAATGTTTTACCTTGCGGACCGTCCACATATAAAGTTGCAATCTGCTCTCATGAGATGGCACTTCTATTATCTTATTCAGTTCGTTTCCGGATCATGGGGAGGTGTCATCTAGGTCCTGGATATCTTTACACCGTGTTAAGTTAGCATGGGCTCATTACCGGTTTAAACGCCATTTTTCCTTTTTTGCAACTTCTGCACACGACACTTAGTTGTTGCTTTAGCTTTCAACCTAGTAGTTCATCGTGGTTTACATGAGAATAATATCTTATTGCTCTACTATCTGCTTTGCTTGTTAAACTATATCTGTACAGCGAGTGCTGAAGTTTCAAGAACAACACGATACAGAATTGTTATGAGGTCTGATCTCCACGACTTCATACTCATAACATAAGTGCAGCTTCTGCCAATTCTGGGCATGAGGCGGGTTTTATATTGCTTGATGCGGTTCACATGAAGAGAGAGCTGGTGTATGCTGATGTGATTCCTTCAAATCTAAGACACTAAAGTATGGGCACGCCCTAAACCAACACAAACAGACCTTCTTAGCAAATAATATAATATGTGTATTAGGGAGGGTGAGATATAAGCAGCCGCGGGCCGTGGAGGGAGTTACGGTGGGGCAGGGAGGCGGGGAGGGGGAGGGGCAGGGTGGAGCCCTCTCCACCCTGCCCCTCCCCCTCCCCGCCTCCCTGCCCCACCGTAACTCCCTCCACGGCCCGTGGCTGCTTATAAGTGTTGCTAACTCTTATTCATTTACAGCATGTTAACATACTGTCACCATTCGCTTTTTATGTACTAGTAACTATGCTGGTAATTTTGCTACTGATAATATGTGTACTTGTATTATCTAAGATACTACGCCTGAGAAGACGGCATTAGTAAATAAACATTTCAAATACACATGTGTTCTTCTTAACTCCATGTTCTGGTTTCTAAGAAATATATAACGACCGACTGTTCATGAGTTCCACGTATCCTGAGGTACTATAAGTTCATATTCTGGATTGTCTAAACATTGAGAGTTTGTTATATCCAATGTGACACTGTACCTAGCTTGCTAAGGGGTTTTTGATTACTAAGGTGAGTTTTGGGGCACCCTAATTCGCCGAGGTTCCAATCCTCTGTCCACAGTTCTGTGTGAGAACAGAAACCCTGCGACAGGGGCACCCCCGACCCTTGCTGGAGCTTCATCACACTTGCGATACAACTCCAGCAATGCGCCACCTTTACGGCACAGATACATCACGCATCTGTGCTGTTTTTGCCCCATGATGCGCCGCATTGTAAATGCAGCACACCATAGGTGACGGAACAGCGGCACAGAATGACTAACACATCCCTGGTGATGCGCCAGTCATCATAAATCTATCCCTATGCTTCTTATCTTGTTAGAGATGAACCGCCATATGTATCATCAACGTTTTTTGCATTTCCTAAATAGCGAACTTTAAGGAATAAATAGCGATTCTTTACCATTCCTAGTTTGCGATGAGCTATTTGCTAATTACAAATTACCCATTCATTTCCTTCATTTCCATAGGGCGGTTGGACTCACTTTTAGCTCGAACGGCTGAATGGATTTCCACGAAACTTGGCAAAATTGTAGGGACTGGTAGCCCGATGTGCCTTTGCTATGTCTCAAGATATATGCTCCAGTGGTTTTTACGAAAATTAACTTTGAAAAATATATATTGGGCTCCATTGGCCTATATATATGTTGGAGCCCAAATGTAGCCCAATGTAGCCCAATGAAGCCCAATGAAGCCCAATGTAGCCCAATGTAGCCCAAAGATGGCCGCCAGAGACAAAAAAAACAAATGTAGCCCAAATATCAGCCAGATGTAGCCCAACTATAGCCCAGTGACAGAATGACCAATCAGCTTCGCAAACCTCCGTTACGCGAAGCGGAGCGCTGTTACAGATATATATCTTTTTTTGAACGTTAATTTCTCAAAATCCACTGGAGCACATATATTGAGACCTAGCAAAGGCACATCGGGCTACCAGTCCCTAATATTTTACCAAGTTTCGTGCAAATCCATTCAGCCGTTCGATTATTATTATTATTTTTTTTTTTGCCCCGCGGGGCCCTTTTAAAACCTCCACATCAAACCTAGGGGGTCAGCGAGGATCTACTATGCCCCCTTATGGTCATTTGCCCCTTCGCTTTGGCCTCCTCTTGTCTCTCGATCCTACCGAGAGACAAGATGGCGGCCGCTACGGACTGTTTAGAATGTTTACAGATGCCGGAGAACCAATCAGCTTCGCTTCACAAAGCTCCGTTGCGCGAAAAGTACGCGTACTGGAGCGCTGCCCGGTCCGCTGTTACAGATATATATCTTTTTTTAAACGCTAATTTCTCAAAATCCACTGTAGCACATATATTGAGACCTACAAAAGGCACATCGGGCTACCAGTCCCTACAATTTTGCCAAGTTTCGTGCAAATCCATTCAGCCGTTCGGGCTAAAAGTGAGGCCAACCGCCCTATGGAAAACTCAATGTTAAAAACACGTTTTGGGACCCCCCTTTTTTCTCGACCCCCCCTGGACGAACCCCCCCCCCAATTTTCAGGGGCTGCTCAGAAACAAAATGTGCCATTTTCCTGAAAATTTCAGCCAATTCCGTCCACAAACGCCAAAGTTATTTGACATAGAATTTTCAAAAATCCCATAGAGAAAAAATCCTAACTATATATACCTACTGGCGACCGCCAGTAGGTAATATATATATATATATATATATATATTTTACCTACTGGCGGTCGCCAGTAGGTAGTTATAGTTAGGACCTATATATATATATATATATATATATATATATATATATATATATATATATATTACCTACTGGCGGTCGCCAGTAGGTATATATAGTTAGGATTTTTTCTCTATGGGATTTTTGAAAATTCTATGTCTAATAACTTTGGCGTTTGTGGACGGAATTGGCTGAAATTTTCACAGGAAAATGGCACATTTTGTTTCTGAGTAGCCCTTGAAAATTTGGGGGGGTTCGTCAAGGGGGGGCCGAGAAAAAAGGGGGGTCCCAAAACGTGTTTTTAACATTGAGTTTTCCATAGGGCGGTTGGCCTCACTTTTAGCCCGAACGGCTGAATGGATTTGCACGAAACTTGGCAAAATTGTAGGGACTGGTAGCCCGATGTGCCTTTTGTAGGTCTCAATATATGTGCTACAGTGGATTTTGAGAAATTAACGTTTAAAAAAAGATATATATCTGTAACAGCGGACCGGGCAGCGCTCCAGGACGCGTACTTTTCGCGCAACGGAGCTTTGTGAAGCGAAGCTGATTGGTTCTCCGGCGTCTGTAAACATTCCAAACAGTCCGTAGCGGCCGCCATCTTGTCTCTCGGTAGGATCGAGAGACAAGCGGAGGCCAAACCGAAGGGGCAAATGACCATAAGGGGGCATAGTAGATCCTCCCTGACCGTTTAGGTTTGATGTGGAGGTTTTAAAAGGGCCCCGCGGGGCAAAAAAAAAAAAAAATAATAATAATCGAACAGCTGAATGGATTTGCACGAAACTTGGCAAAATTGTAGGGACTGGTAGCCCGATGTGCCTTTGCTAGATCTCAATATATGTGCTCCAGTGGATTTTGAGAAATTAACGTTCAAAAAAAGATATATATCTGTAACAGCGCACCGCTTCGCGTACTTTTCGCGTTACGGAGCTTTGCGAAGCGAAGCTGATTGGCTCTCCGGTGTCTGTAAACATTCCAAACAGTCCGTAGCGGCCGCCATCTTGTCTCTCGGTAGGATCGAACAGCTGAATGGATTTGCACGAAACTTGGCAAAATTGTAGGGACTGGTAGCCCGATGTGCCTTTGCTAGGTCTCAATATATGTGCTTCAGTGCATTTTGAGAAATTAACGTTCAAAAACAAGATATATATCTGTAACAGCGCTCCGCTTCGCGGAGATAAAATTATATGTGTATTACCTAGCTGTTGCTAACACCAGTTAGCGACGGCTAGTAGAAGATAGCGACCATCTTGGGCCCCACTTTGCATGTGAGTGATATTTATCACTAATGACATGCAAAGTGGGCATGCCAAGATGTTAGCGACTGGAAACAGTCGCTAACATCGCTATCTGCTATTATCAACTTTTGGAAATATTCGAGATAAGCGCGAATATCTCCAAAAGCTACCACCTGCCCTGAGCAGTTCTTAGCCATGTTATCCAATGGGAGGTGGATAACATGGCTAAGAGCATTAGCTCGGTAATGCATGAATATCGCTGAGTTTTCAGCAATATTAATGCATTGCGGTCGTTTTTTATCGTATTTGCGATAAACCTTGATAATAGCAAGGTTTATCTGCGATAATTTCTGACGGTAAAAAAATCGTTGCTAAGCATCGTTAGGGATAAATATCTCTTAACTTTGGTAATATGCCCCAACGTCTGTTAACGTTCGATTCGAAGGAAATCAGGAAGTGTTGAAAAACATTGTCTGCGCCATCTTGTCTTTTTTCAAATGCCACACTTTTGTCGTGCACGGCAGCCATTTTAGATGCCTTGACCAGACCCACTCTGTGCACGCTGTCGATCCTTAGCATGGCTCCCCACCCTCGCAAGCATCTCCCCCAGGCAGTGGTCACCCCCGCTCTCTGTCTTATGCATGGGTAATAAACCTCCCCCCATCTGCGCTGCTCTTCCCTGAGAATCACACCCTGTGCCCGCCCGACACCTCCCTTTTGCCCTATTCACTACCGCACCCTCTGACACTCCTTTTCCTCTGTGTCCGATTGTCCAGGCTGGTCCTAGGGTATCAGCTAGCCCTGCAGATGTAGTTTATGGCCACAGCTGTAAAGAATCACCCCTCTTCAAAGGAGTTATAGTAGATCAAGGCCCACACTCGATGAGATCCGTCACAGCAGAAGCGTTGCTATTATCTGAAAACCATCCTGTATTGTGATTGGGGAGGGGACCGAGCCTGAAGCGGAAGATTCCAGGGATGACTCTTTGTACATCAAAGTTTTTACAATTATGTGTCACATTAAAAATATATAGCACTCCGACAAAGTAGTAAGATTATAAAACTTTAATAATTTATAAATATATACAAGAAAACAAAAATAGTAATAACATATAAACATTTTTAGGGAAAAACAACGAAGTAGCGGTCGGCTGTGCGAATAGTCCCAACGCAGCACAACGTCCAGATTTCCGGCGTGGGGCGTCGCTGGGGGTGGGTCATCAGTAGCAAACTGTTGTGCGAATAGTTCCAAGGCAGCAGAACGCGCTGAAATCTAGATGACACGAAAGTGATGTCTAGTAAGTTGCCACCCAGCAAATAACGGCGTGGGGCGTCGCGGGGGGTGGGTCATCAGTATCAAACTGTTGTGCGAATAGTTCCAAGGCAGCAGAACGATGGCACCAAGGTGATGTCCAGTAAGTTGCCGCACTGGTTTTGGTATCCTACAATGCTGCTCCGAATAACGGCGTGGGGCGCCCCGGGGGAGGCGGCGTGAACGGGCCTCTCCAGGTGGAGTGTCATCTGTTGTAGTGGGGCGCCCCTTTACCGTTTCAGTTGCCATTCCGTCCGTTTTTGGTCCACTGTGTCAAAAGCCGCAATTCAGCTGAGTTGCGCCCACTCTTGCGGTGCAGCGATAGGCGGCTGTCACAGGACTCTCAAAATGGCGGCAGGCTGTTTCCTTTTTGGGCCTGGTCCACTGAAATGGCCCTGGGACACCTTGGAAATCGGACGCTTGTCTGCTAGGTCTTGGACCCCATTCTCGAAAGCGTCCCCTCCGCCTTGAGAATTCATCAAAAGTTTTGGGGGCCCCGACTCCTGCAGGCTTCTGGTGGGGAGCGGCTGCCATGATTGCTCGCGGAATGACCACGACTGAGCTACGAGATGGTGGTGCTCTCATGCTGACGCCAGCTTCAGTCTGAAACATCCAGAAACAAGGTGGGGCTTTCATCGTTTGGGAAAAAAAAAAGTTTTCATCCAATGAAAAGTGTTGTTTTTAGGTCATATGATCAAGCCTTCCATCATTAGGAAACCAAAAGTAAAATGAACCAATGAAAAGTTTTATAAACAAGTCACATGACCTGTTATGCGGCATAGGGTATAAAATGCGGAGAAAATACGTTGGCACGTGAGGCGGCGTCAGTAGCGGACCGATGTGCGAATAGGCCGAAGGCAATACAATGCGCCAAGATCCGGATGGCACCGAGGTGGTGTCATAGTTGAGAGTTCTGAGCAGCGGTTGTAACACTGTCTGAAGCTTATTTGCAGCTGCTGCAGCTTCACTACGCGCCAAGATCCGGATGGCACCGAGGTGGTGTCTAGTAAGGTGCACTGGTGTGGCCATCCTACAATGCTGAAAGTCGGCGTGGGGCGCCCCGTTGGCCTGTGAGTTTGCGTCAGTAGCGGACCGATGTGCGAATAGGCCGAAGGCAGCACAACGCGCCAAGATCCGGATGGCACCGAGGTGGTGTCTAGTAAGTTGCCGCACTGGTGTGGCCATCCAACAATGCTGAAAGTCGGCGTGGGGCGCCCCGTTGGCCTGTGAGTTTGCGTCAGTAGCGGACCGATGTGCGAATAGGACGAAGGCAGCACAACGCGCCAAGATCCGGATGGCACCGAGGTGGTGTCTAGTAAGTTGCCGCACTGGTGTGGCCATCCTACAATGCTGAAAGTCGGCGTGGGGCGCCCCGTTGGCCTGTGAGATGGCGTCAGTAGCGGACCGATGTGTGAATGGGGCCGAAGGCAGCGCAACAATATTTTCGGAATAGAAGACACCACTAGGCGCTGAGATGCCAAGATCCGGATGGCACCGAGGTGGTGTGTAGCAAGTTGCCGCACTGGTGTGGCCATCCTACAATGCTGAAAGTCGGCGTGGGGCGCCCCGTTGGCCTGTGAGTTTGCGTCAGTAGCGGACCGATGTGCGAATAGGCCGAAGGCAGCACAACGCGCCAAGATCCGGATGGCACCGAGGTGGTGTCTAGTAAGTTGTCGCACTTCTGTGGCCATCCTACAATGTTGAAAGTCGGCGTGGGGCGCCCCGTTGGCCTGTGAGATGGCGTCAGTAGCGGACCGATGTGCGAATGGGGCCAAAGGCAGCGCAACAATATTTTCTGATTTGAAGACACCACAAGGCGCTGAGATGCCAAGATCCGGATGGCACCGAGGTGGTGTCTAGCAAGTTGTGGCACTGGTGTGGCCATCCTACAATGGTGAAAGTCGGCGTGGGGCGCCCTGTTGGCCTGTGAGATGGTGTCAGTAACGGACTGATGTGCGAATGGGGCCAAAGGCAGCGCAACAATATTTTCTACAATATTTTCGGAGTAGAAGACACCACAAGGCGCTGAGATGCCAAGATCCGGATGGCACCGAGGTGATGTCTAAGTTGCGGACCGATGTGCGAATGGGGCCAAAGGCAGCGCAACAATATTTTCTGAAGAGAATACACCACAAGGCGCTGAGATGCCAAGATCCGGATGGCACCGAGGTGATGTCTAAGTTGCGGACCGAAGTGCGAATGGGGCCAAAGGCAGCGCAACAATATTTTCTGACTGACACCACAAGGCGCTGAGATGCCAAGATCCGGATGGCACCGAGGTGATGTCTAAGTTGCGGACCGATGTGCGAATGGGGCCAAAGGCAGCGCAACAATATTTTCTGAAGAGAAGACACCAAAAGGCGCTGACATTCCAAGATCCGGATGGCACCGAGGTGGTGTCTAGCAAGCTATGCAGTTGAGTTGTGTGCGCACTTGTGGCGAATAGGTCGAAGGCAGCATAACAATGTTTTCTGAATAGAAGACACCACAAGGCATTGAGATTCGGTTACCACCGGGGTGATGTCTAGCAAGTTGCCGCACTGGTGTGGCCATCCTACAATACTGCTCCGAATAACGGCGTGGGGTGCCCGAAGGGGGGGGGGGGAGCCGGCGTGAATGGGCCTTCCTAGGTGGAGGCTCGTCTGCTGTAGTGGGGCGCCCCTTTACCGTTTCAGTTGCCATTCAGCTGAGTTTCGGCTGCTGTTGATGCTACAGCGACAGGCGGCTACAAGAGGACTCTCAAAATGGCGGCCTGTTCTTTGGATTTGGGCCTGGTCCACTAAAATGGCCCTGGGACACCTTAGAACTCGGACGCTCGATTTTTATTTCCTTTCCTGTACATGCAAAAAAAGGTAAATGCCCGGTACGTTACACGCTTCATCTGCCACGATGAACTCTCCAGAGGAACCGAAAAAAAATATAGTTGTGGTAACTATACCATGCATCGTCATATGGAGAGGTGGCACCAATTAATTATAGTGCTGCATAAAAGAGAGATTTGGAGGAGAACCCCTGACCTGCTAGTACATTCATCAAAGAAGTGGCACTGAGAGCTTCAGAGGCAAGGGAAACGGTCCCAAATATTTAGAAGAACTTTGGAAAGATTAAAATGACATGTTTAGATTGTGGTAAATTAATTTCATGTGGACAGATGAGTGTTACTCTAATAAATACAGCATATGAACATCATCATAGTCGATGGTTGGTAGAGACATTTTGACTATATCCTGGACCTGCCCGTCCTCGCCCAAAATGGCGCCGGAATAAATGGGACTCGTAACTCCTTGTTGTGTACTGGTTGCAGAACCTTGAAATCACGAGATACGTATGCAGTTTTGAAGCACATGGCGGGCGGGGACGAGAATTGATTGAATATTTCGACATCCCTATTGATATTAAGTTCTGATGTGTTATTGATTACTGTACTGTTGAAAGTTCGAATTAACGTCACCCATGGTACTTGCCCGCAAATGTATATCTAGATAATTTTATTGTAACTGGCCCTGTCGTATTTTAATTATAAAATGTACGTCCACCGATTCCGTAACTGTTAGACACCTTAGTTCTTGCAACCTAATGGCCCGCCCGTTACGTTCCTCTACAGTGTAAATGTCTATTCATCATATACGATTACAGTTTGCTCCGTGGCAGGCCCACGTGGTTATAGGCTCGTATTTGTATAATGAAATTTTCACAATAAGGGTTTTTGAAAGAAAACATGGTAGTAGTATATACATTGGTAAAGTTTTTAATAATAGTCACTGTTTTAGAATCATTAAAAGGCAAGTGAAATAAAGCAGACCAATTACATGAAGGGTAAAAGGTATAATACGAAGGAACGCAGTAAAGATAAATGGTCAAGGGCTGTTGTGTTTTCTATTCCTGCAACATAAAGTGATCGATAAGAATCTCATATTCAGGCGTATCGGCGACTAAGACAGCAGGTCGACCCTCTTTTGCTCAACCGCTCCGTCATGGGACGAAGAAACGCTCTTTTTCTCGAAAAAAGAATATATTTTACTTGCAGGACAGTTGTAAAATTTCCGGGAAAGTACATTAGCCTGGAACATTATAACATATATTTAAGAAAAAATAATGTTCGGAAGTAATGAAAAGCGTAATTTTTAGGTGATATGACCAAGCCTTTCATCATTACAATAAGAAAAGTAAAATGAACCAATGAAAAGTTTTATTAACAAGTCACATGACTTGTTATGCTTACGTTACGCGCTGCACGCCCCGGATGACTTCCGGATGCGCTAACGCGGCGCGTCATATGACGCATTACGCGACAACGCAGGTCCAGAATATAGTCAAAATGTCTCCACCAACCAGCGGTCGGAACACAACCCCTTTCAGCAGGCTAAATAGTTCTGTTAAATGACAACAGAAGGGACAGGCAACAAGAACCATCAGTCAAAGAGGGGAGGGCTAGTTCTTCTCTACCGGGTTACATTGGGGCGCTACCGGAACTGATCGAATTGGTAGTCTACAGTGTTTCTGGATGTTTCAGACTGAAGCTGGGGTTAGCATGAGAGCAGCACCATTTCGTAGCTCCGTTGTGGCCATTCCGCAACCAATCATGGCAGCCGCTCTTTATCGTTATTTTGGGCGGGGTGGGTGGCGGAGCCGAGCTGTTTTGCAGCCATCATTGTGTGGAGTTCAGTTCATCTCACTAGTTTTGTATTTGTCATGAGGGGTTGTTCCTAATGTTTCTATTTTAGCGAGGTCAAAAAGAGATCCCATTAGTGGCCTACTGATTTTACTCGATTCCTTTTCTTTTTTTTTACACGATTTTTCGTTATCTGCAAAGACTAAACAGAGTATTGCGACTCTGTGTTTGTTTGTAAATAGAGAATGAACCAAAGAGAACTAATTCTAAAACAGTAAATACTTGGATAACAATCAATCAAATGGAGAGAGAAGCAGGCACAACGGATTACAACGGGGGCAAAGGCCTGCGTTAACTACCTTTCACTATCTGCAAAGAGAGAGTACTCCTAATAGAAATGAGGGGGGGGGGCACCATTCAAAGCAGATCAGTGTGCATAAACACGAAAATGTTTTCACTTACCACGTACTTGACATTCGACAGCTTATGATATTTGCTATTAAAAAACCATTGAAATTCACTGAAAAAACCATAGGTTATAGACCATATATAGTTAGGAATTAGCATTTAAAAAACCTTATTTTACTCACACAAAACCATTGAAATTCCATATATAGTTAGTTGCACTAACTATATATCGCGCACCCGCAATCCACTGCTGATCATGTCACATATTACATCATTCATGACATGGTCAGTGACATCACTGATGACATCACTGATGACATCTCAAATGACATCACTGATGACATCACTGATGACATCTCAAATGACATCACTGATGACATCACTGATGACATCTCAAATGACATCACTGATGACATCACTGATGACATCTCAAATGACATCACTGATGACATCACTGATGACATCTCATTTGACATTACTGATCACATCACTGATGACATCATTCATGTGATAATACGATGAACCTCTTCAGACTCTAATATAACCTTAGATACACTCAGTGTAAACAGACACTCACAGACTGTCACTCATCCATGGAGTTACTCACACACCTAGTCAGTCATGCAAAGAATCAATCACACCTCCATTTCCTCAACTATACAGTTATACACACCTTACTTATTCAAACATATACTAACACATATTTACTCTATTATACAATCCCTGATACAAGTTCACAGTGATCCATACAGCCACTCACACATTCACTGGCTCTTATGCACAGTTATTTATATATGTCAACTCTCACATGTACTGTGTTTTACATATGTACTTACTTTGACATGCAGCACTAAGATATCCATTCACTCACCAATACACTCATGCACACAGTCAACCGCCCATACAGCTGTTTCCACATGCACTTTTGAACCCATACATCTAGTGAATCAACTGCTCACACATCTATGCACAGAGTCATACACCTCCCAGCCACCCACACACACACTCAGTCTCCCATACAAATACTTGGGCAACCAATCAATAACCCATACAGTTACTCATATAGCTACTGATCAACACATGCAGCAGTTTACAGAACAACAGACATAATGATGCACAAATTAAGACAGTTTAGTCACTAACCCATGCACTCAGTGAGACACATTTAATCACTCACTCATACAGTCAGGCATGCACCTACTAAATCCTTCATCCAGACACTTATACATCCACTCATTCTTCAATATGTAAGACATATTTTAACTTTACAGAAACATAGTCACTGGATGTTGTCATCAGTGATGTCATCAGTGATGTCATTTGAGATGTCATCAGTGATGTCATCAGTGATGTCACTGACCATGTCATGAATGATGTAATATGTGACATGATCAGCAGTGGATTGCGGGTGCGCGATATATAGTTAGTGCAACTAACTATATATGGAATTTCAATGGTTTTGTGTGAGTAAAATAAGGTTTTTTAAATGCTAATTCCTAACTATATATGGTCTATAACCTATGGTTTTTTCAGTGAATATATATATATATATATATATATTACCTACTGGCGGTCGCCAGTAGGTATATATAGTTAGGATTTTTTCTCTATGGGATTTTTGAAAATTCTATGTCAAATAACTTTGGCGTTTGTGGACGGAATTGGCTGAAATTTTCAGGAAAATGGCACATTTTGTTTCTGAGCAGCCCCTGAAAATTGGGGGGGGGGGTTCGTCCAGGGGGGGTCGAGAAAAAAGGGGGGTCCCAAAACGTGTTTTTAACATTGAGTTTTCCATAGGGCGGTTGGCCTCACTTTTAGCCCGAACGGCTGAATGGATTTGCACGAAACTTGGCAAAATTGTAGGGACTGGTAGCCCGATGTGCCTTTTGTAGGTCTCAATATATGTGCTACAGTGGATTTTGAGAAATTAACGTTTAAAAAAAGATATATATCTGTAACAGCGGACCGGGCAGCGCTCCAGTACGCGTACTTTTCGCGCAACGGAGCTTTGTGAAGCGAAGCTGATTGGTTCTCCGGCGTCTGTAAACATTCCAAACAGTCCGTAGCGGCCGCCATCTTGTCTCTCGGTAGGATCGAGAGACAAGAGGAGGCCAAAGCGAAGGGGCAAATGACCATAAGGGGGCATAGTAGATCCTCGCTGACCCCCTAGGTTTGATGTGGAGGTTTTAAAAGGGCACCGCGGGGCAAAAAAAATAAATAATAATAATAATCGAACGGCTGAATGGATTTGCACGAAACTTGGTAAAATATTAGGGACTGGTAGCCCGATGTGCCTTTGCTAGGTCTCAATATATGTGCTCCAGTGGATTTTGAGAAATTAACGTTCAAAAAAAGATATATATCTGTAACAGCGCTCCGCTTCGCGTAACGGAGGTTTGCGAAGCTGATTGGTCATTCTGTCACTGGGCTATAGTTGGGCTACATCTGGCTGATATTTGGGCTACATTTGTTTTTTTTGTCTCTGGCGGCCATCTTTGGGCTACATTGGGCTACATTGGGCTTCATTGGGCTTCATTGGGCTACATTGGGCTACATTTGGGCTCCAACATATATATAGGCCAATGGAGCCCAATATATATTTTTCAAAGTTAATTTTCGTAAAAACCACTGGAGCATATATCTTGAGACATAGCAAAGGCACATCGGGCTACCAGTCCCTACAATTTTGCCAAGTTTCGTGGAAATCCATTCAGCCGTTCGAGCTAAAAGTGAGTCCAACCGCCCTATGGAAATAAAGGAAATGAATGGGTAATTTGTAATTAGCAAATAGCTCATCGCAAACTAGGAATGGTAAAGAATCGCTATTTATTCCTTAAAGTTCGCTATTTAGGAAATGCAAAAAACTTTGATGATACATATGGCGGTTCATCTCTAACAAGATAAGAAGCATAGGGATAGATTTATGATGACTGGCGCATCACCAGGGATGTGTTAGTCATTCTGTGCCGCTGTTCCGTCACCTATGGTGTGCTGCATTTACAATGCGGCGCATCATGGGGCAAAAACAGCACAGATGCGTGATGTATCTGTGCCGTAAAGGTGGCGCATTGCTGGAGTTGTATCGCAAGTGTGATGAAGCTCCAGCAAGGGTCGGGGGTGCCCCTGTCGCAGGGTTTCTGTTCTCACACAGAACTGTGGACAGAGGATTGGAACCTCGGCGAATTAGGGTGTCCCAAAACTCACCTTAGTAATCAAAAACCCCTTAGCAAGCTAGGTACAGTGTCACATTGGATATAACAAACTCTCAATGTTTAGACAATCCAGAATATGAACTTATAGTACCTCAGGATACGTGGAACTCATGAACAGTCGGTCGTTATATATTTCTTAGAAACCAGAACATGGAGTTAAGAAGAACACATGTGTATTTGAAATGTTTATTTACTAATGCCGTCTTCTCAGGCGTAGTATCTTAGATAATACAAGTACACATATTATCAGTAGCAAAATTACCAGCATAGTTACTAGTACATAAAAAGCGAATGGTGACAGTATGTTAACATGCTGTAAATGAATAAGAGTTAGCAACACTTATAAGCAGCTACGGGCCGTGGAGGGAGTTACGGTGGGGCAGGGAGGCGGGGAGGGGGAGGGGCAGGGTGGAGAGGGCTCCACCCTGCCCCTCCCCCTCCCCGCCTCCCTGCCCCACCGTAACTCCCTCCACGGCCCGCGGCTGCTTATATCTCACCCTCCCTAATACACATATTATATTATTTGCTAAGAAGGTCTGTTTGTGTTGGTTTAGGGCGTGCCCATACTTTAGTGTCTTAGATTTGAAGGAATCACATCAGCATACACCAGCTCTCTCTTCATGTGAACCGCATCAACTGTTGTGTATGTGTGTTCGGCAAAGCAATATAAAACCCGCCTCATGCCCAGAATTGGCAGAAGCTGCACTTATGTTATGAGTATGAAGTCGTGGAGATCAGACCTCATAACAATTCTGTATCGTGTTGTTCTTGAAACTTCAGCACTCGCTGTACAGATATAGTTTAACAAGCAAAGCAGATAATAGAGCAATAACATATTATTCTCATGTAAACCACGATGAACTACTAGGTTGAAAGCTAAAGCAACAACTAAGTGTCGTGTGCAGAAGTTGCAAAAAAGGAAAAATGGCGTTTAAACCGGTAATGAGCCCATGCTAACTTAACACGGTATAAAGATATCCAGGACCTAGATGACACCTCCCCATGATCCGGAAACAAACTGAATAAGATAATAGAAGTGCCATCTCATGAGAGCAGATTGCAACTTTATATGTGGACGGTCCGCAAGGTAAAACATTAAAAACTAGGAAAATTTAATGCTAAAGAAAAATAAAACAGCCAAGTACTTTATCGAGTCTTAAGCCAATAGGCAAGCTAAATAATAAAAACTTGACAAATAAGTCAATGAATTGTCAATGAAATGCTAGTACTCAGCATATCAAACATGAAAAAGGTCTATGACATAACTGTGTATGCAAAATAAGCTGCAACAGCCTCCAATAGGAAGTCACCGTCTTCATCCGAAAAGAGTTCAGCCATCCAATTTAAAAGCGGAAAAGAACATACGTGCTCTCCCAGCACCGGATCCTCTATCACCATCAGAGGACAGCTCGGTGGGTTTTCAAGAAAGCTCTGTTCCAAGAAAGACTGTGTTGCCGCCAGTAAATTCCAGGGACCAATTAGTCCATGCATCAATGCCACAGCCATAATCCTTTCGCCAGGACAAACCAACTTGTGAGTAATGATAGGAGTCATCAGCTGATTAAAGTCGACGTCAGGAGAAACCGGTCCGCAGAGACACAAATCAATGGCCCAATCGAAATCACAGGTCAGGCAGTGAAATACAGGCTGGACACAGGTGAAGTAGGAGAATCGAAAAGATAATCCATATGCCGTGCTTAATATCGCCAACGGCATTGTGCCATAATATTCTAGCATGCGATTGCGGAACAGTGTCAGCAGCTGCAGGGCGGGAGCTTGCACAGGAGGGACATCCATATTTAAAAATGTAAAAAAGCACAAGAGCGTCCGCTGGTAATGCAAGTAAAAATGGGAATCCACGAAGCAGAGTGGAAAAAATAGAATGAAAGAAAGCAGGGATGACTCCAAAGATTTTCTCAAATGAAGTCACGAGACCACTGGTAACAACTTTAAAAAAGTGCGCCAGGGCCTTTGTGGAGGACGCGTTAAAGATAGTCCGAACCATGTCGCTGAAATGCAAAGGCGAATCAGTATTTAAAAGGGTCTGCACCTCTGTACGGGTGTTCGCTATGTGAAGCACGAAAGTTTCACGGGCCGAACTCAAGGCCACCTCTCTCTGAGACAAAAGAGCTCTTATTCTTGCCATGCCGTTGAAATGTGCTCCCAAGGTTGGTATTTGTGGCCAGATTGAAAACTCCCTATGTTCATGTGTGGGAGGAAATAGAACATTTCTGCAGCAAATAACCCGTTCACTTACTGTTACGATAAAAGGAATACTTTTAATTAACCCAGAACAATCTTCATTATTGAGCATCAAATAACTACCATTTTCCAACAACTTGAACGTGGGGATGATAGCAGGAACTGGCGTGCCTTGCAACACGCAAGCCATATTTGGTCGGTGTTTGTTGCATGAACCGTCTAACTGTATGTGCCTACACATTAGTGAATGATCTGGCGTCTCAGTGCATTCCTCTCCATTCAGATAAACTTCTTGATCATCTTTGAAACATCTGTATGTGTATGGAAGCGACCAGACCTCATGAAGAAAAGCACTACCTAAAGGTTCATACCGACCTATTGGTATATATTTCATACAATTTGAAAACTTATATAAAGCAAAAGGCAGCGTTATTAAACCGTGGATAAGGCACGTTGCCAAAAAACCCGCAATCCTCTGCTGATGATGTCACTGAGCATGTCATGAATGATGTAATATGTGACATCATCAGCAGTGGATTACGGGTAATAGTATCTCTAGTTTACTCCCCTATAGCTGTCTTTCTTTTAACATAAGTGTCTGTTTCCTTCCCTTATACTTACTGTTCTTTTTTTAAAAAAAAAAATTTTGGTTCACTTCCGGTTCGCGTACCGGCGAGCGAACTGGGAAGCGAACTACGAGAAATAGAGGTTGGCACAGTTCCAAATATTGTACCAATTTTTTAATAACGGGGAGGTAGTTCTGAAAATAACTTTTTTTTTAATTGTTTTTGTTGTTTTATATTTTTTTTATTATTTTTCTGAACACTTTTTTACTTTTTTTGAATTTTTCTGAACAGTTTTATATTTTTTGGGGCTTTTCTTGCAGGGGGCAATGAAAACGATTCATTGTAAAGGGCTCAACAGGAGCAACAAAACAAAAAAAAAGTATTTATTATTTGGGGCGTTTCGTACAAACTTGCATATGATAGTCAATAGCTCTGTTGATCAGAGTGATGCTTCTTTCTCCTTAGCAAATGAATCCATTGCAATGTACGCAGACGTGTTTTACTTCATGAAATCTCGTTTGAATATTTGGCACCATCTCCCTGCCCTCTGGTCCCGTTACTTCCGGTACAACAGATCTTCTGGCCATAATAGGGAGATTATCTAGGTCGTTACGAAACTGTGCAGCACTGTAGTTGTTAGGATGCCACCTAGTCATATGGCGATGCATTGTGTAGTTTCCGAAACTGTATTTTTTGTCAGTCCCTCTGGACAGTCTATCTTGACATATAAGGCAAGTTACGTATCTTGCATTTACTTTTTTCTGACCTTTGGGAATTTAAAAAAATTGCCAAATGAAGTTTTCTTTCCGGTGAGACGTCCTGGGCTCCTCAGGCAAAAAGTGCCTCTCTTCGTGCTCGTCGTCCTGTTCCTCTTCTTCCTCTTCTTGCTGAATTATAACTTGAGCAGGTGGTCCACTCTTCCTTGGATGTGGTGGAGGTGGTGGGGAAGCACCAGCTGAAGCTACTAAAGAAGCCATTGCTCACTGGTAACAAAGGGTCTTTCTCTCACAATGATGAAAGTCAGAGTGAGGAAAGAAGGAGGGATTTTCATCATTTGGGAAAAACAATAGTTCTCAACCAATGAAAAGTGTTCATTTTAGATTATATGACCTAGTCTTACATCATTAGGAAACCAAAAGTGAAATGAACCAATGAAAAGTGTTATTACCAAGTCACATGACCTGCTGTGTTTACGTTAAGCGCTTTGCAGGGCCTCCCGGTTTGCTTCCAGAAACCTGTGCTTTGCGACTCGGTAAGCGTACCAGTTCGCTAACGTAGCACGTCATATGACGTATCACGCGACAACGCGAAACGTCATGCGGACGGGAGGCGTCACGATGTTGTTTTCTAACGCGGCAGTTGCGGTAAAGAAACGTTTACCGGCTCGCGGTCTATTTCGCGGCATCAAGGTCAGCTAACGGGAAGCTTCCCGATTCGCGAAGCGGGAACGAATAAAAAAAAATATTTTAAAAAAAAATTATTAATAAACATATAAAATATATTTTTGGATTTAAAGAAGAATACATTTTACAGCTACAGATATTAGCTGTTAAAAAACCAATGAAATTCACTGAAAAAACCATAGGTTATAGACCATATATAGTTAGGAATTAGCATTTACAAAACCTTGAAAATTCACTGAAAAAACCATAGGTTATAGACCATATATAGTTAGGAATTAGCATTTAGAAAACCTTATTTTACTCACACAAAACCATTGAAATTCCATATATAGTTAGTTGCACTAACTATATATCGCGCACCCGCAATCCACTGCTGATGATGTCACATATTACATCATTCATGACATGGTCAGTGACATCACTGATGACATCACTGATGACATCTCAAATGACATCACTGATGACATCACTGATGACATCTCATTTGACATCAATGACCACATCACTGATGATATCATTCATGTGACAATACAATGCATCTCCTCATATTTTAATATAACCTCTGTTTCACCCAGTGTTAAATACAGAGTATAATTTTTGAAACCATTGACACACCAATACTAGTTACTACATATGTACTCACTGATTCCTACGTCTACACACACATTCACTCATTCACCCATACAATCATTCATACATACAATCACTCATCTTTACAACACTATCATATGCACTCATACACCTATACAGACACTCACACTCTGCCACTCATCCATGGAGTTACTCACACACCTAGTCAGTCCTGTAAAGAATCAATCACACTTCCATTTTCTTGTCTATATAGTTAAACATAGAGCACCTTATATTTTCAAACATATACTAACACATACTTACCTTGTTATACAATCATTGATATAAGTACACATTGATCTGCACAGAGTCACACACCTCCCAGCCAGCCACACACACACTCAGTCTCCCATACAAATACTTGGACAATCAATCAATAACCCATATAGTTACTCATATAGCTATTGATCAACACATGCAACAGTTTACAGAACAACAGACATAATGATGCACAAATTAAGACAGTTTAGTCACTAACCCATGCACTCAGTGAGACACATTTAATCACTCACTCATACAGTCAGTCATGCACCTACTAAATCCTTCGTCCAGACACTTATACATCCACTCATTCTTCAATATGTAAGACATATTTAAACTTTACAGAAACATAAAATCACTGGATGTTGTTATCAGTGATGTCATCAGTGATGTCATTTGAGATGTCATCAGTGATGTCATCAGTGATGTCACTGACCATGTCATGAATGATGTAATATGTGACATCATCAGCAGTGGATTGCGGGTGCGCGATATATAGTTAGTGCAACTGACTATATATGGAATTTCAATGGTTTTGTGTGAGTAAAATAAGGTTTTCTAAATGCTAATTCCTAACTATATATGGTCTATAACCTATGGTTTTTTCAGTGAATTTTCAAGGTTTTGTAAATGCTAATTCCTAACTATATATGGTCTATAACCTATGGTTTTTTCAGTGAATATAGTTATAGTTAGGACCTAGCTACCATAGGAAATCCGCAACATTCTATTGGGAATAACTTTGGCGCCGGTGGAGGAATTTGCGTGTAATTTTCCAAAATGTAGATCAGCTCCGCTCCGCTTCTTCGCTGGAAGTTTCGGGGGGATTCGTCATGCGGGGGCCGAGAAAAAAGGGGGGGTCTCAAAACGTGTTTTCCCCATGTTAATTTCCATTGGGAGAAAATATAAAACAACAGCCCGAACCGCTGAATGGAATTACACCAAACTTTGCAAAATTGTAGGGACTGGTACGCAGAAGTGCCTTTTCTATATTTGGTGAAAATTGCTCCAGTGATTTTTCCGAAAATTCACTTAAAAAAATGTATATATCTATATGCGCACTTCAAGCTCTTACAGGTACGCGTACCGGGTAGCGCACCCGGCGACCACGGGAGTGCGCGAGCTGAAAGCTGATTGGCTCTCGGGTGTCTGTCAACATTCTAAACAGTCCGGAGAGTCTGCCATCTTGTGTCTCGGTAGAATCGAGACACAAGAGGTGAAAAAAAAGGGGGAAATGATTAAAAGGGGGCAGGGTAGGCACCCCCTGAACCCCTAAATTTTCTGAGGGAGGCCTAGAAGGACCCTGAAGGGCTAAAACAACTTTTTTTTATTTTTATTTACGCGGGGTAAGCGCTGGGGGCGTTTCCATGTACGCTTCCAAGTACACGTACCCTAAGCGTACCACAGGGAAAAACAGTGAAAGAAAATAGTGTAAAATAAGAATTTGGAGTGCTTAGAGGTAGGGTAGCTCCAAAAAGAGCTGTTGTGTTATGTGGGTGATTTAAGTACGTACAAGTAGGTACCAATGCAGAGTCTAAAATTCAAGAGAAAGACTCTGTTCCCTTCATCTGAGAAATGTACACCGTCTCCTCTGTAGATATCTTGCATGTTGTAATGCAAGTTATTTTGGTATATGGAACTCATACCATAGTCTCTCAGGAAAGTAGAAAGAGATCCTTTTGGGACCGCCTGAGAAGGCCTAGGGGGTGAGGGGCACTCTACCCTGCCCCCTTTTCACGTTCAGAGACAGACAGTGAGAGAAAGGAGGCAGGAGATGAAGAAGAGATGTCAAATACACATTGGAGATATTATAGTGGGAGGAGGGAAGTAAATATGAGTAAACTTACTATGTAACATAAAAATGTTGCACTCTATACTATAAGTCTCACTTTATACTAGAATCACTTCGCTACAACCTCATAAATTACAAATAAAAATGAATAATGTCTCAAACAATTTTTAATTTCTAAATATAAATGTATTCTTCTGAATTTTCATGATTTAAAAGAACTAGTAACATGTCCTCATCAGGAATTTCGTCTTCAATCATATCATCAGGAATCTCCTCATGAAAAGTCTGCAATGATGATTCTTGTAACTCCATGGTCTCCAAACATTCGATAAATTCGCCGTCAAGAGACTGATCCAAAAAATCATTCATGTCATCTCCTCCTTGTGAAAATATTTCATTATTGGTGTTGTCAATATCTGGGACATTTAGAATTTCAATAAATGTAGTGGAAAATTCAAAAGAAATGTCCACGGTCTCTTCATTGTGATCCATCTGTAAATTGCAGAAAAAAATAATCACTTTCATTTATCGTTTTTAGTAATACATAATATAAAACTAGCTTTATCAAGTGTTTAGTTCTTTAAAATTAATTGGGCAGTGTATAGTATCAGGCAGGAACTAGAAATATAAAGCAGTGCATGTGATAAAGACTATCTTAATCCATAATTATAACAGAAGGACTATAAATAACTAACAGAAAACATTTTTCAAATTATCTTAAAGTGCACAACATAGTTCCCCTTACAAATTAACAACTCACCTTTTTGAAAGTAGGAGAAGAGTTAGTACTGTGTAAATCAAACACCAGAAATTGAGCACCAAAAATTCCTCACAAATGTACCTCAGACAGCAGTATCACAAAATGGCCATGTTTTCCTCTCATTTTAGATATATACATAACCAATCAAACTTCATCACACACAAATTCAAAACCAAAGTAACATTTTAATTGGTTCTAAATTTCAAGACTTTCAAATGTGTTTTCCTATTGCAATTTTCCATAGGACATTTAGCCACGGCTACAGCCCCAATGGCTGAACGGAATTACACCAAACTTGGCAAAATGGTAGGGACTGGTACGTAGTAGGGCCTTTTCCATATTTGTTTAAAATTTCTCCAGTGGTTTTTATGAAAAGCAACTTCAAAAGCACATATATATCAATTTGCGCGCTTCGAGCGCTTACCAGTAAGCGTACCGGGGAGCGCACCTGGCGCGCCACGGAATTGCATGAGCGGAAAGTTCTTTGGCTCTCAGATGTCTGTCAACATTCCGAACAGTCCGGAGAGTCCGCCATCTTGTGTCTCGGTACAATCGAGACATGAGAGGTATAAAAAAAAGGTCTTCTGAGGGGTGCCTAGAAGGACCCTGAAGGGCAAAAAATCTATATTTTTTATTTTTTATTTTTGCGGGGTAAGCGCTGGGTGCGTTCCCATGTACGTTTCCCGGTACGCGTACCCTGAGCGCACCACAGGGAAAAAGAGTAAAAAAAATTTGAGTAAAAAAATAATTTAGAGTGCTTAGAGGTAGGGTAGCTCTGAAAAGAGCTGTTGTGTTATGTGGGTGTTTTTTTGCACCTACAAATTAGGTACCGATGCAGTCTAAAATTCAAGAGGAAGACTCTATTCCCCTCATCTGTAAAATGTACACCATCTCTCCTATAGATGCCTTGCATGTTGTAACGCAAGTTGTTGTGGTATATGGAGCCCATACCTTAGTCTCTGAGGAAAGCAGAAACAGATTTATTCACATGTTTCCTTGCTTTCTCAATCTGTGGACAAAATTGGTTGGATCAGTTCCATTTTTGCCTTTGGCATATATTAGAATATACCAAGGCGGTTTTTGGAAAAAGTGACATCAATTGCCCAAAGATGTCCTTTAAAAGCATTTCCAGACCTACCCCAGTCAAAGTGCCCCATTTTACCAATGGTATCAATTGGTGACATCTCAATCCTGTCTGGCCAATCCACATATTATCCACATTTGGTAAATCAAGGTTGGGAATACCTCTGTTAGCTGCATATTTTTCACTCAAGTGAACAAAGCTATGACCCACAATCCAGACTTTTGGCATCTTCAAGGTAGAAGTGGTTGTATTCAGATGAGTTGTGGAAATGAAATGACAGTTTAAAAGTAGGAGTGAAGAAAAAAAAGTGGTAGAGATGCAGTTCCCTTGAAAGAGAAGAAATGATTGGTGATTTTTAAAGTACTCAACTGAAAATTAGGGTGCATGCTTTTGTTTTTTGAAAGAAGTAATTGTAATGGTTGAGAAAAAGTCATTGAAAGAAACATTGCACATGATTAGCTAGTACATTGAGAGGTCAAACACCCTTGCTGGATTTATTTGCAACATAGTATGATGAATTTTTCAACTGTGTGCTGAGTTAGGTGTGTATTACCATGCTAACAGGCTGAATGAGCACTGGGGGGATGGGTGAATATTATGTGAGTTTGAAAGTGTTGAAATTCTACCATTGCCTGCCCGCCGAACAGTAGCAGTTGCTTTAATAACATCTAAAATTGATTACTGTAATAGTCTTTATGCAGGGGTAACAAAATCTACCCTACATAAACTACAGACTATTCAAAATGCGGCAGCGAGACTGGTCCTAAGGTTGCCTAGAAGATCATCAGCATCAACCGCCCTGAACAAGCTGCATTGGCTTCCTATTCAGAAGCGGATTTTATTTAAAATCATTGTGATCACATTTAGGTGTTTTCACAAACGGGGCCCAAAATACCTAAATAGCAGATTTCATAGGTATCATCCCTCGAGAGAACTCAGATCAGCCACAGCCAATCTGATGACTGTCCCCAAGTTTAAACTTGCCACCAAGGGAGGTAAATCACTGGCAGTTCTTGGGGCCAAGGCCTGGAACACACTCCCCACAGACCTCCGTCTAATATCATCAGAACAGACTTTCAAAAAATCCTTAAAAACCTGGATCTACGGACTCTCAGAATCAAAATGCAAAACTCTGGTCTAATTATACTCAAGTAACCCTAATGCAGCCGAAACACCGTACGACTTGTCAGCAATGAAGACAAAGCGCCAGGATGCTCCCTGGAGTGACAGAGCGCTATATAAAAACCACCAAACATCAAACATCAAACATCAAATGTAGAACGAATTAAAATGTCAGTTTGCTTTTGAAATAGTGTGGGAAGAATTTTTATTGGTTAACTCCAGGGATATGTGTGAAGAATTACAGGGAATCAGAGCCATTTGTGGTTGCAGTGTTTGAGTTGCATTTCAGAGATTCTGCTTAAGAAAATCCGGTGTGTGTGACTGACACGGTTCTAAATCTTCTAAAGCATTTTTAAAGGTGAGTTATAATTCATTTAATATAGATAGACTGCTGTATGCACTATGGGGAAGAATAAGAAGCATATTGGGCTTCTTTATTCTTGCATTGTGTGTCATTTTTTTTGTAATGCTGGCAAAAAAATGAATTGAGCATATTGCCCCATCCCTCTTGTGTGTTTCATTTCTCTCTTTGCGTGTGTCTCATGTCACTCTGGTAAATGTTTTCTGGTAAAATGTCTGGCTTTAAAATTTTAGTCAAGGATCACACTGAGCGTCTGTGTGAAATAAGGAATTATATTTTCAAATTTTTCAATAATGTCACCTGTGTCTGCTGACAGTTTGCCTCTCTTAGCTTAAAGGGTACGCTGTGCCTGTGTCTCATGTCACTTTGTACCTGCCCAATCTCTCTCTTTGTGTGTGTCATTTCTCTCTTTGCGTGTGTCTCATGTCACTCTGGTAAATGTTTTCTGGTAAAATGTCTGGCTTTAAAATTTTGGTCAAGGATCACACTGAGTGTCTGTGTGAAATAAGGAATTATATTTTCACATTTTTCAATAATGTCACCTGTGTCTGCTGACAGTTTGCCTCTCTTAGCTTAAAGGGTACTATGTGCCTGTGTCTCATGTCACTCTGCTAAATGTTTTCTGGTAAAATGTCTGGCTTTAAAATTTTGGTCAAGGATCACACTGAGGGGTCGATTCCGATTCGGGATTAAAATCCGTGTTACGATTCGTATTCGTACCCGTTTACGTACGAATTTAAAAAGCCTGTCCCAATTGCGTAGTACGATTCGAAATCCGCAAATACGTACGAATATCCTCGACCCGTACGAACCACATTCGAAAACCCGTACATAAATGTCGTCGGAACTTCAACCTTACGATTTGTAAACATGCCGTACGAACTAACAAGTACGATCCTGACCAGGAACCAAGTACGCGATTTGTACGGGCACACGTTGTCCCGCATGAACTACGATTTGTACGGAAAACATTGCGTATGAGCAAGCCGCACTAACAAATACGAGGCGCACACCCTACTATCAAGCGTACATGTACCCCCGACGACGATACACGAGCCTAACTGACAGACGCACTAACAAATACGAAGTGCACACCCCACAATCAAGCGTACACGTACCCCCGGCGACGATACACATGCCTAACTGACAGACGCACTAACAAATACGAGGTGCACACCCCACTATCAAGCGTACCTATACCCCCCGGTGACGATGCACGAGCCTAACTGACAGACGCACTAACAAATACGAGGCGCACACCCCACTATCAAGCGTACACATACCCCCGGCGACGATACACGAGCCTAACTGACAGACGCACTAACAAATATGAGGCGCACACCCCACTATCAAGCGTACATGTATCCCCGACGACAATGCACAAGCCTAACTGCCAGATGCACTAACAAATACGAGGCGCACACCCCACTATCAAGCGTACACGTAGCCCCGGCGACGATACACGAGCCTAACTGACAGACGCACTAACAAATACGAGGCGCACACCCCACTATCAAGCGTACACATTCTCCCGGCGACGATACACGAGCCTAACTGACAGACACACTAACAAATACGAGGCGCACACCCCACTATCAAGCGTACATGTACCCCCGGCGACGATACACGAGCCTAACTGACAGATGCACTAACAAATATGAGGCGCACACCCCACTATCAAGCGTACACATACCCCCGGCGACGATACACAAGCCTAACTGACAGACGCACAAACAAATACGAGGCACACACCCCACTATCAAGCGTACATGTACCCCCGGCGACGATACACGAGCCTAACTGACAGACGCACTGACAAATACGAGGCGCACACCCCACTATCAAGCATACACGTACCCCCAGCGACGATAGACGAGCCTAACTGACAGACGCACTAACAAATACGAGGCGGAAAGGAAGCATAGGAAAACAATGTCCTTGGAACATACAAACAAACAAACAGAGGGCCCAAGTCACAAACAACCTTTATGACACACCCACCAAAAATTCAAAAAAAGCCACACCCACAAACGGACCAATAAAAGGGCCCAAACATACAACACATCATCCTTTGCAACAAACCTATTCTTGCTAAGACACAACCATCACACCAACAACTGCAGCCACACACCTTCACACATACACCCTATCTCATTCACACACACCACCCCTTCACAATCAGACCCACACACCCTCATCCATACACACCATCACCCCCCCAATCACATACACCTCACACCATGACCACACCAAAGGGTCCAAAGTTCACTAACCCGGAGATGGAGATCCTTACAGATGAGGTCATCCGAGTCTATCCACAGCTGTTTGGTGCATTGGTCAGACAGACCAGCATAGCTCAAAAGATACGCTTGTGGGAGAGGATAGTCGAGAAGGTGAATGCTGTTGCACCCGTCTGGCGCACCAAGGCGGTTTGCCAGAACAAGTGGTACGATCTGCGGAGGATGGTCAAGCGCAAGATGGATGAGGACTACGTCAACGCTCATCACACTGGAGGTGGACCTCCCCGCAGACCTGCACAATACCAGCCCTGGGAGGAGAAAGCCATGGCCATGCTACCACCGGTGGGAGTGCACGGAATTGAAGGAGCAGTTGAGCCTGGTGAGTATACAAACAACTCATGTAACATGAGTGGACTCCTAGCAGTACGGGGTGGGGTATGGGGGTGTGTGACCATGACTCCCAGCAGTGCCCAACAGTAGGGGGGTATGGGGGTGTGTGTTGGGGGTGTGGGGGGATGGCCATGACTCCCAGCAGTGCCCAACAGTAGGGGGTGTGGGGGTGTGTGTTGGGGGGTGTGGGGGTGGTGTGGCCATGACTCCCAGCAGTGCCCAACAGTAGGGGGGTGTGGGGGGTGTGTTGGGGGGTGGGGGGGTGGCCATGACTCCCAGCAGTGCCCAACAGTAGGGGGGTGTGTGTTGGGAGTGTGGGGGGTATGGTCATGACTCCCAACAGTGCCCAACAGTAGGGGGGTGTGTGTGTTGGGGGTGTGGGGGGTGTCCATGACTCCCAGCAGTGCCCAACAGTAGGGGGGTGTGGGGGTGTGTGTTTGGGGGGTGGCCATGACTCCCAGCAGTGCCCAACAGTAGGGGGGTGTAGGGGTGTGTGTTGGGGTATGTGAGGGGGTGTCCATGACTCCCAGAAGTGCCCAACAGTAGGTGGGTGTGGGGGTGTGTGTTGGGGGGTGGCCATGACTCCCAGCAGTGCCCAACATTAGGGGGGTGTGGGGGTGTGTGTTTGGGGGGTGGCCATGACTCCCTGCAGTGGCCAACAGTAGGGGGGTGTGGGTGTGTGTGTTGAGGGGTGTGGGGGGTGTGGCCATGACTCCCAGCAGTGCCCAACAGTAGGGGGGTGTGGGGGGGTGTTGGGGGGTGTGGGGGGTGTGTGGCCATGACTCCCAGCAGTGCCCAACAGTAGGGGGGTGTGGGGGTGTGTGTTGGGGGTGTGGGGGGTGGCCATGAATCCCAGCAGTGCCCAACAGTAGGGGGGTGTGGGGTGTGTGTTTGAGGGGGTGGCCATGACTCCCAGCAGTGCCCAACAGTAGGGAGGTGTTTGTGGTGTATGTTGGGGATGTGGGGGGGGTGGCCATGACTCCCAGCAGTACCCAACAGTAGGGGGGTGTGGGGGGGGTGTGTTGGGGGTGGGGAGGGGGGTGGCCATGACTCCCAGCAGTGCCCAACATTAGGGGGTGTAGGGGGGAGTTTGGCGGGGGGGTGGCCATGACTCCCTGCAGTGGCCAACAGTAGGGGGGTGTAAGGGGAGTTGCAGAAGGCTGCAAGGGGGAGGGGGAGAGAGTGCAAGATGTATGGTAGGAGGCAGCACTCAACCCATATGGGCCAGGTACACACCCATGCACCATGTTCAATGCACAGGGAGTGTGAAAGTACTGACAAGATAGCTGACCCTGGGCCCTGGTGTAGGCAGCACATGGGCCTCCTGTGACCAGTGCAAAGACTAACACCAGGACAAGTGAAGATATCTTGCACAGGAACTCACAACCACTATAATGGCAGCATGCTACATGGGGGGACAGACACACCACGAGGTACGCCCACTTGCCAATCACACTCAAACTACTACCATGGCCTGTCACAAACACCCCTTACAGAAACTGAGCCGCTGGGGACAGACAATGGAGTGCACCACTGTCACAATTGTCATGTAACTAAACCCCAAAAATACTGATCTGATGACGTACGCAAACAAAAAAAGCACAGTGCAGAATCACAAGTCCATTGTGCCTCTCACACAGTGCTGTTGCCACAGCTTGGTGATGCTGTGGATGCACTCAAGTAGCACCATGGACATGGGTATTGACAAGGTAATGCATCATAGAGAAATTGCACGTCCTAAAGCCCTGTGCCTGAAGAGGGTGTACTGCTCCTGGGGGGTTGGCAGTGGGTGTCTGTCTTGGCCCTGCAAACCCTCTCTAAAGTAGCATGATGAAATCAGCTAAAATCTAATCAGTCGCCATCATAAACATGCAGCATAAAAACCTGTGCATGCTTGCACCAGCAATAATTATTCAGAATGCATTGTGCAGATTGGGCCACACAGAGTACATCTTGAACTGTGTGGTGCTGGGCACACAAGCCACAGCAATGGCTGTGACATTCATCAAAAGACAGTACCCAACATGTCAAGCACCCCTGATCACATGTCATTCTCAACCCACAACATACACATACACAAGTGAACAATTTCTAAAATACAAAGCAGGGCGAACATTGATAACGACTATGTATATTACATTTGGATGTTGCATGATAGTGCATTAACACTGTTTCTCTCTCACACCCACAGGGGAACGTGTGGAAACTACCCCCAACCAGGGGGGAGAAGGATCCCAGTCCCAGGCTCAGCACGGCAGTGACCCCCACCGTAACTGAAGCCTCTCAATACACTGTGGATGACCCCAACCAACCAGGTCCCTCTGAATCCCAAACCCCTGCAGCAGCTGGAACAGATACATCTGTGCCAACCACCACACCCATTCCCACCACATCCCAGCAGACAGCTCGGAGCCCTGCCCATGATACACAACAGAGCCTGTCTGACAATGAGGGACATTGTTTGCCGGGCATCCATGAGGTGGCAGACGACACCTCCACTGCCAGCACTCATGGGTCCCGTCGAAATGATGTGCCCACAAGCGTCGGACAGGCTCGTGTGGGCAGGGGTGGTGGGAGTGCCACTAGGCAGAGGCGAGAACCTGCCCAGCCAGCTGCAGAGCCCGGTATGTCCGAACTCCGAGACATCATGGATGAATACCGGCGGGACACCAGGGAGTTCAGCCTGGTAGTGGAGGCCCTCAACAAAATGACAGAGCAGCAGGCCCAGCTACATGCCAGTCAAGAACGACACCAGGGACGGATGGAGGCAAGACTGGATGAGCTTGTGACGGTGCATCGGGAAATCAACCAATCGCTCCGTCTGATCGCTGGCAACATGCAGCACCCTCCCTATGTCACGAGGCCAGAAACATCTAGGCAAAGACCAACAACAGGCACAGGGAGGGAGGAGGAGGCGCAATTGTCAGACGGAGATTTCCATGCATCGCCATGGCCTGCACCTGAGGGCCCCCCAAGGAAGGTTGGTCGTCCACGGTCAAGACGTTGAGAGGCATAGGGCCATGAACAACTCCCAGGTCACCTGGTCTGGCATCTTGCCTTTGTGTGCAACAGCATCCCCCTATTGACTTTAACACTCTCCCACATTGACTTGCTGGTCGCTGCGTGCCCAATGATGCCAAGCACTGTGGCCTGGACTCTGTTGACCCATACTGTAAGGCATCACATCTCCCACTGTGAACTTTGGATTCCCCCTTCTTGTACAGCATCTACTCACGTTACACGCACAAGAGTAAAAAATAAATCTCACTTGCACTAAAAGCATTGATGTATTTGTATGTACTCAGATTCTAATACATTTGTGAGGTGAAATGTTTTCAAATGCCACCGTCTCCTGCAAACTATTGCCATCTACACACATGGATTTTATTTTAGCAGTGGAAATACATAGGTCACAAGATAGCCTAAATTACATACATGGATAGCAATACTCACCCGTGATGGTTACTAACTGCAGAAGATGGGGTTTGCTTGAAATACTGAAATGACAGACAGTCATACAAGAGTGTGTGAGGCGTCAAGAGCATGGCAAATATGCTAGGTGTCCACGGAGGGAGCACCAGGATCTGTCTTATGAGGAATGAGAACTAGCAGCCACATGCTGTTGTACTGTGGATGTGAAGATTGATGGCCTGGCCGAGGGTGCCAATAGGGACTGTGGGCAATAGGGTGTTAGATGTTAGATGTCCATATCATTTATTTAGCCTGGGTCTGTGGAGTGCCGAATGTGTGTGGCTGATGAGTATGAAGGTGAAACTGCATTTGACTGTGGGACCATTATAGATATCTCTGGCGGATGGTCATGTGGCAGCAGCATGGGATGTTGAGGATGAGGTGTGTGCATGTACCCTGCCTTTCCACAAGTACTCCGTAAGTCACGTTCTTGTTCCTGTGTAGAGGTAGTTGCTGTAGTAGGGCTGGCTGGTGTTGTGGACGGTAACCAGGCTGAACACCACCTTGCCAACAGACATCACCATAGACATACCTGAAGGAAATGACAAATCCCGCTAACACCACACCGACAGAGTGGTAGGATGGTAGGAAGAATTCCCATCATCCACATTAATAATCCCATAGTCACTACCAACAACAACGACGACCCCCTCCACATCGCCTAAAACATGCATTTACTGATCCACACAAACAACACCCTCTGAGGAACACTCATCTACAGACCACCTGGAGTCCCAACACTATTCACCAACTCCATCGCTCACCTCATCAGCATGCATGCTCTCGCCTACACAGACTATATCCTCCTTTGGGAAATTTACTGTCACCGTAATTACTACAATGACGTAAACTCCACCGCCCTGATGGACAACCTTGCCAACATTGGATTACAACAACAAGTGACAACCCACACCCACAACGCTAGACACACCCAGGACCCCATCTTTGCAGAAACTCCACACATCTAATCCAACAACAACACCTCACAACACTGGAAAGACCACAGAAGCATACACTTCACCTTCAGGAAAGCAAACACAATCCCCCTGCACACAGACACTGCCACGCAGCTGCTGGTGCAAGCTCAACAAGGACTAACTGACAGCCACCCTTACCCTGGGCCCACAAGCCAACACCACCAACCCCCACACCGCTGCCATCTTCCTCAAACAGTGGATCACCGACTGCGCATACACCTATATCCCAATCAAGTCCTCCGCCATCTAACACAACAACCACATTGCCACATGGTTCAACAAAGATCCCCAGACGTCCAAATCCACCTCTTGTAAGCTGTAGAGGGGCAGGCACTTCAAACAGTCACCAAAAACCTTCAACGTACACCTGAGTGCCCCCCGCATACACCACCAACACTTTATGATCAACAACAGGACACCCATCAAGGACCGGCTAGACACCAACGCACACAACAGCAAATAGCACATCAACATTGCCAAACAACTCTCTAAAGCCAAATATAGTGCATACTACATTCCACCATCACAAGACCTGTGTGACTCACTGGCCAACTTTGCTCACGGTAAGATCAACCAAATCCACAAAATATTCTACTCCACCAGCCCCACATCCACAACCGAGACCACCCCCCCTGTGACAAACAGCCACAAAATTGACCTTATTGGCTGCTACAACGTCCGCACTGAAGACACCATCATGAGCAAGGAAAACATTCACTCTGGATCCCTATCTGACCCATGGCATATCCACTCTTCCTAACAAGCCAGATAAGCAATCTCACCACTTCTCCATTAAAATATCCTACTTCTCCTTCAAGACAACAACCTTCACAGGGAGTATTGACAATGGTGTGTTCACTGCCTTACTGAATAAACCTAAGGTGGACCACAAATACATCTCGAAAATCCTGCACATCTCCCTGCTCCCCTTCCCAGAACAAGTCATGTTGAATATAATCAACAGACAGCTGACCCACAACCTCAAAGACATAAACATCAAAGAACCAACACAGTCTGGATCCTACATCAACCAGAGCACGGACCCCGCCTTCATAGCCAACACCAACAACATCTGCATACTCATGGACAAAGGAGAAACAGACGCCCACATCATTCAGGACCTATCAGCAGACTACCATACGGTCACCCACGGCACCCTAACAGTACACAACCATGAGTTAGGAAGCAAAGCGAGTGCCCTGGCTGGCCCACATCCTTTCCCACCGGCACAACCTCGGGCATCTGCCTCACCACAGTACTGTTACAATAACACTGACACCATCCACAGCGTCACACAGGGATCATCCCACAGCCCAACTGACTTAATTATCCACATGGCACAACTCACCCATGTGGCACTACAACCAAGCCTCAATATCATTTACTATGCCAATTACACCCATTTGATCATATCCCTCACCAAGGCCCCACACACTGGCAACATCTACCTCCACAGAGGAATCACGGCTGTAGCGGAATGGAGTAAGGACAGCAGGTTGATGCAGAATCCTGAAATTTCTGAGGAACACATCCTCGGCCCAACCAGCTCAGCCTGTGACGACTCCTGGTGGGCAACATCGCTAGGAACAGCACCATAAGCCACCAAACACGCACACTACCTGTGGGCCATCCTGGACCACTCACTCCCCATGACCAAGCAGGACTACCCCATCTCTGCTTTCAGCTCCAACATCCTCTGAATGGGCCGCAGGATCCTATAATGGATGAGCTCTAATATACAAAATACTGTCACCATGCTCCTCTCCAACAGCTGACTTGAGTAAGTGAACGCCAGCTACAACAACCACACTCCTGAGACTGCTGCAACACATCTGTAACACATCGGCACGTCTGATCCTCATTTACCACAACCCGGCCACATCACACAACACCCCAGAGGCCTGCACTGACTCCCTGTCAACTTCAGAATAAGATTCTAAATTCACATCCACGCACACAAATCTCTACACCACGCAGGACCAGCATACCACAACCACAGACTCAACTTCTACACACCCACCCGCAGCCTCTGCTCTAACAACCATGCTCTCGCCACTGTCCCTCACATCCTGAATGACACGGACAGTGACAGATCCATCTCCTACCTCGACTCCAAGACATGGTACACCCTCCCTAAAAGTAAACTACTGAACCAGGACCTGCTGCCCTTCACAATAATTCTAAAGGCCAGTGTGTTTAGATCAGTACCAGCACCCCCCCAGCGCATTGAGACCATCGCACGTAGGTAGTGCGTCAAACTAACGAATCAACTGATTGTAGATGGCTTAGGCAAAATGTGTGTGTAGTGTAGGAGAGCTGTAGATGATAGTTACAATTATGCTGGTCAGGATGCTGGTGTGAAACAGGCTGTGCAGATGTTTGACAATGCAGAGTGTGTTCATGGTGTTGGATGTGACTCAGAGGGTGTAGGCCGTCAAGTCTGACGAATCATAATCCTGGATTGGGTGTGTGATCCCTTTGGTTTTTGAAAATCCGTCTGTGATCTCCAGGCATGAGTGGCGTTCTCAGGTTGCGTACTACCACGTTACAGCATTTGAGGCGATGTGTGGTGGTGTTGTGTCAACGAGGTAATACACCACAATGTGGTGCTGCTGGAAGTAGTGTGTGTGCAGTACGAGGCACATGACCTGGTTGTACGTACACGCACTGTTAAGTGTGTCTGAGTCGAGTTGTCAGTATGAGTTGCACACACAGCCTGAGAGCTTGTCATGTGTGTGTTCGTGGTAGCGTGTTACCAGGTGGATTACTGTCAGCTGTTCACTGTGTGGAGGTTGTCTGGGGCATGAGTCTGTTGTATCACATCAGCAATTAAATACTAAGGAGTCTAAGTGGATACCATTGGCAAAAGACACACCCCATTCAGACAATGTTCAACCACATAAAGGCCAAACCCAACTCTCAAGAAATTTCTAACAACCAATGTCAGAGATAACATGGCCAATCTAAAATATTGCCTCAGAGGTGTACCTTACACTAATCCATAGGGTCATGTCGTGTTTTACGTTTACACAACATTTACACCCAGGTCTGATACCACTCACTAAAGTAAAAATGAAGAGAGCTAAGAGAGAGTGCCTCACGGTAGCAACACCCGAGGGGGTTCCTGACAGACAATTGCCAGTTTACCCACTTCTCATCATCGGCCACTCTGTCTACCTCTGAGTAAGGAACAAAGAGGCAAATACAAACAGTGAATCACTAACTAATAATAATATGGTGATAAAATATTCAACCACTATGTCCCCTCATGTTAATTATGGTGAAATTTATGTGTGTCTTCACCTGGTACCCCTATAAGAGCCAAGGACAATCGACCGCCACGATTGAAAAGGGGAGGGACTTTCTAGCTAAACAACTTCCTACTGATGTGGTCACATGTGTCATCAAATGAGCTGAGTGTCTAGCAGTGTGCATGTTGCAGGTGCTGACGGACCGGCCTGTGTTATGGCGGTTGTGCAACAGTGGCACAGACAGGATGCGGCATGCTCCAATGATGGATTGATGGATGTATGGATAAGTATCTCATAGGTGTGTGTGGCTTGATTGGGGCATGCGGTGCAGCGTTGTGGCTGTGGATGCTGCAGCCAGGAGGAGTGAACACATGAGGGCAGAAGGGGCAATTGAACATGCCAAACAGCCACACAACCCAAGGATTCTTGCTAGGCAAAAATTGACATGTGTATGTGAGCCTGGAGTGGCTGGTTACCCATGGGTCAGTCCCAGCAAATGTGTGAACATTGAATACACATCACGGCCACAGAACCAGTCACCATAATGCCAATCAGGGCACACGACACACTGCGTCAGCAGCAGTAGCCTGCACGTTGTGTTTATCAAGCAACAGAACACATACGCAACCATGTTCATCATGCACAATATGGTCCTTTAGCCATTAAGAACAGCATGCTTGTTGTGAGTGTACACATAACCACATATGATCACTCACTGTAAAGAATGACATATTGAATGCATGCAGTCTGGAAAGATACTGGCGGTGACAGCAATGAGGCACAATGTACAGTGTGAAACACAGTTCCTACACAATAGTATGAACTTACTTGCAAGGACATGCTGCATCAGCCAATTTACATGTCCAGTGGCATTGCTCAGACGACTATAAAACTCATGCAATGATGTTACCTGTAATGCTGGTGATACACTCTCCACACAAGTGCCAGGGATGTCCGTACCTGTGACCATCAGAGTAGTGTGATGCTGGAAGGTTTCCATCTCTCAATATCCCCTTGGTCTCACTACTAATGACAGACACATTAGGGCGATCAGGCAAGGGAAGGTGAGGTTTGAACTGCAGGGAGGGAGATCTGTAAAAGAGCAAAACATGCATGAGGATTCCATACTTTCAGTTACAGAATCTCAGAGTATCTTGGCATCTACACTGTACCACTCACACCTGTGTAGTGCAACCACTGCCACAGTGTCTTATTAGTGATCACAGATCTTGCAATGAGCCAAGATCAGATTCTTCTAAAGGGACACATGAGAGTTGGTAGGGGTTCTCACCAAAATGGAGCATGTATGACGCTCACTAGGCTGCTACAATGGAATTAGATCCATGCAGTCACGAACGACGTCACAGTGTAAGATTGATGCTCACGATCTCAGTAATTGTAACGTATAGCAGCGCAAATGACACAAAGCCAACTATACGTACTCAGCCCTGTGAATAAGTGAGGGTCATGACGGGAAAGTTGACATCACCCGCAAGAGCCGTAAGCAGCTCCTCAAATGAGAAAGGAAATAACCAAAACAACATTAAGCCCCATAGGGCCCACTCATTACCTCTTGCAACTGTGCCTTACTATGCTAGACAGGAAAAGCATGTATAAACAAACTCAACTGTGAGTACATAGGCACAATGCTAAAAGATACAACCCTACCGTGACCAGGATATGCTGCATGGCAGAAGAGATTTCAGACATTTACCTCAACGGACTGTTGCCACGTAAGTGTGAACATTAGCTCCAGGCCAACGTGGTGATGTAATCAGCGCAACATACCTGGCATCATGGGAAAGGAAAGTTAACATCAACTTACTGAGAAGGCTAGCGTAGCAGTGTTGTCCACCGGCCCTGAGGTAACGATGTGACAGTGACATGACATACTGCCACAAGGGGCAATGCATCCATGCAAACAGACTCACAGGCCAATTGACAGAAAATGTGGGACATACACTGGCCCACACCGGCACAACATGGTTCACAGGAAAACAAACTGTACTGGCCCACAAGGTTGAGTGGATGATTTGGACACATCCTGCTGCACACAGTGAGGTAGCAATTCTCCACAGTGCCTGTGTTTGTGATGTCACACACAATGGCAAGCCGTGGCATCCGCAATGTGTCAGGGTCAATGTTAACACACATTGATGCGTTCACCAAATTATAAACTCAACTACAGATGACTGTAAGGTTAGGTGACTGTCTTGTCATGGGAGTGGCGCTACATGCAATTTGATACATGGCAATGTGACATCTATGTATGGGCCTACAACATGCGCAGGAACAGTTTCTACCCAAAAACAAACCATTACAACAATGAACTGCCGGTTTGGAATCCTTACCCAAAATGACATTTCGACATGTCTGTGAAGGGTACGCAGATTCACCCAACGTTGTTATCATCAAGAGGAATAGCAGGAGGACCAAGATGACACAAACGGACAACAACCCAGGCAACCTGGAAAGGACAGGCACACAAGTGGTCACGTACTGTATAGATTCATTTAGGCATGGTCACGTACAATACACTGACAACGTAGTACACTTGTACATTCGAACTGCAATCATTGTGCTCATGTGTGTGGCATGACATCTTTACTTGTGTGACACAGCACCACCAACATCAAAGTGATATTGTGTACAGTCTGCTGGACACACATTATGCTACACATGTCACTCTACGGTGGAGGATTGCACACCATCATACAGGTACTCACTGTTATGAGAAGAAGTTGCGTATGAGTTGACTCCGGATATCACCGTCCTCCTCCTGATCGCTAGCATCCTGGCCAAGGCCTTCGTCCTCAACGAGCGGATGGTCCTCTTCATCAGGATCCAGGATGAGTGGCACCTCCCCCTCCACTGCCATGTTGTGCAGCATGCAGCACACGGTAAAGATGTCACACACCTTGAGCGGGGAGTATGGTAGTGATCCGCCTGTCTTGTCGAGACACCTGAACCGGCTCTTCAGGAGTCCAAACGTACGCTCTATCACACGCCGTGTCTGGCCATGTGCATTATTGTAACGCTGGTCTGCGTCAGTTCAGGGGTTGGGTAGTGGAGTCATGAGCCACGGCATGTTCGGATATCCAGCATCTCCTACAACAATACATCATGTCAATGAGTGTGCAATGAGTAGCCATGAGAGAGATGATTGACATTGAGACATACATGAGTAACAGTGTATACCCACCAACTAGACATGCCCGATGGTTGCGCAGCTGCAGCATCATCTGTGGTACCCTGCTCCGCCTCATGATCATGCTAGACTTAGCATTGTGCATAGTTCAGTGTCATGTGGCTCATTATGCATGCCATGTTTAGACATTTGCCCAAATGATTTGTATATGGTATGTCTGATGTGTACAGGTGACTGATATGTTTTTCTTCTCCTCCTTGCCAACAGCATCATCATCACAATCTGGAGGAGACACAGGCGTGGACCAGGCAGAGGGACCCCGCGACAGTGCCACCTGCTTTGAGGAGTCAGAGAGAGGCAGTGGCACGGAGGGTGAGGAGAGTTAGACGGCCATCTCTCATGTGCACGACACCTCCTACCATGCGGACGGCTCGGAATCAGACTCCCCGGAGGAGGGGGAATATGCAGCTATGCCATCTTCAACATCTTTGGCTGTCCCCTCCTCCTCCACTACCATCTCCACCCTCCCAGTTGTTAGGGTCCCTAAGGTCCGTGCTAGCCCCCGTGTCTCCTTTTTTCCCAGCACCGCAGCCCCTACCCCTGTCTCCCCTGCTGCCCTCAGTGCTGAGTCTGTGGACCTACTCCGGCAGATTCTAGAAGGTCAGACATCCATGTTGACTGTCCTCCATGAACATACATGAATAATGACACAGTTGTTGTCGTTCATGGATGTCATGTCACCTGCCATGTCTGATCTACGTCGGAGTGTGGCTACCATAGAGTCATCACTGACGGCAGCACTGTCCACCCAGCAGCATCTCCCCCCACCCTCATTCAGACCCATCCACCTCCGCCTCTCCCATACCTAGCCAACGTACATGCAGACGCCACAGGTCAGACACAACAACAGACACACCTAGCACACCCACACGGCAGACAAAGCGCAAATCTCCACGTACCCAATCTCAAGGGGATGTAGGCACACCCACAGGGAGAGGGGACACACGTCACACACGCATCCACAAACCCACGAGAACAGACTCACAGCCCTCTACCTCCACCCCCAATGTGTCCCCGGGTTCAGGTGGTAGTTTTTCTGAACTGGCTGAAGTGTGCAGCCAAGTATATGTAGCCACATTCGGCGAGGCACCGGCCAGTGTGGAGGGATCCACACCACCTGCACCCGCTACACCTGTCCTTCCCTCTCCTGTCCCTGTGGTGCCAGTGGATTCCACAGATGATGCCCCCACTGTTTCCACAGACAATTGAACTCTATGTGCAGGCAAGTGTGGGTGTGACAACATCCAGGATGCCACAACCTTGTTTGAACTTTATTTGGACCGGCAATTGGCCTATTATGAGCATGGACTCATATTTAGTTTTTCTCTTTGGATGCGGCTGAATAAAGCTTTTGATTTTTGGTTCATCACTTTTGGTTTTCTGATAATGGCTTTGACTGCTGTGTGCCTGGGAGCTGGTGTGATGTTCACATTTGGGTATTGTTACATGTGTCTATTTCCTGATGGTAATGAGGTTAAGCATGGTATGTTTCTGCTTTCACTGGTGGGCACTGCTGGGGGTCTTAGCCACACTCACACTCTAATGCTGGGCACTGCTGGGAGTCTTAGCCACACACACTCTCTAATGCTGGGCACTGCTGGGGGTCTTAGCCACACACACACTGTAATGCTGGGCACTGCTGGAGGTCTTAGCCACACACACACACTCTAATGCTGGGCACTGCTGGGGGTCTTAGCCACACACGCTCTAATGCTGGGCACTGCTGGGGGTCTTAGCCACACACACACTGTAATACTGGGCACTGCTGGGGGTCTTAGCCACACACACACACTCTAATGCTGGGCACTGCTGGGGGTCTTAGCCACACACACTGTAATGCTGGGCACTGCTGGGCACTGCTGGGGATCTTCGCCACACACACTGTAATGCTGGGCACTGCTGGGCACTGCTGGGGGTCTTAGCCACACACACTGTAATGCTGGGCACTGCTGGGCATTGCTGGGGGTCTTAGCCACACACACAGTCTAATGCTGGACACTGCTGGGGGTCTTAGCCACACACACACTCTAATTCTGGGCACTGCTGGGGGTCTTAGCCACACACACTGTAATGCTGGGCACTGTTGGGCACTGCTGGGGGTCTTAGCCACACACACCCTATGCTGGTGGGTACTGCTGGGGGTCTTAGCCACACACACTGCAATGCTGGGCACTGCTGGGCACTGCTGGGGGTCTTAGCCACACACACTGTAATGCTGGGCAATGCTGGGCACTGCTGGGGGTCTTAGCCACACACACTGTAATGCTGGGCACTGCTGGGGGTCTTAGGCACACACACACACTAATGCTGGGCACTGCTGGGGGTCTTATCCACACACACTGTAATGCTGGGCACTGCTGGGGGTCTTAGCCACACAAACTGTAATGCTGGGCACTGCTGGGCACTGCTGGGGGTCTTAGCCATATGCACACACTCTAATTCTGGCACTGCTGGGGGTCTTAGCCACACACACACTCTAATGCTGGGCACTGCTGGCACTGCTGGGGGTCTTTGCCACACACACCCTATGCTGGTGGGCACTGCTGGTTACTGCTGGGGGTCTTAGCCACACACACCCTATGCTAGTGGGCACTGCTGGGGGTCTTAGCCACACACACTGTAATCCTGGGCACTGCTGGGCACTGCTGGGGGTGTCAGGATTCATCGAGTCTCCACAGTTAGCGTCCCTAGACGAACATTCAATTCACTGCCAATGTCCCGTTTTACCCGAGCTAATGTCTGGTTTCCCTGTTCCTCAGGGAGGCTTCGACATTAGTGAGGAATTCCGATTGATTACAGACCCTGCTGAAAAGATTGTATTTAGTTCACTCTTCCTAAGATGGCCGCGTTATGTTCCCTCAGGGTTAAGCTGGGTGGTGCGCCCTCTAGTGGTTATCGGGAAGTCGCGCGCTTCAAACTGCGCACTTCAACGCAGATTTTCATGCAAGCAGCTGTTCCTTGCCGCCGCTCCACGTCAGAAATTCATGACGGGAGTTGTCGGAGTTAGGAACGTCAGAGTGTTTTGAAGACACGTCTGAGTATCTTAGTGTCTAGGATTCTGTGAGAATTTTGTTTCCCGCTGAGCGCTCTCGTTTTCCTGAGAGGTGTCAGCTTTGAGAAGGAGTCACAGAGCTTCAGCGTTCTCGACTGTTCTATGAACTGAAGTCCATTCAGTCCTGTCCTACAGGTTCCTGTATCCAGTGAAGTTCTACCACAGGGAATAAAAGGCTTCTTATCTGGAGAGGAAGTATCGTAAAGACAAGTAAGGCAGTAATGTGAAATGTAAATAATTGTTACAGCGTGCAGGAGCTACCGTGTTGAACTATCCAACGGAGTTTTCCCTCAGGACATTTCCCTATTGCGCTTTCCCTCTCTTTACCTTCCCTAACCTTCCTCCCTTGTCCCTTTTTGCGCGCAACTGAGGAAAAGCTGAGAGAACAGTTCTTCTAATTGCACCAAGGAATTTAAACCTTCTAAAAACAGAATCCCCAAGACCCCACCTCGCAGAAGGCTTCACAGGTATTAGTTAACCTAGAGAGAGTTAAAAGGGAGTTCTACATTGAGAATAGAGATTAACATTTATGTATTCTTTCACAGCTAGAAGCCTTGCCTGATACTTAACAACATTAATAGAAGAGGGGAAAATACCTTGACTAGAACTGGTAGGACAAGTTTAGCTTAATCTTCAAGAAAAACCGTTAGTTTAAGAAGGTTTGTGGTATATTCTCTTTCTTTCCCCTATTCTGTGTATTAGGCACCTCATAGGCAGACGGCTGGAAGTTAATACGCAGTCCCTAGAAGGTGCAGGTGACAGTTGGAGTCAAGGTTTTCTCTTCTCTGTCTACTTCCCCTTTCCCCCCCTGCTGGTGGTCTTGCTCTTAGAAGCGAGGGTACCGGTGGAGGGGTCATTGGGACATTCGTCACTACTGCCCCTGCGAAGAGTTGGAGCTTCTGACAGATTGAAGTGCCCACGTACTTCCTTCGCCCAGGCAGTATGACTGAAGGAATGAATTTAAAGGATTTAGGGGAGATTTTGGTAGGAATTCAGAGAGACTTAGGAGCAGTTCGTGAGGAAAATCAGAGTTTAAATTTAGAGTTAGTGGCCTCCCGTCAAGAGACAAGATTATTAGCACAGAAGGTGGATGGGATAGCCATGGGAAATCCAGTACAGAGTCCCTCAGTGCATAGTACTAGTGGGTTGAGCACAGATGCGAAGGCAGTTGCACAGGTAATCCATTCGGTATCCCCATTGATTCCCTTAGCAACTCCAGAAAGATTTTCAGGGGATCCACAGAAGGCACAATATTTTTTGACGCAGTGTTCCCTCCATTTTATGTGCCGTCCTACCTTGTTCCCTGATGCTCAATCTAGAGTAGCGTTTATTTTATCATACTTAAGTGGGGATGCCGCCAATTGGGCTATGCCCTTGGTCAGTGAAGATGACCCCCTGCTTTGTGACTTTACTAAATTTAAAGCTGAGTTTCTCAGGATTTTTGATCGGAGAAGGATATCTCAGGCCACCGATAATGAGTTGTTGGAATTGCGGCAAGGGTCTAAAGATTTAATTACTTACCTTACGCAGTTTAACAAATTAATTCTGGAGACCAATTGGCCAGAGGAAAATAGAGCAGCTTTATTTTACCGTGGTTTAAGGGATGAAATCAAGGATACACTAGCCCAAGTTCCAAATCGACCCACAGAATTGTCAGCTCTTGTGGATTTGGTGTTGGAGTTGGATTTTCGCAATTCAGAAAGAAAAGGTGAAAAGAAGAAGGATTGGAAGTTAAATGTCCCTCGTTTTGACAGAGCGAGGACTGAAAAAGGATCTGGGGGAAGTAATGAATCGGAACCAATGCAAATAGGAACAGTTCGAGGTCCACTGAGTAAAGAAGAAAAGGAACAAAGGAGGTTGAAAAAGTTATGTTTATATTGTGGAGCTTCAGGCCATTTTGTTAAAGAATGCATCAAGAGACCCAAGACTTCGTTTAAGGGAAACAAAGTGAACCATCAGTAGGCGGAGTCGCTCTGGTGGTGAAAGAAGACAAGACGACTCCAGAACCTCACCAGATATTAAATACTCTCCAAACTATGACGCCTCATGTGATTGTTCATGTTACGTTACAATTTCGTGAACATCAGATCTTGGGAGTGGCCATCATGTTGGATTCAGGTGCCACAGGAAACTTTTGTGATATACGATATGCTCATCAGATGGGAATTCAAGCTATCAGGAAAGATCGACCGGAGCCTGTATGCGCAGTCGATGGTACCAACTTGACCTCTGGACCTATCACCAGTCATACCGAGGAATTGGAGATAACTCAAGCGGACGGTCATCGTGAGGTGTTACAATTTAATTTAATAGAGTCCCCACAGTTTCAACTGATCCTGGGATTGCCTTGGTTAGCTCTTCATAACCCAACCATAGACTGGGAAAATCGAACAGTCAGTCTGCAATTGCAGTTTTGTTTATCTCACTGCTATGGTCCAAAAACACTGGTGGAAGAACCCACACAATCTATGATGTTGTCTTTCGGAGGTCAATCTATTGGAGCGGTTACTACTGAAGAAATTCCTTTGGAGTATCGAGATTTGGAAACAGTATTTAGTGAACAGGAAGCAGATCAGCTGCCTCCTCACCGTGCTTATGATTGCACCATTGATTTGGAACCCGGAGCAGTTCTCCCTTGTAGCCAGATTTATGCTCTTACGGAAGCGGAAAATGAACACCTTAAAGAATATTTGGATCGATATTTAGCCAATGGATTTATTAGGCCTTCCCAGTCCCCGGTATCCTCGCCGCTGTTCTTCATTCCGAAGAAACAAGAAGGAAGCTTGAGAACTTGTATTGATTATCGTGCTCTAAATCAGATCACCATCAAGAATAGATATCCATTACCACTGATTTCCGTCTTGTTAGACCAAATAAAAGAAGCTCAAATTTTCACTGAACTAGATTTGCGGGGAGCTTATCATTTGGTCCGTATGAAGGAAGGGCATGAATGGAAGACCGCTTTTCGAACCAAGTTTGGTCTTTTCGAATACTGTGTTATGCCATTCAGCCTTTGCAATGTACCCGCGATGTTCCAGCATTTCATCAATGACATCATGAGTGATTTAATTGATAAGATTGCAATCATTTATCTGGATGATATTTTAATTTATTCCCAGAGCACCCAGGAACACTCTCAGCATGTGTGGATGGTCTTGGAGCGTTTGCAGGCTAATCATCTGTTTGTCAAATTGGAAACATGTGTGTTTCATGCTTCTAAGGTGGAGTTTCTTGGATTTGTTATTTCCCCTCAGGGGGTTACGATGGATCCAGGAAAGGTGAAAGCGGTGGAGGATTGGCCAGCACCAAAAAATGTTAAAGAGATTCAAAGGTTCTTGGGCTTTGCCAATTTTTACCGATGATTTATCCAGGGATTCTCCCAGTTGATTGCCCCCATCACGGGTCTTCTAAGAAAAGGAGTTAAATTCGAGTGGAATACTGAGACCAATGCAGCCTTTTTAACTTTGAAGAAGAAATTTGTCTCGGCCCCCATTCTCTTGCACGCTGATCCTACTGAACCTTTTTACTTGGAAGCCGATGCTTCGGATCAAGCGATTGGGGGAGTTCTTTCTCAGCATCACGCAGCCACTGGCCAACTTCACCCGGTTGCTTACCGTTCAAGAAAACAGAATTCCGCTGAGCTGAATTACACCATCACAGAGAAAGTTACTTGCAGTGAAAGATGCCTTCGAGGATTGGAGACATTATTTGCTTGGAGCACGGCATACGGTTACTGTTTTTTCGGATCACAAGAATTTACAGTTCCTAAAAGCTGCCAAGACTTTAACGCCACGACAGCTTCGTTGGTAGCTTTATTTTGCAGACTTTGATTTCGTGATTACCTATCGGCCAGGTCCTAAGAATGGAAAAGCGGATGCATTGTCCCGATTGCATACTGAAGAATCTGAACATACAGTGGAAGCGAGACCAATCATTCCTGAAGCCAAGATTGTGTGTACTCTTTCTTTAGACAACTTCCAGGAAGAAGTTCGTAAGAGCTTATCTACGGAGGATATCCAGCAGTGGGTCCAACAGGGAGAAGGAAGACATTGTCGGCAGCAGTTACCCTATTTCAAAGAGGCTTTATATCTTCCCACGACCATCTTACAGGAAAAGGCGTTACAGAGCTGCCATGATCATCCGCTGGCAGGTCAAAAAGGAATTGCAAAGACCCAGGAGTTGGTGCAGCGCTATTTTTGGTGGCCTGGGATGTCTACTCATATCAAAAGATATGTACAGTCTTGTGAGGCATGTGCTCGAAGTAAATCTAGTAGACAGGCTCCACAGGGATTATTGCAGCCCCTGCCCACCCCAACTTATCCCTGGCATACTATTTCTTTGGACCTCATAGTAGATCTGCCATTAAGTAGGGGTTTCGATACAATATTGGTGATAGTAGATACCTTTACAAAGATGAGTCATTTCATCCCGATGTCAGGAACTCCAACAGCAACGGAGTTGGCTCGCGCCTTCAGTGAAAATATTGTGAAAATTCATGGGGTCCCCAAGGTTGTGGTTTCAGATCGGGGCCCTCAATTTATTTCTCACTTCTGGCGAGCGTATCTGAAAGGGTTAGGAGTTGAGAGTAGGTTGTCCACTAGCTACCACCCCGAGTCAGATGGGCAGACTGAAAGAACCAATCAGGATTTAGAGCAATACCTGAGACTGTTTTTGGTAGATCAAGGTGGAGAATGGTCAGATAAATTGTGGATGGCCGAGTTTGCTTGCAATAATGCGAAGAGTGCTTCTACAGGGTACTCTCCGTTTTATTTAAACTTCGGTCGGCATCCAAACTTCTTGGTTACACAAGAGGAGTTAGGAGTTCCTGCAGCTAAGAGTTTACTTACAGACCTGAGCTCCTTACATAAATCTGCAGAACAAAATCTGGTTAAAGCTAAATCCTCCTACAAAAGATTTGCAGATACACATAGGCAAGTTGCCCCACAATATCAGGTGGGAGATCAGGTGTGGTTGTCCACTAAGAATCTCCATTTGAAGGGTAATAGGAAGTTCCAACCGAGATTTGTGGGTCCTTATCAAGTAGACAAGGTGTTAGGACCAGTTACAGTACGATTGAAACTGCCAGCTAAAATAGGAGTTCATCCAGTTTTTCATGTGTCCTTACTGAAAAAGATCAAATCACCCATGCGGTTAAGTAAACCACCAGACCCACTTAACATTCAAGGACATACTGAATATGAGGTAAAAGACATTTTAGACTCCAAGTACCAGAAAGGGAAATTAAGGTATTTAGTGGATTGGAAGGCGTATGGTCCAGAGGAAAGGTCTTGGGAACCAGTTGCTAATATCCTTGCCCCTCAACTGCTAAAACGTTTTCATTCCAGATTTCCACTCAAACCAGGACCGATGAATCGGTCCTTGAGAGGGGGTACTGTCAGGATTCATCGAGTCTCCACAGTTAGCATCCCTAGACGAACATTCAATTCACTGCCAATGTCCCGTTTTACCCGAGCTAATGTCTGGTTTCCCTGTTCCTCAGGGAGGCTTTGACATTATTGGGGAATTCCGATTGATTACAGACCCTGCTGAAAAGATTGTATTTAGTTCACTCTTCCTAAGATGGCCGCGTTATGTTCCCTCAGGGTTAAGCTGGGTGGTGCGCCCTCTAGTGGTTATCGGGAAGTCGCGCGCTTCAAACTGCGCACTTCAACGCAGATTTTCATGCAAGCAGCTGTTCCTTGCCGCCGCTCCGCGTCAGAAATTCATGACGGGAGTTGTCGGAGTTAGGAACGTCAGAGTGTTTTGAAGACACGTCTGAGTATCTTAGTGTCTAGGATTCTGTGAGAATTTTGTTTCCCGCTGAGCGCTCTCATCTTCCTGAGAGGTGTCAGCTTTGAGAAGGAGTCACAGAGCTTCAGCGTTCTCGACTGTTCTATGAACTGAAGTCCATTCAGTCCTGTTCTACAGGTTCCTGTATCCAGTGAAGTTCTACCACAGGGAATAAAAGGCTTCTTATCTGGAGAGGAAGTATTGTAAAGACAAGTAAGGCAGTAATGTGAAATGTAAATAATTGTTACAGCGTGCAGGAGCTACCGTGTTGAACTATCCAACGGAGTTTTCCCCCAGGACATTTCCCTATTGCGCTTTCCCTCTCTTTACCTTCCCTAACCTTCCTCCCTGGTCCCTTTTTGCGCGCAACTGAGGAAAAGCTGAGAGAACAGTTCTTCTAATTGCACCAAGGAATTTAAACCTTCTAAAAACAGAATCGCCAAGACCCCACCTCGCAGAAGGCTTCACAGGTATTAGTTAACCTAGAGAGAGTTAAAAGGGAGTTCTACAGTGAGAATAGAGACTAACATTTATGTATTCTTTCACAGCTAGAAGCCTTGCCTGATACTTAACAACATTAATAGAAGAGGGGAAAATACCTTGACTAGAACTGGTAGGACAAGTTTTGCTTAATCTTCAAGAAAAAACGTTAGTTTAAGAAGGTTTGTGGTATATTCTCTTTCTTTTCCCTATTCTGTGTATTAGGCACCTCATAGGCAGACGGCTGGAAGTTAATACGCAGTCCCTAGAAGGTGCAGGTGACAGTTGGAGCCAAGGTTTTCTCTTCTCTGTCCACTTCCCCTTTCCCCCCCTGCTGGTGATCTTGCTCTTAGAAACGAGGGTACCGGTGGAGGGGTCATTGGGACATTCGTCACTACTGCCCCTGCGAAGAGTTGGAGCTTCTGACAGGGGGTCTTAGCCACACACACTGTAATGCTGGGCACTGCTGGGGGTCTTAGCCACACACACCCTATGCTGGTGGGCACTGCTGGGCACTGCTGGGGGTCGTCTGCCCCCACCCCCTCTACTGTTGGGCACTGCTGGGGGTCTTTTCCAACCACACCTCAGATGTGATGCACCGTACCTTGGGCTTTCTAAGGTGTGTGCGGCGCATATCACTATTGCAATGGTGATATGTGCTAGCGTGTGACGCACCGTACCCCGAGCTTTGTGACGTGTGTGCGGCACATATCACTATTGCAATGGTGATGTGCGCTAACGTGTGACGCACCGTATCCCGAGATTAATGACGTGTGGGCGGCGCGTATCACTATTGCAATGGTGATATGCGCTAGCGTTTGACGCACCGTACCCTGAGATTAATGACGTGTGTGCGGCGCGTATTCCTATTGGGATGGTGATATGCGCTGGCGTGTGGCGCACCGTACAGGTATACTTCCGTTGTTGCGGTGGGTTGTACTCACCGTCTGCGCCATCGTCGGTTTCTATTTACGAGGTAATAGGCGTACAGGGCTCGTATGACACGGTCGATGAGGTTCATGTCGTGTATGTCGCGTACCGGGGTGCAGTTCGTGGCGGACTCTGGATTTACGGCAGTTTACAGCTCTCGTAGGAAAAGGGCCGTACGGAGTGTCGTCAACACGGATCGTACTTCCTGGTTCGGAAATGGCTGCCGATTTACGTACGGACGTGGCGTACAGCGTCGGACAGAGTGAATCTGTAAGTAGTTTGTAGTTGTACGGTGTTTTGTACGAGTCGTACGGAGTGGCGCTTTGGGTTAGGATCGTACTTGCTAGTTTGTACGGGGACGTTATTTGTGTACGAATCGTACGGGAAAAACGCTCCGTACAGCTAATCGGAGCGCTTTTTACCGGATCAGAATCGACCCCTGAGTGTCTGTGTGAAATAAGGAATTATCAGCTAGATTCATGAAAGGAAATTGCGCTCGCAATAGCTGCGAATTCGCAATTGCGCTCGCAATTTGAAGGGAAGGAATTCAAGAAACCCAAACAACCAAAATAGCGAATTCGCAATTTAAAAATAGCGAATTCGCTATTAAATTCGCAGAATCCTGGAGGATGGGCATTTGCAAATCGGAAATAGCGAGAAGGCATGGATTCTGCAAATTTAATAGCAAATTCGCAAAAAAGTCGTAATTGCCATTCATGAAAAATCGCTAAAAGCGAAAAACGAGAAAATCGCTATTTGCGACGCGCAAATTAAGAAGAATTCAAATCAGGTGGTAACCAGTACTTAATTTTTTTTTTTTTTAAACAGTTAGGTCACTCCCAACAGGTGCAGGGCTGATCAAACACATTTAAGGACATGCAGCTGGAGCCTTGTGATTCCCACAATGCCTGGACTTTACATGCTGGTGAGGCGGCGTAGGCTGCAGCGAGCTGCACGCAACAGATGGAGGATACAGGAGGGGATATTCCACCAGCGGGTCACCCTTCTGGGCCAAACCAGGGAGCAAATCTATGCCAAGTACCGCCTGAGTGGGGCCATCATAATCAAGCTCATGCGGGACCTAGACCCCCTGATGCAGCACCCTACAAGGAGGACCAATGCCGTGCCCACACATGTGCAGGTATTGTGCTGCCTGCACCTCCTGGCCTCCGGAAGCTTCCAGGGGATGGTCACAATTGCAGGGGGGGTTTCCCAGCCCACCATGTCCCGCTGCCTAAGGAGTTTCCTGGAGGCAATGCTGACCCGGCTACACCACTATCAATTATTCCCCACCAGCCAATAGGACCTCAATGATACAAAGCTGCAATTTTAAAATGTAGCTCAATTCCCACACGTCATTGGATGTATTGACTGTACGCACGTCCATATTTGCCCACCTGCTGAGACGGAGTACATATACCGCAACCGGAAAAGCTACCACTCCCTCAACATCCAGATGGTGTGCAATGTCAAAACAATAATCACGGATATTGTGGCACAGTACCCGGGGAGCACACATGACTCCTTCATCTTCAGGCACAGCGGCATCCACACACGACTGGCCAGGGGAGACTTTGGGGAAGGACACCTACTAGGTAAGTACACATGCCCCAAATGTGTACGTTGTGATCATGTAGCTGCGCAGAACAGGCACTCACTCTCTGCTCCTTACATACAGGTGACAGCGACTATGCTCTCCGTGAGTACCTCCTCAACCCATACCTCAACCCTGCAACTCCACAAACAACGGCGATTTAATGCATCACACATTCGCACAAGGAACTGTATTGAGAGGACATTTGACCTGTTGAAAAGCAGGTTCCGCATACTGCACAAGACAGGTGGGGCCATGAAATGCGATCCTGAGGTCTGCTGCCGCATCGTGGCCGTGTGTGCCATCCTTCGCAACATTGCTACCAAGCGCAGGATCCCTGTTGACATCTCTGGCAGTGAGTCGGAAGGGGACAACCGCCCACCTGCACATGTGCGCCACGCACGCAGAGAGAATCCTGCTGAAGGACAGAGGCGCCGCAACCAAATCACCATGAACTATTTCTAGTGCACCCACTCCCCACACCCATTACTCAACTCATGCATGACAACATTAATAATGACATGAGTCAGATTAAGTTACTCAGACTTTTTTTATATGTTACTGAACAATAAAATGGTCATTCTGTTAACTTCAACAAGACTGACATATTGCGTCATATGTCTGTATGTCTGTAGGGCATGCTTGTGGCGTCAGCATGTACCCTAATGTGAATGTTCAACAGTTCAGGGGCGTCTCCGAGTAGTTGCCCCTGATCTCCTCTCAACGTCCTCCTCCTGAGTCTGCCGTGAGGCAGCAGAGGGCCTGCTGATGCGGCGGGGTGCTACAACCGGTGGAAGTGACTGGCTGCTGTGGCTTGATGTAGCCTCGCTGGTGTCGTCTGCTCCCCCCGCCTGGCCATGGCCGGTAGCCTGCATGCCCTGCATGGCTGTTGAAATATGCTCCAGGGCTGTCGCAACGTCCTGGCAGCACTGGGCCATTTGGACCTGCATGGCCAGGGAGCGTCGCGAGAGCTGGGAGGTGGCATCGCCCATAACATAGTTTGAGCGCGTGTACGCCGACAGGCGGGTCATCAGTTGTCGGTGCCTGCGGCGATTGAGATCGCGCTGTCTGGGCATGGCCTGTGTGTTGGCCTCAAGAGCTGCAGTCATTCTATCCACATTACGTGCGGTCTTGTCAAGTTGTAGATGCATGGCGGCTAGGTGACGGGCCTGAGTTTGGTGCACATGTAACATCCTGCGCTCGATGGAGAGCCCACCTGCACGCACGTTTCTGACCCTGCCAGCGCTGGGGGTGCGCTGCTCTCTCGCCAGTCCACTAGTCTGGCTCCTCACAGCTGCAGGGCGGCGGGTTGGTTGGCGACCTGCTGCTGTTGTTGCAGACCCCACTGACGGTTGCGTGCGGCGCGGTGGTACAGCAGCGGTAGGGGCCACAGGGGCAGGTGGTGGGATGACCGCTGGCGCAGCAGCTTGCCCTGATGGTCCGGGCTGTTGGGTATGTTGTGTGTCTCCCTCCGTGTCCTCCAAGTTGTCATCAATCACCAGGGCCTCGCTGTCTGTGCTGGGGACATCAGCGCCACCTGTGATTTAAGGTGGACGTTGATTAGAGACATGTTCCGTACACGGTTAGGCTTGCTACATGCATGCAGACTACCATTCCCTGACTCGCTGCAGGACTGACTCACACTGGGCATGTCAGGCTTAATGGTACAGGATGGTAATGTTGGTCAGACTACATGTCCCACAATGCAATAGCGCTATAGTGGTGTGCTTTGGCAGCATGATTGGGGTTTGCTATGGGATGCACTGGAGTCATGGACATTGTTAGGGGACAGGGGGTCGCTGTCGCATGGCACTTACCTGTTGTGTCTTTGGTGGGTCGGGAGGAGTCCAGATGGGTCACACCCACGCAGGCCTGTGGATTGATGGTCTCCTCCACGCGGTCCTCCAGTGGTGTGTTCTGTGGGACAGTGGGCTCCCCTCCACCTGTCGCCACATGCTCCCCCAGCCTCTCCGCAATATTTTCCTTTGCCCGCCTGGAGGGGAGCTCTGACACTGCTGCCTGTACTTCAGCCTCTCACTGCAGAATGAGGGTGTAACCTGCCTACTTCCTGGTTGTGATATCATCACTGTGCTCAGGATGCGACTTCCCGTTTTTGCGATCTCGCAGTTATCGGTAATTGCGAGATCGCAATTTCAACACGGGAATCGGCGGGTCCTGCGATTATTCACTGATTTTTTGGGACTCGCAAACGCCGATTGCGGTCGCTTGCGAATCGCATTTTTTTCTCGCTAAAATTCATGAATGCCGTTCTGCGATTTCTAAATTGCGATTCGCTTTTAATCGCAATTTAGAAATTGCAGATTGAGGCATTGATGAATCTAGGTGTATATTTTCACATTTTTCAATAATGTCACCGGTGTCTGCTGACAGTTTGCCTCTCTTAGCTTAAAGGGTACTCTGTGCCTGTGTCTCATGTCACTTTGTACCTGCCCAATCTCTCTCTTTCTGTGTGTCATTTCTCTCTTTGTGTGTGTCATTTCTCCCTTTGTGTGTGAGGCAGGCACAGATTACCCTTTAAGCTAAAAGATGCAAACTGTGAACAGACACAGGTGACAATATTGAAAAATTTGAAATATAATTCCATAGTTCACACAGACACTCAGTGTGATCCTTGTCAAAAATGTTAAAGCCATACTTTTTACCATAAAACATTTTCCAGAGTGAGATGAGACACATGCAAACAGACAAATGATACACACAAAGAGAGAGAGATGGGTCAGGCACACAGTGAGATGACACACAGGCACAGAGTGAGGTGAGACACAGGCACAGAGTACCCTTTAAGCTTAGAGATGCAAACTGTGAGCAGACACAGGTGACATTATAGAAAAATGTGAAAATATAATTCCTTATTTCATACAGACACTCCTTGTCAAAAATGTTAAAGCCATACATTTTACCAAATGACACACACAAAGAGAGAGATGGGGCAGGCACAGAGCGAGATGACACACAGGCACAGAGTGAGATGAGACACAGGCACAGAGTGACATGAGACACAGGCACAGAGTGAGATGGTGCAGGCAGAGAGTGAGATTAATAATGAAACTGTACTGCACTGTTGCTGTGACACAGTTGCTGTGATATACACTTACTTATGTTGTAAACTAGTGTTTACATCGTTTACTTATTGTACTTGCTATGTAGTATGTTTGTAGTGGTCTATAAAATGTTATTTTTTCTTTACCACAGATTGTAATCATCTATAGAAAGATAAAAGAATATGCCGACGAAGGAAAGACGACAACAAATATATAAACATGATTTATAGTCCAAGAAAACACAAATAGAAGATTCATCCAAAACACAATCTTCAGTGAAAAAAAAGAATGCTCCTGGTAAGCAAACAAAGGATTTTTTAAGGAAACTAATGAAATGTAAAAAAAAAAAAAGATGTTCTTTCAAAGAAAAAAAAAATCTCTAAATACAAAGAAAAATCTGTGCCCCTCAAAAAATGTTAGACCTGTAGAAGGAGATGATATTCTCTATAGCAATAGAAGGAGAAATCAATGTATTGACATTCGTAAACGAATGTTTTATAACAGAATAGTTTCAAATGTATTAAAAAATGTAAAGATGTATCAAAAGAAGAGTGCTTTTTACAAGAAAAAAAAGCGTAGTGAAGATTGTGGATCAGGCATTTAAAGTGAAAAATAAATTATATGGTTTAGTAATCAATAGAATTCGTACACTAGATAAGGTAATCAATGTGTTCAAATCAAAATGTAAGTGGAAAAGAGTAATTAATCGGACTCATTTTTGTGATGTTTTTTCTGGAGAATAGAAGCATAGTTCAAGTTGTGAGCCATTTTTTAATGAAGAAAGTTACTTTCAGCATACTGATTTGGTGCATGCAGTTGACACCAGTGGTCAAGCATATGAGGTGAAGGACGGTTGTCCGGTTGAAAAAGAAAAAATTGTGCCTAGAAATGCAGAAGAGGTGTTAGCTGATGAAGTTTTAGGGAGATGTCCTAAGGCTCCAGTGTAGACTTGGAATTGTAGTAGTATTTGTAGTGTGCGACAGGATTCAATTGATTTGTTTCTCAATTTCCTACGGACATATACTAAGGAAAGTCTAAAACAAAAGATGAAGATTTTGCAAGAGTTAGATCCTTGTAGATTGAGAGCAAAAACAGGTTTGCATGGGCATTCACTGGCTTGTCTTTCAAGACAAGTATGTCGAAGTGTTTTTCACCATTTTAGGATGTTAGCAGTGCATCATAATAAAGTGAGGAAATTAGTGAGAAGGTTGTATTATGCAAAAAGTCCAGCACTTAAGCTAAAACAGTTAAACAGTGCTCTTTTGCATGGAACTGAATTAGATGTGAAGAACATTTGTGAAGAAATTGAGTTTTGTTACTTTGGTGAAAAAAAGGACAGTGTAGAAACTGATAAGGTAATAGAAGGTAATGTGGAAGAGAATGTACAGATTTCAAGTACAGACAAATTTGAACATGAAATTACAAAGTTTAAGGTCAATTCAAGTGAAAGGCCTAAATTTTCCTATGTATGTTGTCGATGAACTCATTATAAGAATCAGACTAGATTAGTTGATTTATATGTAAAAAGTGAAATGGAAAATAATGATGAGTGGAAGGGTTTTGCAACTTATTTGTTTGTAGAAAATTGTTTTGATTTTTGTTCTGATCAACGTATTTGTAAATATTGTTAAGTTAAATTTAATGAAAACAGAATTCCTGCTAGAGCTGTTCATAATAATCTGGAGTTGGTAGACATTCCTTCTGAATTGATAGATTTAAATACATATGAGTCTATTCTGATTCAATGTGTGCCTCCTTTTCAGGCTATTCTTCGCATGGAGCCTAAGACTGGGCAATTGCCTCCTTCAGATTTACAGAGAAGATTAAAGGGAAGAGTTGTTTATTTGCCTGTAAATTTAAGAAAAAATATTGATACAATTGGTGTAGAAAAAGTAGAAGAGGAAACTCTGGTTATTCTAGTTAATGGTGTTCCAACAAGGAGTAAAACAAATCTGGCAAGAATTAGTGGATGTTAGGAAAGTCAAAAAGGCAAGATTGTATTTGGTAAAAAAATAATCACTACTACAAAAATGTATATGTTGGAGAAGAGGAAACAACTGTAGGAGAGGACAGTGATTTCTCAGCTGGGCAAATTGAAAAAGTTGATGTCTCTAGAAATGAAGAAATTTATGAACATTATAGTGTTCATCCATTGCATTCTAAAGAAGTAATGTGGAATGCTATTGACTTGTTTCAAATGAAAGAAGCAAAAGGAAGTCCCATTAGTGTATGGGAAGAAAGTTTGGAAGCTCCTTGTTTTCCACAGTTATTTCCAACAGGTCAAGGTGGACGATATGACGACCAACCTGTTCAAATTCCTGCATCTGAATACCAGACTTTAAGATTATATGCAGAAGATCCAAGGTTTCGTCAATGCATTCCATATTTGTTTCATCTACTGTTTGAGAGTGACTTGTCTGGACTTTCTTATGCAGTGAACCATATACTGAAAAGTGGAGTACATCTGCAAAATGTTTCGGCAAGGGACTTTATGGATAAAGTCAAACTGCAAGACAGTGTTTTGGAATCTCAGATAATTAATCTCATGGCATGTCAGCGTGGTACTAACGAGTATTGGTACCGTCGTCATGGAGAATTGAAATGTATGCTAAGAAACTTGGGAACTCCTACATGGTTCCTCACTCTTAGCTGTGCTGAGTATGCTTGGGAAGACTTACTTCAATTTCTACGAGAGGCAAATAAAAACATTGAAAATATTGAATACAAGACACCTGGAGAACTGTGCTCTTTGGATCCAGTTAATGTATGCAGGTATTTCAATCATAGGTTTGAAGCTATGATGTCTTTTATCACAAACAAAAAAAATGTCCGCTTGGAGAGGTTTAGGATTTCTTTTGGAGAAAGGAGTATCAAGCAAGAGGTGCTCCTCACATACATATGCTGCTATGGATCAAAGATGCACCCAAATTTGGAACAGATTCGGATGAGACAGTGATGAGTTTCATTGAACAGTATTCTACATGTGCTGTTCCAAAAAGTACAGAAGAAAACAATTTAAGACATCTAGTTTTACGCTTTCAAACCCATCGTTGTGGAAAATACCTTTGTCGAAAATCCAAATCCAAGGACAAGTTCTACACAAAATATCGTTTTGCATTTCCACGTCCAGTAACATCGAAAGGAAGAGTGACCAATTTTATGTCTTCTCTGCGACATACTGTGACAAGAAAATCACCAAAAAATACATACAACCTAAGAAGAAATGAAGAGTCGAAATACATAAATGACTACAACCCAGTCATTTTGTCCATGTGGAATGCTAACATGGATATTCAATATGTTGCTGACAACTCTATTGCTGTGGCTCGATATGTGACGTCTTACATCACAAAATCAGAAAAGACGGAACTGAAGGAAATGTGGGAGGAAATTTCACATGAAAAGAGTCTAAGTAAGAAATTGTACAGTTACAGTCTGAAGGTTTTGTCGCATCGAGAAATTGGAGCACATGAATGTTCTGAACGGTTATCATCAGCAAGTCTATATGCCAAATCTAGCACAATCATTTGGGTGAGTCTAGGTCTTGCTGCTACACGAAACCGAGTTTTGAAATCTGTACAAGAAATAGAGTATTTGGCAGAGAAAGAACCAAACAGTACAGATATTTTGAAGACAAACATGTTGGATACATACTATCCAAATAGAAGTAGTCATCTTGAGAATGTTTGTCTCTATGAAGTTCTGCAAACCTATACTTTTAAACGGAACATCACAGAAGATATCAATAAAGGTGTATATGCTGTAATTGGATGTGTAGGATGTCTGGTGAAACAAAGAAAAGGCCATTTGATTAATCATCGAAAATTGAGTTGTGAATCTCCTGACAAAAGGGAATTTTACTATTTAGCTCTTTTGCAACTCTTTAAGCCATGGCATACAGAAGAGGAACTACTTGGAGATTTTCTCAGTTATGAAGATTCGTTCAATGCAACCAAGGATACCATAGAATGTCCTGCTTTTTCAAATTATCTGCAAATGTTGAACGAGGAAATACAGCAAGAAGCTACAATTGCAGCAGAGATTGCTAGAGACAGTTCTCAAGACACGCAGAGTTCTGCTTCATTGATTCAGAATCCACTAGGAGGACCAATTATCCAAAATGAAGCTGCCACTGCCATGGATGAAGTGGAGAGAGCCATGGAACAAGCTCAGGAGGATGTAGTTAACTTAGAAGATTTGGAAAAAGAACTAAACGTTGAGCAGAGACAAATATATGACGAAGTCACAGAACAGATTGAGCAAGGTTTATGTCATGAGAAAAAAGAGTGCTCATGTACATCATTTAAATCTGTCTGACTGTACGTGAGTGGAGAAGCTGGAACTGGAAAATGTTTTCTGATTAAAGCAATTGCAACTTATCTGCAGAAAAGAACGGAGTCATCGCTGTCTTGTGTTGTTACCGCTCCAACTGGGTTGGCAGCACATAACATTAAAGGAATTACTTTACATCGTTTATTGATGCTGCCAGTAGAGCATGATAATAAATTACAATACCACAAGCTATCTGGAGAAGCTTGTTGTGAAGTTTCAAGAGTCCTAAAGAAAATGAAAAGTCTTATCATCGATCAGGTAAGCATGGTATAAAATGTAATGCTTGCTTTTGTGCATTTAAGAATGCAAGAAATTCTTAAAACAGAGTATGATGTGTTATTTGGAGGCAAACACATCATTGTTTTTGGAGATCTACTGCAGTTAACTCCAGTGAAAGGACAACCAGTGTTTAAAATGCTTACACATGAAGATACCAGGAAGTGCTTAGGAAGCATTGGAAATGTTAACATATGGTTAAATTTCAAATATGCAGAACTGCTTCAAAATATGCGACAGGCAAAGGATGAAGATTATAAAAATATTCTACAAGATGTAAGAATTGTAAAAGTAAGTGAGCATGAAAAAGGAGCTTTACATGCACGATTAATTTCAAATTTGTTTCCAAACGAAAACATTCTCCCAGAGAATATTTTCAAGAAAATTCCTGAAAACAAAACTGTCATATGATTGATGCCAACTCTGCAAGAATGTTCAATCTTCAACAACAAAATGTTAAAGTTAGAAAATCAAGAGATTGTGAAACTGAAAGCTATTGATAAAATAGAGCATGAAGGAGCAACTATTATATTGTCAGAAAAGTTGAAATCAAAATTGGATTCTTCAGAGAAGACAATATCTAAAACTGCTGGTTTGGAAAAGACTCTGTATGCATTTTTAAATTGTCGTATAATTTTACGACGGAATTTACATGTGGAAAGAAGTTTAATAAATCGAGCAATGGGTCATGTTGTTGATTTTGTGAATTACCGAAATCGAGATGGAATTGAATTTATAAAAATTTAATTTGATGGTATTGAAGAAGTACAACAAATCAGTCGTTGTTCTGCTCGATTTTTGCTTGTGAAAGATGTATATGTCCGCCGAAAACAGTTTCCTTTTTCTTTGGCATATGCGGTGACTATTCATAAATCTCAAGGTTTAAGTGTAGATAGTGCTTTGGTGAATATTGGAAGTTCTGTGTTCAAGGAGGGTATGGCATATGTTGCTTTATCTCGAGCCAGAACTTTATCTGGATTGTACTTGATTGATTCTGATGAGACAAAGATTAGCGCAGATCTGAATTGTGTAAAAGAATATAATAGGTTAAGAAGAGAGTATGCTCCAAATTTACCTCAATATCCTCTATTTGAAAAGTGTTTGGTAGGCCGAAAAAGAAGAAATGAGAAAAAATGTAGTGAAGTTGTAGCAAAAAGAAAAAAAGTTGATGAACCAGTAATTGTAAGCAGAAAGGAAAAGGATTCAGTTAAATATGTTGTTGGATTTCAGTTTGAAAACAGTTCTGGTGTCAACTGTTATGCTAATGTAGTGGTTAATGTTTTTTTTTTCTCCAAACTGTACAAGAACAGATTGTTGAAAATCGTGATCAAAGATTTTGTTGTTTGTTCAATTCTGTGTTTGAGACATGTAGCAGTGATAGAACAAAAATACAAAGTGTTTCTGAAATTCAAAATGTTTTAGACATATGTTCTGGTCTAAATCAATTTTCACAGAATATTCAGCAAGATTGTCAGGAATTTCTAATGTATATGCTTGTTGTATTGCAAGATGAAGGTGTAGAAAATATTTTTGGCATTTCCTATAAATGGCAGCATAACTGCGACAATTGTTCCTTTTCAAGTACTACTACAATAGACACTGAAAGATTTATATATTTGACTTTACCAGACTGCAAATCAGTGTCTTTTAATAATCTAGTTAGAGAAGCAAATCAAAACATGGTCTGTACTCAATGTAAATCTGCAATGCTATCAACATTATTTATACAAAGATATGGACAGTATGTAATTTTAATGTTCCAACGATGTAGACCTGATGGAACTAAATTGGCAACTTTAATAAAAAATGTTGTGGCTTCTCAATTATCAATTTCAGGAAGAACCTTTGCAACTGCAGCAATTATTTTCCATGATGGTCCTTCGACAACATCAGAACATTACACAGCTTATTTAAAATGTCAAAAAGGCTGGACTAACTGTAATGATACTCAATTGACTTTCAAACATCGTTTGCCTTTTGACTTACCAAATTCTTGCCTGGTGTTCTTACAACCAAAATTTTAGGAAAGGTAATTGGCCTATGAAGATCGGAGCAGTTAATAAAACTTAGTCTGGTGTTCAAAATTACTTTGTGAGTGAGAGTGATCAAGATAATAAAAAACTTTTAGTTGTCATAGAGGTAGTGTAAGTGTATCATATAGTGAGTGATATGAGTATTATACGAAATGTTAATCATGAGTAAGCCAGAGGTGGAAATATAACTATTGTTTCATGATGTAATCGATGTTGGAGCTTTTCTTTCAGAAACTCGGGTAAATGGAAGTTTAAGAATACTATTGAGTAATTTCCAAAGAAAAGGACTTTCCATATACTATTTGGCCTCGTGGAAAAGTATGTGGATCAAAAATGAGTTAAGATATGTTTTTTCTAAATTTTACACTATTTATTGAAACGTTGTATGGGTTTTTTAAACACAATCTTTTTGATTGTGTTTTTTTTGCCCACTGTCATATGATGAGTAGTGTTGAACTCACTGTTTTAAGTGAAATTCAATATATACTGAAAACAGCAAAAATAAACCATATAACATGTTGTACAAGTTAAATTATATTTTGTATTATGAAATATATATTATACTACCCTTGTCTCACGCTCACTCACCTTTTTCCACCCTCTATCACTCCTCTTAACTCACCTTCACTGCCCTTCTCTCACCCTCCCTCACCTCCCTTCCCTTATTCCACTTCCCTCACTTATCCTCATTCCCCATTCCTTAACTGCCCTTTCCCTCTCTCCCATCCACCACTTTCCAGCTGTCAGTCACTCTACTTCACTCCCCTTCCTTCCTTTCTTTGCTCCCTCAGTAATTCCCCTTCCCTTACTCACCTTACTCCACTTCACTCACTCCTTCTCTCACTCCTTCTGTCCTCTCACATCCTCACTCCTCTTCCCTCACTCTCTCACTCTTAGCCTCACTCTCTCCGTCCTCTCACTCTCTCACTCCTCTTCCGCAACGCTCACTCCCTATAACTCACCCACACTCCCTCACCTACCTTTCTTTGCTCCCTTATCAGTCCTTTTCTCTCACTCTTTCCTTCACTACTTCTATGTCCTCACTCCCTCAGTCCCCTTGTCTTACAATCACTCACCTTTATCCACCCTCTATGACTCCTCTTTCCTCAACCTCACTGCCCTTCTCTCACCCTCCCTCACCCCCGTTCCCTTACTCCACTTCCCTTACTTATCGTCATTCCCCATCCTTAACTGCCCTTCCTCTCACTCTGCTCCCGCAGTCACCTTTTCACAGTCCCTCTGCTTCACTCCCTTTCCCTTCTTTCCTTCCTTTGCTCCCTCAATCATTCTCTTTCCCGTACTCAACTTACTCCACTTTACTCACTCCTTCTCTCACTCCCTCTGTCCTCTCACTTCCTCACTCCTCTTCCCTCACTCCCTCTCTGTTACCCTCACTCCCTCTGTCTCCTCACTCTCTCACGCCCTTCACTCACCCTCACTCACCTTCCATCCCTCATTGTTGTGAATGCACCCTCACTCCCTCCCCCTTCCTTCTCACTCACTCCCCTTTCCTTACTCCCCTTTCCTCATTTAGTTTTGCTAACTCACATTCCTTTAGTATCTTACTCACCTTCAGTTCATTTCTCTCCCTCTCTTCCTCTCTGCCACTGAATCTATCTGCCTCATTATCCTCTTAGTAATTTGCTCACCCTCTATTTCTTTTTCCCTCTCTTTGTCCTTCACCATTCCTTTGTTTCCCTTTCTGTGTCCTTCACTCCTACTTTATCTCTTAGTACCCTTTTTTTTACTTTTAATCTCCTGCCTTTGTTTCTTGCATTTTGAAATATATATTTTAAAAATTATAACTTATATTTTTTCCTCTTCCACAGATATTAAATTTAGTAAAAATATGTAATTTAGTTTACATTACTTATAAGGTAAGTTTGACAAACAAAATTCAGTTTCTCATCACTCTTTTCCTTAACCTCACTACTCTTCTCTTACCCTCCCTCACCCCAGTTCCCTTACTACACTTCTCTCACTTATTCGCATTCCCCATGTTTACTCCCCTTTCCCTCACTCCCCTCCCACACTCAACTTCTTTCAGTCCCCCTTCTTCATTTCCCTTCCCCTCTCTTTCCTTCCTTCGCTCCCTCACTCATTCCCCTTCCCTTACTCACCTTACTCCAATTCTCTCACTCCTTCTGTTACTCCCTCTGTCCTCTCACGTCCTCACTCCCCTTCCCTCACTCCCTCTCTCTTAGCCTTACTCTCTCCATCCCTTCACTCTCTCACTCCTCTTCCATCACACTCACTCCCTATAACTCACCCACACTCCCTCACTTACCTTTCTTTGCTCCCTCACTCAGTCCCTTTCTGTCACTCTTTCCTTCACTACCTCTATGTCCTTACTCCCTCAGTCCCCTTGTCTTACACTAACTCGCCTTTATTCACCCTCTATCATCCCTCTTTCCTCAATCTCACTGTCCTTCTCTCACCTTCCCTCACCCCTGTTCCCTTACTCCGGTTCCCTCACTTATCCTCATTCCCCATCCTTAACACACCTTTCCCTTTCTCTCTTCACACACTCACTGTTTCCCAGTCCCTCTGCTTCACTCTCCTTCCCCTTCTTTCCTTCTTTTGTTCCCTCAGACATTCTCTTTCCCTCACTTACCTTACTCCCCTTTACTCACTCCTTCTCTCACTCCCTATGTCCTCTCACTTCCTCACTCCTCTTCCCTCACTCCCTTTCTGTTACCCTCACTCCCATTGTCCTCTCACTCTCTTATGCCCCTACACTCACTCTCACTCACCTTCCATCCCTCATTGTCGTGAATCCACCCTCACTCACTCCCCCTTCCCTGTTACTCACTCCCCTTTCCTTACTCCCCTTTCCTATCCGCCTCATTAATCTCTTAGTAATTTGTACTCCCTCTATTTCTTTTTCACTCTCTCTGTCCTTCACCATTCTTTTGTTTCCCTTTCTGTGTCCTTCACTCCTACTTTATCTCTTAGTACCCTTTTATGACTTTTAATCTCCTGCCTCGTCTCTTGTATTTTGAAATAAATATTATTAAAATTATAAGTATTTTTTTTTCCTCTTCCACAGATATTAAATTTAATAAAAATATGTCATCAAGTTTACATTACTTATAAGTTAAATTTGACAAACAAAATTTACTTTCTCATCACTCACTTCCTTAACCTCACTAATCTTTTCTCAACCACCCTCACCCCCGTTCCCTTACTCCGCTTCCCTCACTTATTCTTATTCCCCATGTTTACTCCCCTTTCCCTCACTCCCCTCCCACACTCACCTTCTTTCAGACCCTCTGCTTTACTTCCCTTACCCTCTCTTCCCTTCCTTTGCTTCTTCACTCATTCCCCTTCCCTTACTCACCTTATTCCACTTCACTCACTCCTTCTCTCACTCCCTCTGTCCTCTCACTTCCTCACTCCCCTTCCCTCACTCCCTCTCTCTTAGCCTCACTCTCTCCGTCCCTTCACTCTCTCATTCCTCTTCCGTCACACTCACTCCCTATAACTCACCCACACTCCCTCACTTACCTTTCTTTGCTCCCTCACTCAGTCCCTTTCTGTCACTCTTTCCTTCACTACCTCTATGTCCTCACTCCCTCAGTCCACTTGTCTTACCCTCACTCACTTTTATCCACGCTCTTTCACCCATCTTTACTCACGCTCTCTGCCCTTCTCTCACCTTCGCTCACCCCTGTTCCCTTACTCCGGTTCTCTCACTACCCCTCATTTACCATCCTTCTCGCCCCTTCCCTTTACTTTCATCCCCCACTCACCTTCTCTCAGTACCTATGCTTCAGTCCTCTTCCCCTCTATTTCCCTTCCTTCGCTCACTTACCTTACTCCACTTCACTCAGTCCTTCTCTCACTCCCTCTGTCCTGTCACATCCTCATTCTCCTTCCTTTACTTCCTCTCTCTTAGCCTCACTACCTCCGTCCCCTCACTCTCTCAGTCCCCTTCCCTCATGCTTACTCCCTTTAACTCTCCCACACTCCCTCACTTACCTTTCTATGCTCCCTCACTCAGTCCCCTTCTCTCACTCTTTCCTTCACACCCTCTGTCTCCTCACTACCTCACTCCCCTTGTCTCACGCTCACTTGCCTTTATCCACCCTCTATCACCACTCTTTCCTCAACCTCACTGCTCTTCTCTTACCGTTCCTCACCCCATTCCCTTACTCCGCTTTCCTCACTTATCCTCATTCCCCATGTTCACTCCCCTTCCCCTCACTCACCTCCCACACTCACCTTCTTTCAGTCCCCCTGCTTCACTTCTCTTCCGCTCTCTTCCCCTCCTTCGCTCCCTCACTTATTTTCCTTTCCTTTCTTACCGTACTCCACTTCACTCACTCCTTGAGAATATGTAAAGAATATAGCTCTTTTTGGAAAATTGGAGGTATTTCTAAGAAGAAGTGGTTTTTTTCTTCTTTTTAATTTTTTTATTTTTTTTAGTTCTTCCGAACGTTTTAAAAAAAAAAATTTGTTTTTTTTTAGAACAAAAACAAAACTAGGGAATGCCAAACTGCTCAACAGGAGCAAAAAAAAGGGGGAAAATTAGGGCCGAGGGGCGCAGCGATGATCTTCTCTTTTTCTTACAATTATCTGAATGCTCTGCTCCCCATAACAAAGAAGTTCGTCACACTGCTTACACCTAATTGTAATGTCACCTAACAAAGGTTGAATATTTGGAATCATCAGTTCTGGTCTCCCTCTCACTGATGATTTGGAAGCTCTGGTGGAAGTGGAGGGGCCTTCTTGTGGTAGATTGCAAGCCAGGGCTCTGGTGCTCTCCTGTGCAAAATTAATAGGGTGCCTCCTCTCCACATGCCTTATTAATGTTGCATTACCAAAACTATATTTCCGGGTGGGATCTCCACGAGAGAGTACAGTGTCACAAATTTTACACGTGACTTTTGCTGCATTGCATTTCTTCTCCCCCTCTGGAAAAGAGAAAAATTTCCAAATGAAGTGGTCCTTCACTTTTCTCTGTGGGGGGACCTCAGGCAGGAATCCATCGGAAGAGTCTGAGGACTGGTCCTGAGAAGGGTTCTGGGAACCAGACATGATGGTAGAAGTTTTGTTTTTGCAGGAAGAGACAAGAGGTGTTGTCTCAGCAAAAGCAAAGAGGTTGTGATGGAAATGGGTGGGGTGTTTCCCTCCTTGTGAAAAAAAACCTGTTATTAACCAATCAAAAGTGTTGTTTTAAGGTCACATGGCTTGACGCTCGCTTACGCTACGCGCCCCGGGGCGCTTACGTGGGCGCTTACGCGGCACGTATGTAGGCGCTTCTGGGAATGCTTCCGGGGGCGCTTATGCGGCGCGTCAGAATGACGTTTTGCTAGATTTTATTAAATGCGTTTAAAGGTGAAATACGGATATTAAAAAGGAAAATTAGTACTTTAATTGGTAGGCCATTGAATGTCTTGCATTATTATTTACTTTAAATACATAATTATATATTTTTTCTCACGCAGGAATAGCGCTCTCGCTACGTTTATGAGTGCGTTTACGGGTGCGCGTACCCTGAGCGCTCCGGGGTAAAATACATTGAAAAATTACTTTTAGAAAAATATACATTATTTAAATAATTTTATAAAAATTATAATAATTAATAGCTATAAAAAATAGCTTTTAAAAAAATGTAATAATTCACTTTAAAAACTGTAGGTCACAAACTCGTTATAGTAAGGAATTAGCTTTTAAAAAACCTTTGAAATTCACTGAAAAAACCATAGGTTTGACACTCGTTATAGTTAGGAATTAGCATTTAAAATACCTTTGAAATTCACTGAAAAAAACCATAGGTTTCACACCAGTTATAGTTAGCTGAACATTTTACTCATACAAAATCATTGAAATTCCCACGTCATAGTTAGTTGGACTCACTATAACTCGCGCGCCCGCAATCCACTTCTGATGATGTCACATATTACATCATTCATGACATGGTCAGTGACATCACAGATGACATCACTGATGACATCTCAAATGACATTACTGATGACATCACTGATGATATCAGCCAGTGTCTGTGTGTTTCTGTAAAGTTTAAATATGTTTTACATATTGAAGAATGAGTGGATGTATAAGTGTCTGGATGAAGGATTTAGTAGGTGCGTGACTGACTGTACGAGTGAGTGATTAAATGTGTCTTACTGAATGCATTGGTTAATGACTAAACTGTCTGAATGTGTGCATCAGTTTGTCTGTTGTTGTGTAAGCTGCTGCATGTGTTGATCAGTAGCTATATGAGTGGCTATATGGGTTATTGATTGGTTGCGCAAGTATTTGTATGTGAGTCTGAGTGTGTGTGTGGGTGGCTGTGAGGTGTGTGACTCTGTGGATAGATGTGTGACCTGTTGATTCACTAGGTGTATGGGTTCAAGAGTGCATGTGGAAACAGCTGTATGGGCGGTTGACTGTGTGCATGGCTGTGTTGGTGAGTGAATGGATATCTCAGTGCTACATGTCCAAGTAAGTACATATGTAAAACACAGTGCATGTGAGAGTTGGCATATATAAATGACTATACATGAGAGCCAGTGATTGTGTGACTGGCTGTATGGATCAATGTGTACTTGTATCACTGATTGTATAAGAGAGTAAGTATGTGTGAGTATACGTTTTTATATTTGAGGGGTTGTCTGTATAACTGTATAGATGAGAAAATGGAAGTGTGATTGATTCTTTGCATGACTGACTAGGTGTGTGAATAACTCCATGGATGAGTGGCAGTGTGTAAGTGTCTGTATAGGTGTATGAGTGCATATGATAGTGTTGTATTGATGAGTGTCTGTATGTATGAGTGATTGTATGGGTGAATGAGTGGATGTGTGTGTAGACCAAGGAATCAGTGAGTGTGTATGTAGTTACTGGTATTGGTGTGTCAATGGTTTCAGCAATGGTAGTTTGTATTTAACACTGGGCGTCATCTGCCGGCACCGGAGGCGCTACAAAAAGCGCGCACTACCGGTGGAGCGGGTGATATCTTTTTGTGTTTGGGGCAGACCTTTTGACAATCTCCTGGCGTTTCCTGATCCATTTGACGGACTCCTGGCGTTTCCTGATCCCTCCGCCCAAGCCGCCACCAACCAACTCCATTTCCAGCAGTAGACCTCCCGCCGCCGCTCTCTACATCAGCCGCCACCGAGTGGAGGACTACATCTCCCTGGGGGCATAGCGGCAGGAGCTGCCAACGTCATCTCCCGGCACCGGAGGCGCTACAAAAAGCGCGCACTACCAGCGTCGCGGGACGCCGGGCGAAGCCCGGGCAAAGGGCGGGCCCTCTGTGGCCCTTAGAGGCCTGAGGAGACTGGACTGGGCCAGGGACCCTGGTAAACCAAATCTAATTAGCGACATTTTGTCTGAACATTGGTTACAAACAATACTTTACCTTCCCCCTTAACAGTTATTTGCTTCATCTTTTGAGTAGGCCCTTGTTGGGAATGTGCTAGATATTGTTATTTCTATTACGTTTACTGTATTAATCATTCATTCCACCCTGTTATATAGATATGGGGAAGAGGAAACATTTGAGACCCAAATGCGTAAAAAACCAGGAGGCTAATTCCCATCCTTCCACTTCCCAGCAGTCCCTTCTCTCGTACTTGACAGGGGCGGTTGGGGTAATCGACAAACAAATACTTTCTGTCGAAGCATCTATAGAGGGGACAACCACGAGATTGAGCCAAAACTCCTCCACACCCCCAACTGGCAAAAATGACTCTAATCCAGGACCATCCTTACCTCCTTCTTTGAATCGATGTGTTTCTCATGTTTCCGATGAAATAATAAGTTTGGATAATGAGTTTGACTCACAACCCCCCACTAAAAGATCTAAAACCCCTCACCTGCCCACAATTACTGCCCCAGTTGCAGACTCCATGGTTATCCCAGTACCTCCTCGTCCTCACCTAATATCCAAAAGTGCTGTAAAACAGTCTCCCAGATACAAATCCAAACCCCCGGGCGCCCAACGCAACCCTCAAGCCCATCCCACAATAAACCTCCAGAAGGAGTTGCAGGTATTGGTTGCCTGTGTAGAGCGCTTGAATCTCTTTGTAAGGGTAAGATTTGACCAATTAACCAGCAGACTAACCCAAATCGAAACGCTTATAAAAGACAAAAGCTCCAATCAGTCGAGGGTTGGTACAGCTATAAGTAACAACCCAGTCACGATGCCCCCTACCAATGCTAATGCCCTCGCTACTAACCTTAGTGCTTGGACAAACCCTATTATTGAGGTACCTTCATCCTGTCCCCCCGCACCCATGCCTGCTCCAATTCACTCTTCGGATCTATCTAGGCTCTCACATAATGTGTGCCCCAAACCTTTAGTCAGTAGTCAACCTACTGCTCACAAACTGGATATGACAATCGGCCCTATAGGAGTGTCTCTCCCAGCTCCCAGTAACAACCATCTACACTTGCCCCCAGAAGCTACGCCCTTTACAATAGTACTGGCAAATGTCCCCCAACCCTTAAATCCTGATAGCAAAAATCAGACCTCGCTAAAAAACCAATCTTTACACTGGCTGGCTTCCAGGGTTGGATTAACCAGGTTCCTCTTCCAGGAATTTAAAAATGGTGAGGCGTGTAAAACGCCTAGGCTTTAGAGACTTCGCTCCTGGTGGGGATACTATAGTTCTTTCCTTTGCCTCCCCCTTGTTGGTCAAGGAAATCTTGAGAGCAGGAGCAAATGATTTCCTAGATTATCACGGGATCAACATCCTGCCCCTGGGCTTTTTCTACCCCCCCGCAATGGTATAATTCTAATACTCAAAAACACAGATTAACCCACAGACCATTCACCCATCCCCCCCGATTCCTACGTGGAATAGATATAGCATTCTGTCGGGGCTGGATGAAGTCGAATGACTAACTGACTCACTCCCTACTCCAGATGTACTTAATACAAATATGTTAATTAAGACCACGGAATTGCCCACAGTTTTTGATCTCCATGTAGGCACAGACAATCTAACTGCCGATACTTCTGATTTAGGCCTGATTCAAGATGCTCGCCTAAAATGTGACGCCCAAAATAAAAGAGTCTGTAATCCTCTGCCACCCGCAAAATCTATCCTTAAAGATATGTTGTTACCCCAAGATCCACCACTCTTAACTCCTCCATTTCTAGAGTTTTCCATTTTATTCTGGAATGTAGCTGGGTTACGCCCTAAAATTACTCAGCAATCGTGGCTAGAAACAATTAACGCACATCATATAGTTTGCCTACAGGAAACCTGGTTGACTACACCTATCCACCTACCGGGCACCAAAACTTTCTTTGCCCCTGCAAGCCCCAGTATCTCCGGTAGATCAAAGGGTGGCTTAGTAGTGTACGTATCAAACACTCTACCCATTATGGACTTACTTGAATTAAAAGCCGAGGAGAACTATCAGATTTTAAAAATAACAGTAAATATACACATGGTGTTCTTCCTGGTAAATTTTTACAATAATCTTCTCTTAGTTGATTGTGTTAAAATCCTAAATGAAATCGCTCACTTTTTAATCGAACAGCGGAACCATCATCTTTCCTCCTCCTTAAATGTGATATGGGGCGGGGATTTTAATATTTCACTGTGTAGCAACTATAAAAATGGTCTCATTGGTCTCACTGATGAAAACAGGTCCTCTTTATCCCATTTCACACATACGAACAGCGGCAACTGTCTGAATGATTGCCTCTTCTCTCTAGAGATGGATTTTGTAAATGAGTTGACTGACCCCATATTGATTTTTTGCCAACATTTCACTGCAGGGGCCTGTCAAGTGTTATTGATTATATTTTGTCCTCCCAGAATATGAAGGGTCATTTGGTGAATTTTAAAACAGGTTCTGATCCCAGCAGCGACCACTTTCCCAATAGCGTGACAGTGATAGCTAAGACTGTTCCACCTAAAACAAATCTTCCTAGCCTATTAACGTAACAATCTTTGAGTATGGATAAACTAAATGGTTTTTCTGTTAAATGGGCCAAAATCGACCCGGTAGTACTCACCAGTAAAGTAATAAAGAGAGCACTTCCTTGGGTGTATAAATGCTTAGCTATAGAGTCTGGCCCACAGTTGATTTTAACTAGTTTTACTGAAATCTTAAGAATTATTAGAGCTGAGTTGTTCTGCAACCAAAAGTGCATAAAATCCCCTAAAAATGGCTGGTTCAACCCACAATGCCGCAAAGCCCTTTCTAACTTAAAGGCTGCCCTCCAAAACCCGGTCAGAGATAAACTTGAGGTTAATAAACTTAGAAAGGATTATAATTTAGCACTAAAAAAACGTAGACAGGGAATAAAGAAAAACTTGTGGGCCCAATTACATGAGAGCTGCTTATTAAAGGATAGCTCCCTGTTTTGGCGTGTAGTCAAATCCCCCTTCTTGGTTGACGCAACAACTACCCAACATTTAGATGTTGCAATAACTGCCGTGGAGTGGGTAACCCACTTCTCTAAGATATTCGGTGGAACCCAATCAGAGACCAATCCTGAGGGCCAGGCGGCGGGTAGCCCGCCTGGGGAGCAGATCTACCCAATCCAGCTCTCTTTCACCCACGATGATATTATCAGAGCCTTGTCCGCCTCTAAATCTGGAAAAGCCCCCGGCCCGGACGGAGTACCACTGGATATTTTTAATCATAACCAGGAACTATGGTCCCCTCTAATAACCCGAGTTCTAGCAGCAGTTACATCAACTGGTCTAATTGATTCTTGGTCCACCTCCATTTTGCTCCCTATCTTCAAGAAGGGCGACCGAAATGACCCTGCCTGTTACAGTCCCATTTCCCTCCTGGATTCCCTAGGCAAAGTTGCAGGCCGGTTGATACTGGAGCATCTCCAAGATTGGGCGACCACAAATAACATCATGACCGACCTGCAATATGGGTTCCAGGAGGGATTGGGAACTGTTGAACAGGCACTAAATCTTGCACTCTTAGTTGGTAAATATGCTGGAGCTAAGAAAGAGAATCTGCACGTAGTGTACGTAGACCTCACCGCAGCTTTTGACTGCGTTTCGCATGCTAGACTGTGGACTATTCTTAGTGAGTTGGGGGTTGATCCTCCCCTTGTTGCCTTCCTCCGCGAACTTTACTCTGGCGCGACAGCTCGTGTCAGATATGGGGTAAACGGCGAGCTTTCCCCCTCATTTTCCATCAATAAGGGAGTTAGACAGGGGTGTGTCCTGGCTCCCTTCCTTTTTAATTTATATACAAATGGCCTAGAATTGGCCATGTTGGAAGGGTGCCAGGACCTTCCAACTATTAATCATCGCCCCATCCCCGCACTATTATATGCGGAAGACTCTGTGATTTTAGGTAGAACTCCAATTCACTTGCAAACCCAACTCAACAAATATTGCAATTTCATGGCATCCCTGGGTCTAAAAGTGAACATTAGAAAAGCCTATGTCATGCACTTTGGGAATGGCTTAAAGAAACCAAAATCAATTTATATTGAAAAAAACAAGCTGGAATGTACCAAGGTGTATCCTTATCTGGGCATCCTGATGGACGATAAACTGTGCTGGAAACAGGCTATGAGTAGCAAGAAACTACTCTTCCAAAGAGCCACTTCGGCGCTAGTCTCTTTCTCGAGGAAATTGGGACAACCAGCCCCAGCAGAATTATTAAAAAGCTACTATGCAAAGTGCCATAGCGTAACAGTCTATGGTGCAGGGGTCTGGGGTTACGCCGATATAGACACCTTACAACTGGTTGAGAATGGGTTTATAAAATACCTATTGGCAGTACCCCAAAGTGCACCAACGTTCGGTTGCCACATTGAGTTGGGTATGGATTATTTAATTGACAAAATCAGATGCCAACCCATTCTCTTGTGGCACCGAATTTGGACGAAGCCTCAGTGCCACCTGACCCGTTCTCTTATAATGGACTGTCTGGGCCTGGTAAACTGGTCAAAAATCCCTTGGCTTACATATGTGAGAAACTTTTTTAAAGACTTGGACCTTATTTCTCACTTTGTGGAGCCTTTTGCCCTGATGGACATGTCAAGGAAAGATTTAAAAAAGCTTTGTCTAACTCACTTAAGGGCACTGCGCCTAACCCAAAAATCCCATAAACCCTCGAATCTCCAGATTTTAATGGTACAAAATGCACCTGGTATCAAATCCTACTTAACCTTCCACCTAAGTTCCTATGAAAAATATCTTCTGACAAGGTTCCGATTTAATTATTTTTTTCGTATAGTCTCATTCCCAAGACAGCAGGACTGGTCATCATCTATCACGAAATGTCCATGTGATGGCCTATCTCCCCAGTCGGCGCTCCATGTAGTCCTGTTCTGCAAATACTACGAGTTTCCCCGCAAGCGCTGGATTATTCCACTGCTGCATAGAATGGGACTGAGAACTTGCCGCCCGGCTTACCTGGCGATGCAATACTTGGAATCTGAATACTTAGCAAAGTGCGTAGCCAGCTTTTTAAAATCATGTATCAAATATCGCTGTAACCTTGATTAATGCAATCTACACTTCCTTAAGTTCCCAGAGTGTGTCAATGAATTTTACTTTGTCAGAATATCTCATGTAACAACTTCCTTTTAAATTTTTATCCTATGGTGTATCTATATTTTCCGCTGTCGTTGTTTATTGTTCTATATTGTATTATTTATATGTTTTATGTACTTTTTATGGCTACAAAAAATTATGGTAACCGAATAAAAGTTTTATGACTGACTGACTGACACTGGGTGTATCAAAGGTTAGATTAGAGTGTGAGGAGGTGCATCGTATTATCACATGGATGATGTCATCAGTGATGTCATCAGTGATGTCATTTGAGATGTCATCAGTGATGTCACTGACCATGTCATGAATGATGTAATATGTGACATCATCAGCAGTGGATTGCGGGCGCGCGAGTTATAGTGAGTCCAACTAACTATAACGTGGGAATTTCAATGGTTTTGTATGAGTAAAATGTTCAGCTAACTATAACTGGTATGAAACCTATGGTTTTTTCAGTGAATATATATATATACCATGCATAGGCTTTAGGATTTCTGGATTTTAGATAACATATATATATTTTCTACTGGATTTTACATGAATGAATTCAATCTTAATCTATATATAGATGCACTTTATAATAAGGGTTGCCTAGATTGGTGTAATTAGGAGTGTACATTGTTATGCAGGCAACGTTTATAAATTTGTATAACAATGTATTATTATGAAATTTATCCTTTTCGGACCCCATCGAATTTTTGAATTTTTGTATTTTTACATTTCATGCCCTTTAAGTATTGTCGCCGTTAGGCTATCAGGACATTATGTCAAAATGAATGCCACTGGGGACAACCAGGTTGTAGCAAGTAGCACTTTAGTTCCATTTGCACAGTAACCGGTGTCATATATATAAAAAATATATATGGAAATAGAGGGGTTGAACACTTAGTCACTTTTCCTCCATGAATTTCTATTTTGCACATTAAAAGTGAAACTTACAATTTTCAGAACGGACAGGATTAGGTATATCTATTATAAATCTATTTGGATTGTCAACTATCATGCTAACCAGGCTCAAATGCATAAATAGTGTGACAAAATATAGGCCCCAGTCAATTTAATCAAAGCAATGGTTTAAAGTATTAAAACACTGTCGTAGTATGGGCAAATGCAGGTCAGGAAATGTTAGGGTGGTGGACGTTAGGACTATGGGCACTATATGTTTTAGTAAAACAACATTTTTAAAGTGGGCAATATTCAGCAAGATGACAATGCATTAAAATTATCTATTAATCTGGTAAAAATCAAAAATTCTACCTGCACGCATAGGTACCATAGTATGTGATTTTAATTGTATACAAAATGGTTTTCTTTGAAAAAAGTATTTATACTCATATTTAACATGAATTTGCCGCATCCACATATGGTGGTAGCTGAGGCCTATGCTCAGCTAGCCAGGCAGAGAAAAGGTCCGAGTATAATATGTGCCATGGGCGTTTGAGAACTTGGGCTGGGCAGATCGCATCAGCTTTGCCCTAAAGCTGCAGAGCAAATGAAACCAAAAAGTGGTCAGTCCAGGCCTGCGGGACCGGCAAGTGGATAATTAAAGGACTAAGGTTGGAGAAAATAGGGTCTAGCAAATGGCTGGCCAGGTGTGTACCCTCGAGAACATGCTGCATTAGCTGGAAGGCCTCTAAATCAGCAAAGAAGCTGACGATCTCAGCTTTCCCTCCGTTCTCGAGATGGAGATTGAGATCCCCGAGGATGGTAAAATTTGCCGCCTTACTGGCCAATTGTCCCACTTTGCTCAGTAGATCTTCCCTAAACAAACTCGAAGGCCCGGGAGGCCTATAAATTAAGAAGCCAGATATTCTTAAGTTATGATTGAGCCTGATTTTGAATGAAGCGTTTTCCTAGTCCACTATATTCTCCTTACACAGGCTGAAGGAATAAGCTTCCTTAACAACCACTGCAATACCACGCCCTCTCCCCCCTCTCTATTTATGGTCTCTAACACATACCCTTCACTTTAAAAAGGGTGATCGAATGTGACAGCGTTGTCATGTGATCAAGGTCGGTCACGTCCAAAACGTGTTACTGCGGATTTGTGTGAGCAATAAATATTTGCACAGATGGTCTACATGCACACTTGTGCTATGGAGGAAGGGTGCCTGCGTTGGTGCTAGGCTGCTAAATTTTGCAAAATACAGGACTACACCATATTGTTGTAAATATGGTCCAGCCCTGCATTTCAGAAGTGACAGAGTGTGGAGTTAAGCCAAGGAGGCTAACGCCACTCAGAAGTACTTCTCTATTAAATATGCCTCTCAATTTCTACTGAACCCTCTTTTTGAAAACACCTGTATGTCACTTATCCAGGGTAGAATGCATTGCAATCAATGGCCAATTGAAAGCCCACAGTATAGGAGTGGAGCCCTTCCACCTAAAAAGGGGCAAGGTCAATATAACATACAAACAAGAAAGAGTCCCTCTTTGTGTCAATCACTCTGGCTATAAACACTCCTCATATGTCGTTATATGGAGTCACTCCTCATTATCAACACTGAACATAGTTATATGTAAAGATGTCTTGTTTATTAAAATCCATATATAAAATCATTATGAATAAACATCATCAAACAATAAAATCATACACATCATGAAATAGGTTAAAAACAATATCATGGAATTCTCTCATCTTATTACAAAACACAAATTATCATCTGTTGCAAAATGCACATTGTCGAAGTGGGAAGGGTATGCCAAGATGTGGGTCCCATGCTCACTGCACCACTGGATTCAAGCTAGCCTGGGTGATGAGGGGTGAAACCCCTCAAACTGGTCCCAGGATGCTTGTTTCTGATCCAAGGAGGACCTGGCCTGGCAGTTTGAACTGGACTGTTCCCATGGGGAGCAGGATCAAGACTGATTTGCATATCGCTGGTTCTAAATTGGAATGGCGTGGTGCACAAAACAACAATGGATTTAACCCAGATCTTTGATGAGAGTGAATGTTTAATTGGTTTAGCATTCTGAACATCACTTGTTCTTTTTGCATTTGTCGCCCTAAGTGGGAAGCGTATGCCCAGCCGTGGCCCTTGCTTGCTACGCCACCACATTCAAGCTAGTCTGGGTGATGAGCAGTTAAACCCAAACCTCTTGCTAGCCACTGACCTGGTCAGTGTGACTGCTCTCCCCCTGTGCAGCTCTGCCACTATGTGATGCCCCCTGAGCTCAGTTACAGGGTGTTTGAGCCCCTCCTTCACTCGCATACTCCTGCCTGTTCCTCATACCTGATGGCCCAGTGGGAGAGCACTTTGCGCTTCTGCTGTTTCGCCTCTCTTGTCCTTTCTCTATGTTCCCTTTTTTTTCTCTTTTCTCTTTTCTTTTTCTCTACTCTCTTTTCTCTCTTGTGTTCCCCACATTTTCTCTCACCACTGCTTCCCTGTGGCCCCTCCCCTCCAGTGTGTCTTTCCTGCTCCCACCTCCCAGCTGACAACCCTCCCCCGACCCCTACTTAATGGCAGCCGCTGCATGGCCACGTGCAATTGGTGAGTGTTGGACTTGACCCTTTTTGCAGGGTCATCCCTGAACTTTTTGCCTTCCTCCTGTATTTTTTCAGGCCTGTTGTTGGCTGTTTTATGACTCTGGACTCTTTAACTCTGCTGATCAGTGCTAAAGCGCATATGCACTCCCTATGGTAAATTGATGTATGGATTAGTGATTCCATGATTGGCTGGTTTGGTTTACTTGTCAGACCCGAGTACAGTGCACTGAGTGTGCCCAGGGCTTATAAACTAAATGCTGCTGGTGGGGTTGCAGCACTTGTTGTGCCACCCACAGAAGCAGCCTTGTAAAATGTGTCTCAGGTATGCCATTGCAGAGCCTGTGTGCAGTCTGGTACTGCCATGTTGACTGGGCAAGTGCACCCCTTGTCAGTCCCTAAACCTTCCCTTGTCTTCATATCAGACACCCCTACGGTAGGCCCAAGGGCATGGTGCATTGTAAGTATGAGGTAGGTCAAGCCCTGATGTGTGTGGCATCTCCTAATAGTGAATTACAGCCATTTTCGTTTTTCACTATTGAAAGGCTACTGTTCCCCAAAGGCCAGAATGGGCAGTTTGATTATTGCATCTTATGATCCTAACTGACTCAGGGAACTAGGTAGAAATTCAAGTTTAGTATGCCTGAACTTTTAGTGAAGTTGGTTTTAACATTCTGTGTTTGAAAATACCACTTTTAGAAAGTAGGTATTTTCTTGTCTAACTATCCAAGCCTGCCTCTGCTAGGTTGTGTATTCCTTGTCTGGAGTTTGAGTGACAGGGGTTGTGGGAATCAAGGAGACAGGGTGAGTCAGCACAGGGCTGAATAGAGAGCTCTACATGTAGATGGGTGGGAGGAGTTGTACCTGGGACCTGAATAGGGCTGTGCATTCCCTCCACAATGCTGGTTCCACCTCCTGTGGTGCGTCTGATGTCTCTGCCCTGCACTGTGAAAGGAAAGAAGCAGACAAGTAAACAGAGTGCTCCAGAACTGACCAGAACTGGTTTGGACTAGGCAAAGGCCTCTCTGCCTTCAGAGAATAAAGAGAAACTGTGTATAAAAGAGGGGACCCAGACCCCATAGAATTAGATCACTTTTGGGAAACAAGAAGAAACCTTTGCTGAGGAGAGGAACAAGAGAGACTGAGGAAAGACTATCCCTAAGCTGAAGTGCTGCTTGGGGGATTGGCCTGCAGTGGTTGCCTAACTGCCAATGAGAAGAGAGAGGAACTTTGTGTTTACTTTCTGCAACTTGTGAAGGGTCTCCAAGGGCTTCAGAAAGAGCTTGCCTCCTGCTGAAGTCTCAGGGACAACAGACTTCAATCACCAGCTCCCCCAGAGTTCTTTGGAAGTACCTGCAGTTGTGTGGGGCTTTCTGAAGGACTGCGTGTCGCAAGGAGCTGGAAGCATGACTCACTAGGAAGAAGTGTGTCATTGCCGCAGCCGTTGCCGTCACATAACTGAATAAGGGTGTCGCGCTGTAGCTGTCGTATCGCATCCCAGAAGCATCTTGCCTCACTGGAGAAGAGTGTCGCTGCCGCAGCCACTGCCATCGCATCACTGAACAAGGATGACGCCGCTGTAGCTGTTGCATCGCATCGCAGGGGCGTCTCGCATCACTGGAGAAGAGTGCCACCACTGCAGCTGCTGCAGCCGCTGTCGTCGCATCACTGAACAAGAGTTTCGCCACTGCAGTTGTTGCATCGCCTCGTCGGAGCGTCCCGCATCACCGTAAAAGTGTGTCGCAGGGCCTGTCACGGCTCAAAAGATGCGTTGAGTCGCCGCACAGCCGTCGGGCATGCACGCATTGTATCGCATCAAGGAGAAGACGTCATCTTTGGTTTCAACGCACCGGATCTTCATCGAATCACGGCGTTGCGTGCTGCATCACCACGGAAGAGCAGTAAGAAACCAACGCATCCCCGTCTCTGCGTGTTAGGGACCAATGCATCACCTTCCCAGCAACACTTTCGTTGTATAGCGTTACGCATCCAAAGGTACATTGAACTCAAAGTGTCGCATTTTAAGGTTGAAGGAGAACTAAGCTAATTCTACCATTTTAAGTACAGTATTGCGGATTTTTGTCGTATGTGGTCTTGTGATAAGTCTATATAAAGAATACTTATTTTTTATATAACCCTTGTGTGGTGTCCATCTGTAGTGTTGTCACTTGATTACTGTATGTGTTCACAAATGCTTTACACACTGCCTCTGAGATAAACCTGTCTGCTTGTGCCAAGATACCAAGGGGGTGAGCAGGGGTTATTGTAGGAGTTTACCCTCTTACCCTGACTAGAAGTAAGAGTCCCTATTTGTCACAGGTACCTACCTATGCCAACTAGAGACCCCGATATCTATGAGTGAGCCACTAGCGCACCGAAGAAGCACCAAAGGCAAGCCCATCAGTGCCAGTCCATGACCTGAATGCGACCAGCACCAGCGACCAGCACTTCCGAACCGCCTCCGCTATAACTCCAGCCTTCTCCACACTCCCAACCCTGGATGCAGCAACAACTGCCAGCTTTCGATGACAAGCAACATCCAAGGCCTAATCTCAGTTCATCACTGCTGCTGCACCTTCACCTACCTCCAGAACCCAGCAGCAGGCCCCAGCCTTCCGGACCTAACCATTCACATACCACTCAACTGCATCCTCCTCAGTGTGTGCTCCCTTTACAAGCACACCATAGAATTATGAGGCCTCCTCAACACCCATGTGCCCAACGTCGCCTTCCTCACTGAAACCTGGGCCAACTCCTACCCCGTGGCCAACATCACCACCACCATTCCCGACAGATACAGGATCCTGCAGAAAGACCGCCACACCTGCCCAGGAGGACACATTGCCATCATCCACAAAAACACACTCCACATGACAACCACGACCCTCATGGAGCATCTCCACTTCCACATCCAGACCAATCCTAAAACGACTCTCTGCGGAACCCTCCTCTACAGGCCACCCACCCTGTGTTTTTTTCACCAGCACCATTCCTGACCTCATCAAACCCCACACTGTTGCCTCCACAGACTACATCCTACTCTACCCTAAACTTCCACCTGGACAACCACAATCACCCCGACACCACCGCCCTCCTAGAGAACCTCACCAACATAGGAGTGAAGCAACTTGTCACCGCCCCCCTGCACACAGTGCGACACACACTCAACCCCATATTTGCAGAAGGAAACAGTATCACCTACAGCCACACCACAGAACTTCTGTGGGCAGACCACCACTGCATCCACTTCTCCTTCATAAAACTCACTTTAGAAGCTGAAAACAAAGTCACAGAAGACCAGCTCACCTCTTCCCTTATCAGCTCCCCACCACTGACGACACTAGACGCTAATACCACGGCTTGCTACCTCCACCACTGGATCAGAAACTGCAGTGAACCACCACCACTGGATCACAAACTGCACTGACACACTCACCCCCTCAAGAAAGCCACAGGGTTACACAAGAAAACAGGTTGGTTCACCGCTGCACTCCAAGAATTCAAGCACTCCTGCAAACGACTCAAAAAGACATGGAAGAGCAACAAAACCTCAGAAACGAAACACACACAAAAAATTGCCCTAGACAGAATTCTGACCAACAAACTGTTCTCCATCATCAAGGAATTTGCCCAGCTATGCAGTGAAGCAACAGACATCCCACTATCCCAAGACCTCTGCAACAAACTCAGCACCTTTTTTTACCCCAAGATTAAGATGATCTATGACACTTGCAACAACCAACACCTCCACACTGCTCCAGCTCCCCCCCAAGTGATGCCACCCAACAGACCCTGCTCAGTTGGACCCCACTCATGGCAGAAAACACCTTAAAGACTATGAAGAGAATCCACTCCAGAGCACCCTCAGACCCCTGCCCAACCCTCATCTTCCACAAATCCTCCAAAGGCTCTTGCACCCAAACTACACCAAACTATCAATTGCTCCCTCATAACCGCCACATTCCCAAAAGAATGGAAGCACATCAAAGTCAACCCCCTTCTGAAGAAACCCTCGGCATACCCGACAGACCTCAAGAACATCAGACCCATCGTACTGCTTCTATTCGCAGTCAAGGTCATCAAAAAGGCTGTCAATCCCCAGCAACAAATGTCATTGAAGCCAACAACGTCCTAGATATCTACCAATCCGGAAGGTGCAGCAACGACAGCACCAAAGCCGTCCTACTCACTGCCACAGGCGACATGCGCTCCCTCCTCAACCAGGGCCAAATGCCAGCCCTCATACTCCTGGTCCTTTCAGCTGCCTTTGACACCTTCTCCCATCGCAGACTAGTCACCAAATTCTACGATGCCGTCATCCGCAGAAAGGCCCTTGACTGGATATCCTCATTTCTCACAGTCAGACTCCTGCACTACCTTTTGGAACCCACAGAGACCAGATGTGGAGTGCCCCAAATATCCTCCTTAAGCCTGCCCTCTTCAACATCTACATGGCCCTCTTCACAACCATCATCAAAAACCACAGACTCACCATCATCACCTACACCAACAACACCCAGCTCATCCTCACCAAAGAACCCAACATCACCATACCCATCTTTCAAGAAGGGATGAAAGCCGTTGCCACCTGGATGAAGATGAGCTGCCTGAAACAGAACTCCGAGAAAAGAGAAGTCTTCATCTTTGGCTCCACCACCTCCGAATGGGACAGCCTTACCCCACCGGACCACGCACAAAAACTCAGCATCATACTAGACTCATCGCTCATGATGAACCACCAGATCAACACGGTATCCTCAGCCGGTTTTAATACCCTCTGCTTACTCCCAAAAACGTTCAAATGAATACCAACGAAGTTCAGAAAAAAGGTTGTGAACACCCTCTTCAGTAGCAAACTGGACTATGGCAACACTCTCTACTCGAGAATCAACAAGAAACTAGTTTGAAAACTCCTGAATGTCAAGTACGCCGCGCCAGACTGATTCTGGACATCCCCCTTCACAACCACATCACCCAACACTTCTGCGATCTCCACTGGCTCCCCATCAAAAGATGAATAACCTTCAAGCTTCTCACTCATGCACACAAGGTCCTCTATAAAATTGGACCAGCATACCTGAGCAACTGCCTCTCCTTCCACTCACCCAAGAGACACCTCTGAACAGCTGACCGCTCTCTGGCCACCATTCCACGCATCTACAAGACCAGAAAGGGAGGAAAGTACTTCTCCTACCTCGCAGCCAAGGCCTGGAATGACTTCCCCCTCTACCTCTGGCAAGTCCCTACACTGCTCCAGTTTCAGAAGGACCTCAAGATCTGGCTCTTCGGAGACCCCAGCCCTCAAAGGTGACCCCCCCCCCAAGTGCCTTGAGACCATCGCAGGTGAATAGCTGCTCTTTAGAAACCCTGATGTATTGATTGATTGAGGATGTTGGTTTCTAATCCACAGAGGACCTGGCCTGCCAGTTTGGGCTGGACTGTTCCCATAGGGAGCAGGGTCAAGACTGATTTGCGTATGGCTGGGTCTGCTCTCAACTAGAATGGCGTGGCATTGAAAAAAAATTGATTTAACCCAGATCTGTGACTGGGGATGAAAGTTTGATTGGTTCAGCATTCCGTCAATTATTTGTTCTTTTTGCAGTTGTCACCCTAATTGGGAAGTGTATGCCCAGACGTGGGTCCATTGCTTGTACGCCACCACATCCAAGCTGGCCTGGCTGATGAGGGGTGAAACCCCAAAACTGTTCCCAGGATGCTTGTTTCTGTTCTAGGGAGGACCGGGCCTGTCAGTTTGGACTGGACTGTTCTCATAGGGAGCAGAGTTAAGACTGAATTGCACATGGCTGAGTCTAAACTGGAATGGCGTAGAGCACAAAAAACAATGGATTTAACCCAGATATTTGAATGAAGGTTAATGTTTGATTGGTTCAGCATTCCGTCCATCATCAGTTCTTTTTGCTTTTGTCAGGAGGACTTATCATTACTACTCCAAAGATTTAAAACATGAAACAACTGCTCCTCTCTAATCATTAATTACCACTTAAACTTGTATAAGGGAATTCCCAATGCTAACCTATGAGAGGAGTAGACCTCACAGTAGTGAAGAAGCGAATTTAGCTGTATTTCACTACCAGGACATGCAAAACTTGAAGTATGTGTCCTACCTTTTACCTTCTCAGCACCCTGTCCTTAGAGCTACCTAGGGTCTACCTTAGGGGTGACTTATGTGTAATAAAAGGTGTGTTTAATGCCTGGCAAGTAGTTTAAATGCCAAGTCAAAGCAGCAGTAAACTGCACACGGGCACTGCAATGGCAATAGCTTGGAAAGGTTACTGGTGTGGGAGGCACAATCAGTGCTGCAAGTCTAATAGTAACATTTGATTTACAGGTCCTGTTCATATGGTATACCACTTCGCAAAGGACTTATCAGTAAATTAGTTATGCCAATCAGGTATAGATGAATTACACACATGTTTAGGGTAGAAACACATGCACTTTTACGCTGGTCAGCAGTGGTAAAGTGCTCAGAGTCGTTAGGCCATCAAAAAGATGTAGTAAACCATTTAGGTAAAAAGCAAAAAGTTTGGGGGAATACTACCCTGTGGATGACAAGTCTAAGACGTACTGTTTATGTACTTCCAACTCTTAATACATTAGATGCTCGAATTTCAGATGCAGTACTATTTACCAGAACACAGCACCTATCATACACACAAGGGTTGTAGATCCCCATACTGAGGTAAATAATATCAGCCTGCCCATCTATAGACTCCACAATATTGACTACCTCTATATCATCAAGGGGAGCATATAGAGGTAAAAATAAATTTGCCATTGTAACTTCACATCTACTTACCTTGACGTTGTGGTCAATATTGAGGCGTACCTGCAAGTGGAGGTTGATATTTAAACAGAATGTATGACGTTACAACGCATACATTTACAGCGCATGCACTTACAACGCAGTTTTTACATCGCAACATCCCCTACAACCCATTCCATTACATCGCATGACACTACATCGCAAATTAAAAAAACACCTTTACAGCGCATTCCATTACATTGCATACTACCTTTACAACGCATACCATTAGAAAGCATATCATTATGTTGCATTTAAGGTAAGTATTGGATAGTATAGGGTTAAAAATTACTATTCTGATTTCTGGGGGTGCAACAGTAGAGTAAGTCTTGGATAGTGTATGGGTTAAAATTGCTATTCTAACTCCAGGGGGTGCAACAGTAGGGTAAGTGTTGGATAGTGTAGGGGTACTATGCGTTGTAATGGTATGAGTTGTAATGGTATGCGTTGCAATACCTGTATTGTAGTGACATGTGTTGTAAAGGATGTTTTGATGTAATGACTGCGTTGTAAGTGTAGTGCGATGTAATGACTGCATCATAAAGGTTGTTTCCCATTTAAACTACAATATTGTGGTGCAACACATATAGCAACAAAGAAAAGTCTGGATATTGATAAATATGCTGTATTGTCTCGGTAGCAAACTTCAGAGAGCTTCAGAAAAGAAAGACATATACTACTGATACTCATAGGTTGAGAATATAGGTAACAATATACTCTTGTCGCAATTGGAAGGGACTCACTGTCCCACAACTCTGAGCCTAAGAGGAGGGGCTGCCAGCTGCTTCCCGGCACTGCTGCGCTATTTAGTGCATTTCCAGCTCCTGCGGCACGGATACTCTTGCTGCAACTAGAAGGGACTCGCTGTCCCACAACTATTATCCCAGGAGGAGGGGCTACCAGCTGCTTCCCATTCCCACTTTGCTGTTTAGCTTATTGTCAGCTCACGCTGTGCCAGATACTCTCGCTGTCCAACATCTCTGACCCCAGGAGGAGTGGCTGCAAGCTGCTTCCAAGGACTGCACTCCTATTTAGTGCATTTCCAGTTCCCTTGGCATGGGCCGTGCCCTGGGGCATACTGGACCAAGGGCAGGCCCACCTTGCACTTGTCAGCACCAGAAAGAGCCAGGGCAGGGCCACCCACCCCTTGGCTCTATCGCTGGACATCGACAGCTATTTATGGTAAGAATGGCCTTGTAGCAGACTTATCCTTGTGCTCTAGTTTGTTGGCCTGGACCAGAGCGTTTGTAAGGTGTACTCCAAACATCAGGTCCTTGTTATTGGGTCTTAGCTGTTTTCCTGATAAAGCCCTTATTTGATCATGACTATCCACTTGGTGGTCCATTTCCTCCTATTGCACTGAACAGAAACAGGCCAGGGAGTTGCTGGGTGGCTGTGGATATATTGTGTGGTTGTGAACTTGATAAATGATCAAAATTAAGACAAGCCAACTGCGAGGATGGGGACTCACCTAAAAATATGGTTATCTAATGGATCAAGCACAACCGCCAATGCCTATTGATTGTGCTCTCAGACAGAAGTAAAGCAGAACGATTACCCAGTGGCAATGGAACCAATGATAACATTGCCTTTGTCTTCATATTCGAAAATGTAGTTGATGGACTGATCTGCATGGAGCTAAGATCTTGTCCACTGACAAACTCACCAATACGGTTGAAATTGAGCAGACCATCCACTGGCTCAGACAACATACTGGGGATTCCAGCATTCATGTTAAATTACCTGCACAAAGCCATACTATGGTAAATCTTGAGGCAGTAGATTAACTTATCAATGCCTAGCCACATATCATTTCTACTGCCAATCAATTATATGATCAGTGGCAATTAGCAACCATGAGCCCAGATACTAGCCCTAGTGGGGTACCCCGGGGGGAGGAGACAATAGGAACCACTGCTTAAACATCAGAAGGGAGAAAGGGCCTGGGCCTGAATTCTATAGACCACAAGACACAAGGTTAGAGTCAATGTATTTAGTTTCCTGGAATGTATCAGGATTAAGACAGAAACTGATGCACCCCGATTGGAAGAGTACACCAATCAGTTCCATCTCTACTTGTTCCAGAAGACCTGGCTACTAGAAACTCCACAGAAACTTGGTTACAAAACATTCCATATTAACGAAGTTTCCTCATTGAGTGGAATACCATTGGGACGGCTGTATTTATGGATAAAAACTTCTTTAAATGTAAACGATGATCTGCTGGTCATAGACTAAATGAATATCTTGGGAGTAACTTTAAAAACACTGAATGGAACCCAAGTACATCTGTTTAATGTTTACGCAAGGCCAAGGAAGAGTAATGTGGGGTCTCCAGTGGTGGAAACACTGGACAGAGCTCTTACCAGCATAAGCTACAAAGATACAGTTATTGTATGTGGTGACTTTAATTGTACATATGGGCCAATAAGTAGACTAGACCTGATTCTGGAGGAAGAGCACATACCAAGAGGTATTCCCCCTTTAATGGCAAGTTATTCGATACCATGTACTGTAGTGGTCACGCAACTGCACACTTTGCATTAGCACACAGGCTTAGAGAATGCAATGTTAGCATGGACTCTGATAACCCTAGCTCATTTAAAAGAGGGAGTGCTTGATAGAAGATTGATTATATACTGATTAGAGTAGCCATTTAGGCTAAAAGATTTTAAAATAGACAGTAGGGAAGGGATTTATAATTTCCTGTTATGCCTAGAGATATCAGGGATCTCTGAGGCAAGGACACAGGCTAGGGGGGCATTATTACCACAACCAAACATTGGAAAATAATAACCAAAGGTCTGTTAAGTGGCCATTAATAGTGAATACTCTGGATGGCATGGCTAAAATGTATAATGTATTTTCTGAGGCAATATGTCCATTCATTGATTACTCTCCCCAGATAGTCCTAATACAGAAATCCATCACTCCCTGGTTCTACATCTAAAACCATAATTAACCAAGATGCCCTCTAAAAGGCAGGACGAGGAACACTCAAGCACCACCTACCCCCACAATCCATTCCACACAGAGGAGTGTCAAGTGGCCAAGAAGCTACTACTCAAAGCCCTAAAGCACTTGGGTGCTTATTTATGAGAGCCCTTTTGCACTATGTAACGTGGCACATGCATGATGCAGGGCTCTGAATCATATTTATGAAGTCACAAAAAGCCATTCTGTGGGGCTTTGAGAGACCTCATGAATCTTGAGTAAGGCAACGCAGTGCAAATCACTGCTTTGCCTAATTCTACTCCTGGCAGGCGTTCCATGGGCATTGCAGTGGGTTTGCCTACGCAACAGCCACAGATTTTGATGCTGCCCAGATTTACAGAATTATGTAAACATGGGGAAGTGCCAAATCCTTTCACCTGTTGAGGTGAGGCATAACAAGGAAAAATATATTTATTTGTCATTGTTTTTCCTCTTTCTATGGTACACACTGAAAGAGAGATACACCCCTTCCTGCACAAAAACTATCCTGCATGCCAATATTGGTGCTAGTGTTACAGCAAACAAATGATGGATGGAATGCTGACAATGCAAACATTCTCCCTGAGTCAAAAGATCTGGGTTAAACCCATTGTTCTTTTGCCCACTACACCATCCCCGGTTTGGACCCCGCCATATGCAAATCAGTCTTGACCCTGTGTCTCATTGGAACAGTCCAGACTGAACAGCCAGGCCCTCTCTGGACCGAAAACAAGCATCCTTTGACCGGTTTCAGAGTATGTCACCCTTTTTCAGCAAGGCTAGCTTGAATCCAGTGGCACAGTCAATCAATAATTCAACCATTTGTATAGCACGCTACTCACCCGTTAGGGTCTCAAGGCACTGGGGGAAGGGGGATGTCGCAGCTACTGTTTGAACAGCCAGTTCTTGAGGAGTCTCCTGAAGGTCAGCATGTCCTGGGTCTGACGCAGGTGGATGGGGAGGGTGTTCCATGTCTTTGCGGTAAGGTGGGAGAATGATCTGCCGCCAGTGTTCGCATGGCGATTGCGTGGGAAGGTTGTGAGGGCGAGGTCGGTGGATCGCAGCTGGCTGTTCGTGGTGTAGAAGGTGAGCCGTTCATTTAGGTATTCTGGTCTGGTGTCGTGGAGTGCTTTGTGCGCATGGGTGAGGAGCTTGAAGGTGATCCTCTTGTGTACTGGGAGCCAGTGCAGGTCTCTTAGGTTGGTGGTGATGTGGCTGTGGCGAGGGATTTCGAGGATGAGGCGTGCAGAGTGGTTTGTATGGGCTGGAGTCTTTTCTGGAGTTTGGCCGTGGGTCCAGCATAGAGGGCGTTGCCGTAGTCCAGCCTGCTGCTGACGAGGGCTTGAGTGACTGTTCTTCTGGTTTTGGTGGGGATCCATCTGAAGATCTTGCAGAGCATGCATAGCATGTTGAAGCAGGAGGAGGAGACAACGTTAAATTGTTGGTCATGAAGAGCGTAGAGTCCAGGTTGCGTGCGTGGTTGGTGGGTGTCGGCGCGGCTTCCAGCGTGGCCGGCCACCAGGAGTCATCCCATGCGGAGGGGGTGGGGCTGAGGATGAGGACCTCCGTCTTGTCAGAATTCAGTTTCAGACAGCTGGACTTCATTCAGTCTGCCACGGCCTTCATTCCTTGTTGAAGGTTGGCTTTCGTGATGGCCAGGTCCTTGGTGAAGGAGAGTATCAACTGGGTGTCGTCAGCGTACGAGATGATTCTGAGGTGGTGTGCATGGACGATGATGGCGAGAGGTACCATGTAGATATTAAAAAGGGTTGGGCTGAGGGATGATCCTTGGGGTACACCGCAAGTGATTGTGGTAGCTTTGGATGTGAATATAAGGGGAGTCCGACTCTCTGGTTTCTGCCGGTGAGGAAGGAGGAGGTCCATTTCAGGGTTTTGTCATGGATCCCTGTATTGTGGGGGCGTGTGTGCAGGGTGTGATGGCAGATGGTGTCGAAGGTGGCCGAGAGGTCCAGGAGGATAGGAGCTGCGGTTTCGCCATTGTCCAGCAGGTTCCTGATGTCGTCGGTGGAACCGATGAGGGCGGTTTCGATGCTGTGATTGCTGCGGAATCCGGATTGGGAAGAGTCCAGGATGTTGTTCTCCCCAGGAAGTGGGTAAGTTATCTGTTGGCGGTCTTCTCTGTGACTTTTGCCAGGAACAGGAGCAGGGAGATGGGTCAAAAGTTCTTGAGGTCGTTTGGGTCCGCCTTGAGCTTCTTAAGTAGGGCGTTGATCTCAGCGTGTTTTCAGCTCTCGTGAAAGGGGGCGGTCTCGAAGGAGTTGTTGATGATCTTTCAGAATTGGGGTGCAATGATGGAGCTTGCTTTGTTGAAGATGTGGTGGGGGCAGGGGTCGGAGGGTGAGCCGGAGTGGATGGAGTTCATGATTTTGATGGTGTCTCCATTGTTGATGTTGTTCCAGGAGAGCAGGACGTTGGTGTGTTTGATAGGTGGTGAGTCAGTGGTGAGTCAGTGGTGTTGGTGTCTGTTGTCAGAGTCTGGGTGTCAAAGCTGTTGTGGATGTCTGTGATCTTGCGTTGGAAGAAGGTGGCCAGGGAGTTGCAGAGTTCTTGTGATGGCGGGATATCGTTGGAGCTGGAGCTAGGGGTGGCTAGTTCTTTTACGATGTTGAAGCGCTCTTTGCTGTTGTGTGCGTTGTTGTCGATGGGTTCCTTGAAGGACGTTCTTTTGGCGGATCGGATGAGTTGGTGGTGCCTGCGTCTGGTGTTCACGAGGGCTGTGTGGTTGTCTGGTGTCTGGCCTTGGCCCACTGCTTTTCGAGTTTTCGGCAGGTCTGCTTGGAGATCTGGAGGTCAGCGTTTAACCAAATACCTCTCGTGACAGTGCACCTGTTTGAGAGTTTCTTTATCGGGGTGAGGGTGTTGGTGCAGTGGTTGATCCACTGTCTGAAGTTGTGGGCTGCTTCGCTGGTGTCCAAGGGTTTGGACAGAGGGCCTTGGGCAAGGGTAGTGAGGAGCTGGTCTTTGGTGACTGTTCCAGCTGCATTGTGGGAGTCGTTGCGGTTGGTTGTGTGCGGTGTGTTTCTTGAAGGGGAAATGGTTGCAGTGGTGGTCGGTCCAGTAGAGTTCGGTGGTGTGGCTGAAGGTGACGTGGATGCTGGTGGAGAAGATGGGGTCGAGCGCATGTCCTGCGGAGTGGGTGGGTGTCGAGATGAGCTGTTTGCATCTGAGGTTGGTGTGGTTGTCGATCAGGGTTGTGAATTTGCTGTTGTTGGCGTTCTCGAGGTGGAAGTTCAGATCCCCCAGGAGGATGTAGTCTGTGGATGCGAGGGTGTGTGTTCTGATGAGGTCGACGATGGAGTTGCTGAAATGTGGTCGGGGTCACGGGGGTCTGTAGACAAGGATTCTTCTGAGGGTGGTGTTGTGATTGGCGTGGATCTGGAAGTGTAGGTGTTCGGCTGTGCTGAGGGAGGTTCTGGCATTGATTGAAATGTTGATGGTGTTCCTCTGGACAATGGTGATTCCCCCTCCTGGTTTGTTGTTGCGGTCCCCGTGGGTGATCTTGTAGCCGTCGGGATGGCTATGGCTATGTCGGGCGCTGATGTGGCGTTCATCCAGGTCTCTGTCAGGAAGGCGACGTCCGGGGAGGATGAGTCGTGGAGGTCCCAAAGTTCAACTGCATGCTTGTGGAGTGAGCGAGTGTTGATAAGTCTGCAACTGAGGTGGGTGTGGCCTGCTTTGGTGGGAAGACCAGGTTGTGCAGGTGTGCGCTGGCTGGTGTAGATGCAGTTGCGGCAGGTGAAGGGTCTGGGGTTGAGTTTCAGGGTGGCCTGGAAGCAGGTGGAGGATCGGCCGGCGTTGAGCATGTGGAGGGTGTTGGCATCGTAGCAGCGTCTGGCACTGTGGTGCTTGCGGGGCCAGGGGGTCTGGCACTGAGCACAGAACAGGCACGGACGGGTGCAGACGGGCTTGCTTTAGGCACGCCAGCGGCGTGCCCGCTGCGCATGTCCGCAGCAGGACCGCGCAGCAGTCGCCATAAGAAGGGGAGGGGGGAGTGGAGACAGGGAGGCGGGAGCCTCTGGGTCGGGGGCAGGGCCGCAGGAGCAGCAGCAGTGGGAAACCCGGCCGAAAATACACACAATGAGGGTACAAGGCAGCAGAAATGAGGTGAACAAAAATGATGCAGCAAAAATACAGTAATCAGAAACAGAAAGAACACAGCAATATACGAAAAAAAGTACAGTGAGCAAGGGACCCACATCTGGGCATACCCATCCCACTTAGGGCAAAAAGAATAACAGCAAACAAATGATAGTATAAATGCTGACAATAAAAATTTCCCCCTCAGTCAAAAGATTTGGGTTAAATCCATCATTCTTTTGCCCACTACGCCACCCAATTTTGGAACCAGTCATATGCAAATCAGTCTTGACCCTGTGCTTCATGGGAACAGTGCAGACCGAGCTGCCAGGCCAGGTCCTCCCTGGACCAGAAACAAGCACCCTGGAACCGTTATCAGGGTATGTCACCCTTCTGCAGCCAGGCTGGCTTGAATCCAGTGCCACAGTGAGCAAGGGACCCACGTCTGGGCATACCCATCTCACTTAGGGCGAAAAGTGTTAAAGCAAGAAATGATGGAGGGAATGCTGACAATGCAAACATTCTCCCCCAATCAAACGATCTGGGTTAAATCCATCATTCTTTTGCCCACTATACCAACCCAGTTTGGACCCAGCCATATGCAAATCAGTCTTGACCCTGTGCCTCGTGGGAACAGTCCAGACTGAACTGCCAGGCCAGGTCCTCCCTGGACCAGAAACAAGCATCCTGGATTCAGGGAATGTCACCCTTCTTCAGACAGGCTAGCTTGAATCCAGTGGAACGGTAAGAAAGGAACTCACGTCTGGGCATACCCATCCCATTTAGGGTTAAAAGTGTAACAGCAAACAAATGATGGATGGAATGCTGACAATGCAAACATTCTCCCCCAGTCAAAAGATCAGGGATAAATCCATCTGTTTTGCCCACTACGCCACCTCAGTTTGGACCCAGCCATATGCAAATCAGTCTTGACCCTGTGCCTCATGGGAGCAGTCCAGAGCGAACTTCCAGGCCAGGTCCTCCCTGGACTGGAAACAAGCATCCTGGGACCAGTTTCAGGGTATGTCACCCTTCTTCAGACAGGCTAGCTTGAATCCAGTGGCACAGTGAGCAAGGGACCCCCATCTGGGCATACCCATCTGCCTTAGGCCGAAAAGTGTTACAGCAAGCAAATGATGGACGGAATGCAGACAATGCAAACATTCTCCTCCAGTGGAAAGTTCTGGGTTAAATTCATTGTTATTTTGCCCACCTCACCACCCCAGTTTTGACCCAGCTATATGCAAATCATTCTTGACCCTGCGCCTCATGGGAACGGTCCAGACCGTACTGCCAGGCCAGGTCGTCCCTGGATGGAACCAAGCATCCTGATACTGGTTTTCTGGGTATGTCACCCTTCTTCAACCAGGCTAGCTTGAATTCAGTGGCACAGTGAGCAAGGGACCCACGTCTGGGCATACCCATCCCACTTTGGGCAAAAAGTGTTACAGCAAAGAAATGATGGACAGAATGCTGACAATGCAAACATTCTCCCCAGTCAAAAGATCTGGGTTAAATCCATCGTTCATTTGCCTTCCTAGTTTAGAACCAGCCATATGCAAAACAGTCTTGACCCAGTGCCTCATGGGAACAGTCCAGACCGAACTGCCAGGCCAGGTCCTCACTAGACCAGAAACAAGCATCCTGGGACCGGTTTCAGGGAATGTTCATGGGAACGGTCCAGACCGTACTGCCAGGCCAGGTCGTCCCTGGATGGAACCAAGCATCCTGATACTGGTTTCTGGGTATGTCACCCTTCTTCAACCAGGCTAGCTTGAATTCAGTGGCACAGTGAGCAAGGGACCCACGTCTGGGCATACCCATCCCACTTTGGGCAAAAAGTGTTACAGCAAAGAAATGATGGACAGAATGCTGACAATGCAAACATTCTCCCCAGTCAAAAGATCTGGGTTAAATCCATCGTTCATTTGCCTTCCTAGTTTAGAACCAGCCATATGCAAAACAGTCTTGACCCAGTGCCTCATGGGAACAGTCCAGACCGAACTGCCAGGCCAGGTCCTCACTAGACCAGAAACAAGCATCCTGGGACCGGTTTCAGGGAATGTCACCCTTCTTAAGCCAGGCTAGCTTGAATCCAGTGGAACAGTGAGCAAGGGACCCACATCTGGACATACACATCTCACTTAGGGTTAAAAATGTTACAGCAAACAAATAATGGATGGAATGCTGACAATGAAAACATTCTCACCCAGTTAAAAGATCTGGGATAACACCATCTTTTTTTGCCCACTACGCCACCCCAGTTTGGACCCAGCCATATGCAAATCAGTCTTGAACCTGTGCCTCATGGGAACAGTCCAGAGCAACCTTCCAGGCCAGGTCCTTCCTGGTCCGGAAACAAGCATCCTGGGACCAGTTGCAGGGTATGTCACCCTTCTTCAGCCAGGCTAGGTTGAATCTAGTAGCACAGTGAGCATGTACCCCTGTCTGGGCATACCCATCCACCTTAGGGCGAAAAGTGTTACAGCAAACAAATGATGGATGGAAAGCTGACAATGCAAACATCCTCCCCCAGTCAAAAGATCTGGATTAAAACCATTGTTCTTTTGCCCAAAACGCCACCCCAGTTTAGACCCAGCCATATGCAAATCAGTCTTGACCCTGTGCCTCATGGGAACAGTCCAGACTGAACTGTCAGGCCAGGTCCTCCCTGAATGGAAACAAGCATCCTGGGACCAATTACAGGGTATGACACCCTTCTTCAGCCAGGGTGGCTTGAATCCTGTGGCACAGTGAGCCAGGGACCCACTTCTGGGCATACCCATCCCAGTTAGGGCGAAAAGTGTTACAGTAAACAAATGATGGACAGAATTCTGACAATGCAAACCTTCTCCCCAGTCAAAAGATCTGGGATAAATCCATCGTTCTTTTGCCCACTACGCCACCCAAGTTTAGACCCAGCCATATGCAAATCAGTTTTGACCCTGTGCCTCATGGGAACAGTCCAGACTGAACTGCCAGGCCAGGCCCTCCCTGGACCAGAACCAAGCATCCTGTGACCTGTTTCAGGATATGTCACCCTTCTTCAGCCAGACTGGCTTAAATCCAGTAGCACAGTGAGCAAGGGACCCACGTCAGGGCATACCCATCCCACTTAGGGTGAAAAGTGTTACAGCAAACAAATGATGGTCAGAATGCCGACAATGCAAACATTCTCCCCCATTCAAAATATCTAGGTTAAATCCATTGTTTTTTCACCTACTACGCCACCCCAGTTTCGAGCCAGCCATATGCAAATCAGTCTTGACCCTGTGCCTCATGTGAACAGTCCAGACCGAACTACCAGGCCAGGTCCTCCCCGTGCCAGAAACAAGCATCCTGGGACCAATTTCAGGGTATGTCACCCTTCTTCATCCAGGCTAGCTTGAATCCAGTTGCACAGTTAACTAGGGGCCCACGGCAGGGCATACCCATCAGACTTAGGGTGAAAAGTGTTACAGCAAACAAATGATGAACGGAATGCTTACAATGCAACATTCTCCGTCAGTCAAAAGATCTGGGTTAAATCCATCATTCTTTTGCCCACTACACGACCCCTGTTTGGACCCAGCCATATGCAAATCAGTCTTGACCCTGTGCCTTATGGGAACAGTCCAGACCAAACTGCCAGGCCAGGTCCTACCTTGACCGGAAACAAGCATCCTTTGTCAAGTGGCCAAGGAGCTACTACTCAAAGCCTTAAATCACTTGGTGGCTTATTTATGAGAGCCCTGCATCACTTTTGCACCACATCAAGTGACACATGCATGATGCAGGGCTCTGAATCATATTTGTGAAGTCACACAAATCCATTCTGTGTTGCTTTGAGTGGCCACATAAATCTTGAGTAAGACAACACAGTGCAAATGACTGCTTCGCCTAACTCTGCGCCTGGGAGGCATTCTATGGGCATTGCAGTTGGTTTTCCCATGCTACACCCATAGATTTTTACGTTGTCTCAGATTTACAGAATGATGTCAACATGTGGAAATGCCAAATCCTTTTGCCTGTTGAGGTGAGGCGAGGCATAACAAGGAGAATTATATTTATTAGTCCTTGTTTTTTCCTCTTTCCAAAGTATACACAGAAAGAGACATACACCTCTTAGGATTGTTTTTGTGCAGGAAAATGCCCCTTCCTGCACAAAAACTATCCTGCATGCATGCCATGGTGCAAGGGTGCCTATATTGGTGCTATGCTGCCAATATGGCTCCAGCCCAGGGAAAAAAGACAGGAATGCTCCATATTGCATAAGTATGGTGCATTCCTGCCCTTTCATTTTTGGGTAGGGGAGTGCAGCATGGTGCCTATTTGCGTTGCCCATATATGAGGCCCCAAAAGCGCAAACGTTGCACAAGAGGTGAGGTCTAACTATAAGAAAGCACTATCCATAGCCAAAAGTAAGAGAAAGGGAAGAAAATGCAAATATACCAGAGATGTAGCTACCTAGTACCTCTTTGGAGCATTATCTAGACCCAGGCACATGGACTATACATTTTTGCTGCTCATGCATCTCAAAAGACATCGAATCGCCTTTTAAATAATGTTATAGACTAAGTAGATCATTTCAGCCTAATAGACACAAATAGGGGCATCAATGCCATTGTGCTGGGAAAAGATACAGGACCAGACAAAATTACGGGGATCTGCTCAGGAATGATCAGGATGTATGGGCACCTTTTGTAAAACTATTCTGTAATGCAGTGGCTTCAGGAGCCCGGATCCCCTTGTCATGGAGAGGAGCTGAAATAGTCCCCATTTTTAAAAAGGGAGTAGAGATTAACTGGGAAATATAGACCTATAAGTCTCTTAGATATCCTGTAAAAAATATATGCCATACAGCTCCTGAACAAAATGAATGACTGAACAGTTGAAAATGACATCTTGTCACCCTACCAAGGGGGGGTTCAGTACAATTTACCAGGTCTTCAGGCTCCTATATATTGTATGGAAGTACATTAAATTGAAGGGGAGGGCACCTGTAAGTTGCATTTATTGATCTATAGGTGGCTTTGATCTTGGCCCGAGCTGCCTTTTATGGGCCTCGTTATAAAGCAAGGAGTACCTGATGAACTTTTAACACATATTTTAACACAGATAACCAGGGTACACCAGGATAATTATGGCAAAATCCACTGGGGCCGGCATGGTGAAATTACAGAATCCATCCCCATAAAAAAGGGAGTGAGACAGGGATGTGTGCTTGCACTATACGTTAAAGATGTTCTTAATAGGCCCAGGTAGCGTTTGCGGGTCGCGCTAAGCAGAGCTCTGCTGGGCTATGTGGAATTCCACAAGCAGGCAGAACTGCTTGCCGCATCTTTTAATGTAATGTTTCAAATTGTATGCAGTGTGCTCTCGCACCGGAAACTGCACGCAAAAAGTACCATGCTGTTCACATGGGCATGGCCATCTTGTTTTCTGTTCTGTTCATGGTACTCAGCCTGTTTTTGCAATTATGCCTCATCTTTTCAATCCTCCCGCTATCAATCTAATCTACCACTCATTTTATTTAGAGTATTAGGGTGTCTTTGTGCTTATGTATTTTAAGTTTTTGCCACTTTTCTGTGTCTTCTTTGTACTTTTATAATTTTTTAATTTGCTTCCTCATTTCTTACATCCTTCCTTCCCTTTTCCTGATCTTTTCTTTTTTTCCCCACCCAGCACCATAGCAGAGCGTAGTGAGCAGAGGAGCAGCAGTGCCAGCCCCCCCCCCCCCGAACAACTAGCAAACGCTTGCCTTACGGCCAGCTGCGCCGTAAAATGGTACAGGCCTGTGCACATTTTTGTGAGGCAGAGATGGCCACACTAGGTTTTTTTTCTGAAGCACCACCTTCCCTCCGTGCTGGTTGCAGGTGGCAGGTCTGGAAGTGGTTACCTCCTGTGGGAGCATTGGCTGCTTTTGGGAAGGGGTGCACCGATGTGGACACCACACCACCCACATCCAGCTCACCCAAAGCAGCTGACACACTCTTGGGTGGATATAATAGACCACAACCAGGACCTGCTTGTCCTGCTAGGTTGGGGTTTACGGGGCTCGATGAGTAAATAATATTTGTTGTGTTTTCGTTCTACAATGCTAACTTATTAATCTAAACAGCATGCTGCTCACACTCAGAGTTAAGATAATTTTGCGCTAATATTATTATGTGATCTAGTTGAGCTAGTCAGGTGCTCAGTGCTGCCTAATCATACTCATCAGTGCTCGCTTTGACTGATTATTTAAGAATCAATACACAAAAGAACCATTGGGTCAGAAAAACAGGGTGACGTCACAAATGGAAAAACACACTGACTAACCGGGGGGGTTCCCTTTTAAGGATGGTTTCTCTCACACACCAGTGGTGTCATGCTTCATCATGGGGAATCCTCTTGCAACTTGAAGCCTGGTCAGGATGCGGGCTACAACCCTGTCGCTGTGAGGGAGGAGCTCACAAGTGTTTTCAGGTGTACGGGGTATTACTAAAACCCAATGAGAACAAGTAGAGTCAAGAGAATAACTGCTGTGCATAATAAAGGTGAGTGAATAAAACTAGCTACAGGGTCAGCCTGATGAGTTTTATTCTTGTTGCCCTGTGCCTGGGTTAAAAACAAAAAGACATGTAGCGCGGCAACAAACATTAAATGCAGGCGCGCTAAGTAGTGATCAACATGTTTCAGCCTAAGACCTAGCAAGTGTTTTGGCTTTCATCAGGATCTCTATTAAAGCTACTGCTGTGTACTAAAGTGAATTGATAAAACACGAGAAAAGATGCATAGGATTGTTGATACTAAACCAGTGATCCAAGAGATTAAAAAAAATAGGATTCACCGGTTGGACCTGCCTAAAATCAGGTAGAGGGCTTCATCTGTCCAGGGATACATGCCATAGGTACACACGCTGCCCCAACCACACGTGTAGAAGCCGTGGCCTTGGTGTGTCCTGACAGGACTCCTCCTTATTTAAGAAGCCATTGCAGGCTTCTCTGTCCTCCTTGTAGCTCACTTTCACCTGCCTGTACTAGTCTATAGTTTTCTTCTGGTTTGTTAGTACATTTTCCCTCTCTCCTATATATCTTGTGGTACTGTAAGACTAACAGATGTTTGGTACTGTCTACTTTGAAGATTTCAGGCCCATGTAAGCAATAATATAATATTCAGCACACATGTTTGTTGAGAACAAAGGCTTACTTTTTCAAGAAAGTTGCCATGGTCTTGGACCCCCCTAATGTTGTGCTATAATACATTTTTACAAAAAGTACAATTGATTGACATAATACAGAACAATGTCATACATTCACCCCATTACAGAGGTCCGGGCCTAAATCCATAGTTTGTTTTTGCTCACCATGACATTCCAGTTTGGACCCAGCCATATGCAAATCAGTCTTGACCCTGCTCCCAATGGGAACAGTCCAGCCAGAACTGCCAGGCCTGGTCCTCCCTGGACTGGAAACAAGCATCCTAGGACCGGTTTCGGGCTTTCAGCCCTCACCAGCCAGTATAGCTTGACTCCAGTGTCATGGAGAGTGCGGGCAGAATGCAGATGGTGAGCAAAAGAACAATGGATTTAACCCAGATCTCTTGACAGGGGGTGAATGTATGCAACTGGATTCAAGCTAGCCTGGCTGAGGAAGGGTAATACCCAGAAACCGGTCCCAGGATGCTTGTTTCCAGTCCAGGAAGGACCGGGCTTGGCAGTTCGGTCTGGACTGTTCTCATGAGACCCAGGGTCAAGATTGATTTGCATATGGCTGGGTCTAAACTGGGGTGTCATGATGAGCAAAAGAACAATGGATTTAACCCAGATCTCTTGTTTGGGGGTGCATGTACGATTTATTCAGCATTCCGTCCATGCGTAGCACGTAATACATTTTTACAGTATACCAGCAGTGTTAATGACAGTGCAGCATGGCTGGAAATTAAGAGGTCCCATTACATTTGCCAACCAACACCCTTTGTCCTTCATTAACCATTATTCCATCACTTCATTGCACTTCAGTGACTCAGAGTCATCATCATCCGGCTAAAGCCCTGTCTCACTATTAAGAAAAGGTTTTGGTTGACTTGACTGCCTGGTGTTTCTAGCATTGTCAAAAAACAAAATGCCCAGAGTTATATTTTTGATAGAAGATACTGCTCACAGAACTGTAGTAATGTATTTATGTATTTATGTTATAAAAAATATATAAGGGGTGGCATATTTGGCATCTAAGAAATGTGTACTTGTTTTGTAGCTACACAGACCACCAGTGCCGGGCCAGTTCTGCTGCTGAGGTAGTTGGAGGGGGAGATATAGCAACGGCAGGGATGGGCTGTGGTAAGTCACATTGCTTGCTTATTGTCAGGTTGGGGGCCTGGTTCTCCTGTGCCTCTCTGTGACAAGATCCTTGATGCCTTTGCAAGGGCCAAGCCTTGACTGTAGTGTTACTGCAGGTTCTGCCCTCCGAATGACTCACTGGCATATTAAACAGTGAGTATATTGAACCATTGGTCATTAGTGATGGAGCATTATCCTGTGATTGAGCTCCCTGACTAATGTGCCTTGGTTATCATGGTTCCATTCTGTTATTTCTGTTTGTTCTGCTTTGCAATTCTTTTGACACCTGTGAACCCTACGAGTATTCCTACAACATTGGGACTACATGACTCATGATTCCACGAGTGGGGGCCACTTTGGATGGTGCCTGGTTATTAATAGAACGTTGCCCTAAACCACACCCTCACTATTCCGTTTGGCGGCTCCAGCTACGGCCACAATGATGCACATCAAATTGACCAGACCCGACAACTCAAGTATGTGAACTGAGAGTTCATTACCTATCTGACACAATTTAACCACATAGTGGTGGAAACAGCCCGGTCAAAGAAGAAGAGGTTGGTGGTCGATTACTAAGGTTTGAAAGCTGAACTCAAAGACATTCTAGCACAAATTGATCCACAGCCACAAGCCTGTGTAGAACTCTTCAATCTCACTCTGAGGCTTGACCACCATCTAGCCAAACAGGAAGGGGATTGTAGACAGAACTATTGGCCACTCCCTAGGTTTGATCCCTCTTGTTCAGCCCCTTCCAGACCAGGGAATGATAATACCAGTGAACACAGAGAAATAGGGTTGATCGAATCTGAAAACGAGGAGAACATGCGTTGCGGGCTACCATGCATATGTCTACTACATAGAAGTCTCCCAAAAATTGGATTCTCAGTTATCTGGTTGAATTATACAAACGTCAATGTGAATATACTCTTTGTCACTTTGTAAAGCCCAGAAGAAGTCTCTTTGAGAGATGAAATGTGTCGGCTATGATCTTCTGCTTTTATGAAAATATGAAATAAAGAGAAATCCTTTTAAGAAAATCACATTTGGGATTTGGACATCTCTCCGTGTGCTCACTGTCTCTTGAACACCGATGTTGGATTGTTACAATTTGTTGTACAGCTCTGAACCCTTTTGTGTTTAACAGAGAAATAGGGTCAGTCCACCCAGCCCTATCCAAGAATGAGAAAGATATGCAAAAAGAAAATGGGCAGTCCTTACACCATGGTAAAAAGGGTCACTTGGTAAAGGAGTATCCTATCAAGCCCAGGAATAAAACAACTGTAATATCACCTGCTAAAACCATTAGTACCTTGGAGCCTCTGCCAGAAAACTGGAGAGCACAAAAAGACAGAGAAGGGGACCTTGTGAACACATGGAATATCCCCTCCTTGAGTTCTTGGGTTTGCTACCACATCTCACATTTCACCATAAAGATGAATCCGTACCCTACACCAGACCTCCACCGCAATATAATAGCCTTGCTTGTCTCTGGAGCTTTGGGTTATTTTGTTGATTGCACTTTGGGAAAAACCTTGAGCCTACCCTCAAAAGTAAGAAAAAGCCCAAAGTAGTACAAACTATTGATGGACGGGTGCTGACCTCCGATACTATCACTTTGCTTTTTATAAATCAAAGTGGGCTCTCAGTGCCATTCCTAGACAATATACCTAAATCCCATTAGTGTTCCACATCTGGGTTTATATTGGAACTACCATGGCTCCATGGCTTATGCTTCATACTCCCACCACAGACTGGCCAACGTGGTCACTTGCTGAGTTCTCACTATTTTGTGGAGATAACTGTGTTTTAGTTCGATGGTATGAAGAAAAAACATGCAATTCTAATGGCTGCGGAAAAGGTGTAACTTTGCCATTTCAGCATGCAAAATTCCAACAAGTGTTTGATGAAAGACAAGCTGATGAGCTCCCACCACACCACTCAAAAGATTGCCAAATCAACTTTGTCCTAGGAGGGGTTATTCCAAACAGTTGTATCTATGTCTTGAGAGAAAGAGAAAAATAATGTATTGGGAGATGCATTTCTTCCCATATCAAAGAACTGCAAACGCATGTTAAGATTAGTAGAAATTAATAGAGATGTGTGTGTTTTATCTTTAAGCATTGCCAGATCCACTAAACCGCAAGACGCTCTGGGGCATATTTTCAAGAACATATGATAACCATCGCAAAAGTAACTTAACTCTTCATTCACCATTGCAGTCTATCGCTGGATAATTACGCTGTGTTAACTAAGTATTCAGAAGGCGATATGCCCCCGACGACGCGTCAAATATCCGCAATAAACTCAACGCAATGCCGCAAAAACTGCAAAACACGAACGCAAGAAAACTTGCGATGAGGCTAATCGTGATACAAAAAAGCAGCGAAAACCAGCGACAGGCCTGCAAATCCCACACGTCTGGTGGGAAAATGCACTATAAAAACAACAAAAAGAACACATCAAAAACAATCCAAAGTGCCTAGCAACATGGATGCATCCAGACCACGTGCAGAGGTCAGCGCGAACCCCACAAGCCCCACAGAACACCAGCAAGGAACAAAGGGGTCAGGGAAGGCCAAGGAGAAGAAGGAGAGGAAGACGGGGTGCAGTCCAGAGGCAAACTAGATCAGCGCCACGGAGGTGTCAGAGCACTACCATCAACTGACCCAAAATGTGACTACCGTGAATGCAGTTGGCGTGTCGAGAAGCCAAGGGAGGAGGCCAAGAGGTGCAGGCATGATGTGAAAATCTAAACCAGGCACAAAGCTGCTGCCAATAGGAAGACAGCAATGACGACTGGAGGTGGGAGTCCCATGCCACATGAGGAGCTGGAGGAAATGGTGGCCACATTCATCAGTGTGGAGACGGTGCAAGGAGCTGGGAGTCTGGAAACAGCTTGAGAGGACTTAACACAACATCAACAGCGTGAGTAACTACCAGGACCTGGTGAGACGGGGGGAGATGGGCACAATGGCACACATGCACAACAATGTGTAACACACTGCACACACACAGCAACCCTGGATCATGTCCCTGATCGCCACTGCACACTGCAGCACACACACATAGCAACAACAGCACATCCACATTGACGACAATGTGGTACAATGTGCGACCCAACACTGCAGAACAGAGGACACAACTAGCTCCATACATGTGCAGAAGCAGGCCAACTACATCTAACAGAGCAGGAAACTGTGAGATGGGAATGTACGTGTACAACCACACATCCGTCAAGTAGTCCAAATATCCACTGTCCACCATCAAAATCCAGCACCTCCCAAACAGTCACAATGTAGATTGCCATACCGTCTGCATGTAAACAAGAACAATGAGTCAGCATACATGTCAACACAATGTCAACATGCATCTCCCCTTCACATTGCAGAGCGACAAACAACACCTCCAGCAGAGCAGACCAGACAACTCATCAGTGATGCCGGAGTGGACCACCACACCTTTGACACCGACGCCCTGCAACAGCTCATGGACATCACAGGCAACTGACCACTAGGACAACCAAGCTACATAGAGGAGAAGCCAGCCCCTGCACAGACCACACAGCAGGAAGCACCCGCAAGCACGGCAGGCTCACAACATTTCACCGAGCCACACATGCCATTCCAATGGCAGGTGTCAGAATGGAAAAAGGAGGTGGCCAAACAAGTGCAGGTGGGGTCCGAACCCATGGAAGATAGACTAGATCACATACGTGGGTGTCTAATACCCTTCAGGGACCACCTACACCCCACCTGGTAAAGGTGTCCTGTGGCTGAGAGTAGCTTCGGCGCCTCGCTGCTGGTCGTGCGCTCCTAGTGCGCTGCTCTGGTTTATTTTAATCGCCCGTTTTGCGGATTTCATTTAATTTTGTTTTATTTATCCCCTGTTTTTATTCCTTGTCCTGCCCCTTACCTGCACCATCATTTCTGCTGGAAGACCCACCGCTGCTTAGCGGGTCCGGTTCCGGGGAGGTCGTGGGTGGTGAGTGCCATCTTGGTTTGGGAAGGGATTTGTGAACGCTATCTTGGAGAGTCCCTGTGATCGTGGACGCTGAGAGCAGGCTATTTAGGGCGAGCTCAGCGAGGGGGCAGCCTGGTAAAGGTGTCCTCTGGCTGAGAGTAGCTTCGGCGCCTCGCTGCTGGTTGCGCCCTCCTAGTGCGCTGCTCTGCTTTATTTTAATCGCCCGTTTTGCGGATTTCATTTAATTTTGTTTTATTTATCCCCTGTTTTTATTCCTTGTCCTGCCCCTTACCTGCACCATAATTTCTGCTGGAAGACCCACCGCTGCTTAGCGGGTCCGGTTCCGGGGAGGTCGTGGGCGGTGAGTGCCATCTTGGTTTGGGAAGGGATTTGTGAACGCCATCTTGGAGCGTCCCTGTGATCGTGGACGCTGAGAGCAGGCTATTTAAAGCTAGCCTCTTGGCGCGCAGCGGTGACGCGCAGCGGAAGCGCCTTCCCTGCGCCTGAGTCGTGCCAGAGTCCTGCCCGTCTGCGCTCGTCAGCGTCTCGGAGGCGGACGAGGTAGGACCGGTGGCACTTTTGGCCTACCGTTGTATTCACGGGGTTAGGTGTATGTTCTGCCTGCATGTTTACATATTCAACCTCGGAGCTTATTGCTCTGCGCAGACAGTCCTCTAACTGCCACTATGTTCTTCCGTGCGGTCGCTCCTTCAGGAAGGGTTGTTCGGCATGTGGCTGGCGAGCCTCTGTTCTGAAGGACTCTACTACGAAGCCCCTTCCTATGCCCCATCAATGCTCTCTCCTCAACACCAGATCACTCAGCAGACATGCCGTTGACATCTGGAATCTGCTGGTCGGCTCTAAAACAACTTGCCTGTTCCTTACGGAGACTTGGCTTGGAGAGTGTTCTGGTCCTGATCTGGCGACTGCCATCCCTTCTAATTACAACATTTTTAGGAAGGATAGAGTGGGGGGCAGAGGCGGGGGTGTGGCATTGATTGTGGACAAGAATGTCCCTTGTTCTACCTTTGCCGTTGAGAATATCACTGGGTGTGAAGCCTTAGGTTTTATCCTCGGGCTCTCTCCCTGTCAAACGTGCACTGGGATCCTTGTCTACAGAGCTCCGGGGCCCCTAGGCTCTTTTTTTGATGATCTGCAGGCGGCACTATTGGTGCCTTGCCTTAGATCGGAGCATTGCATCCTGTTGGGGGATCTGAATGTCCATATGGACAATGTAGCGGATCCTGACACCATTAAATTGCAGGATACTGTGGCTCCTTTAGGGCTGATCTCTTTTATTACCAGCCCCACTCATATCAAAGGCCATACTATCGATCAGATTTTCTCGACCAGGAGAATTGAAGTGTCCTTGCCGCGTCCTGTGTTATGGACAGACCATTTCTTGATCGACTTTTGCATTCTGTCTTCTGCCTTGACTGGTTGTAGATTGCTGAAAGAGGTGAATCGGATGGGGCGGCCATTTCATCAAGTTACTGTGGAAATGTTGTCCGATGCGCTTCGCTGTCATCCCTGTCAGCTCTCGGGCAATTTGGAGGAAAATTTAGACTCTGTCCAGAAGTGGCTGGCATCTAGATTTGATGAGCTTGCCCCGGGGAAACCAGTTAAATCTGTGGCCAGACATCTCTCGGCCCCGTGGTTTACTCCTCTTGGGAAAATGCGTCAGAATTGCAAGAAAGCAGAGAGAACGTGGCGGCGCAAGTATGACCCGGATGACAAATCTAAATATCGGGATGCGATTAGGAGTTATCATAAGTATATCTCCGAGGGAAAAAAAGTTTACATGGAGCGCCGAATCGACGAGGCGGAAAATAGGAGCAAAGCACTCTTCAGGATAGTAAAAGAGTTCATTTCCCCCTCCTCGAGTTCGCCCTCCCTCTCTCATTCCGAAGTCTGGATCAGCCAGCTTGGGGACTTTTTTATAAATAAAATTAAGTCCATTCAGGACACCATCCCTAGCGCCGGCCCCGGTTTATCTGCTAGCCAACAAGCTATCCTCCTCTCGCCATCTGATGAGAGGAGTACAGTCCTTTAGGACTTCCCTTCCCTATCCGTCACTTCCTCCCTTGATCTTCTCTCCCAGCTTCAATCTGGCTCGCCGTTGGATCCTTGCCCAGCGAAATGTCTAGGGAAAGTAGCGCCTGCAATTAACAGCGTGCTTAATCTGCTGCTCAATCTCTCCCTGACTACGGGCGAAGTTCTTTCGGTCTGGAAACATGCTCTGATCTTGCCACTACTCAAAAAGCCTACTTTGGATCCTCTTGTCCATGCTAACTACAGGCCGATCTCCCTTCTCCCTGCTCTAGCCAAGGTGATCGAGAAACATGTACAGCTCTCTATTTCCAACTTTATAGAGAGCAATAACATCTTACATGACTCTCAATCGGGCATCCGTGCTAACTATAGCACGGAGACAGCTTTGCTCGAGATCACCGATGCCATCAGAGAGACGCTTGATCAGGGGGGGAAGGCCATTTTGGTTATGCTGGACTTGTCGGCGGCGTTTGACACCATCCCCCATATCGGTCTCCTTTCTAGACTCTGGGAGATCAGCGTACGTGGGACGGTGTGGAACTGGTTTAAATCCTTCCTGACCGGCCGCCGACAAGTGGTCTGGGCACCACCGTTCTCCGCGGAGATGCCGCCGCTAGAGGTGGGGGTCCCTCAGGGGTCTATCGTGAGCCCCACCCTTTTCAATATCTATATGGCCCCTCTGGCGGCGGTAGCGGAGTCCTTTGGTGCCCGGATCATATCCTATGCTGATGACACCCAGCTCCTTTTTACATCTAAGAAGGGAGAGGCTTTTGATGGTGGTCTGATCGGGGAGTGCCTGGGTGCGGTCTTCGACTGGTTTCGGCGGCAGAGTCTGAAGTGCAACTCCGATAAGTCGGAGTTGCTTTTTTTCGGATGCCCCCCGGATCCCAGCTGGAAGGCATGGTGGCCCCAGGACATGTTTCCGCCGGACGTGGCCTCTGTGAAGGCCAAAAACCTGGGTGTGCAATGTGACGACGGCCTTTCTTTCGGACCCCAAATCATCGGTCTGTCCGGGAAATGCTTCGGCATTTTGAAAATGCTTCGGAAATTTCTTCCTTTGCTGTCTCTGCAACAAAAAAAAATCATCGTGCAGTCTCTAATTGGCTCGCGACTAGACTACGCGAATGCCCTGTATCTCGGGCTGCCTAAATATCTGTTGGCCCGTTTGCAGATTGTGCAGAACTCAGCTGCAAGAGCCATTTTTGGTCTCCCACGCAGGGCAAAAGCCTAGGAATTACTAAAGAGACTGCACTGGTTGCCTATTGCTAAAAGAATCACCTTTAAGGTTTTGACCCTGGCTTTTAAGGCCCTCCATTCGATTGGTCCTAAGTATATGGGGAAGCGCCTGGCTTTTTATGTCCCGAGGAGGACTCTACGGTCGGCCTCGCTGGCCAAAGCCGTTGTTCCCTCGGTTAAACTTGCCCAGATCGGAGGGCGTTCCTTCCGATACCTGGTCCCGCGCTGCTGGAATGAGCTACCTGTCTCCTTAAGAAAGTCAAACAGCCTCCTTTCTTTCAGAAAGGAGCTGAAAACTTGGCTCTTCTCAGTATGATTTTCCCTTGAGGCCTCCGCGAGCTGCTTTGTTGTGTTCTCCTCTACAGTCCTCTTTGCCAAAGCGCCGGGACACCCCTCGGGGTAGCCGTGCGCTATAGAAGAGACCTAAACATAACATAACATAACAAAGGACACCAACACTGCCACAGAGACACATGCAGATGCACATTTCCAGTACAGAACCACGCTCAGAGGCATGCAATTATCAGTCACACACCCATGATGGCTCTGTGAATGATGGCCCAGTCCACTCCTCTTACGTATTGAGTGGGCGATGACAAAGCTACATGTCCAAGCCCTAACCCGCTGCCTGTGGTGGCATTTCTGCGTCCACTGTACACAGCACAATGTAATGTCGTAGGGCCCTCATGCATACAACATGACCACAGCGACATGCAAATAGTACGTGATACTGGCTACGGACACGTGCGCCCGGCCCCTTTAATGGCAGGGCCACATGTACAGTGACACCTGTGCTGGAAGTGTGTGGGGTGAGTGTAAGCCAGCCCACACGGAGTAGTTGGTGCTCGCAACAACTTGAACAAAGAACACCATTAAAAGAGAAACTGAATACACCAGCATAACAGTGTCAACTGCTGAGCAACATGCAGTGAGCCGGAGCAAGTACAGAGGTCACCCAACATGCAAACAGAAGTGTCTGTGAGTTGCAGTACACTGAGGTTGGGGCACTAGAGCTGAGCGCGCTCATGTGAAGAAAATCTCTTGTAATGTGCCCCTTCTGGATATTCCTGATGCAGATGCAGTGGGATGTGTTACACCTGCATCACCTTCCTCATCAACATCCCAAGTCTCCCACACTGCCTGAGGTAACATTGCTGCGCAACCTCTCCAAAGCACAAAACTCAATCAGTAACGGTCCATGTGTTGCGGTGCACTGTCAGTAGCACCTGGAGTGCTGAGCAGGGGATCAGGCAGATGATGGCAACAACAACAGGTGTGAGCAACTCCGCTAGTCTGCCAGTACCACTGTTTCGACTCTGGCAGATGGCAGTTGGAGGTGGTCCTGGCAATGGTGGCATGTGCCTCCTGCGGTGGTGCAAAGTCTGGGCCAGTCAGGACTCGATTGGATGTGTGAGCCCTGGTGGACCGCAGTTGAGGCCAGAGGCAGCAGACAGCGCAGGGCCACAGACACACGGCATTGACAACCCCAAGGCCATCGTCTCAGAGGCCATCCAATATTCAGTCAGTGTGGGTCTCCTTCAGTTAATGAAGCATTTACAAACTTTTGAATGCTTTGCCAACTGAACACAAGGTGTATTTACCTTCGCCCAATCAGTCACCTCTTAGCACTTCACTCATTTATTTTTTCCTAAGTTCTTTTGTCTAAGACCAGCAAAAAAATGAAAAAAACATTCTTGGCATGTGCCAAATTATTATGGCTTGTGAAGAGATTCATAAATATAAATCATGTTTTCTCATAGCAGATTTTTTTACGCCTATTCAAATGTCTCCCTTTTGACTTTTGTCAATTACAGTGACTGAAAAAGCAAAATCGTAGGCACATGATAATGATCATTGACACCCCCCACTATTCTAAAGCAAAAGCTCTACCTACCCGGCCAAATTCCTCTACCTACCCTGTAGTAGAGTAAGTAAAGTGTTTTTTGCTTACTGCCAAGCCATCACATTTGTTGGAAATAATTTGTGGTGGAGGTCGAGGCCAGGGAGTAAAGTGAAACTAAGTGCGTGATTTCAAGTTTGGCAGATGGCATTCTCTGTGATGAACATGCTAAATGCAATCTGTATATCCTGTTCCTTTCTAGGGGTGGGCGAAATTTGCATAGTCACTTTATGCAAAGTTCCGCAAAATAGTAAAAACTCTCTGCGAGCTACGCAGAATTCCATGAGCACGTGGAATTGCTTGTTCCTCCCATTCGCGGTGCGTTTTTCCTGTTCGGGGATACTGTTTGCGTGCTTTGGGGGAAATATCTTGCAAACTTGCCCATGCGGTTGCCAATTCGCGTGGCCATCTTGTTTCACATGCCCGCCCGCTCGCGATGCGTGTTTCCTGTTTCCGAATGCGGCTGTCCGATGGCGTGTCTGAATGATGTGTTAGCGATTGCACACTCTCGCAGGATTGCGTGGGCGGCTACCAAAATCTCGTGGCACATGGGAACAGATAGGAAAACTGGTCGGTGAAGGCATGGATCCCAGTAAGTCACTACCGCGTGCGCGAACACTTATTTTGAAAGCGCGAACAAGGAAAAAATACTGCTACCCCACAGATCAAGGAATTTTCGACAATTCCGCGTTCTTCTTGGAATGTGGATTTGCCAAAATTCCGCAAATTCTGCAAGCGGAGCGGAATTTACCGCCCAGGCCTATTCCCTTTCCCTTTGTGCATTGTTTTTGCCACAATGTACTTACGGCAGACAGGATACCCGTATTTTATATGTGACATGTGTGACATAGTATCTTATTTGATATTCATCTGCCTCTTTGCGTCAGTGTAGACTTTGAAAGGCATTTAGAGAAGAGCAGGGCCTTTGGAATTAAAATAGGATAATTGTCCATTACATCTGCCTTAGCTGCAGACTGCAAAGAGTAGCAAAGAACCTGAAGCGCAGGCTAGCATGCCTCAATTAATTTAGCACAACTTGTATTCCATAGTGCATATTGACTTCCTCATCAATTAGAGGTAATTTATTTTTATTTCATTAATTGTCACATACGATTTTTACTAGGAAATTCTTTAAAAAAACCCTCTGGGGCATATTATCAAGGGGCTTTATCTCCGCTTTTTTGGCTTTAAAAGCCAAGAAAGCAGAGATAAAATTATCTCCCTATTACCAAGCTGTCGCTAACACCAGTTAGCGACAGCTAATAGTAGATAGTGACCATCTTGGGCCCCGCTTTGCATGTCAGTGATATTTATCACTAATGACATGCAAAGTGGGCGTGCCAAGACTGAAAACAGTCGCTAACATCGCTATCTCCTATTACCAACTTTTGGAGATATTCGCGCTAAGCGCGAATATCTCCAAAAGCTAACACTTGCCCAGGAGCAGTTCTTAGCCATGTTATCCAATGGGAGGTGGATAACATGGCTAAGAGCATTTGCTCGATAATGCATGAATATCGCTGACTTTTCAGCGGTATTCATGCATTGCGGCCGTTTTTTTATCGCATTTGCGATAAACCTTGCTAATAGCAAGGTTTATCTGCGATAAAAATCGCCGATTTGCGGCGATAATTTTTGTCTCTAAACAAGTTAGAGACAAAAATTATCTCTATTGGTTGGTAATATGCCCCTCTGTTTTATTAATCTGGAGTTATTTTGCCTTATTTCTTTTCAGCCAGAAAGTGATTTTTATGTGAGGCGAGTGTAGTAGAAAATGACCATGTGACTATCCTAGTCACCTCAAATCCAAATGTTTCTCAAGAAAACTCATTTTCAATCGTTCGGAATATCGGCGTTTGGGCAGATATGACCCACAGACACGGTTTATGACTATTCTTGAGAAACATTTGGATTTGGATTATCATGTCCTATCCTTTGGAATTTTTGAAAGACTGACTTTGAGGATGCTATAAATTACTCAAGTCCATGGATGCTGCTGGGAACGCCCCCAGCAACACCCATTGCATGCCCCTTTAACGCAGGACACTGCGTAAAGGGACTGATATTTATCAGGCAGGATTACGCCACAAAAAGTGGCTTAGTCCTGCCTGATAAATATCACTCAGTCTTCTGCGCCACTGGAACGTCACAAAAAGTGACATTCCGGAGGCGCAAGGGGCTCGTAAATAAGGCCCCATAGGTTTCACACTCGTTATAGTTAGGAATTAACATTTAAAAAACCTTTGAAATTCACAGAAAAAACCATAGGTTTCACATCAGTTATAGTTAGCTGGACATTTTACTCATACAAAACCATTGAAACTCCCCCGTTATAGTTAGTTGTACTCACTATAACTCGCACGCCCGCAATCCACTGCTGATGATGTTACATATTACATCATTCATGACATGGTCAGTGACATCACTGATGACATCACTGATGACATCTTCAATGACATCACTAATGACATCACTGGTGACATCATCCATGTAACAATCAAATACACCTCATCACACACTAGTATACTCTTTTATAGATATTGAGATGTGATTGTACTATCTATGTATGTTCAGCCACTATGGTTATTTATGAAACTAAACATAGGGAGCCTTACAAGAGGTAAGGACTATCCCAGGGGACTCTTGGTGCACAGCAGTCCGTAAACAGGTAAATCTTCAAGTAAATAATGTTTCAAGAGTTTATCAATGATCTATTTATTGGTATATTCCAATTTGGTGATCAAATAGTCTCATCTTAACATATTTTCTTCATATGTTGATAACGTATTGATGTAGACAATGTCATTACAATCAAATAAATTCTCCAATTCATGATGCCATCATCAGTTAAAGCCCCGATGCATTTCGTGCTAGACAGCACTTCTTCAGGGGGAATGTATATCTACAAAAAATGAGTAACAGGAAACAATGTGGAATGCTGATATATAGGAGCGTAAAGGTATACAGTACGACAAATTAATAACTGAGTCCAAGTTAGCAGCAAAGTACAAATGCACCCATGACTGTGCGGAAAACGTTTCAGATTACAAACAGCAGTAGACACTATAATATGATTAAATGTGTTTTAAACTAAGACGTGATATAAACAACCAAAAGTCCCCAGTTTGAAGGAAATTAGACCGAGGGCGTTGAGGAAAATAGAATGTGGGGTGAAGCAAGCAAGGTAAACAACTGTAGTGCCTGTCATACGCGAAAGTGGAGGAGAAGTGCAGATAGTCGAGCAACCAAGGGAAATGGGACCGTAAATTCGACTGGGGTTGCTGCTTACCCGTCACGGAGGTAAATGGATGGCGGTATGGTAATCGGTCCGGTCTGACCAAACAGCGACCCGGAAGACGCCGAGTCTGCGCTCAAGCGCCTAATGAAAAAGGTGAGGGCATGATCATAGAAATGGGACTACGCGGTGGAGTGGGAATCGGGAGTGGGTAACGTGAAGGTAGTAGCCGTGGATAAATAACCAGAGAAAGAAATGCGTGAGCGTAAAAAAGGAAAACACCCCTATAAGAAACTTACACAAGATAAAATCAGAAAATTGGACACAAAGAAAACGTAAGAAGGGAGACATGTAGAGAAAAGAAAGAAAAAAACTAAATTAAGTAGACACGGTAACAATAAGTACAATGAATATAAAGGATGTCAATGAGAAAGAGTAACCACAGGCATGAGAGAGATCAAGTGCAGGTAATACAATACAGCAAAAATATTAATCATAAATGACAGCTAAGTTCTATTCTATCATTAAGTCCCTTCGGTTGTAGCGCTTGTAGAAGGTATATCCAATGTAATTCCCGTTGTAATAGATGTTTACTATTGTCTTTGTGGGGTAGTTTGTTCACCACTTCTAGAATTAGAAACCGAATTTGGATGGGATTGTGGGATTGCGCAACGAAGTGAGAGGCAATGCATGATTTCAAATTCTTAGTGCGGATATTGCTACGGTGCTCAGTAAGTCTCGTTTGGATTTTTCGATCCGTTTTTCCCACATATGGGAGTCCACACAGGCACTTTAACATGTATACAACTATAGTTGAATCACAAGTCGCGTTCACTTGGAGATAAATAGGAGTGCCTTTTGTGGGATGAGATAGAATGTTACCAGGTATGATACTGCTACCATGTCCGCAGTTATGACATGGTATAGTTCCTTTGAATATAATCGAAGTAGGTGATGTGGGTTGTTTTAAAAGAGATTGTATGTTTTTAGAACGCTGGTAAGCGAAAATTGGCAGTTTCTCAAAAATCTTATTGAAGTCAGTTTCCAATTGTAGCATTGGCCAGTGTTTGCGAATCGCCTCCTTGATTTTTGTGGACTGAGTAGAAAATTTGGATACAAAAACAAGACGTTTATCATCTTCTTGACAAATATTTTTTGATTTCAATAAATCTTCCCTTGTACGAGCCAATGCTCGTTGTTCTGCACTTTCTGTAAGTTTTTTGGGGTAACCCCGTTGATTAAATTTAGTGATGATTTTTTGACTATCTTGAGTGTATAATTCAGCAGTTGATGCAATCCTTTTAGCACGCAGAAGTTGTGAATATGGTAGATGGCGTTTCAAACTTGGTTGGTGAAAACTGTGGTAATGCAGGTAATTATTGCGATCTTTTTGTTTGGTATGTATAGATGTGACAAATTGGTTATTGATAAGTTTGATTTGTACATCCAGAAAAGATATTTCAGATCTGCTGGTAGTGTAAGTGAATTGGATGCGGTCATTAATAGAGTTGAGAATTTTGATGGCGTTAGTCAGCTGAATTTCGGTACCCTTCCAAACTAGAAAAATGTCATCAATGTACCCATGATATGAGCAAAGGAATGGTTCCCAGTTTTGGTGTTTCAAGATGTGTTGATTTTCAAAGTGATACATAAACAGATTAGCGTAAGCTGGAGCAGCACAGTTGCCCATGGCTACTCCAGATAACTGTAAATAGTATTGGTTGTTTGAGGATTTGAAGTAACTGTGGTGGAGGGTGAATTGCCTGAGTTCCAAAATAAAGATATGTAGGTCGGTGGGTTTGTTAGTTTGTACCAGAGCAGATTCCAAAGCTTCAAGACCCAGGTTATGTGGGATTAAAGTGTATAATGAACAGACGTCAATGGTAGTTAGAATGATAGGTTGATCTGGTAGAATCCTGATATTTTGTAGTTTAGTAAGAAAATCAGTGGTGTCTTGAATGTACGTTGACATGGCTTTGACACTAGCTTGGAGATGTTTGTCAATGTAAAGACCTGTTGGTTCGTGCATGGAATCACAGGTGCTGACGATGGGTCTAAATGGGGGCTTTGTCGGATGTTTGTGAATTTTTGGCATTAGATAGATGTATGGTGTCTGTGGATATTCCTTGATGAGAAATGTGTTGTCTCTTTCCGTGATGGTTTTAGCAAGAACAGCATTGTTGACTATGGTAACCAAAATTGCTTTGAAATCATTGGTCGGATCCAAATTTAGTGCCATGTAAAGGTCTTGGTTATTGAGGTGAGCATCCAAATTTTCAATGTAATAGCTGGTGTCTAAAGATACTATGGCGCCACCTTTGTCCGCTTTGGTGATTTTCAAATCCGTGTTAGTGGCAAGCTGTCTCAAAGCTTGACGTTCGTTGGTAGACAAGTTAGACCGATGTGGTTTAGATGTTGAAAAGATACCATGCAGTTCCTGTTGAACAACCGTTTCAAAGGTATCCAACACTTTATGACTTGTGGGCAGAGTGAAAGTGCTCTTTGGACGAAGCCCATGAGTGTACTTTCATCTAAGTTAGGAGTGTGTATATCTGAGTTGGTAAAAAAATGTCTTAATCGTGATGTTCTCATGAATTTGAAAAAAGAAATGGTGGTATTCAACTCGTTGGTGTGATATGTGGGTACAAAGTTCATGCCCTTTTGAAGAACTTTTTGTTGAGTCATTGTCAAAGAAGTGTGAGAAATATTTATAATCAGATTCTGTGACTCCTGGTCGATTTGGCTGGGGGTAGCGAGGTGATGTTTCCTTCAGGACCTCCTGGGTCTACGGTTGGTGTTGGGCCTACCCCTAAAAAAGATTCTGAATCTGTAGTGATATTAGTAGTGTTTCGTGGGTCACTACTCACTCTAGACGTTGATGGTTGGTCTGATGTTTTAGTACCTGGTTGGGGACCTTGTTGTCTGGGTCTACCTCTGAATGGACCTGTACGCGATGGTTCTTCCGATGATGTCGAATCTCCTTCTGTTGATCTATTTGTCTGGGTACGATTTTGTCTCCTCGCGACATATATCTCTGCCCAATTATAAACTTCGCCCAGTTTGTAGTCAACTGTGTCGTGTTTGAATTGTCTTAATTTGCGTTCATTTATTTCTTTGACATATTTATCAAGTTGAATATTGACTTCTTCTTCTTTTCTTGAAGATTTACCTGTTTACGCACTGCTGTGCACCAAGAGTGCCCTGGGATAGTCATTACCTCTTGTAAGGCTCCCTATGTTTTGATTCTATTTTGCACCTTTTTTGAACCAGAAGGTGATCTCCCGGAGCACCTACAAAATTACTAACTTCTGATCTACAGATTTACCGTTTTACTTGGAGTGCAGCGGTTATTATAACATTGTTCTATTTATGAAACTAATCATAACCCTTTTACTTTTACCTCTTCTAGAAACCGGGCTGTTGATGGAGTGAGAATGTGCATCACGGATAGAAGATATGGTTACGAGCACAACAACTCCACAAAAATGTATACATTAGCGATAAGAGCACAGGTTTTATATCGACACTTATATAGATATTTTACTTATTTTTTGAACTTTCAGTAATGAGTAGAAGGGGTGCATCTCCGTAGAACTGTGATTCTCTTATACACCAAATCTCTTATAGTTTGTTGATTACTAGTCTCTACAACCTCTGAGTTAGTATTGATATACTCAGATAATCGGTGGATTGAGGAGAATACATAGGATATAGAGGGATATAGGGCGAATTATTAATTAGTTTGGATAAAAAATTGATTCATAATGGTACTACACCTGAATTAACCTGCTTTCCTTCATTCTTCAATTTCCTTTCCTTTCTCAAAGATTTCTCTCCTGATCCTTCACTTTACTTTGCCGCCTATAAACCTATGTTTTCTCTCTTCCTTAATAGTATTCTGTCCTCCTGTTTGCGTATCTTGAGTTCTCAGAACTGAATATGAAATCGGGTACTATACCCATTATTTTTTGTAAATAGAATGTAAATTCATCATATACCTTTCTGCTAAAAATACACCAAACACCTTGGAAATATGCCTTACAATTAAAATCAAATGCTTTTTTTATATTTTAAACTATATGGCACATTTGAGAACCCTGTGTGAAATTGAACACAGAGTCTCTCTTCCTTTGTTATCCTTTTGTTATCTATATCAATTGTAAAATGTCCGTGATGGTCATGTGACCAAGAGCCCGTGAGCTCGAAACGCGCCTGTTTTTGTGCCCAATAAAGAAAAATTGATCGTAGCTGGCTGGTGTGGCTTGTCGTCCCTTCGTCGAGCGAGAGGATCGAGTGGATATTCATATATATATATATATATATATATAGAGAGAGAAAGCCTTCGTGAATAAAATACGCTGTGCAAACCTACAAGTGGCCCGGACTTCTTTCTTTATCTTGGAGAGTTTTCGGCTGAGAATATATATATATATATATATATATATATATATATATATATATATATATATGTATATATTGTGACGAAACCAAACTTTCAATCAAAAGTAGGAGCTGACTCCGTGAATCAAAATCCAAACGATATTTAATTGCTCAGTTGCTGCTTGGACGCGTTTTGGCGGTTTGCTCCCGCCTTGTTCACTACATCTGCATGAACATTTAGTTAAGCTATATATACATACATAACCAAGATCACATGGGTATGCGATTGCCTTACAAGTTTCAATTGGCTACAGGTTGTTATGGTTACCGGTTAATGACCCTCATAGACGGACATAGAAGAGTTCATGACTTGCACATTATAATTTCATGGCAGTATTTTTACACGTTCAAGTTCAGTTAGCTTTATTCGATTTTCTGTTTAAAATAATAAAAGCGTCAACAATACATAAATAAACACCATAAAGTTACATAAACACCATAACATTTCATTATAAAATTAATAAAACAAAATTAAATAAGTATATCAAATCAGCTAATCAATATGCATAAATTTCATTTTCAATGATCAGCTCTAAAGCAAGAGCATTAAACAAGCCTTTATCCACAGTTACTTCCTACCCTGTCTGCCTAGCTCAAACGTGTAAGTTTCCTCTTAGTGATGGGGTTTTAAAAAAACAATTTTCAAACGAAAGTTGTAAATCGTTAGGGGCTAAAAGGTTAAATGACTATTGGTGTAGCTGAATATATCGGGGGCACGGGTAAAAATCGTACAAATCCCAAATTCGAATGGTGCCATGTCTCTCTTTAGGGGGGCGAAATCGTAAATAAGGGACAATATTTCTGTTTTTGAATTTAATTAGCACCAGGTCCCCAGCGATATCCTTGGGCAGCGAGCCTAACCACCCCACCCTCCTGACATTCAGGATGCCACCATCCAGCTCGGGTGGCAGAGGTCTATTTTTTTGTAACCAGAAAATGACCTTATTTAGCAGGTCCTGCTGTGATTCGTGTGTTCCCTTGTTGATGGCAGGAACCCCAGAGAGGACAGAAATGTATGGGGCGGCTTCTGGAGGTAGGTTGATACATGGCATTCTTGCCGGAGCTGTTCTAACCACTGAAGGATTTAATGACGGGGGTTTGGAAATTACTTTGTGGCCTATCGGGGTTGGTATACAGGGAGGCTGTAATTGAGAGTCACCATTTTTACAAATACTAGACTTATGCTTTTCAGGGACGGTGGGAGGGTTTGGGCAGGTGGATACATCCATTTTATTATTTGGAGAAGAATACTTTCTGATTACTTCCTCGATGCTAATCAGCCTATCCCCCAAGTCGTTGATTTTTGAGACCAAAGGTGAGATGACAGCTAACAAGAGTCGCTCAATTTGAGTTAATAAAGTCATTTGGGGAGACACGGCAGGGTCATCTAGTTTGGCCGCGGCTGTGTCCTGCGTTGATGTTATTAATTTAAAGGGAGATAATGTTGGGCCGTTGCACAGATTTTGTGTACTTGCATAGTTCCCAGTGACAATTTCGCTGTCGTGCTTCCCTCTAATAATGTGATCCAGGGGTGAGGCATTTACTTGTTTTTGGTCTTTCAATACAGGAGATGTTGAGACCCATGGAAAGCCATTTGAAGTAACACAGTTTGTGCCCACAGTAGGGGAGGTTATAACATCAGGTGCGTACTTTGTGCCACACAGGGCGTTGAGCTCTTCCCAGATGGACATAGTGTCTATGTAAATGATGAAAACGCCAGTATAGTCAATATAAACAATAAACGTGAAGCATCACAATACCTCCTCCTGTGGTAAAATCAAGTGGGGTGGCCCGTCCCATCCTCCTTGGGTCCTCTGAGGGCCACGGAGGGCCCGCCCTTTGCCCGGGCTTAGCCCCGGGCGCTCCCGCGGGCGACTCGCATTGCGAGAGGTTCTCCTCGACTTTAGCCGCGCCTCCGGGTGCTCCGCTGACGTCACCCACCCGCCGGGGCTCCTGGGGGATGTAGTCCCTTGCCCTCTCGGCGGTCAGGATACTGGCAGTATGGGTACAACAGCCGTTCCCCTCACGGCAATGGGATATGGCAGCAGGTCCTCCCGAGTGCTTCCCCCTCCTCACTTTTACCTGCAATTTAAAAAACACACAATAATTAAAAAATTTCAAATTCGTCCCTAATATGCTTGATGTTAATCTTCACACATGCATATTTCGAAAATACGAACACCCATTTATGGATAAAAAGTGCAATATCACTATTTTTACAAGTCAACATACATGTGTGCCACATTGCTCGTGACGCGCTCAAGTGCGCTATAGTTTGGTGTGGCAGGTTGTTGCATTGCGGTCGAATTGCTGACATTGTAGCTGTCGGAAAGTGAATGTACGCGTCTAAAAATCAATTGTATATTACAACAGCTCTGCCGGAGTACAAGCCCATATTCACATCTGGACAAACATTATGCTACTTGTAGTCAATGCTACCTAGATACATTAGCACAATCCAGCATAGGTTACAAATGTAATTACATATCATCCGTTTGGGGCATGTACATTTAGAGTGTTGCCATTCATAATGTTCTCAGCACCATAGTCACTGCGCAGTGGACACTCTCGTCTCCAAGTGGAGTAAATTGGCTAAGGACTTGTGTAGTGAATTTTTCAAGTGAGTGGTGAAAAGGTGAACATAAAGTGAAGTAAAAAGGTGAAACTTAAGGAAAAGTGATTGTGGTGTCCTTATGTACATGTGATCTAAAAATTCTTGTTTTTTAGTAGATGAACTGCAGATGTTAAGGAATGGTACACAGGAAAGAGACAGTGCAGACTCATTATAGATGTACATTAAGGGCTTCATCCGCGTTCAAACCGAACGGGATTTTAGAGTTCAGAAGGATTATATATCTGGACTCTAGATGACGTAGAGCTAGTTTGCGGTTTCCTCCTCTTGTGTTTCTGGGTACGCTGTCAATGACGTAGTATGACAGGTTTTGGGCATTCCCTTCATGTAGTTGATTGATATGCCTAGCTACTGGGTATGTTGGGTCTTTGTTTGCTATTGCCCTTAGATGTTGCAAAATTCTGACATGCGCAGGGTGAATGGTAGACCCCACGTACCTTTTACCACATACGCACACCAACACGTACACCGCGTATTCCGTTTTGCACGAGTATTGTGCTCTGATGGTGTACGTTTTTTTTCCCTGAAGGGTAAACTGACATCAGTTGTATTAATGCCATGGTTACACGCTTTGCATTTGCTGCATTTTTTTAAACCTTTCTGATTTTGTAACCAATTGTTGGGCTTCTTAATGGCAGGGGCATTGCAAACCAAATGACTGCGCATTGATTTTGCTTTCCTATAGGTTACAAGTGGTGTTTTACCCACCGCCTGGCCGATGGTTGGATCATTACGTACCAACAGCCAGTATCTCCTAAGGATTTTTCGGAGGTTCTTATGGTATCTGTTGAACCCCGTGATCAGTCTAGGTGGTTGTCGTTCACTATTTTCAGTGTTTTTGCTTTTTTTTAGGAGAAAAAAGGAGTTCCTGCCTGGTTTTGGCGCTGCATTTAAGTTCTGCTCTCCTGCAGGTTTTATCAGTGTATCCCCTGTTCTTGAGTCTAGCAAATAGGTTCTTTTTGGCCATTGTCAGTCCTTCTGTGGTACTGCAATTTTGGGTCATCCTTAGGCATTCAGCATAAGGAATGGATTGCTTTAAAGGTGTGGGGAGAAAGCTTTGCGCGTGCAGGAGGGCATTGCCTGCTGTTGGTTTACGGTACGCGCATGTCTGTATTGTGTTGTTGTGGACAAAAAGCTCTAAGTCAAGAAACTGAATGGTGGTGGGGCTGGTGTTACATGTGAATTTTAGGTTTAAAGAATTTTCATTCAACTCACAAGCAAAACGTTCTGCACTCTCAGGGCTGCCCTGCCATAGGATAAAAATATCATCAATAAACCGTTTGTACACAATAACGTTATTGGTCATGGTTTCTGAATGAATTACTTGCAACACCTGCACCTCACACCAGCCCATATGCAGATTCGCATAGCTGGGGGAGAAGCAGGTTCCCATGGCTGATTCCTGCATTTGTTTATAATGTAATCTGTCGAACATAAAGGTGTTGTTGGTTAAACACCACTCAGTCATTTCATGCAGGTGTGTTTGTATAAGTTGATTGGCCTTTTTCCAAGGTAGTATTTGAGGGCATTGAGGCCATCCTTGTGCCTGATGCTTGCGTACAATGATTGTACATCCAAAGTCATGAAAATATAGTTCTCTTTCCATTCCACATCGTAGATTTTGGCTAGGAAATCCTCAGTGTATCTGATGTACGCAGGTAATTCCTTCACTTCAGACTGTAAAAAGTGGTCTATGAAGACACTGGTATTTTCAAAAAGGCTCCCTATTGCTGATATGATTGGAATGCCAGGGGGTAATTTGTCATTCTTATAAATGTTGGGGATTAAGTAAAGTTGGGGAGTTACCGGGTAGTCATTCTTCAGGTACTCAAACTCGTGTTTACTTAACAATCCCATTCCCTTCCATTTGTATAGTTTGTTATGGTATTTTTCCTGTATACCAATGTTGTGTGTCGGACTTATTCTCATGTAGCATTCACGGTCTTGGAGCCGTGTGAGTGCTTCCTGAATATACAATTCAAGCGGCCATAGGACAATGTTGCCCCCCTTGTCTGACCACCTCACCACAATGTCAGATCTTGCTTTAATTTTTTCCATCAAGTTGTTATACTTCCTCATTTGATCACCATTTTGTCTCATACCCTCCTTTGTACTTCGGATAGACAATTCTTTAAGGTCTTTTATCACACAATCCGAGAAGAGGTCTAGTCCATCTTTTGGCATCATTGGCATGAAGACCGATTTGGGTCTGAATCCGGTTTTAACCGTTTGGTAGATATTTATCTCTCAGCCGCCCCACTTGGTGTAATCAGGACAGTTTCATTTTGTTGTTCAAGATCTATTAAATCCTGTAGTGCCTCCATGTTTGCCACGCTGAGCATCTGGTCTTTTTCACACGGTACTGGTGTCTCTATTGCGTGCAGGCTGTGATTAAAAAAATACTTTTGTAATTTCAGTTTGCGGACATAAAAGAATAAGTCTATGCGTGTTTGGGCGTAGTCAAAGTTAGTGCTGCTACAGTAAGTGAGGCCCAATAATAACATTTCAAGTTCCTGTGGTGATAACTCTAAATTGGTCAGGTTAATTACTGTGTTGTCACCTTCCATCATCGTCGTTTGTTGTGTCAGTATTGCGCTTTTGTTTGCTTTTGCGTTTGCTTATCCCCACCGTCTGTCTTTTCTCCGCCGGCTTTTTGTTGTTTCTTTTGGTTTGGTTGGCCTCCTCCTCCATCCGGTCTCGACGGCAGTCACGGTCGTAGTGACCTGAGGCGCTGTATCCGTAAAAAAGCCAGTTCTTGTACAGGGGTAGGTGCGGGCCAGTAGCTCCTACGTTTTGATTACTTTCTGCATCAGTGTCATATTCGGAGCTGACTTCATTTTCGCTCTGCTCAGTTCCAGCATGGTGATCCCCAGTAGCTGTTGTCGGTGATTGGTGCCTTATTTGATCGTATTTACGTCCAAAGTGTATATTCTCCCATTCATGTAGTCATTTCGGTCCCTCTGAAATTTTATAGCCTTTCTTCCTTTAATGTAATTTTCATGTTTTAGTACTCTCGCATTTCTTTCTTTCATGGCATTCGCAATTACATCTTTATTCTCTTTTGTGTCAAGTTCTTTTAATATTTCCTCAATCCGTGTTATCATTTTGTTCCTGTCGCTTGCCGCAAACTGCACCAGGATTTTAAGCAAATTTTGGGACAACTGTGCACTGTTATCTGCCCACACCTGGAGCATTTCAGGGTCGGGGTCTTCGTATGTCGAGCCACTAGAATTATAAGTCCTCTGGGTACTCACCCAACATCGAGATATCTGGTTAGCGATTTTACTTCCCACCATTTCGCCACCTCTTTTGTTCCGAGTTTTTCCAATTCTGTTTATAGTTTCTTTGTATTGTCTTTCTCGGTTACTTGTAGTTGGGCTGTCGCTTTGTTTTTGCCGCCTTTGCCCGTGTCTGTGTCTGTGAACACATCCAGTGCTGCCTCTTCTCTTTCCCTTTCCCATTCCGCAGCCATACTGAGCTCTTTCCTTAATTACATATTATTTGCAAAGATTCACTGCCCGTGTGTCTCTCACTTTTCACAGTCGGGCTACCTCTCCCATGAACCACGTTAATAGCCCGCTTCCTGCTATTCTCAGCACGCGCCGTCTTACCTGACAGTCTCCGATTACTCTCCAGCAATCGCAGACTCCCAGACAGTCAGCTTCATGCCGGTTTCACAGGTTACTCGGGTCCTTTAGTGACGGTTCCGGGGGGCGCTGTGTGTCTTTTTCAAAAAGTTTCACCACACAATTATACTTGTAGATACAGCGCATCCAGATCGAGGAGGGTCAGCGTTGGGTTTCCAGAACAGCGAACCCTTCATTTTGTGACCAAACCAAACTTTCAATCAAAAGAAGGCGCTGACTCCGTGAATCAAAAATATATATATTGCACAAGGTAGGACTCAGTGCAAACCCTTGTGGTACCCGCATTTGAGTATCTGAGTATATTGCTATCAGAAGTATAAGGTTCAGCCTGCTCTCTAAGGTTCAAGAAGAAACTAAACCAATTGCTGGGCCAAAGGGCCGTAACGCATTGTAAGAAGCTATGATGTAGACCGTGGTAAACACTGCCAAAAGATTTAATATGATCAAGATGGCATTATGACCAAAATCAAGTCAAGTTGTCTATTTCCAGCAATGCGGTTTCAGTGCTATGACAAGAACGAAAGCCAGATTGAGATGGAGGTAATAGCTTGAATGTCTCCAAAAACTCTGACAGTTGAGTATTGACAGTTTGTGCCTCTGCCACTCATTTACCCCTTTAGGGCCTTCTGTGCCCAATGCCCATTTTGTGTATCTCATTCCTCCTTTTCTCATAAATCCATTGTGCAACTCCAGTACTTGCAGTGCGCCCAGTCTTCATGTGCTTCGCTAAGCCTTCTTTATCTCAAATGTGATTTCCGTAAAATGCACTTCATTTTCCCCTGAATCCCTTGTCCCTTCCTGATCATGCTCTTCCTGTGCCACCTTTCTTGTCACCAGTCTTTTCATCTCTGCTTAGCTGCTCTTGGGCTCTTCTACCTTTGAGCTCTGCATGATGTCTGCATGACTTCTCTGTCCAATGCCTCTCCACCTGTGGTCCTTATGTCTTCTTTTCTCTGCGGTTGTCTGACTAACAGTCCTATATTAATTTACACTCTACCTCACTTCTGTCCAACCCAGAACAGCCATGTGCCAGGTTTCCTCTTACGTGTCTGTAGTACTTGCAATGATCACTTTCTACAGCTCAATGAGGCTTGACCTCTTCGCCCATAACTGGACTGATTGCATATCTATGCTCCACTAGTCTTCACATGCACCCTGTTCCATATTTTTAGGTCGAGCATTCTAGAACTCTTTTATATACTTTAGTATATACTTATATGTGTATGTATTTTGTGAGCTCTAGAGATCAGCCCTAGGACAAGTATGCTTCCGCTTAGGGACTTTTCTTTCTGTTCAACTGCCTCTATTTAACTGTCTTGTTAGAAAACGACCATTAGAGGTCAGTAAAATCCCAGAATTGCTTTCTGCTTGTTCAACTGCCTCTATTACCTGTCTTGAAAGAAAACGACCAGTAGAGATCGGTAAAACACCAGAATTGCTTTCCACTGAGGGACTTGCTTTTTACATTTTTTTGGCAACTGCCTCTATTTAACTTTCTTGATAGAAAACGACCAGCAGACGTCATTAAAATACCAGAATCACTTTAGCATTCTCTAGATTCCAGTCCATAGAAATTGTCTTCCACAAGCCCCCGTTGACAATAATATTTTTTCAAATCTTGTATTTTCAGTGATATGACCACGGAACTCCTGATTTTATATTAAAAACAGAATTTTTGACTATACCATATTCAGCTGAAAGGCAATATTTCTCTCCATATGTTCCCATACTTGGCTTGTGACGCAGTTTGGTGCTTACTTTCCCTACCATGATAAAGAACAGTAGATGTTTCAACACCCAGGCTAATGTGCTGAATAGCTAAATACATATGAGGTCCCAAAGGCGAGAACGATTGCATTGCAAATGCTTGTTTCTCCTGCATGTTGTACCGGCCTATTTCTGTCTTCTGTGCCTTCTTAGGAACATGCCAGATTGGTACTGGTGCCACTCTTCCCATTCCCTGCTGCCTATATCTGTACTTCATCATTCCATGCAGAATTGTTGTCTTAAGTTTACACTTAGTGGAATTTTGACACGCACAATTTCTTTGAGGACAGGAAACACAGTAAAGACCCAATTCCTAAAACAATTTTTGTATATAAATGAGACGTTCTGTTTGTTTGTCTTTTATTTATCATAGCAAAACCAATTTCCTAATTTCAAATCAATAGTTTTACACTGATAAATAGAATTAGTCACACAATGAGTTTTGTTTGAAATAGCAGTGGTGGAGAGTGCTTAAAAAGTGGCAGTGCGAGATAGAAAGCCCTGTCAATTTTTGAACTCCTTCTGGCTTAGAGTTTCGTAGGTATTCAAAACTGGTTCAAAAGGGGGAAGGGAGAGCCGCGAACATGTCGCTGCCGGATTACCCCATTGCCTCATGGTCATTGTGGTTCATTATTCTTCGTTTAGTTCAAAGCATCAAAAGTTCAAAAATGTCAAGGCCAGTGCCCATTTCTTCTTACATCATATCCCTAGACACGTGTTTCTGGTTTAATACCTTCATCAGTAGGGAAAATTATTTTTCGAGGTTGGTCGACATGCCACCGTCATCTTCTCAGGACAATTACCGCTCCCGGTGTGCAGGCATCTCCCAGTGCTCGTCAGCGTTTGGCTCACGGGAGCCAGTTTTAAACAGATCAAAAGGGGGGGAGGGAGAGCCGCGAACATGTCACTGCCGGATTACCCCATTGCCTCATGGTCATTGTGGTTCATTATTCTTCGTTTAGTTCAAAGCATCAAAAGTTCAAAAATTTCAAGGCCAGTGCCCATTTCTTCTTACATCATATCCCTAAACACGTGTTTCTGGTTTAATACCTTCATCAGTATGGAAAATTATATTTCGAGGTTGCTCGACATGCCACCGTCATCTTCTCAGGACAATTACCGCTCCCGGTGTGCAAGCATCTCCCAGTGCTCGTCAGCGTTTGGCTCACGGGAGCCATTTTTAAACAGTTCAAAAGGGGGGAGGAAGAGCCGCGAACATGTCACTGCCGGATTACCCCATTGCCTCATGGTCATTGTGGTTCATTATTCTTCGTTTAGTTCAAAGCATCAAAAGTTCAAAAATGTCAAGGCCAGTGCCCATTTCTTCTTACATCATATCCCTAGACACGTGTTTCTGGTTTAATACCTTCATCAGTAGGGAAAATTATTTTTCGAGGTTGCTCGACATGTCACCGTCATCTTCTCAGGACAAGTACCGCTCCCGGTGTGCAGGCATCTCCCAGTGCTCGTCAGCGTTTGGCTCACGGGAGCCATTTTTAAACAGTTCAAAAGGGGGGAGGGAGAGCCGCGAACATGTCACTGCCGGATTACCCCACTGCCTCGTGGTCATTGTGGTTCATTATTCTTCGTTTAGTTCAAAGCATCAAAAGTTCAAAAATGTCAAGGCCAGTGCCCATTTCTTCTTACATCATATCCCTAGACACGTGTTTCTGGTTTAATACCTTCATCAGTAGGGAAAATTATTTTTCGAGGTTGCTCGACATGCCACCGTCATCTTCTCAGGTCAATTACCGCTCCCGGTGTGCAGGCATCTCCCAGTGCTCGTCAGCATTTGGCTCACGGGAGCCATTTTTAAACAGTTCAAAAGGGGGGAGGGAGAGCCGCGAACATGTCACTGCCGGATTACCCCATTGCCTCATGGTCATTGTGGTTCATTATTCTTCGTTTAGTTCAAAGCATCAAAAGTTCAAAAATGTCAAGGCCAGTGCCCATTTCTTCTTACATCATATCCCTAGACACGTGTTTCTGGTTTAATACCTTCATCAGTAGGGAAAATTATTTTTCGAGGTTGCTCGACATGCCACCGTCATCTTCTCAGGACAATTACCGCTCCCGGTGTGCAGGCATCTCCCAGTGCTCGTCAGCGTTTGGCTCACGGAAGCCATTTTTAAACAGTTCAAAAGGGGGAGGGAGAGCCGCGAACATGTCACTGCCGGATTACACGATTGCCTCATGGTCATTGTGGTTCATTATTCTTCGTTTAGTTCAAAGCATCAAAAGTTCAAAAATTTCAAGGCCAGTGCCCATTTCTTCTTACATCATATCCCTAGACACGTGTTTCTGGTTTAATACCTTCATCAGTAGGGAAAATGATTTTTCGAGGTTGCTCGACATGTCACCGTCATCTTCTCAGGACAAGTACCGCTCCCGGTGTGCAGGCATCTCCCAGTGCTCGTCAGCGTTTGGCTCACGGGAGCCATTTTTAAACAGTTCAAAAGGGGGGAGGGAGAGCCGCGAACATGTCACTGCCGAATTACCCCACTGCCTCATGGTCATTGTGGTTCATTATTCTTCGTTTAGTTCAAAGCATCAATAGTTCAAAAATGTCAAGGCCAGTGCCCATTTCTTCTTACATCATATCCCTAGACACTTGTTTCTGGTTTAATACCTTCATCAGTAGGGAAAATTATTTTTCGAGGTTGCTCGACATGCCACCGTCATCTTCTCAGGTCAATTACCGCTCCCGGTGTGCAGGCATCTCCCAGTGCTCGTCAGCATTTGGCTCACGGGAGCCATTTTTAAACAGTTCAAAAGGGGGGAGGGAGAGCCGCGAACATGTCACTGCCGGATTACCCCATTGCCTCATGGTCATTGTGGTTCATTATTCTTCGTTTAGTTCAAAGCATCAAAAGTTCAAAAATGTCAAGGCCAGTGCCCATTTCTTCTTACATCATATCCCTAGACACGTGTTTCTGGTTTAATACCTTCATCAGTAGGGAAAATTATTTTTCGAGGTTGCTCGACATGCCACCGTCATCTTCTCAGGACAATTACCGCTCCCGGTGTGCAGGCATCTCCCAGTGCTCGTCAGCGTTTGGCTCACGGGAGCCATTTTTAAACAGTTCAAAAGGGGGGAGGAAGAGCCGCGAACATGTCACTGCCGGATTACCCCATTGCCTCATGGTCATTGTGGTTCATTATTCTTCGTTTAGTTCAAATCATCAAAAGTTAAAAAATTTCAAGGCCAGTGCCCATTTCTTCTTACATCATATCCCTAGACACGTGTTTCTGGTTTAATACCTTCATCAGTAGGGAAAATTATTTTTCGAGGTTGCTCGACATGCCACCGTCATCTTCTCAGGACAATTACCGCTCCCAGTGTGCAGGCATCTCCCAGTGCTCGTCAGCGTTTGGCTCACGGGAGCCATTTTTAAACAGTTCAAAAGGGGGGAGGGAGAGCCGCGAACATGTCACTGCCGGATTACACCATTGCCTCATGGTCATTGTGGTTCATTATTCTTCGTTGAGTTCAAAGCATCAAAAGTTCAAAAATTTCAAGGCCAGTGCCCATTTCTTCTTACATCATATCCCTAGACACGTGTTTCTGGTTTAATACCTTCATCAGTAGGGAAAATTATTTTTCGAGGTTGCTCGACATGTCACCGTCATCTTCTCAGGACAATTACCGCTCCCGGTGTGCAGGCATCTCCCAGTGCTTGTCAGCGTTTGGCTCACGGGAGCCATTTTTAAACAGTTCAAAAGGGGGGAGGGAGAGCCGCGAACGTGTCACTGCCGGATTACCCCATTGCCTCATGGTCATTGTGGTTCATTATTCTTCGTTTACTTCAAAGCATCAAAAGTTAAAAAATGTCAAGGCCAGTGCCCATTTCTTCTTACATCATATCCCTAGACACGTGTTTCTGGTTTAATACCTTCATCCGTAGGGAAAATTATTTTTCGAGGTTGCTCGACATGCCACCGTCATCTTCTCAGGACAATTACCGCTCCCGGTGTGCAGGCATCTCCCAGTGCTCGTCAGCGTTTGGCTCACGGGAGCCATTTTTAAACAGTTCAAAAGGGGGGAGGGAGAGCCGCGAACATGTCACTGCCGGATTGCCTCATGATCATTGTGGTTCATTATTCTTCGTTTAGTTCAAAGCATCAAAAGTTCAAAAATTTCAAGGCCAGTGCCCATTTCTTCTTACATCATATCCCTAGACACGTGTTTCTGGTTTAATACCTTCATCAGTAGGGGAAATTATTTTTCGAGGTTGCTCGACATGCCACCGTCATCTTCTCAGGACAATTACCGCTCCCGGTGAGCAGGCATCTCCCAGTGCTCGTCAGCGTTTGGCTCACGGGAGTCATTTTTAAACAGTTCAAAAGGGGGAGGGAGAGCCGCGAACATGTCACTGCTGGATTACCCCATTGCCTCATGGTCATTGTGGTTCATTATTCTTCGTTTAGTTCAAAGCATCAAAAGTTCAAAAATTTCAAGGCCAGTGCCCATTTCTTCTTACATCATATCCCTAGACACTTGTTTCTGGTTTAATACCTTCATCAGTAGGGGAAATTATTTTTCGAGGTTGCTCGACATGCCACCGTCATCTTCTCAGGACAATCACCGCTCCCGGTGTGCAGGCATCTCCCAGTGCTTGTCAGCGTTTGGCTCACGGGAGCCATTTTTAAACAGTTCAAAAGGGGGGAGGGAGGGTAGGTATTAAACCAGATCACGTGTCTTGGGATATGATTGAAGAATATACGGGCACTGGCCATGAACTTTTTGAATTTGTTGATCTTTGAGCCTTAACGAAGAATACTGAACTACAATGACAATGAGGCAATGGGGTAATCCGGCAGTGACATGTTTGCGGAGCTCCCACCCCCCTTTTGTATTGTATAAAATGGCTCCCATGAGCCATAAGCTGACGAGCTTTGGGAGCTGCCTGCACACCGGGAGCGGTAATAGTCCTGAGACGATGACGGTGGCATGTCAAGCAACCTCTGAAAATATTTTTTCCCTACTGATGAAGGTATTAAACCAGAAACACGTGTCTAGGGATATGATTGAAGAATATACGGGCACTGGCCATGAACTTTTTGAATTTGTTGATCTTTGAGCCTTAACGAAGAATACTGAACTACAATGACCATGAGGCAATGGGGTAATCCGGCAGTGACATGTTCGCGGCGCTCCCACCCCCCTTTTGTATTGTATAAAATGTCTCCCGTGAGCCATAAGCTGACGAGCTTTGGGAGCTGCCTGCACACCGGGAGCGGTAATAGTCCTGAGAAGATGACGGTGGCATGTCAAGCAACCTCTGAAAATATTTTTTCCCTACTGATGAAGGTATTAAACCAGAAACACGTGTCTAGGGATATGATCGAAGAATATACGGGCACTGGCCATGAACTTTTTGAATTTGTTGATCTTTGAGCCTTAACGAAGAATACTGAACTTCAATGACCATGAGGCAATGGGGTAATCCGGAAGTGACATGTTCGCGGCGCTCCCACCCCCCTTTTGTATTGTATTCAAAACTGGTCTCTGATCTATTCCCACCCTATAAAAACTGAGCAATAGGAAGAGTAATACACTGCTAACTGACTGGTGAAAGAAAAGCAGTTGCATTTTCTTATGTGAAAAGAAGCATGTACATTTTCATATGAGAAAACCAAGGGGCATATTATTAAGAACGGCGTTAAAAATTATCGCCGGTTTAGCGGCAGAAAACTGCAGCTAAAGCGCCGATAATGGGCTTGATAAAATGCCCTTGAGAATTCCAATAGAAATCTATGTTCTGGTGTGAACATGGCATATTATCAAGCCTATTATCGCCGATCTAGCGGCAGTTTCTGCCGCTAAACCGACGATAATTTTAACACTGTCCTTGATAATATGCCCCAAATTAACAAAATTTAGTGAATTTCTAAAAGCTGAATATCTGCTCCAAGGCAGAGTTCTAGCTTTGCAGAACCCTTTGTTTTTCTTTTTAATGATGACATATGCAACGTAAAGGTCTAGTTGTAATCATGTGGCATTCTGCAATTTAGCATTGAACTCACTGGCTTTATTAACGGTAAGTGAAACAAATCAAAGCTATGGGTGGTATTACACCACATTGCACTACGCATGCACTCATGAAAAAATAAATAAACCCACATTTTCTCACACATTTCAAATTTCCCACGCATATACTCAGGGTTTCCATACATTTTTTCATTTTCAGACTGTCACTTTCCTCTTTCAGACTTTCAGAATATTACTTTCCTCCTCTCATAGCACAACCGCACAATGAATATGGTGCCTTAGCAACACTTGCTGCCCTGAGTAATGCACATTTTTGTTTTTTACTGTTCTGTTTTTGTGTTAGTTTACCCGTACTAATGTTTAAAGAGCAGTGAAAGCTTTGCAGAAAAAAAGATATACAACGCCCAGTAAGTGCTCTAGGCAGTCATTTCCCAGGTGTACCAGCTGAGTGAAAAGACTAATTAGTCCTTCAATATCAATAAAGAACGGAAAATGTTTAAAAGCCTAAAAAGTCACATTGGATTCTGTATGCATCCCATGTTTTGTGTAGGAGGCTCAAGAAAAAAATCTTTAACTACAATTGTGTCTTCAAAAAGCATCACAAATAAAATTAATGTTTTCTTTAAAAGGACTGGGAAGCTGAAGACTTAGTGTTAGTTAAAAAGAAATACATTTACAATACAGTTGCAATACATAGGAATCAGAAGCAAATATATAATAACAAGGGATTAAAAAGGACTACTTACCAAAAAACTACTGGATTGGAATAAAAAGATGTCAAAAAAATTATCCGATAAATGCATGACAGATAACCGATATTGCAAATTAATCGAACATTAAGTATACAACCCAGAAAAATGAGACAGCAGGAACATTAACATATATCCCAGCAAAATCATGTGTGAGTTTGTATTGCTCGTTAAGTAGGAGAAAGAGGTGAAAGAAGGGAAGAGAGAAAGAAATAGAGAAAAAGTAAAGGATACTAGAGGGAAGGAAAACGTATGAAATGCTGGGAGGGGACATCTGCTACACTCCTGAAAAGTAAGTTAAGAAAGAGATTTAAAAGAATATTGAGCTACCAACCCCTGAGAAGATAAATCTAAATAGTTATCTAAAGAATGTCATACCCTACTAGCAATTGAGGGCGAATAATATTTATTTTCAACAAAGAATGAGCTCCACAAACATATGAAACACATGCCCACCAAATATGGTCAAAAAAGAGGTGAACAGATTTCCATTCTGTAAGTATAATTGTGACTGCAATGTATAAGAGCAAATCTAAGAGCTCCAAATCCGTACTGTCAAGAGGTAAAAGGGTATCTATGGCCTATGAACCCAGCAAAATTATAGGTAAAGAGAGAACAATAGGTGTATTAAAGATTAATGATAAATGTTTTTGAATCGGGCCCTAAAAGGTTTCTAATAGTGTACGAACAAAGAACATATGTTGATGGGTGCCTTGAACTGAGCTATCATTCCAACAAAGATCATTCTCTCTTCATTTCAGCTTGTGCAAACAACCGGGAGTCCAGTTTAAAAGTTTAATAGAAAATGATTTAGATTGAATCAGTAAAGGAACAATTTTATTATTTAAAGATAATTTTCCTATCAATTGGCAGGTATCCTTTGAAATATGTTAAAGAAGTTGTGCTCAAAAGCGCAAGAACATTCAGCAGAAATAACTGTGGACTGTGAAAGTAGAGGAGCAGATAAGTATTTATATATTTGAGAAGTGGTATGACCTGAGGCTACCAAAGTAGAAAGAAGTGAAAGAGTAACCAAATCTGTAGAAAGGTGTATCCTAGAAAGTTTGACTTTTAACTTAAAAAAAGTATGAAAATCCATGGAATTGAGATTATATTTTTAGTCTAAGAAGGAAAAAGGAAGAGCATCATGATTAGTATCATAAAGATCTTTCACCAGTCTGATGTCCTTGCCGCCCACAAAAGAGCGATGGTGGGATCAGTGTCAGTAACAAGTTTAGGATTAGACCATAATGATGTCCATCTTGCCTCCATCTGATATATATTCCAATCTAGGAGGTTATATCCTCCTAATATAGAGGGTTTCCTAAGATATTTGTAAGCAATTCTAGCTCTCTCATCATTCCATACGAATCTTGAAGTAATTGCATCAATCTCATGGAAAAGAGAAGACAAAAGCTTTATAGGTAGGATAGAGGATACAAAATTAATGATTGGGGATATCATCAATTTAAGAGTTTGTAACCAGCCCCACCAAGAAATGCATTTAGGAGACCAGGAGGAGAAAACATCCTTATCCTTATTTATTATACAGGTCTCATTATAAGCAACGGTGTCTGTAAAATATTTACAGAACCAGATCCCCAGATTTGTCATGCCCGTAAATTGCCACTTAAACCCTGAGTTACCCAAGTGAGAAGGAAGACACAAAGAATTCAAAGGAAACAATTCTATTTTCTCTTTATTAATAGCATATCCAGATACAACAGAAAAAGTATGAATAAGAGAAGAAATAGAAGGAATTGCTGATTCAATGTATTCGGAAAAAATAAGAACATTGTCAGCATAAGCAGCAGTTTTAAGTATATGCGTTCCAAATTGGAAACCTTCAATGGCCGGGTTCAGATTAAGTAAGTGGAGAAGCGGATCAATAGACAAAAGAAAAAGAAGGGTTAAAGCGGGCATCCTTGCCCAGTGCCTTAGTGAAGTTTAAAAAAGGAGGACGTTGTGCCATTAATCCTAATATTAGACTTTGGTTGCGCTTAAAGAGCCATAACCATATTTATAAAAGAACTACCAAGATTGTGAGATTCTATCACAGACTGTAAAAAAAGGCCAGGATACCTTGTTGAATGCCTTTTTGGCATCAAGGGCAATCACTGCAGATGGTAATTGAGAAAGTTTAGCTTTTTTCTAAAATGTGACAGAACGTACAAGTGTTGTCTCCACCAAGCCTTCCTTTGACAAAGCCTGTTTGGAATTCAGAAATGAGATTAGGAATATGACATTCTAGACGATTTGCAAAACTTTTCATAAAGATTGTTGCTTCCATATTTAACAAGGAGATGGGCCGAAAGTTTTTTTAATCTGAATGATCCTTACCTTCTTTTGGTATGACTACGATAAAAGCCTCAGCAGCAGTACCTAAAACCTTACCAGAAAGAACATAATTGTCACAAATATTTTTATGATTTTTAATTATGGAAGAAGTAACTGTTTTATAAAAGGCAATGGGAAAGAAATCCAGCCGCGGAGCTTTCCCCGATTGAGTAGCCTTAATAGCTTGAATAATCTCTTCAATCTCTATTGGCTTACTAGCTCGATCATATCATCATTCAAGATAGTAGTAGTAGGAAGACAGTTAAAAAACTACTGGCATTTGGGCTTAGTAAATTGACTTTGAAGAGTATATAAATATTCATAAAATTCTTGAAAAACTCCAAGAATTTCTTGGGTATGAAACTTTCTCAAACCAGTTTTATCAGTAATATGGGAAAAACAAGTAGTACTATTTGAGGGTGGCAGCTAGCAACTTGCCAGCTCTATTCCGTAGTAATAATTGACGAGATTTTTGAGCTCGCACTCCAATATGAGCTCTTTTAGTAACTATGGAGTTGAAAGAGTATTTTAAATGCTAAATATCTTTCAGGAGAGATTTATCATTAGTATGTCTATATAATTCCTCTTTCCGCTTAATATCGTCCCCTTGAGACTGAAGGGATTTCCTAATGTTGCTGTTCTTTTTGGCCATTTTTTAAATAATGTGACCTCTTAATATACATTTAAAAGCATCCCATAGTATTATTGGAGAGTCCACTGATAATTCCTTATTTTTGAAAAAACAACAATCTCGTCATTAAGTTTCTTAACCTCAGAAATATCCTCCATGAGTTGTGTGTCTAGAAGCCAATTACAGGGTACTTTACTAAGGATGGTTAACAAGACTGCAGTATGGTCAGAAACAACTATTGGATAAATCTTTTATTTCATAGAATGTTTTAAAAGAGCAGCGTTAAACAGAAGATAATTGATACGAGAAAAACTAGAACAAGGGGAAGAGAAAAAAGTGAATTCACTACCTGTCGAATGGTGCAATCTCCAAGCATCCAACAGATGATGTGATGAACACATATTAAGCAAATGTTTGTGTGCTCTAGGGGGTCAAAATTTAAAAGCAGAGTGCCTGTGCAAAATTGGGGTTGAAAAGAAGATTCAAATCTCCTTCAACAATAGTTCTTGAATTTTGTTGAATGTCAGAATGTTTTTTATTGATCACACACCAGAAATCTGCATCATCTATATTCGGAGCATATAGGTTCATAACATATAGATCATCCAAGCCATTAGTCAGACGTGTAAGTAACAATCTTCCATTAGCATCATGCTCAGCTGCAACTATATATAAACTAGATCTCTTAGAAAATAGGGTGAAAACTCTGTTTCTCTTCCCAGAAGCCTCAGGACATGTAGCTTCTTATACCAAATATTTGCTCAGGAGAAGAGCTTCTTTAAAACCTATCTTAGGGGCTCATTATGTTGGCAGAGGGACTGGCACCGCTGGGCCGGCGTTGGTGGTACCTTTGCCATCTGACTCCCATTTCCCCCGCCATAGTAGGATGGCGGGGGGAACCGCTTTGTGACCGCAGCGAACACAAAGACCACCCTCCACGCTTCCCCCACAGGCAATCCAGTCAGCAGGGGTAAAATGACGGCGGTGCCTAGCAGGCACCGCCCGCCAGATTACGATACTGGCGTCAGCCAGCCTTTCCATGGCGGTGGAACCGCCATGGAAAGGCTGGCGGAGGCTGGGTTTAGGGGCCCATTGCGGGCCCCCTCTGTGTGGGGGGAGGGTGTATGTGCACTGGGGGGGTACATTTCCACACACAAGGTGGCAGGCACTGCGTGGTGCCTGCCACATTGTGCATGGAAATGCACTACGTGGCATTTTGGCATTGCAAACGGTGCTGCAGCAAGCAGCTCCGTCCGCAATGATCGGGATCCTGGATGTGCCCGCCATAGTGAGGGGCACATCCTAATTCACTCAGCCGGACCGCCGCCTTACCGGTGGGCGGTCCCAGCAAAGCAAAGATGGCGGCCCGCCATCGTGATGATCCCCAAAGTCTCCTGGAGTAGGACCAAATCACCTGATAAATTCTTACAATAATCTAAAATCTTAGTTGCTCAATATGATGCCAGCTTTTGCATTGCTGAGTGAATATGTGGTGCTTCCCACCTTGTGCATGGAAATGTAGGGGGTATTTTATTTATTTATTTATTTAATTTGTATAGCGCGTTATAACCACCAGGGTCTCTAAGCGTTGTATGGTACCCCCCAGTGCACATACACCATCCCCCCCACACAGAGGGAGCCCATAACGGGCCCCAAACCCATCCCATGCCAGCCTTTCCATGTTGGTTCCACCGCCACCGCGGTCACAAAGCAATTCTATGGCCATTCTAATGTGGCGGGGGAAATGGGAGTCAAATGTCAGAGGGAGCACCACTGACGGCCCAGCGGTGGTGGTCTCTCCACCATCCTAATCAACCCCTTAGTCCTATTAACTGGGTGATTCAAACCCCTAACATTAAGGGAAACTACATTTATACCAGACATTTTGCATACATAGTTCTTAAATAGTAAATACTTCTGGTGAAAGAGTACAGGGACAATAAAAGTATACTTAAAAACCAAAGGAAGTGAAGCAGATGTCCCAATATTAAGGAAAGGATAAAAGGGAGGAACAAAGAGTAGGGAGAAGAGAAGAGTGGTCAAATGTACTCCAGAAAAATCAAGAGCAACATCAAAGCCCAACCCCACCAGGGGATGTCTTTGAGAGACAAATTGCATGGAGAATCTATGTGGATGAGCAACAGCAGAGGCTGCCATCATCGGTGTAGACAGCTCAAACATAAGCAAATCACAGTGCAACAGAACAAATGTTGTCGTACTAAAAACATGCTCTAATGACTAAATAACTATAATGTAAGAGGAATCTCTTCAAAGAGGTAATATTCGGTAATAAAACAAATAAGTACTACATTAGCATATAAATTCCAGCTCTAACATACTTCAGACCATCTATAAATATCATTTAGGTAAATATCAAGTTGATATGTATAAAGCAATAAAATAACTATACCATTATCAAGTAATAGTAATCCAAGAGCATGGGCATTAACAGTGCACCTCATACTGACCTAACATTAATAGTGATATTAAGAACATAACAAAATAAGATCATAAAATAGTCAGAGAATCTTGGTAGATAATGACGCATTCTATTGGTGATCGGCTGAAAATAATGTATAACAAAACTTCTACATAGAAAGTAAACAAAGGTAATGGAAAACTGGTAAGAGGTAGGAGATAGAATATAGAATACTTACCTATAGAAAATAACTATAAAGAAAGATATATAATTAATAAAAAAGTAATTTCATAAACAATGCCAGTCAATTGGAATAAAATATTAGGTAGAAGGAAGCTAAAAATGATGTAAATGGAACATCTGCAATAAGAAGACATTTCATAAGTAAACAAGTCATAACTGTAAAAAGCATACAAATCCGGCTTAAATGGTAGTGACAAAAACTCCTAGGCAATGTCAATAAAGGAAACAATATACCCAGAATCTATGACATTCAGAAGACCAAGGGAGACGGAAAAAATATATTCAAAGTTGTTACCATTTTAATAATTTCTTCTCATATTATCTAAACAAACAATATTTATACAAAACATTTAAAAAATGAAACACAATATGTAACATCACATTTAATCAATATGTATGAATAAAGGGTTAAAAAGTGGCAATATCTCTATTAGCTCGACGTGCGTTTTGGCGTATACAACGCCTTCTTCAGGAAAGTCACACAATTATAGATCCTGTTTCAATGTGATTAGTTCCTAGTGATTAAAACCTGCAAATCCATAGTTGGTGGATGTTCTTGATTCTAATGAATGGCTGATAAAAATGCGGTGCACCGAATGTGCAACGATATCTTATTATTTTAAAATAAACGGTTTCCAAAAAGGTTGGGTGTCTTCTTATCAAACAAGCCTCGTGTAGGTATATTTGAGAAGCGACATGGTCCCACTAAATGTTAAAATCAGTAATTTGATATTCTGGAAAGCCTCTTGCGATAGAAGAGATTCAACGAAGAAACTGGACCAAGCGCTAGATATGCAATAGTGTTCCAAATATGTAGCTCAATAGGCATACACAGTAAAGGACTTATCTGATAAAAGGAGTCTTCAGGTAGGACCAGGCTGAGGATGGCTGCCGGTAATGCCTTCGGAAAAGTGTGATCCTCCGTTCTTGGTAATATGCCTCCTCTGGGAGTATTCGTAGTGAGACTTTAATATAAACTGAGAAGAACAAACAGGAAAATATATGTGAGCCACCACGCCACATTGATCAGGGTGGATAAGAACAAAGTTCTGCTGCAACACTGAGCTATGACTAAGTAGTTAATTAGAGATTGTCAGCAAATATACCACAAAAGTGAGATTAAGTCAGGAGTTGCTGTTATGTAATCATTAAAATTGAAATAAAAAACATACACCTAGTGTTGGGAGATGAGGTATGGAGAAGTGTAGTTTAATGAGCAGAATTCATACATAGAGAATCATAATATAAGAAGAGGTAAACCACTTTAAAACTCTTAAAAGCAGCCAATTATCTCCTCTGTTGTGATGACCATTCAATCAGGAACACCAAAGCAAAGCACTATCATAGTCAAAGCACCTCTCATGTAATGAAGAGCCAGCACTGAGACAAGACTAAATAGTAAACTTGCAGACTTTCCATTAAGGAAACCCAGGACGAGATGAAGTCCCAGTCAGCTGCCACCATTTTGAAGCCTCCAATTATGAGGAAGAAACAGTGTTCCACAACACTTGATATATATATAAGCTCAGCGATGCACCAAGCAAGAGAAATACACACAGTACCTTAGCCAAAGTAAACCTTCAATGCCAAGGAGGTTAAATAACGAGCGCCAGCCCTCACACATCGTGTAATTCTGAAAGCTGCAATGATGGTTGCCATTTTAAGGAAACAACGCTGCCAAGCTTTCTTCCATGTCGAAGACTCAAAGAGAACAGACGAGGAAAATAAAACACTCCTCGGTATTCCCCAGCTGCTGCGCCCCTCTCCAGTGTTCAAGGGTGATAGAAAAATCACCATTATTGCATGTTATCTGAGTGTTCGCATCGGCAATAGCGCTGACCTCAGAGAAATGCAGCCATCTTTGCTGTGCTTCAAGCTATGCTCCGAGGAATGGGACGCTGGTTAAGGTAACTCTGAGTTATTCATCACTTCTTCCATTTCCTCACCCCAGCTCATACTCAATGAGTGAATGTGCCCAATCAGTACAACTGCTCTCTACCTTCTCAAGCTGTTTTCTGTGCCTCTTGTGAGTTTGGAAATCTACCCATAAAACACTTATCTACTCAAAGTACTTCCTGTTTGCTTTTTATGTACCCACTAGTGGCAAAACAATAATTATGCTAAACTCTAATAGTTATGAGTTTGAGTCTCGGTATTACAAGAGATAATATAAAACCATTGTAGAGTGTCATAGTGTGACAAAAAAAGAGAAAATGAAAGGACTGAAAGAGGGGCTAGAATTGATAGGGGTGACAGCATTTGTTGTGAAGTCATCCCATTTGAGTACTTTTTCAGGAGGACTGAATATGTGAAGTCTATATTTTATGAGGAGTTTTTGGGAGAAGCTCACCTTGAACTTCCTAGAGTGCTGCCAGTCTGTCACCTTCTCTGTGATGCTGGAAACCCTGATGTATACTTCCTTCATAGGATCAGCACCTCCCCGAGGCCCAATCAAACAGTGGAGATGGCCACGCGCTTCCTATCCTGGAGCCATAGATGGCTCGGCCACCGCCACCCCTACGCCCCCTGGGGCAGCTCCTGCTACGTCCTGACGTGCCTACCCTGGGGACATAGCTGTTTGCTATGGCTTGGCAGAAGCAAAACCGCTCCCACCAAGCCTTAGCAAACTGTGCTCGGTTTTGAGCGAGCATGAGCATTTTGCTCTCTCTTGCTCAAATCAGGGCACAATTGCTTTTACACACAGTGTGCTGTATGTTAGCAGTTCCTTATGTGTAAAAGCAATGCCGGCTCCTGCAGGAGGTGGGGTGCCAGCAGGGAACTCAGGGGCCTTCAAACTCATCCCATCTTTAGTGAGTGAGTGCCCTGACAGGGTAACCACATTAGAGGCAGGGTCTCGGGATGGGATCCCTGGTGCTGCAATCAGCCCAGGAGGGGGGCCATGCAGCCCCCTCACATTATTTCAATTAATAGAATTTAAATAAATGAGGCTGGGCCCCAGGGGATGGGGTCCCCGGCGCGGAAATTGGCTTGGGAGGCATAGCCACCTCCCCCATTCCAAAGAGACCTGGTCCCGGGACGGGGTGCCCGGGCAAAAATTGTGCCAGGGACAGAGGGCTGCATGACTCACCGTCCTTAAAGTAATCAGTCTGGGGTGTGGGTTCCCAGGGCCTTTAGATGCTTGGGGAAAAGGTCTGCATTGACCCTTCCCAGTTTTGAATACTTTTGGCTCTAGGGGTTGGATTACCGGGTCTTGAAGAGGGGGGCAAAGTGGCCAATCCCCATTTTGCAAAGGTTCAGCCATGGTGTCATTGCTTGGGCAGCCGGGTTTGATGATTTTGGCCCTGGGGGAGTACTCTCCAGTGCCTCTGATGGCTCGGGGAGTGTCCGCCCTCAAATTAAACATTGTTTCTGGCACTAGAGGTGGGGATCTCATGAGGCTAGGGGAGTTGAGCGACGCAGCCTGTCCCCTTTATAAATACAGCCCTGGGCGTGGGCTTCCCAGGGCTTATAGTTAATGAATGTGGCCCAGCTGCAATTTATTTGCAATCCCGCCAGAGTCTTGCAGGAATGCAGCACTTTTTGCCCATTTATTTTTCCTTTATGGCCCCATGGGCCTAGGGCATCAGAGCATCCCTACACTGACTGTTATATATTATTTTTTCAAACTTCAGGACAGGGGACTAAGTCTTGGAGTCCTGGATTTTCTGCAAGCAACATGTTTCTCATGCTACTGGCAGTCAATCAAAGTGCTTGCTCCCATGGGAGTCTGACTCCCACAGGAACAAGAATACCTAAAGGAAATTAAGTTCCCTGGCCCTATGCTCCAATTTTTAATTTGAAGCTCCTGCAAGAGGCTCAAGAGAATTCCGCCTACCCAACGGTCAAGATATACAATTAACTTTGACCATACATTTCTCAAAAGCTGCTTTATGAATTTACACAAAAGCACAATCTGCCAACCAAGATCTAGCATCCTGCCAAATTTGGTGTAATTCTGTTCAGCAGTTTTGTTTTAGTCATTTGTAAAGAAGTCGATGGAAAAAACATGGGGATTTTGCATTTTTGCCCCCCTTTTTTTCTTCCCCCACTTGTTGGACTACCCCAGAACTTTCCAGCTCCTTCCTGGAAACTTGCTGGGGTGTAAGCTATAGTTAGCTCAGATAGCTATAACTGCTACATTTCTGAAATCTGAGCCTAACGAAAACATCTCAGAGCTATATATGCATATATTTTATTCTAACCTCAAGAATATAATGTTGATTCGAGACCTGTATGAACAGGCAACTGAATGTTCATCACTTGCAGACCTAATGGAAGGTTGTGATTTTACAGGCCCTGAAGGATGACTACAATGTGATTTTTGTGACTATTGCGAATTCACACTTCTCAAAGATAGACAAAGGTTCCTGACTAACACGTATTGGAGTATGAGGGGTCAGAGGGAACAGATTGTGTATTTATAGAAGACAGACTTTGATTGTTTTTATAACAACATGCAGTGAATATTACCATCAATTTCTCAATGTCCTACATCACCATTACAACAACCAACAACAACAGTACCATGAAAGCAAACTCCAATACTGTCACCACCCATACCAGCAATAGCAACCCAACCAATACCACAACCAGTACTACCATCAGGACCATACAACCACCACTACTAATATCAAAATCACAATACTAGTACCACAGCCAATATCACGTCACCACCACTACCAACAATACTGCTACCAATATCATATATACCTGTACCACCAACAATAACACCACTACCAAGACTCATGTCATTGGAACCACATTGTCAACAATGTCCCATGCCACCAATATCACCAACTATAGATCACCAATAATACTACCACCAACTTTCCCATCAATACCTCCAACAATATCACAACAGTCGATTCCGACACTCCCACCTATGTCACCACTTCCAAAACTACCAACAATGTTACCAACACCAATATTGCCGTGTTAGACCTGTTAGCCTTAGGGTGTTGATTCACCAACATTTCTTGCCTTCACCCTTTCTATTATTGTTGATCTGATTTTTCTGGCCTTAGGACTCTGAGACCTTACATTGCTAATCAGTGCTATAGTGCATGTGCTTACTCCCTAAAAACATGGTATCATTGGCTTAACCCTGATTGGAATATTACATTTACTTATAGGTCCCTAGTAAAGTGGTATTGCAGGTACACAGTGCCTATAAATTAAATGCTGCTAGTTGACTTTGTTGTGTGTTTTTTCATTGCCCATTGTAGTTTTCCCTGTGTTGGCATAACTATGCACGTTGTAGGCCTCATCTTCCTTTGCACACGTTACCCTATACGCACACTTGCTTTTGTGTCAAATTGTACTTTCACATGTAACCTACATATGTTTTCATGTTCTGTTCTTTTCCTGGGATTTAGTCTGAGCACCACCGACAAGGTCAAACACTAATGTCACTTATTATTCTTTCTTGCCAGAAACTAGCACCTAGATATAACACAAGAATACCGCTGTTGCTCATGTGCACAGATGTTCTAGCATATAGATGAGTACATGAGCAACAAACAGACACACAGAACGAGAATTCTGGGACAAGAGCACTGCATCTGCTGAGATGTAGAACATTCATCTGTGTATGCTAAGGTACGGGGTCTGCCAATAATTCCAGAGATCTTTCATATAATCATTTAGCTTTACTCACCGGGGAGGGGATTTTAGGTTACTCTGTCTTATAAAATGACAACACTTTTCATGGTAGATGGATTATTGACCATGCTAACAGTATTTTTATTCTGCATTTGTTTTCAAATTGTGGCACAAATACTGTACTTAAGAGCACAATAGCTTGAATAAATATTCTAAAACTTCTTTTGTGTCTGTTTAATTTATTGTTGACAAGTACAAGAGAGAGAGCAAAAGGGTGCATCCTGTTACAGCAATCCCTGAGAGGGTCGAGTGTGTTGTGTTCTGGGTTGCCAGTTCACTTGTTTATCTGGTATGGTTAGGAGTGCAAGTGAGGCACTATAGCTAGTCGGTCTTGGGTTCATGTTTACTGAGGTGGTATGAGGACTCAGTCTCTACTTCCTGATTATCCATAGTCCCAAGCATAGTTCTGTTCTCAAGCAGAATCCCTGCAACACCTACTTGTCAATGCAGCCTGTGTTTGCAATTTTAAACTGCCATTTTGACCTGGCAAAGCAAACCTTTTTAATATCTTTATTTTATTGGTTTCCAAGCAGGCAAAGTTGCATTGAAGAAAATTCACAATTGCCCAATTACAACAAAACTGACCCATTTGTTGCATGAGGTGTCAAATCACAGGTTTGCGTGGCCCAATCTAACGACTAATGTCCATGGAAAAGAAAAATGTCCATCAGTGGGCCATGAGTTTAGAGTGTAAGCTGATGAAATGTCTAACTTTATACCATAGCAATATCCACCTGCGACCCTCTCCTCCGTCCCCCCATACCCCAACTCCCCCTCCCCCCCACCCTTGAACCGGTGTGCCATCACGCTGCGTAGAAATCGAGTTGAATTACCATCTAGGACGTATCTGCTGACTGTGGAGCTTCAGTAAGTCTAAGCAGGCGAAGGGATTTGGGGCAAGTAACTTCATTGAATTTGTGCGCCTGCAACTAGAGGATGGGGCGCCAGATAGTACGGAAAGAGCTGCTGAGTGTATGAGGTTAGCTTGGATTTGTTCCATTCCAATGATGTACCACAATTTGTGTAACCACCCTGTATGTCATGGACACGTCTGTGTACCCCATAAAGATAAAATGTGATATACCGCTGCACCCAGTGCTATTCCCATTTGTTTCTCTCGTGTGGATTTGAGTGGAAAGGTAAGTGCATTCGGCAACCCTAAGAGAACATATGCAGGAAATCGGAGTGTTTTAGTTTCAAAGTGGGTGTCTATATCATTAAGTACCTCCGTCCAGAACCCTGTCACCTCCCCACAGTCTCAGCGTACGTGTGTCAACGTACCTTCCTCGCCACAGCCTCTCCAGCAAGTGGAGCTGCGATCTGGGTTAATTTTGTGTAATCAAGCCGGGGCCAGGTACCAGTAGATGGCTACTTTAACCGCTGCTTCCTTACTTGCAATGTTTCTGGCAGTGTGGTTCGCCCTATAATAGATTTGTTGCCAAGAGCCTCTGGCCTAATTCTGTTTCCCATCGACGCTGTCCGCTGAACGCTCCCGAGGCGCCAGAGGGCGTAGCAGGAAATAAAGTTCAGAGATCAACCTGGGGTCCAAGTGCTTGGATAAAAGCCACTTCTCGTAGGCTGTGAGGCGCCGGTTGACTAGGGACTGTATTTCGGGTTGCAATAACCAATGGCGAAGTTGGAAGTAGTAGAACCTTTTAGGGTCTTTGATGTCATACTAATCTGACAAAGCAGAGTAGGGAATGAACCTGTGAAGATCAAAGAGGTGTCCTACAGATTTGCAAGTCAAGGCCCACCATTGTCGGAAAGCCTGTGTCTTCAGTCCTGGAGGAAAATCTGGGTTATCGAATAAGGGCGTGAGGCGTGAGGGATAGAAAGTAAGGTTTCGCTTAATCGCAACTGATTCCCACACCAGCATTACACAACGGGTAATTGGAGATTTGTTGAGATATGATGGTCTGTCCATGGGTTTCAGGAATGGTATCTTCCACAGAGAAAGGCGTGCCATCGCCCTGTCCTGGAAGAGCCATCTTTTTTCGGACTCAGGTCTACTCCATTCTATGAGATAGCAAAGTTAGGCTGCTCTGTAATAGCTCAGTAGATTGGGGATCCCTAAGCCCCCCTCGTCCGGGGATCAGTAGGCCAAATCTCTACGTATCCTTGGTCTTTTCTCAGCCCGGATGAAATGGTGTATCTCATTCTGTAGCCTATGGATATACCGCATGGGGGGACCAACCAGTATTGTCTGAAATATATACAGTATTTTAGGCAATATGGACATTTTTACCGCTGCAATGCGGCCTAACAATGATAGAGGGTGAGTCCGCCACCTGCGAAGATCTCTGTTGTTTGAGAAATGAGGTTAGAGTAATTACGTGCGATGGTTTGATCAGTGGAAGGAGTCAGAACAATCCCCAGGTATGGGATCTGGGTGTAGACTTGCAGGCTTAAAAGCTCTAGAAACGCGCTCTCAGGAGCGTTCTCGTTGAGGCCTAGAGGCAGGACCATTGACTTCCCTACGTTGACTTTGAAGCCTGAGACTTTACCAAGGTCTGCCAAATCTTGCATGAAAGCTGGGACAGGGTGTCTGGGAGCGACAAGAGTCACTAAGATGTCATCCACATAAGCTGACGGTGTGCTGTTCCCCCCGAAGGGGATACCAGAGATGTGGGGATTGTCCCTAATCCTTTGCACTAGGGGCTCGATGTAGAGCGCAGAGGTCAGGGGTGAGAGGGGGCACCCCTGTTGTTTGCCTCGGTGAATGTCAAACGGCTTTGAACTGATCCCGTTAACGCGTATCGTTGCCCTAGGTCGGTCATAGCAGCTCGTGACCCAGGCTCGAAAACGATCCCCTATTCCAAAGCGCACTACTAGCGTGTTGTCCAGGAAGCACTAATCCACCCGGTTGAAAGCTTTCTCAGCATCAACCGAAAGTACCAGGGCATCCAGGCTGTATAATGGCTTTCTCTATTAAGTGCATGAGCCTCTTGGTTTTGACACTGCTTTGCCTGTTGGGAAAAAAGTCTGATTGGTCAGGTTCGATAATTCCAAGCAAAAGGGGGCCTAGTCTAGCGGCTAGGACCTCGGTAAAGACCTTTAAATTAAGATTGAGAAGGGATATTAGCCGGTATGCTGCGCTTTGAGTTGGATCTTTCCCGGGCTTGGGAATGACGACTATATCCGCCTCAATCATATCTGCTGGCATTGAACCCAGTCCTTGGAAGGAGTTGAACAGGAGAGTTAGAATCGGGGCTAGGGATTGACAAAAGGTTTTATAAAAACCGGCTGAAAAACCATCAGGCCCTGGCGATTTCAAAGGTTTTAGGCGGGAGATCGCACTGATTACTTCTTCCACCCTGATTGGGGCATGTAACGTTGCAGCACCTGATGCGTTGATGGTTGTTATTGCTGCTTGGCTAAGATAGACCTCACCTGCGCTGCTGATTGTTGGGTCCCTGCTACATAGTGCTGCGTAGAAGGCACGGAGGGCTTCTGCAATCAGCTCGTCACTTTCGACCCGTTCCCCATGGAGGGCCGTGACTTTTGAGCGTTGAGCCCGAGCTCGCAGTTTCCTCGCGAGGAGCCTACCTATTTTATCTTCCCCTATATAGTAGGAGTGCTTGAGCCGTAAGGTGGCGTGTTCCGCTCTATCCAAGTCTAGGCTGGCCAGTTGCGATCTGGCAGCTTTCAGCTGATGCCACATATGCGGGGCCCTCGTTTGACTGTGTACTCTTTCGAGCTCCATCACTTTAGCCGCCAGCTCTTCCGTCATCTCCCTGCGGGCTCTATTATCTGCTGCGGAAATAGTTATTAATCCTCCCCTTACTACTGCTTTAAGGGCTCCCTATAAGGCCGTAAAAGGTGTGTCAGTGGAGTCATTGGAGGTCAAGTAGTCAGTAATACACTTATGCACATGTTGGTGAATGTCTGGTCTGAGTAGTAGGGATTCCCGAAGTCGCCACCTCCCTTTCGGTCTGCATAGGGAACGTATGTCAAGAGTCAGTGTCACAGCATCATGATTGGACAAAGCTGCATGGACAATATCAACAGTTTGGACCACGTATGCTCAGTTGAGGCGAGCATACCTGTGGCGTACATGGGAATAGAACGAGTATTGCATGCTGTGAGGGTGAGCTGCTCGCCAAAGATCTATCAGCCCTATATTTTATAGCAAATGCGCCTCTTGTAGTAGGCATACCGAGGCCCCAGAGTTCTCTAGGTAGCTCAGAATCACATTAAGGGTTAGAACTTGGGTCGTAAGGGTGGACATAATGTGTCACTAAGTATGTAACCACTGAAAGGGCTCCTGGGCTGCACACCGGTTCCCCCCTCCCGTGCACCAACATCTCCCACCTATCCCCCTCCCTACCCTCCCACCCCCCTAACCTCAACGAAACATACCTGTTTACCCAACATTGTCCTATATCCGCAGCCTGGGCTGCAGATAAATGGTAGGAAAAAAATAGAGTGGTCATGTTGCCCGGATGACCTAGGATCCCCGCTCCTCACCCTCCCCCCCACAGTTAGCTAGCTCTGGTGCGTATTGCAGTACCCATAGTGTGATTAAGGAGAGTCTGCCACTGTAATGTCTCTTGATACTGCTGCAAGAGCAGAAGCTCTTTCAGTAGTCATCGTGGCTCGGTCCGGTTTCGCGTTTGTCATAGATGAACATCTTCTTCCTACTTTCTGCCATTCGTCCCTTATTGATCGTTGCGAAGGTTTCGGAGAGGAGTCCAGTCTGCGCTGTGCAAGTCCTAGTAACTCACATGTTTCTTGGAGGGAATGGAGTTGATGTAGCTTGCTATTCCATTTAAAGATTAAGCGAAAGGGATGACCCCAGGAGTATGACACACCGTTGGTTTTTAGGAAGGTAGTCACTTCTTTAACAGCTTTACCTTTCTGGAAGGTAATGGAGGCCAAGTCCTGATAGAGAACTATGGCATGCCCCTGGTAGGAGATCGGCTGTTTCAATCAAGCTTCTCTCAGAATACGCTCTTTTAGGGGGAAGTCTGGCAGGAAGGCCAAGATGACAGGCGGGGGAGCTGGTGCCTTCCATCCCAAGCCCACCCTGTGAGCGCGGTCTATGCGAATTTTGAAGTCCTGGCCGACACCCAGAATCTACCTGAAGAGGCCCTGGAGGTATCCGGCCACGTTAGTTCCTTCCGCTTGCAACGGGACACCTCTCACATGGCTATTGTTCCTTCGGGATCTGTTTTCTAGGTCTTCCGAGTGAACTTGCAGATCAGCCTGTTAATCCTTTAGGCGGAGGACTTCTTGTTGTAGTTGCTCTATTTCCTTGGATTGAGATTGTTCACCATTCTCTATGGCTGCCACCTGTTCGCCTAACGCTTCCACGTCGTGGCGTATTTCTCTAACCTCTCCTGCCACTTCCTGCTTGAGTGTTTGAAAGTCCTCACGGAGGGTGTTAAAAAGGGTTTCAAGTAATGACCAGGTGATGGGCACCCCTCCTTCTTCATGTCCCGCGGGTAGATTCAATACTGGAGAGGCGAGGTTTCCTTTATCTCCGGGCGCTGACCCTTTGGCAAGTATTTCCTTGAGAAAGCGGTCTCCTTTTTTCTTCACGGTTGCCATGGTGATGTCACTGGTCGCGTTGGGTGGAAGTCGCTCACTGGTCTTGGCTGCGGGCAGGCATCCACCCCATCTCGTTGAAAGACTTGGAGTGCATGGGCCCCATCATGGGATCAACACCCCCAGAGTTGCTGGACGTGGATGGCATCGCTGTTACCCATCTCCTATCTGACACCCGCTTTGAGCACTGCACGCGTGGAATGTGGCCTTGGGGCCCAATGCGGAGGTAGCCAGGCCGCATATCCGAGTTCTCAGTTTTCACGGCACCGACCAAGCTCCGCGTCGGTCAGACGCACCTTGCTCAGGGGTTGGGCCCCTTCTCCCTCCAAGCCAGAGACACTCACCGCGTGCGAGGAGGCTACGGTGAAGGGCTGCCGCTGGGGCACGGATTGTAGAGCAGCTGGAGAATTATTGCAAGGCGCCTGCTGCCTTCCACCCTGCACCGTCACCAAGGTGCCATTTTCTCGTGCTGGCGGCATGCAGAGCACTTTCTTTGGTAAAGTCTCTGGGGTCTGAGGAAGCTGGGGGCTGCCCAGACCTCTCTGCACCCCCGGGGGAGCCCCCACTAAGGCCGCTATGCAAAGTGGAGGGCCCTGGTTGTCTCCTTCCCAGGGGGCGCCACTCAGTCCTCTGTTCAGCTGGGCTCTCGCCCCACTTGCCCCCTACTTGGCACTTGGTCTGCACCCGGTAGTTCCTGGGCCGACTAGCTAGGCCGAAGAGCCGCGCTGTCGATCTTTGCACCTCCGGGCCGCCCACGCTGCCACCGGGTATGTGCTGATCCGGGGAGCGGCTCTCACCTCTGTCTGCACCGGAGCCGTGCAGCACCCGTGGCGATTTCTAAGCGTTGGCCTGCTGCTGTGATCGTGCCGCCTTGATGACTCTCCTGGCTAGAAAGCTGCATGCCTCCATCTTCGGCAGTTTACCACCAAGGTGCCATTTCTTCTCGGGAGCGCCGGAGCCCAACAGGTCAGTCTGCGAATGTCTCGGGGAGCTTATGGCCCACTAGAGCTCTGTTTCTGGTTGTCGCCGAGCCCCCACATGTAGTTCTGCCACTTATAGCGTATTGTAGGGGACTATGTGCAAAAGAAAACTAGGGGTGAAGGGCCACGGTGGGGAGCCTCAGTATTCCACGTCTGGTCAGGTCACCATCATGGCCACGCCCCCCCACAAACCTTTTTAAACACTAAATGGTAACAGTTCCTTAGGGAAAAAGAGGAAAATCAATCTACAACCCTTTATGGTTGTGGTTGAGTGTGAAGACAGTCTCCAGTGAGAGATTGAGTGTGCGCGGATAGGGAGGATTCCTCCTCTATGTTCTTGTGCCCTCACACACCCTTGCAAGTTTAAAGCATCATCATTGGGGTATGCTCCTCGTGGGGGTGGCGTTGCAGTCCCCCATGGGCCACACAAGAGGGCTCTTTGACAGATTTGTTCAGGAGGTGCCGCACTTGTGCATGTGGGTGTGTGGGCTAAGTGAGTGAGTGGAGGTTTGGATTAAAATTACCTATTGGTACCCTGACATGTTTTATGAGGAGTCTTCCAGGTAAGACTAAAAAATGTGCGGAATTGGAGACTCTCCTTAAACAAATAAAGGAAGGGACAAGTTTGTTCCCGCTGCTCTCAACCCGTAAAAGAAGTGTGTGTTCAAAGGTGAAGGATGGTCGCCATGTTTCGCGCAACCGGTGGGTTCCTAATGGATCCCTGTGCGCTTCATCAGGACTGTGAAACAGAAATCTGAGCATTGGAATCAGGAAATAGACACCTTATAGTCCCACTATACCTATAGTTAGGTCAAGGAAAAAAATGTCTTGGCATTCAAGACACGTATTTTTCGTGTTCTCAGAACCCAAACCCTCCCCTTGATGATGGTGGGCCGTGCCGGCGAATGATCGCGCTGGGGGTGGAAAATGTGTCACCCTCAGTCTGGAGCCCTTAACCCTGTCCACCAATCAGGTTATGCCGTAAACAAACCTTTTACCAGGCCCAAATCTTCATTTTTATACATACAAGTTAGCTCTATGGTGGGCCATAAACAGCCCATAGGGCAGTGTGCAATGTATTTAAAAATTAGGGTATGTAATTTTAAGTTTTACATTTCCTGGTAGTGAAAAACTAATACATTCGTTTTACACTATTGCAAGGCTTATCTCTGCCATAGGATAACATTGGAGTTACCTTATTACATATCCTATAATTGCCAAATGAGAACAGGTAACCAGATCATGTTTGATGTCTTCGGAATTGTAATGAAAAATCCTCTTTTATGGTGTATTCAGATTTAAATTTACAATTTTGAAAATACCACATTTAAAAGACGGCATTAGCCTCCCTTAGCCATATAGTGCCTGCAGCCTGTGTCTGGTTCACATAACTGACAGTTAGGCTTTGTGTATTACTCCTCGAAAGTCACACACAATTGAGAAGTTAGGTGTGCCTGAATGGGCCATCATTGGCTTACACATGAATAGGTTGTGTCCGGCCTCCACCGAGGAGCCCCTGTAGTTAGTCTGGAGCTAGGGCAGGGGAGACTAGAAACCTGTGCACCTCAAATGGCAGTTTCTAGAAACTTCTACCATTTCAATATAGGCATCTCGTATAAATAATGGACATCGCACACCAACTCTTCAGTACACTCCTGGATCCGTGGTCTCTGCCAGAAAGAAGAACTGCTGTGCTGCTGAAAAGACTACTACCATGCTGACATGCTGCTCTGAAAGTCTCCTGCCCTGTTGTGCTGATCTGCTGCACTCATGCCTGGGTGAGAAGTACTAGACCAGCATCTGTTGAACTCAGGATCCCAAAGTGACTTCAAGGGGTATTTGGCTGCCCTGCTGCCTAGAGTCTCAGGGAGAGAAGATGCCAACAGCCTTGCCACCTGGACTATGCCATTTGGGATTTCTACCCTGCCAAGTAGTGCCATTCTATTCCTGGACACTTAGAAGTTGGCCTGAAAGTGCTCTCCCAGCCCATCTGTGGATAAAGCAGAAGAGATGCATCCTCTCTGCCGAGTGTCACAACCCCGAACAGAACCAATGCATCGCCTCTGCTGCATGATCATTCCTGAGGAAGGTACTTTGCATCAAAGTCCACAGCCCCATCTGAACCGCTGCTGCATGACGCACCTCCGAAGCAAGCCTCTTGTCAACAGAATTCTCAATGACCAGGACCTTGAGTTGCAGCCCCTTAGAAATGACGCACAACTCCATGGCTGCACAATGCATCCTTGATGCCGGACCTCACATCACAAGCCCTCGTTGATGGGCTCCTCACTGATGATGCAGGATATTGCAATGCAGCCTCGCAGCTCAATCGGAAGTGACGCATCACCTTTACATGCTTGCTGCATTCTCAATGTGGGACTCCGCAACTCTTTGCAACGAGGATTGAAGTTTTTCTCTTCAGTGGGTCTAATTTGGTACCTGTAGCTGACCCACGCTCCATCGTGGTTGGCCTGAACTTGTGACTTTGTCCTGGTCTAGTATGACCAGGTACCCACATTTGGCACTTTGTGCTTTTTGGTGCTATTTTCACATGAATTTTAAATTACATATCTCCAGTTCTACTGATTGGATGGTTGCTGTTTTGTTCTTAAATCTACTCTATATTTGTTAATTGGTTTAGGATTTTTCTTGTGTTGTGTTTCGCTCTGTTACTCTTTGAAGTGCTGAATAAATATTTCACACATTGCCTTTACGTTAAGCCTGACTGCTCTGTGTCAAGCTACCAGAGGGTTGAGCATAGGTTAATTTGAGGTTTTGCTTGTGACTTCACCACACAACGATTGTTGTTTCTTCTCGAGTTGGGTTCCACCCCCTTCAACCATCAACCCAATTTCTTACATACCTCTACTAACACTTCTATATGATCACTAAGGACGCCAGCTCCAATGCTTCCATGAATACCATCAACAATAACACATATATCATCATCATGAATACCAACGTTAATACAACCAACACCATCAACATCACTTGTACCATTGCTACCACCAGTATAATAACTACTTCAACCATGTTTTGATGCAGTCTTTCTTCTGAGATGACAGATTACAATGACAGCAATTCATCCATTGATCTGGAGAAAACACAGTGTCATCATCTTTAATTTGTGCTAATTCATGCCTACATGTTCGTCTACAACACTGCAACCTCCTACATCAACCACTGCCTGACCTTTCTCCAGCCAACCAGACATCTCCAATCCATCTCCCTCAGCCTCGCACAAGTCCCACACATCTGGCAGAGACACAGTGAAGGTTGTTCCTTCTCCTACCTCACTGCAAAGTCCTGGAACGACCTCCAACTCCACGACCAAACCTTAGAATTACACAACCACTTCAGGAAGGGACACAAGACCTAGCTCCTCGACTAAAGCTCTCCATCTCTCAGTGCCTGGATACCCCCTAGGGTGATAAGCCACGCTATACAAATATTGATTGATTGAGAAGAGCCTACATAAGACATGATGGAAATGTAAACTTAGTGAATCACATCTGTTCAACTCAATAGTCTAAACCCTATAATGGAAGAACAGCAATTCAATCTCTGGCTTTTCAAAGCATTCAACAAACTGATAGCCCTCAGTATTTGCATAGGCTTGCTACATCAACGAAACACCCACTGATTCTACCGAGACCTAAGAACTCTGAAGACTGGAAACAACACCCTTTGAAATACAATGGAGTAAAACAAGCCCAATTAAGATCACCACACTCAAATAACGCTGAAGAATATACAAATGATCCATCAGGTTATTAATATGACTCCACTTATACAGTCTCATATCTGAAGCTGGATGCTTGTCCAAATGACTTTGTAAAATAATCTCTTAAATCAATAAGTCAAAATGCTTTATTCCTTTGCTAGCAAGGTCACTCCAGTGTACTAGCAATAGCAGATCACTTTATTTTGAAAACCGGGAACCTGGAAAACTACCTTATGGGCAAGTTCACCAGCAAACTTCCAACCACACCACTGTAAATACTTTGCTCTCTCCAACAATTAATGCTATCTCCATAAATCAGCTTCTGGCTAATGAGTTTGTGAAGCATTTAAAGGATAATGGCACCACCCGCAATGAAATGAAATAGCTGTGAACTGCACAGGTATTCCAGTATGCACTCCTTATACTCTCTGGTATTTTTCCACCCTCTGTCATCATCTTTAAAGATTGCATAATGTTTCAGAAATATTTGATTGATCTGAAGACCTGCTACAGCAAGCCGAGCTCATTCAAAGAAGAATTCAGATACTCTGCTCCTCTCTAAGTCACCTATGTGGATACAGAGAGTCCTGAGGGAGTTCTCTCAGTTTTGTAAAAGGAGAAAACTGCTAGTCAATATTAGTAAAACCATATACATGGTTTTCAATGCCAAACCAACCACTTATCCGCATCCTCTAATGGACGGTGTTCCGTTAGAGAGAGTCCACATCTTGGCATAACATTGAATGATACAATGTTCTGGGCCCCACAAATTGATAGGGCGAATCTGAAGCTTACGCAGGCAATAGGGGGACTATGGAAAGTCCAGAAAGGCTGAGTTTTAAGAGCAATCAGCCCCTCTCTGGAAATGTATACGGTTCAAGCACGCTCGGCCTCCATGTATGGTGCAGAACTCTGGGGACACAGCAAATTAACCAAACTGACCCTCACTGAAAATAAATTTCTTAGAAGTATTACTGCCCTTCCAACAAATACCCCACTGGTCCCCCTAAGGATGGACCTGGGAATCCTACCGGTTGGGGACTTAATCTCGAGCCGTCCCCTGTTATACTGGCGTCTGCTTTGGAGTACAGCTGAGTTGAGCCACTACCGGGAGGAACTCAAAGCTATATAAGTCTTATGTGGGGCCGTGGGAAGTATTCCTTGGTTGTCTTTTGTGAAGGACTCGCTCTGGACTCGCTAAGACTCGCTAAAGAAAACAGGCAATCAAGTCGACGTTTCGGACCGTAACGTCGACTTGATTGCCTGTTTTCTATAGAATTGTTTGATTTTTTTGACTATTTGTTTAAGTATGACATATGTCAAAATTTGATCTATGAGGAACTGGTTATTGATTCATGAGATATAGGCTCGATTTACCTTTACCTTGCTCATGCTTTTATCCTGCATCTATTTCAATGATAATTTTATATATATACCCTATTCAATACATATATACATTTTGATAAGATATTCCCGTTTTGTGCTCTGTTTTCTTTTCTTTGTGTAGCAGTTACATATATATGAACTGTATTTGCGATTTAATTCATTTGATTGTTGGTTAGAAGCATTCAACCAGTAATACGAAGACCACCTCAAAGATTTTCAAACGAAATCCCTTGTTGGCACTTTATATTTGTTCATCCTGCATTTTGCTTCCTTTCTGCCCAGACCATGGCAAAGGGAGCCGGGAAGAAGTCCGCGAAGGGGAAGGGTCCCGCACCCCGTGCCCGGCTCCCGTGCGGGCGTTTGAGGGGGGAGACAGTTATAGCTCGGGGGATTTTTAGTGCGGAGGAGGTGGCCGCACTAGTCTTTCACGTCCAGCGCCGCCTCCCCAAGACCATCATGGGAGGCGGCAATATCGCTACCGGCTACGGGATCCGGGAGCGCCGGAAGCGGTGGGAGAAGGTGTGCCGGGTCATGTTTGAACACTCTGGGGTCCGGCGCACCTATAACCAGGCCACCCACCGCTGGACGGATCTCATGGACCGGGAACGCGACTTGCTGGACGTGCTCGGCGTAGAGATCCCCGGGCTTGGTGAGTAGTAGTAGCTATTTCTAGCTATTTCATCACTACTCTGTTTTCTCCCGCTCTGTGTGTTATTATATTGCAAATTTTTGTTTTTTACCAAGAGCAATAATGCTGCCGATTACATTGTAGGTAAATTATATTTCAAAATCGTCTGTGCATTTCAGGTGCACTGCTCTCGTTCTCATAAGCCTTGCTACTATGCTTATTTGTTTTCTATTTTGTGTTCATTTCATTGGCCTGAGAAATTATGTATGAGTGTAGTGTAAAGAACTGCGTAATGCTAGACACTAAGGGTCAGATTTTCAATTACCGGCGCATCCCTGCAAAGTAGCAGGGATGTGCCAGTAATTGTGCGCCATGCCACCACCACCCATGGTGCGCCGTATTTACAATGTGGCGCACCATGGGCCCAAAACGTCACAGAAGCCTTACGCATCTGTGCCGTAAAGATGGCGCATTGCTGGAGTTGCGTGACAACTATGGCGCAGCTCCAACAATGCTCTGGGGTGCCCTATCTCCCCAATGCTGCATCAAGCCGTACGTCTGCTTCAAGCAGGCGCAGGGTTTGAGTCACGCATCATTGTCCTAAAAGTGACTGATTGACATCTTGTATATTTCCCTCAGCCACTTTTAGGATGCGTTCCTGCACAGGAACGCCCTCCCTTGCGCCGGAACACCCCCTGATGGCGCAGGGCTTTACAACGTGATGCATCTCCCATATGCGTCACGTTGGTAATATACGCCGCACCATGGCGCCTCTTTTGTTCTGCCGCTGCGTCACAAAAGTCACGCAACAATGGAGCAAAAGAGCCGCAAGGGGCTTCTAAATCAGCCCCTACAGACTCAAGTCCAGTCCTTCCTTTGTACACATGGCGATAAGAAGAAATAGTGGTGGTGGATTGATAGTTTGAGTATTCACTGATCTGCAATCACGGTGGACTTTGTCTGTCACTTCGCGTGCTACGGACTGCTGCCTGCCAGGCCTAGGCGAACCTTTTTAGTAGTTTGTTTAGTGAGTTACATAAGAACTTTCCAAGTCGACGGTCCGCAAATCAAGCAATACTAATAACGTAGTAGACCACATGAGATCGGTCAATATATCCCGTGGAATAGTTGTCTATTTGCTATTTCGCCAAAATATTTTGTTATTGTTCTTTTGAAATGTTTGATTTGGTTGACAAATATCATCCATGTTTTCGTGCCTTTCTTTCTTTCATGTTGTACATCAGCTCCCCCCAGGGGCAAGAGGACAGAGGAGGAGGAGGCTGCTGCTGCTGCTGTAGAAGGCCAGGATCGGCCAGGCGAGGGCAGTGGCCGCAGTAAGTTTTCATTTTAATATAGAGTACCTATTTTTTCCTAGCGTTCCTCATTCGATTTTTTATAAATCGTCTTTGATCTTCTTCTAGACTGTATCTAAATTCTTATCCTGCCTCGACTATGACTCCCTGTGGTATTACTAGATTATTCTCATTAGTCTGACTGTGTAGCTAACTAAGATTGCACATTTGGCAATTCCATTGGACTCCCATTCTAGTCAGCAATAGCTCTATGCACTGAGCCTTCCCTGGAAAAAGGAAAATTTTTACTTTAGATTAGACAGTCACAAATTATTACATTGTTTTCTGTTTTTTTTTCACATTTCTTTATTCCTAGACCAAATATTATATAGTAGTGAGTGGTGTATTCTAACATTCTTAAATGTACTTTGTAGGTGGAACATCTGGTGGCGGGGCCAGCGCGGAGGTGGCGGTGGTGGATGAGGACTCGGAGGACATTTCTGGGGAGGAGGCGGTGCAAGTGCCGGACGACACCAATGTGCCTGTGAGGGTTCACACGGTGGTGGCGGGCAGAGGTAAGCTATATATTCCTTACTTATTGAGATTGAAGACTGCAGAGTGTGCTTTCTGCACGGGTGTATCAACCAGGTAGTAGCCTCCTCTAAATGTACTTCGACTTAGCTGTGAAGTTTTTGGCGAGAAGAATCCCAATCAGATCTGAGATGAACTTGATGGATGGGATGAACGAAAAGCAGTATTTTATGTGCATATGTCTGTGGTTACTGCTTTTGTCACAGAGATTCTTTTGTTAGTGTGCACATAAAAAAACGAAAAGCGAAAGAAGGGTGTAAGTAAGTGTGGAAGGACGAGAAATTTAATGATGACTGGCAAAGAAGAATGATATGTGTTTGCTTGGTCCCCAAGGTGGCTGAGAAGAATATGGTATGGTGCATGGCTGGGTGAATGATGAAGCAAGAATGGGTGGAAGGAGAACCGCCTTGGTGGGTGAAACAGAAACTGTATGTGTGCATATACTTTGAATGGATGGATGCCTGGATCATGGTACTATCTGACTCTTAGATAGCATATGTGTATCTAGAGAGAGTAGACGGTCACTGGATGAACTAAGTCAGGGGTCTCCAAACCGGTCCTGGAGGGCGGGATACATGCCAGATTTTTAAAATAACTACATGTATCTCAATGGGGATATCCAAAAAATCTGGCATGGATCCGGCCCTCCAGGACCGGTTTGGAGACCCCTGAACTAAGTGTTACTTTGAAGAGCATGTAACACCGCACCCGCACGTCCGTTCCAGTGTAGGAAAGGCAAGGAAAAGAAGTTGTAATTTTGTCCAAATGCTACCATGAATAGTAGCAGTAGTTTGTATGCAACTGCAAGCACAGCATGTATCCGGTTATTACGGTGGACCCTCCCTACCTCTCTTAATAATTTTAGTTTAGTAGTAGTACGTCATTCATGTGTGGGTGTATCACTGTTCACTCAAAAAAGCAAAGCACCTAAAGTCATCCCATATGTAATCAAATATATCCCATGTGAAGTGATAGATAATCAGATTATTTAGTTTCTTCTTTTTCCTTCTCTAGTAGGAAGGAAGAGGTGTGGCGCCGCGGCCAGGGTGACTGACTCCGGAATCTGGGGATCACGGTTCCATCCCCGGCTCCGGCGGCAGGTTAGCCCAGCACCATGTGACTCTGGGCAATAGCTCGCTTAATCTTCCCGACGGCCCCCAGCGCCTAGAGACCCTTACGGGTGATTGTGCGCTTTACAAATGTGGATTATTATTATTAGTACTCATTTGCACTGTAGGGTGAAAGTTAAATTAATTAAGCAGTAGCCCTTTTAACAGAGTATTCTCAGTGCCACCTGTAATGGAAAAATATGAGCTTTACCACCTGCATGTACTGTACCGGTACAGTAACGCAAGTCTGTCTCACTCATCATGGTGTGCGTCTGTTTTTCTCGGGTGCAAGTTCACTGTGCTGGCATTATGCGGGCTTGCAGAAGATAACGTACCAATTTTCATAAACAAGAGAGAAGAAGAAGAATAAGACTGGTGTACTACTGTCATAGTCGACTGTAATGGAAGTCCATAGTGCTCGTAGAATTTGTTCCTTAAACTCACACTAATGTTAGAGCAAGCCAAGGATGAAGAAGTGGGAGGTTAGATAGATACTGGCCTCAATAGTTATGTACTGTGCTTTTAAGTTGCTACTTGTACTGTGACACAACTTCATTTTGTGTTAATCTTAAGAGCATTGGTTACAGACTATGTCTTTCTTTCTTTATATAGTTGCTCCTTCCAAATCCAACAAACCATCAAGGAAGGAGCAGGCTCCAATGGCCCGGCAACGGAGGCTGGATGCCACTGTTGCAGAATATCGGCGGCTGCTGGCCCTGGAGGAGGAGGACACGCAGTCTACTAGTACATCTACTGCGACAGCTGCATCCTCCTCCGGGCCCACACGGGCTGCCAGCCAGCGCAGTGCTCCAGCGGTACGGAGCCGGGCTACCAAAGCCAACCGCCACCGCCGAGCAGCAAAGACATCAGCTGCCCCCCACAGGAGTTGCAAGGCACGCCAGCTAAGCATGGGCGTAAAATCCGTTCCGCTCGCGGATTTTGCTGATTTTCGGTAAATTCGCAATCCGCGAACTCTCGCGAACTTGCCGAAAATTCGTAAAATCCGTGCGAAGCGGATTTTTTGCTTGGTCGCACTTGCCAACTAGAATACTATACAATTTCGCGGGAGTAAACACTTGCGAACATGTAGATGCGGCGGGCAGCGACAATCTCGCAATTGCGAGATTGCAAAATTTGCAATTTCGCACAAGAAATCCACCAGCAGGCAGCATAAACCTTGAAAATTATGATTTTTATCAGAATAACTCCTCAGGTTGACATTTGCCTGCACGTTTTCTTTGCAAGGAGTCCATTTTGGGGGGTGGGGTGGGAGGAAGGAAGTGCCCCACAGTCTCCAACTTCCTGTTCCTGTCCACCAGGCTCCTCCCAGTGCTTTCTTCATGTGCTGGTCACTTTGATTTGGATCTTGATCTGGAAGGATTACTTTTTGTGGATGCTGCTGGATATTTGGATTTTTGCAGAACTGAAAGCACTCAGCAGGTGCAAAAGTTCAATCTTATCATTAGTAACCATTCCCTGTAGTGCTTCCTGAGGGGCCTCTTCAGAGTTCATTTGCATACTTGTAACTATTCTATGACCCTGCTCTGACCCTCACAGCAGGCTCAGAGAATAGCTACAAGTATACAACAAAGGTCCTGTTAAAAAAATTACACTGCAACAGAAAGCAATTACAGACAAAACTGAAAGCACTCAGCAGGTGCAAAAGTTCAATCTTATCATTAGTAACCATTCCCTGTAGTGCTTCCTGAGGGGCCCCTTCAGAGTTCAGTTGCCTACTTACAACTATAGGCCACAAAGGTCCTGTGAAAAAAAAAATTGCACTGCAACAGAAAGCAAATTACAGATAAGGAAGCAGGTGCCAGCCAGACGGGAAGTTTAAATTCAGTGACACATTAATCAACCCCAAATTAATTCATGTCAGTTGAAGCAGGGCAGGTGTGCTTGCTTTTTTTCACCCCCATAATCTACAGTGATAAACCAACCAGAGGGTGGCAGTGATGTACCAGAGGGTGGCATGGGTGTACCACAGGGTGGCAGTGGTGAAACAGAGGGTGCGGTGAACCTGTGATGATGAACCAGATGTAGAAACAACATAGTCGCGGCCGTTGCGAGCTGACAAGTAAGTTCGCAATTGCGAACTGGTACAGAACCCTCGCGAACTGGCAGAAATCCTTGCGAACACAAAAAAAAAAAATCCACAAATTCGCGAGAGTTCGCGGATTTTGCGGATTGCGAATCCGTAAATACGCAAGTTTGCGGATTGCCAATTCACAAAATCCGCCCATGCTTAACGCCAGCGCCGCTTATCCCTCAGAGTGTCCTACCTGGAGCAGGAGGTCTTAACCTATAAGAACTTGGTGGAGGGCCTCCGCTTCGACCATGCCACCCTCCGCAAGGAGTATGATGCCCTGGCCGCTACAGTGAACAGCATCCTGCTGTAGTGTCCCTTGCCCCTTTTTTAGAGACTTTTGGGACTTTCGAAAGACAATCGTTGGGGTTAGGGAGGGTCTTGAGGGAGATTATTTTGTTAGGGCTATACAAATATACTTTTTGAAACTTTATCTGAGCATACCTGTTTTTTACTGCTTTTGAGTCTGGTGGGTGGTGGTTTAACAGTAAGTTTGTTTTCCTGAAACTTAAGTCTGTGTCATTTTCTTCCTTTAAGTGTAAATGGCTAAATGTTTTCAACACTAAGTGCCTCTCACAGAGTAAGTGATCCCCCCTTTCCCACCATGGATTTTCTTCAAATCACTTGCAACAAAAATTACACATTCCCACGAGTGCTCTAAAACCCCAGAACTCAGTTGCAAAAATCAAGAACACCCCGAAACACATGCAATCCTGCTGCTAGGGCTAACCCTAACGAACCCTAAGTTACAAAAAGTGCCAAAACCTTTTTCCTCATGGATGTTGTTTAAACCAGTTTTATCCAGTATTAGACCTTCCCGGCAATGGCCCCAGAGCCGTCAACCCATGCGAAAACATGTAGAAGACCCCCAAACAGCCAAAAAGCAAAAGTACAAAAATGTGGACTTAGTCACTTTTCTGAAAATTTGCAAAATCACTCAGCGCGCGCTCTGCAGCTAGGCCCTAACTCCCCTCTGCCTCCATGGATTTCCTTCAAACCTCTTGCTATCTAAACTATCCATACCCAGTAGTGCTCCCAGACCCCGAAACCCACCCACAAACACCAGGAAGCCCCCAAACAGGCCCCCGAAAACGCTACATTGAGCGAAAAGTCAGAAAATGCAAAACCTTTTTCCTCATGGATGTTGTTTAAACCAGTTTTATCCGGTATTAGACCTTCCCAGCAACGGCCCCAGAGCCGTCAACCCAGGCGAAAACAAGTAAAAGACCCCCAAACAGCCAAAAAGCAAAAGTACAGGTGATTAAAGTTTTAATTATATTAACTTGTGCAAAACAAAGAAAGACAGAAACACAGGAATAAAAGTAAATAAGTACGAAAAAGAAAATTTCTGAATTCATTGGCTCATTTTCAGGGCTCGGTGTCAGGGAAGAAGAGTTCGTCCTCATACTCTGCAAATTCAGACAGGAGTAGGTCAGTGTCACCTAACACAGAAGAAATTCCCTCATCTAAGTTGCTGTCCTCCTCGTCTTCTTCCGTCGTGCGATCTGGTACTTTGAAATCTGGTGGTATGAGGTGCTCATTCATCTTGATCATTGTCAATATCTCCACATTTTTGGCCGAGAGGCGGGTCCGTTTGCAAGTTACAATGCCACCAGCAGCACTGAAAACACGTTCAGAAGACACACTTGCGAGTGGGCAAGACAAGTAATGTATAGCCAGGCGGGTGATCTCTGGCCACAATTCTTTTTTCCCATGCCAATACGCCAATGGGTCAGCATTAACATAGACCTCTGTTGAGTCATTCAGATAGTCCTGCACCATCGACTCAAAGTTCTCCATGGTTCCTCCACTTTGCTGAATTTTTGCTTGGACCTTTTGAGAACCATAACCAATCTCAGCTAGCCAATCCTCTTCATCACCCGATATTTCAGTTGTGTCTGGTGCAGATGATGCGGTTGCCGGTGTCTTTAACGGCTGAGAGGTCACTTCTGCCACAGCCACAGGTGCAGAAGTGGAGTCTTTTGACTGGGGATGGCCTGCTGATGCTGATGTACTGCCTTTTCCTTCAATTTGTTTCCGTTCTCTTTCAAACCTGATGGCTGACAAGGCTAGCCAACGTTTGTACTTTCGAACATCTTCATCACTAAAAGGAAATAATGCACAGCCTGCCAGCGCCTTTTTGTAGCGTGGATGCAGAATAGTAGCACAAATGTAATGCTGTTCTGAGTGGATCTTTTGAAGACGTTCATCGCCAAGTAGGCGCTCTAATAATTTCTCCGCCAAAACAAAAGCTTCTTGCTTTTCTTCATCTTTTTGAAACTTTGAAGACACCGCCTTCAGTTTGTACTCCAGCATGCGCAACAATGGGATAGCTTTTCCCAAATTACAGTCCTCCCTGCTGACTGCACGCGTGAAGACCTCAAAAGGACGAAGCATGTCTGTCAGGCTTTTAACTAGCTCCCATTCCGCCGCATTTAACCTCAGGTCCTCCTTCACAGCTGTACCCATTGTTAAGAAATACTGATCGAGTACCGTAAACTGCTCATACATACGCTCAAGCATGTAGAAGGTTGAGTTCCAACGTGTTGGCACCTCCTGGATGAGTGCTTTCCCTGGCATTCGACGTTCATGTAGCAGGCGCCTCAGATGCTTCCGGGCCTTAAAAGAATGGCTGAAATGGTTGCACATTTTTCGGCAGGTGACCACTAACTGGCATGCTGGACTGTCTTTATCCAAGAATTTTTTAACAACCAGGTTTATACAGTGCGCCAAACACGGCATTCTGAAATAGTCACCCAGTTCCATGGCCTTAACTACATTGGCGCCATTATCCGTGGAAACATAACCAATGCCGCTTTTTTTGGAGACAGCCAGTGAAAGACCTTTGTGTTGAACTCATTCAAAATGTTTTGTGCTGTATGACGTTTCTCCAAGCCAAACATGGCTAGTGTTGCATGTTTCCGAGCAGCTTTAAAAACTTGGTCCAGGTCAGCACCTGCGTTTAGCTTTGCTTTAACCCCTGAAAAAGAGACCCAGTGTGCAGTGATGCACATGTAATCAGTGCCTGCGCCACTGGTCCACATGTCTGTTGTCAGATGTATAGTGTGAACAGCACTCTCCTGCAAAGCTGCCCCAATCACCTCCAGCACATCTTCATGTAGTGCTGGAACCGCAACTCGGGCAAAATAGTACCGGCTAGGAACCTTCCATTTAGGGCAGAGCGCTGCCACTAATTCTAGAAAACCAACCCCTTCTACAAAAGAAAAAGGGAGAAGATCCAGCGCTAGCATTTTAGCCAGCTTAGTGTTATACAGACGCACCATTGGGTGGTTGCGGTCATATGGCACGTCTGAAAACAACATTGTTTTAATGTGGCCCTGGACCATTTTACGGGATGATGATGATGACTTCTTCGACCCAGTTACGCTCGCTGATGAACTTTTTCGCATTGGTGTCTCACTCTGTCCCACACTCTTAGTGTGGCTCACAGGGGGTGTGCTGACAGGGGTACTGGGTGTAAGTGAAGTGTGTGACACTTCTTCCTCCTCGTCATCATCAGATGGAACATCAACGTTTTCTCGACTTGCAATTCGGGCTTCCTTGATCTCCTTTAGGTGCGCCAACCATTGGACAGTGTGCTGTCTCTTAAGATGACCTCTCTGGCCTCCAGTCCCATAGTTGGTACCAAGCTTACCACGACTAACTGCAAGCTTACAAATGCAACAAATGGCTATGTTTTCCCTTTTTGGGCAAACACTAAAGAAGTCCCAAACTGCAGACTTCAAATGTCTGTGGGGGCCGGAGGAGGCGATACTGGTGGTGGCCGTGCTGCTAATGCCAGATGAAGTGGAGGATGTGTATTGCTGAACTTTACTACGTTGTGCACTTTCACCACCACTAATTGAGGTCGAGGTGGATGGAGGTCCCTTCTGGCGAGTAAGAAATATGGAAGCGGTAGGTTGTGGTGTACTGGTTAACATCAATGATTGTGGTGTTCCCATTGCCTCCTCGTCGACTTCATCATCACGCTCAGCAGCTTGTGGGCTAGGGTCAAAATGTCTGTTTGCTGCATGCCCGCTGGGGCTTCAGTGACGTTAGTGATGATGACTGCGTTGTCGTCGTGAGAGTCTTCAGCAGCAGGAGTATACGCCACTTCTTGTTGAGCGTCATCACACTCCATAACTATGAGAGTTTCGACGACCTTCCTTTTACGCTTAGCTACCTTCGTCAGATCATGGTGTGCCTCCTCAACCTCACTCTCAGACGGCAGTGGTGCTGGTTCCCAAGTAAGATCCATATCATCAGAAGGAGGTGGGCTTGAAGAAGATGTAGACACCAACACCCTTGATCTTTTCCTTGCTCGGGATGTGGAAGACAATGAATGATCATCAGGAGGAGTGGCTTCCTCGAATGATACCTCGGCTTGATTGTCGATTTCCAGATGTGCCCCTACTTCTGGAGGAACAACTATTGTGGCCACTTGTTGTGCCCCTCCATGCACCTCTGCTTGCTCCTCTCCTTGCGCCGCCTCTCCTTCCACATGTACTTGGGCTTGTACTTGCACATGTGATTGTTGTTGCGGCTGTGGTTGTTCAACACTCGTCAGATGAGTTACAACAACCTGTGTTGATTGAGGGACATTGCTGCTACTTTCTTGCGATGAGCCAACATCACTGGTCGATGGTGATTGAACAACTATACTGGCGGCCTCTGCAGCACTCAAGGGCTTGGACCTAAGTTGGCGTGGTGGTGGTGGCACTGAGCCCAATGGAGCGGGGGTGGTGCTCCCAGCTTGGTCCCCAGCAGATCCTGCTGCTGCTGCAGGCGTACTTTTTTTTTATTCCCAAAAAATGTGGCGGGCGGCACACCAGTCTGCTTGGTAACTTGCTTCTTCTGCTCCTTTCTGGCATCTTTCTTGCTAGAGGAGCTACGGGGAACTTTTTTTGGGGCCATCTTCTTCAGATGTCACTCTGAACAGCAGGCTGCAGTTGCACAAGTTGCAGAGTTGTCTGTGGCCACACGTGACGTTGTGCTGCACCCACCGCAGCAGGACTTCTTCCTGGCACTGGTGGTTCTCTTGTGCACCTACAAGCAATGGAAGACAGAGGAACATCAGTTATACACCCCAAAAAGTCGAAAAAACACACAATATTCTGCACAATCCCAGCCCATCCATGGCCTCAATGGTGTTTAAATTCAAGAAGACACCCCACAGAAAGACTAGGCCCATGCACCACTCACTACCCCTGGGCAAAAGGCCCCACCAGCAGCCCCAAAAAAACTACAAAAAACACACAAAATTCTGCACAATCCCAGCCCATCCATGGCCTCAATGGTGTTTAAATTCAAGAAGACACCCCACAGAAAGACTAGGCCCATGCACCACTCACTACCCCTGGGCATAATGGATGAAAGCTAGGCAAAATGGGTGCAGGCCTCAGACACTGCCTCTCTTCAAAATGGCCCCTTGAACCCCAAGCACATGTTGCCTGTACCAGCACTCAAGATGGCCACCACCACCACCCACATGGCCAGTCCACATCAACAGTACACCTCAAAAAAAAAATAAAACACACAAAAATCACCACAATCTAATGCCATCCAGGATGTTTACATTAAAGAGAGTGAGACCCCACAGGCAGACTCAGTCCATGCACCACTACCCCTAGGCAAAAGGCCCCACCAGCAGCCCCAAAAAAATCGACAAAAACCACAAAATTCAGCACAATCCTAGCCCATCCATGGCCTCAATGGTGTTTAAATTCAAGAAGACACCCCACAGAAAGACTAGGCCCATGCACCACTCACTACCCCTGGGCAAAAGGCCCCACCAGCAGCCCCAAAAAAACGGCAAAAAACACAAAATTCTGCACAATCCCAGCCCATCCATGGCCTCAATGGTGTTTAAATTCAAGAAGACACCCCACAGAAAGACTAGGCCCATGAACCACTCACTACCCCTGGGCATAATGGATGAAAGCTAGGCAAAATGGGTGCAGGCCTCAGACACTGCCTCTCTTCAAAATGGCCCCTTGAACCCCAAGCACATGTTGCCTGTACCAGCACTCAAGATGGCCACCACCACCACCCACATGGCCAGTCCACATCAACAGTACACCCCCCCAAAAAAAAACGAAAAACACACAAAAATTACCACAATTCAATGCCATCCAGAATGTTTACATTAAAGAGAGTGAGACCCCACAGGCAGACTCAGTCCATGCACCACTACCCCTGGGCAAAAGGCCCCACCAGCAGCCCCAAAAAAATCGACAAAAACCACAAAATTCAGCACAATCCTAGCCCATCCATGGCCTCAATGGTGTTTAAATTCAAGAAGACACCCCACAGAAAGACTAGGCCCATGCACCACTCACTACCCCTGGGCAAAAGGCCCCACCAGCAGCCCCAAAAAAACGACAAAAACCACAAAATTCTGCACAATCCCAGCCCATCCATGGCCTCAATGGTGTTTAAATTCAAGAAGACACCCCACAGAAAGACTAGGCCCATGCACCACTCACTACCCCTGGGCATAATGGATGAAAGCTAGGCAAAATGGGTGGAGGCCTCAGACACTGCCTCTCTTCAAAATGGCTCCTTGAACCCCAAGCACATGTTGCCTGTACCAGCACTCAAGATGGCCACCACCACCACCACCCACATGGCCAGTCCACATCAACAGTACACCCCAAAAAAAAAAACACACAAAAATCACCACAATCCAATGCCATCCAGGATGTTTACATTAAAGAGAGTGAGGCCCCACAGGCAGACTCAGTACATGCACCACTACCCCTGGGCAAAAGGCCCCACCAGCAGCCCCAAAAAAATCGACAAAAAACACAAAATTCAGCACAATCCCAGCCCATCCATGGCCTCAATGGTGTTTAAATTCAAGGAGACACCCCACAGAAAGACTAGGCCCATGCACCACTCACTACCCCTGGGCAAAAGGCCCCACCAGCAGCCCCAAAAAAACGACAAAAAACACAAAAATCAGCACAATCCCAGCCCATCCATGGCCTCAAGGATGTTTAAATTCAACAAAACAGTTGTATCATGCACCCATAACCAACCCTGGTCCTACTGGATACTGTGGCTACCCACAATATATTTTATTTAATGTTCTGAAAAAGTTCCAAAACTGTAGTTGCAGCAACTGTAATGCCCCAAACAAACTTACTTGTGAAAGTTGATTTCTAATCCAAATGTGATCCAAAGAAAGTCTAAAAGGCCTCAAATCCAAATATCCAGCAGCACCCACAAAAAGTAATCCTTCCAGGTCAAGGTCCAAATGAAAGTGACCAGCACATAAAGAAAGCACTGGGAGGAGCCTGCTGGACAGGAACAGGAAGCGGGAGACTGTGGGGCACTTCCTTCCTCCCCCCCCCCCAAATAATGGACTCCTTGCAAAAAAAAAGTGCAGGCAAATGTCAACCTGAGGAGTGATTCTGATAAAAATCATCATTTTCTGAAGGTTTATGCTGTTTGCTGGTGGATTTCTTGTGCAGAATTACAAAATCTCTATTTCGCGAGTGCGAGATTGTTCCTGCCCGCCACACCTACATGTTCGCAATTGCGAACTCTCGCGATGCGTGCTGTGCAAGGTGGTGGCAAGCCGCGATTACGTATTCGCGGGTGCCAAACTCCCACGGGATTCCGCAGCAAGATCCAAAATGGCGCAGCACTCGCAAAATATCGAGAAAAACAACTCTGCAAACGCTGAATGACGGAAAGTGAATGCCGCGCACCGCAATATTGTATCACCAAGCAAAAAAATCCACCGCGTGCGGATTTGCGGATTTTTCGGCAAATTCGCGAGAGTTCGCGGATTGCGAATTTGCCGAAAATCCGCAAAATCCACGAGCGGAACGGATTTTACGCCCATGCTTAATGAGGAGAAAGCAGCATCCTGGTCACAGGAGCTACACGGGGATGGCGCTCGGGAAACTCATGGATGCAAAAATACGTTTGGCACAGGACCCCAGAATCCTTCAGATGTCCAAGATAGCTCTGCTGCGCGTGTTGGTACAAAGCCATTCTGATCCTGCTCAGTGGGTTCAGGCTCATGCAGCTGCTGCTGCTGGACAATGTCCCATCTCATACCAAACTGCCCCGTACAGGCATATGCTGGCACTGGGCAGTAGGGTGGAGTGGCATGCGGATGCTCCACGCCTGGTACATGCGCATACCAGTGCCAGGGGGGACACATGTTTATTGGTGCTGTGTAGCAAGTTATGACTTTACATTTTGACTGCACCAGACGGTGGTACAACCTACACAGATCAGGAGCACCCAGGCACCGGACTTCATGGTGCAAGAGCATAATGGTGCTTTGCAGTATGGGTATATATGTACTGGGGGCAGGGGGACACTTAGCACAATGTGTGCTCACACCCAGAGGGCTCCCAGTCAATTGAGCACAAATGATTTTCACACTGAGAGGGCTCCAGGGCAGTTCAGCAGTGCGTGGTCTCACAACCCCTGGGCAGCTCAGCAGCGCAGGGGCTCACACCCACAGGGCTCCCGGGCAGTGTAGCAGCACCACCCTCTGGTTCATCACTGCCACCCTCTGGTTCATCACTGCCAGCCTCTGGTTCATCACTGCCACCCTCTGGTTCGTCACTGCCACCCTCTGGTTCACACCTGCCACCCTCTGGTTCACCACTGCCACCCTCTGGTTCATCACTGTCACCCTCTGGTTCATCACTGCCACCCTCTGGTTCATCACAGCACCCTCTGTTTCACCACTCCCACCCTCTGGTTCATCACTGTCACCCTTTGATTCATCACTGCCACCCTCTGGTTCATCACAGCACCCTCTGGTTCACCACTGCCACCCTCTGGTTCATCACTGCCACCCCTGGTTCATCACTGTCACTCTCTGGTTCATCACTGCCACCCTCTGGTTCACCACTGCCACCCTCTGATTCATTACTGCCACCCTCTGGTTCACCACTGCCACCCTCTGGTTCATCACTGTCACCCTCTGGTTCATCACAGCACCCTCTGGTTCACCACTGCCACCCTCTCGTTCATCACTGCCACCCTCTGGTTTGCCACTGCCACCCTCTGGATCTTCACTGTCACCCTCTGGTTCACCACTGCCACCCTCTGGTTCATTACAGCACTCTTTGGTGCACCACTTCCACCCTCTGGTTCATCACTGCCACCCTCTGGTTCATCACTGCCACCCTCTGGTTCACCACTGCCACCCTCTGGTTCACCACTGCCACCCTCTGGTTCACCCCTGCCACCATCTGGTTCATCACTGCCACCCTCTAGTTCATCAATGCCACCCTCTGGTTCACCATTGCCACCCTCTGGTTCATCACTGCCACCCTCTGGTTCACTACTTCCACCCTCTGGTTCATCGCTGTCACCCTCTGGTTCACCACTGCCACCCTCTGGTTCATCACTGCCACCCTCTGGTTCACCACTGCCACCCTCTGGTTCATCACTGTCACCCTCTGGTTCATCACAGCACCCTCTGGTTCACCACTGCCACCCTCTGGTTCACCACTGCCACCCTCTGGTTCACCCCTGCCACCATCTGGTTCATCACTGCCACCCTCTAGTTCATCACTGCCACCCTCTGGTTCACCATTGCCACCCTCTGGTTCATCACTGCCACCCTCTGGTTCACTACTTCCACCCTCTGGTTCATCGCTGTCACCCTCTGGTTCACCACTGCCACCCTCTGGTTCATCACTGCCACCCTCTGGTTCACCACTGCCACCCTCTGGTTCATCACTGTCACCCTCTGGTTCATCACTGCCACCCTCTGGTTCATCACAGCACCCTCTGGTTCACCACTGACACCTTCTGGTTCATCACTGCCACCCTCTGGTTCATCACAGCACCCTCTGGTTCACCACTGACACCTTCTGGTTCACCACTGTCACCCTCTGGTTCATCACTGCCACCCTCTGGTTCATCACTGCCACCCTCTGGTTCATCACAGCACCCTCTGGTTCACCACTGCCACCCTCTGGTTCACCACTGCCACCCTCTGGTTCATCACAGCACCCTCTGGTTCACAACTGCACCTTCTGGCTCATCACAGCACCCTCTGGTTCACCACTGTGGATTATGGGGAGAAAGCACACCTGCCCAGCCTCAACCGGGGGCTGGTTAATGTGTTACTGAATTTGAGCTTCAAGCCCGGCACCTGCTTCCTTATCTGTAAGTGCTTCCTGTTGTGGTTTAATTTTTGTGACAGCCTGGAGCATTGTGCCATACTTGTAACTATTCTCTGACCCTGCTTCGAGGGTCAGAGCAAGGTCACAGAATGGTTGCAAGTAGGCAACAACTCTGGAGGCGCCGCTCAGGAAGCACTTACAGGGTTACAGCAGGTGCCCAAGTTGAAGCTAATTTCTTTGTAACCATTTTGTAAATGGTTACAAAGAAATTAGCTTCAACTTGGGAACCTGCTGTAACCCTGTAAGTGCTTCATGTACTTCAGTTTTTGAAAATCCGTCCCGAAAGCGATTTTGCTGATTTTTCTGCAATTTCGCGAGATTCGCGGACCGCGAAATTGCAGAAACTCCGCAAATTCCGCGAACGGAACGGATTTTACGCCCATGCTTACTTAAAAGTGAATTTTAACTCCTGTGGCACAGGACGCATGCAGGCCGTGCCTGGGCAAAGCACGGGCCAAGGGCGAGCCTGTCCGCACCCGTCAGAGACCAGAGAAGGCTGGGCTTGACCCTCCCTCTTGTTTCTCTAACCTCTGGTGCTGGTCTTGTGTTGGTTTTGCCCTGTTTGCCTCTATTTGGGTCTGGCTGACTCTTTGTTGGCTGCAGGTGTGAAGTGAAGGGATTCCTGGACTGTCTGGGGGAGTGTTTCGGTAGGGATCTGTGCACCGATTTGGTGTCCTAGCGTAAACGCAGGAGGAAACTGTTGAGGGAAATAACAAGTCTTCGAGGCATCTTGTGACCATTTCTCAACATGCCTGATGAGAGGGTTAGCACAACGTGGTCAAGGGCAGTCATCTGAGATTGGGCTGGGTGAGTGTCGAATAATTACATTGTCGCAGGAGTCACATGAGGCCAGATACTCCATAAGCTGTAACAGCTAATTTTCCCCTCCCTCTCATGGGTATACTGTGACCGGGTCAGGCCAGCTTGACTCCCTAGTCCTGTGGTGCCTGTCAGGTCTGAGTCTTCAGTGTTACCGCAGCTGACCAAGTAAAGAACTGTGGTAATAATACCTCAGGCATTTCTATAGTCTTAATTGAACGCTGATGATTAAGGAGTGGGTGGGGGAAGCTTGTGCGTGTATTTGTGTCCTGAGAACCCACTAGTGGTCTTTGAAAGGGGTTGGGCCTGGTTTTTAAGTGAGAAGTGGTGTGAGTATCGTACTATCTAGTATTCAGTGTTTGATTGTTTTCCCAGAACTTGGTTGTCCAGCTTGTTATCTCTCACTGTTGTTATTGCTTCTTTATCTCTACAATTTAGTATGGGCAAAAGGAAAATCCCAGCAGATGCTGGAAAGCCCCAGACGTCAGAAAAAACGCAGACTCATTACTAAAATTCATATCAGGAGCCATGGGAGCTATTGAGAAGCAAATCTCCTCCGTTGAAGAGTCATTGCTAGTTTGTGGAGATCTCCTAGCAGCCCCTACGTTATCATCTCAATCCCATTCCAACAATCATGACAATTCTAAAACCAGGGAAAAGGTAGATCCCCAATGAAAGACAAAGGGGGCAATTGGTGTATTCAGCATATATCAAACTATTAACTCATCAAATCTGATTCACCCCCACCACCCAAACGCATCAAAAGGCTGCGATAATGCCCTAAAATTACTAAACCAAACAAAGAGGAAATTCTGAATAAACGGACTAGGTCCCAAAAAAAGCCTCCAAGTAGGCCAACACAGACCAGCGCTGAAATTACTCAGGGTCCGAGTGGCTTAAATAACGATAAACTTGACTCACTATGTAAGGCAGTCAAATCCTAAGAACAATTTGTGAAAGATACATTAGAGCCCATAAATGCCCATAAATGCTCATCTGAAACATTTAGAAATAAAATTCACCAGCTGACTCTCCCTACTGAATACACAGACACAGATACCATGCGACAATTCAGCTAATGTAGCACTTAGGGGCTGATTATGATGGCAGTGGGACGACCAGTTTCATGCTGTCTGTGGCAGTCCCAAAGCCTATTTTAGGACAAAAAGTTGGTCATGGTAGATCAAAAGGTGGGTTATGTATCTTTATTTCCTATATTCTGCAACTTGTTAGAATAAATGAAGTATTAGACACCCCTAATTATCAAGAAGTGGTCTGCGAAGGTACTGGTGCAGCACGGTTACCAGTAATTTAATTTTTACAATAATACTGCAACATGCAATATATTAGCAAATTTGTGAAAATTGGATGAGGATCTGGACTGTTTTGATAAAAGTAGTAGAACGGACATGTCATTTTTATAAGGGGTGACATTAATATCTGACTGTGTAATACGCCTGCGAGAATAATATGTAGCTTGACCAATTCAGATAATGTTGGCCAAACACATTTTATCCACAACCAATATGGGGACAAGTTAACTTAATTATTATTCAAATTTGACCTCACTTTCTCTAATGAAATCACATCCACATATGCCCCTTTTAGGTGCACATTTAATGGGAGAAACACTCAAATCATCACCGATTATATACTCATATAATAAATGTGCTGCGTAGGTTTTTAATTTTTGCACTCACAACACTTCATTAACCGACCATTTCCAGTCAGTCCAGATTTCACTTGAGCTACTCTTTAACAATCAGAGCAGTCATACAAAAGCCCAGACATGAGCTCTCAAGCTAGCAACTACTAACGGCTATTCCCTGTGTGGTGGTGAGCCTCAGCAAGGCCTACCAGTGATAGGGGTACTCCCTTCTCTGCACAGAGTCCTCAGACCAATAGAAAGAAGTTGGCACAGAAGCTGGAATAGAAAAGACAAGGTTTATTAAACCTAATGAGGTGGAACTACATTCACACAACACTTTTCGGTAGTGTATGAGGTAGCATACTGACTAGAAGGAGCTTGGTCCTTTTATATCCACACAGGGGCTCAAATGAGGGCGGTACAAGGTACAGAATGCTGGTTTCAAATACATATAAGGCCATACAGAGAGTGTGCTGGCAACAAGTGGAAGGGGCTAGCAGTTAGCTAATTCTGGTGGACACATCCTGACAGTTACAAGTTGGGGGCAGCTGTAAGCTCAACTGAGCATGTGCAAAGCAGAAGAGGCTAAATATATCTCGGCTCCACGCAGATTTCAAGAGCAATTAACATGAAGGTAGGACAGAACATATGGGGAGCACATGGCAAACAAAATGGCCGATAGCAATACAAAATGGATTCCGTAAAATGGACAAGATAATCACTAAATACAAGATGTCTTCTGCTAATGCTTAACCTAATCATTGCTAAATTACAACAGACAACCCTTTCTGCATTAGCTGAAGACATTCCTCTATCTGGGGTAATCTAAATATGCATCCTGTACATTGATGTTCATCATCTCAGTAATTTCTTTATTTAACATTTGCTGTGCTTTTATATCTGCAATATTTCTTTTGACTGTTGTACAAGCAGTGATGAACATGGAGCAAAGCATAGGACCGCATTGTATACAAGTACAGCATGTAAATAGTATCACCAGTAGTATACATAGAATAGTCAGTAGCTTTCAGCCCCAAGCAACAAAGAGTGTCCATATCCAGTTCGAAAATGTCCATGTACCAGTCTCTGGGTGAATTTCTGCAGAAATCTTATGCAGTTTAGAGATTGCATCATAAACTGAAGGTGAGTGATCAGGCATGAAAACACAGCAACTGCTACCGATGATGCGACATGCACCACCTCGATCAGACAAAACCACGTCAAGCACCATCCTATTCTGGAGTGCTACAATTTTTGCAATTTGCAGTTCTTCTGTAATGTTCCCAAGTGCCATGGCTGTCTGATTGGTGACAGCTTCCACAACACGAGTCAATCGTCTGATCTTTCTGCTATTCAATGCAGCACCCACAAAGAAGAACAATCCCAAATTGAAATCGACATATTGTTGTAAAGTGGTATCTGTCTGGTCGACTTCATCTGTACTTATTGTTTGTTTGTATCTATTCTTAGAAATATCATTGTAGAACTTTAGGTTCAAGGTGATATGATGCGGGTGCTAAAAACACAGGGGGTAATTGCAAACACAACAGTGATGGACAGAATGTGGATCAATGTCACACATTCACCCCAGTCCAAAGATCTGGGCCCAAATCCATCGTTTTTCCACTCCACACCACCCTGGGTTAGACAATGGCGATATGCAAATCAGCGCTGACCCTGTGCCCCATGTCAAGTTAGCCGGGCTGAAGAGAGGTGTTACCTCGAAACCGGTCCGGTCCTCGGATGCTTGATTCCGGTCTGGGAAAGATATGGCTGTTGTAGTTCGGACTGGACTGTTCCCATGGGGCAACAGGGTCAGAGCTGATTTGCATAAAGCCATTATCTGACCCAGGGTGGTGTGGAGTGCAAAAAAACGATGGATTTGGGCCCAGATCTTTTGACTGGGGGAGTGTGTGACATTGATCCACATTCAGTCCATCACTTGTTGTTTTTTGCAATTGCCGCCCTAAGTGCGCTGGGGATGCCCAGACGTGGGTCCCAGGCACTCCACACCACTTGGAGTCAAGCTAGCCGGGCTGAAGAGAGGTGTTACCTCGAAACCGGTCCGGTCCTCGGATGCTTGATTCCGGTCTGGGAAAGATATGGCTGTTGTAGTTCGGACTGGACTGTTCCCATGGGGCAACAGGGTCAGAGCTGATTTGCATAAAGCCATTATCTGACCCAGGGTGGTGTGGAGTGCAAAAAAACGATGGATTTGGGCCCAGATCTTTTGACTGGGGGAGTGTGTGACATTGATCCACATTCAGTCCATCACTTGTTGTTTTTTGCAATTGCCGCCCTAAGTGCGCTGGGGATGCCCAGACGTGGGTCCCAGGCACTCCACACCACTTGGAGTCAAGCTAGCCGGGCTGAAGAGAGGTGTTACCTCGAAACCGGTCCGGTCCTCGGATGCTTGATTCCGGTCTGGGAAAGATATGGCTGTTGTAGTTCGGACTGGACTGTTCCCATGGGGCAACAGGGTCAGAGCTGATTTGCATAAAGCCATTATCTGACCCAGGGTGGTGTGGAGTGCAAAAAAACGATGGATTTGGGCCCAGATCTTTTGACTGGGGGAGTGTGTGACATTGATCCACATTCAGTCCATCACTTGTTGTTTTTTGCAATTGCCGCCCTAAGTGCGCTGGGGATGCCCAGACGTGGGTCCCAGGCACTCCACACCACTTGGAGTCAAGCTAGCCGGGCTGAAGAGAGGTGTTACCTCGAAACCGGTCCGGTCCTCGGATGCTTGATTCCGGTCTGGGAAAGATATGGCTGTTGTAGTTCGGACTGGACTGTTCCCATGGGGCAACAGGGTCAGAGCTGATTTGCATAAAGCCATTATCTGACCCAGGGTGGTGTGGAGTGCAAAAAAAACGATGGATTTGGGCCCAGATCTTTTGACTGGGGGAGTGTGTGACATTGATCCACATTCAGTCCATCACTTGTTGTTTTTTGCAATTGCCGCCCTAAGTGCGCTGGGGATGCCCAGACGTGGGTCCCAGGCACTCCACACCACTTGGAGTCAAGCTAGCCGGGCTGAAGAGAGGTGTTACCTCGAAACCGGTCCGGTCCTCGGATGCTTGATTCCGGTCTGGGAAAGATATGGCTGTTGTAGTTCGGACTGGACTGTTCCCATGGGGCAACAGGGTCAGAGCTGATTTGCATAAAGCCATTATCTGACCCAGGGTGGTGTGGAGTGCAAAAAAACGATGGATTTGGGCCCAGATCTTTTGACTGGGGGAGTGTGTGACATTGATCCACATTCAGTCCATCACTTGTTGTTTTTTGCAATTGCCGCCCTAAGTGCGCTGGGGATGCCCAGACGTGGGTCCCAGGCACTCCACACCACTTGGAGTCAAGCTAGCCGGGCTGAAGAGAGGTGTTACCTCGAAACCGGTCCGGTCCTCGGATGCTTGATTCCGGTCTGGGAAAGATATGGCTGTTGTAGTTCGGACTGGACTGTTCCCATGGGGCAACAGGGTCAGAGCTGATTTGCATAAAGCCATTATCTGACCCAGGGTGGTGTGGAGTGCAAAAAAAACGATGGATTTGGGCCCAGATCTTTTGACTGGGGGAGTGTGTGACATTGATCCACATTCAGTCCATCACTTGTTGTTTTTTGCAATTGCCGCCCTAAGTGCGCTGGGGATGCCCAGACGTGGGTCCCAGGCACTCCACACCACTTGGAGTCAAGCTAGCCGGGCTGAAGAGAGGTGTTACCTCGAAACCGGTCCGGTCCTCGGATGCTTGATTCCGGTCTGGGAAAGATATGGCTGTTGTAGTTCGGACTGGACTGTTCCCATGGGGCAACAGGGTCAGAGCTGATTTGCATAAAGCCATTATCTGACCCAGGGTGGTGTGGAGTGCAAAAAAACGATGGATTTGGGCCCAGATCTTTTGACTGGGGGAGTGTGTGACATTGATCCACATTCAGTCCATCACTTGTTGTTTTTTGCAAAAACACAGGGGGTAACACAAATTATATGTAACATACCCCGGACCACCCACAGGCAATTGATAGTATCCTTTATTACCACACATGAAGTATGTATTGTGCGACGACGTAAAACTACTGTTATTAGCACCTTCAATAGTTAATGTAGAAATACATTCACTCCGTCCTACGGAATTCTCCCAACACTGCCAAAACATAAATCTGCTTTAGCTCTAGTTACAGAAATTCCAAAGGGTCCAGTGTTTTTCATATTCCTTATATTTGTAAAGACATACGGTGTCGAAATATTGTTCGGTTCGTACTCTTCCCTTTCCCATTTAGTCCCTTTAGCTTGAGGATAACCATCTTCATCTTGGTAGCATTCTTTATTTAACCGAAAAATGATTCCACCTACTGAGGGCTTTCCGAAAGCAAACAAAAGAGCATACCAAGCTTGACATGAACCGTTATGGGAAAACGGTGGAGGAATAAAAGGCCTTCCTCCTTTCTTTTGGTGTGCAGGTATCATCCCACACACCCAACAATTGGTAGTATTCGTGGCATTGTGTGCATGATCTAACATCTGGATGAATGTGTTATTCAGGTAGGATTGACGATGCTTCTGCTCATGATAGGGAAGCGTATAATAATGATGTTCCACTGGAGCTGTAGTAGTGGCAACGAAAAGCTGTCGAGCAGGAACCACTTTCTCAACAAACCAGGTGATTATTGCCATAACTACCAGGGCAACAACAAACCCTACAGAACAAATAATTATTTTGTTATTCATTTCAGCAACAGTGATGATTGATCTTTCTAAAAACTTGTTGAAAACAATTGATGGAGCTCTTCTCCCTGGGCAGCCGTTGATTTCTTCACCACGGGCCAAGACGGGTGTCACTACACTAATGCAGGGCTGATCCCCCACTTGCCACATTGGCTCTCCGTTTCACAAACCCAGGGCGGTAGCTCAACCAGTCTCGTTCAACACTGCAGATTCTTTCCTCGGTCTCAAGTGGTATCGCGATGCTCCAGGAATCGTGTGGTCCGGGAAGGCTTCCGCAGATTCGTCAGGTGAGATAGCTTGACCTTTCTCCGTCTCCAGAATCTCTCGATGGTGGGTCAGCGCAGCAGGTTCTACCAAGGCAGGCGACACACGCTTGCAATGTGTGCTGTGGACCCAGTTCTTTTTGTTCGTCAATCGAACTGCTGTCCTTGTAGCCAAAAGCACCTGCTCCGGACCTCGTCAAATTGGTTCCAAGCTGTTCGATTTGTCGATGACCTTGACCATCACATAGTCACCGGGACGGAGTTCATGGGCCTCACCTGTAGATATGTCAGGAAGAGCTTCTCAAACCTGTTAGAGATCAAATTGTCGGTTAACTGGGCAAAATAATCATTCAACAGTACATAAGGTACATCATGTATGGGGCGTTGCTTAGGAACTCCCCAAATACCACCTCATACGGGATAGGACCTGATTGTGAGTGTGGCACTGATCTTATGGATAATAATGCCAAAGGTAGTGCATCTGGCCACTTTAGGGACATGGAAGCCAGTTTTTTTGCCAGCTTCATTTTTAAAGTAGCGTTATACCGTTCCACCAATCCTGCTGATTGCGGGTGGAAGACTGTATGGAAATTCTGTTTGATCCCTAACCCTTTCAGGACATACTCAACAACTTGCTCATAAAATGAGGTCCGTTGTCACTCCACAAAAGCTTACAAACACCATACCTAGGAAAACACTCCTTTAGAAGCACCTTTGCTGTGGTGAGAGCAGTATTATCCTTTGTAGGGTATGCCTCCATCCATTTACTGAAGGCACATACCACCACTAGGACATATTTTAGATGATTACAGCGTTCAAGTTGGATGTAAACCATCTGCAAGACTTCAAAAGGTGTGGTTGGTGTAGCAAACCCTCCTGTAGGAGTCTGTGTCCCTTTTCCAGGATTATACTGCCAACAGATTAAACAGGACTGTACCACTCTTTTAGCTGTGTTGGCAATTTCAGGATGCTCCCAAACTTGTGTAAGCAATTTAGTTATTGCTAGAGCTCCAACATGTGCCAGCCCATGTGCCATTTGAACCATAGGTTGTAAATAGGCTGCAGGCAATTTCCACTTATTCATTTCTTTGTTACGCCAACAACCCTCATCGTCTAACATTCCTTCTTTAGACCATTGCTCAAGTTCTTCCACAGCGGCAGATCTCTGTATATCCAATACTTCCTCTCTAGCATCATACCAACGCTCAGCTTGAGACTTCACTACGTACATGGAAGTAGTGTTTCACTGCATCACAGTTTCACGAGCTACCCGATCTGCAAAGGCATTGCCTTGTCCTATTTTGTCAATGATTTTCTTGTGTGTGCTACAGTTCATAATGGCAACTTTCTTCGGGTATATAAGTGCAGTCAAGAGATTATGCACTAAGTCTCCGTGCATTATCTGCATCCCATGGGATGTAAGAAAACCTCTTTCCTTCCAGAGTAGGCCAAAATCAGGAACCACTCCAAAAGCATAGCGGCTATCCATGTAAATGTTCACACACAAGTCAGTGCTAAGTTAACACGCTCATGTCAAAGCTATTAGTTCAGCTGCTTGAGCCGACTTCTGAGGTATGCGACCTGTTTCCACTACTGTCTCAAGCGTGGTGATTACATAAGCAGTTGAAGTCGTACCATCTGGTAACTTCAGAGAGGGCCCATCAACCCACAGTTCCCCATCTACATCTGGAAGGGGCGTGTCTTGCAAATCGAAGCGACCCTTTGTCTGTTGCTCAGTAAGGAATATACAATCGTGAGGTTCCTTTGACTGGGACTGAGTCACAGGATATGGCAACAAAGTGGCTGGGTTCAGTGTCGCGCACCTCTTCAAGGTAATATGAGGTGCTAACAGTATCAATTAGTATCCTTGTCAAACGAGCACTAGTTAAGTGTTGTGTCTTAGTCTGATTCAAAAGGGCATCTACTGCATGGGGAACTAGCACCAACAGTTTGTGTGACAAAATTATCCCTTCACTCTGACATTTGGACACAGCTGTTGCTGCAACTGAACGGAAACATCCAGGCAACGCGCGAGCAACAGGATCAAGAACTGCAGAAAACTATGCATAGGGATGCTGCTTGTCACCGTTTGTCTGTACTAAAACTGACAATGGACATCCATCTTTCTCGCGTACATAGAGTGTAAAGGCCTTCATGTAATCTGGTGTGCCTAACATTGGTGCAGAGCAAAGACCTTGTCTTAACTGACGAAAAGCATTTTGACATTCATCTGTCCATGGAAGGGGAATCGGAGTGTTCTTAGTCAAAAGTACTAGCAGAGGTTTAACAATGTGTGAAAAACCCAATATCCATTGCCTACAAAACTAAATCAAACCAATGAATGCACGGACATCTTTCTGTGTGGAAGGTACTGGGGTGTCTAAAATTGCTTGAATACGATCTGGTGTCAGTGCACGGCCCTCCTTAGACAGAAGGTGTCTTAAATAGGTCACCTTCAGTCTACAATATTGCAATTTCTTCCGTGATACTTTATGGTGGTGTGTAGCAAGAAAAGAAAGCAAGGACAAGGTACATTTTTCACACTGCTCAGGTGTATCAGCTGCCAACAAGATGTCATCGACATATTTTATGAGAGCCACTCCTTCAGGCAAAGTAAAGGAATCAAGCTGTCACTTCAATGCTTGACTGTAAATGCTAGGACTCTCAGTATAGCCTTGAGGAACTCTACAAAATCTAAACGGTCGGTTATTCAAAGTGAAACCGAACAAATATCGACTTGCAGGATGAATAGGGATCGAAAAGAAAGCGTTCTTCAAGTCTATAACAGAGAATGTAGTTGCTGTCGGAAGAACCAAAGTAAGTAGTGTCGTTATGTCAGAAACCTCAAGGTACTGCGGTACTACAATCTTGTTTACTTCTCTCAAGTGGATGTATGACGTTACAACGCAGGCTATTACAACGCCTGCCTTTACAACGCGGTTTTTACATCGCAAACCTTTACAACACATAGCGCTTAGAGGTGCTGGATAGTGGTAAGTGTAATTTTCTATTCCAACTCCAGTCCCCGTGGACACTAGGGAAGGTAATGGATAGAAAATTAAACTTATTCCTTATCCTAGAGCGCCCCCCAGCGCAATGCGTTGTAATGGTTTGCATTGTAATGACCGCGTTGTAATGGTAGTGCGTTGTAAAAGTTTCGTTGTAAGTGATGTTTACCCTCTCAAGTCAATGAGAAATCTATAAATCTTAGTGTCAGTATCTTTTTTCAAAATGGGAAGAATCGGACTATTGCAAACATACCACTCCACAACCCCCACTTTAATCAAATTGTGAACAATACGTGTAAGTGCTTCTTCTCCTTCTTTGCAAATTTTATACTGAGGCGGTCTTGGCAAAGAAGCACCCTCCTTGACACTAATATGCACGGGCGGAATAGCCATATTCCCTACATCGGTGTCTGAAGTAGCCCACAAAGCACTAGGGAGTGAGGCTAGTGCAATGTCTTCTTTAAAAATACAAGATCTCTCAATCACAGGGTAGTTGTCATTCAAAATAACCTGTATTCCTTCCGGAGAACATCGTATCGTAGCCCTGAAATATTTAAGCATATCAAGACCCACAATATTGTCTGGTGTGTTTGGAGAAAGGAAAACGGACATGGAGTAGTAAACTTATCAACATGAAATGCGAGTGGAGGTGACAATGGGCTAAGGGAAGGTGTTCCATCGAAACCTATCGATGTAATGGTTAAGCCAGACAGGGGAGCCCTTGGAACCAGTTGTTTAGACAAGGCGCTACGAGTAGCTCCTGTATCAACCAGAAACTGATCAGTAGAACCCAAAACATGTGCTGTAACATAGGGACCCCTCAGTTCTACTGGAACTTCAACTGATTCCTTACCCCATCCTAGGCAATCCTATGCATAAGCAGAATCTTGTAAATCAGACAGCACATAGTGGGAAATTTGATATTGGTTCCTTATATCAAAAGTGTTGAACCCATCCTGCCCACGTGTATTAGCATCAAACCTAGCGCGATCATTCGTGCTTCCTCTAGGCCCTGAATAGCCTGAGCGATTTCTCATTTGTCCCCGACCACATGGACACTGCTGAGTATGCAGCACTGAACAATCAGAAAGCCAATGTCAAAATTTCTTGCAGTACGCACACTGGTCAACAGATAAATTCGAACGAGTATAAGAAGGAAACGATGAACCATAAGATCCACGTCCGCCTCTATCATTACCACTAGAAGGCGGTCCATATGCTTGAGCTAACATAACCTTTGTTTTCAACTCTTTAGATTTTTTATCCTCATTATTTTTAGCTTCTAATTCTTGTCGCTCATAATACTGAGCCATGGTTAGGAGAGAAACCGGAGAAGAGGTAGTCCATGAACTCTCACTGGCCTTTAGGCGACTAGCTATTCCTGGCAAAAGGTTTGCAACATATTTATCGACAACAGATGCCTACCGTGTCATCTCTTAATGACTGGACATTAAAATCGTGGAATGCATCTTCAAAGCGTGTAAAGAAATTCATCTGCCTTTTGTTTACACAACGCTAATACAGTCCAATCTATCTTTTTAGGGGGAATGATCGTCTTTAACTTAACTAATATAGCTGCCGGAAGGTCTAAAATTAACTGACACGGTTTCTGTGCAGATTCTCTATCCTCATCTAACTGCTCTAATTCTTTCCATAATGCTCCAAATGTCGCATGGTCATCAACTTTACGCACAGTTCTCCACATATCAGGCGGTAATATTAATCCAAAAAACAAATCAATAGCAGGCAAAGTCATAGTACAAGAACTAATTGCACCCTCAACTTACTCATAAAAGGCTGCTGGATCATTTCACGGGTCAGGCAATGCATTTTTAAGGGCCATAACATCTGCTCTATTCCAAGGAGTGTAAACCCAATTATAAATAAAATACCATTTAGCATATACAGAAGTCTTATCATCATTTGTACCCGTTCCCTTAGGAGGAACATATAAAGGCGCGCCTTCCCGCATGGGTTTCACAATAATGACAAAATTCTTATCTGTTTCAAGAGTAGAAGTTCATGCCATGCTGATCTGAGATGTTGGTGCAGCTGCGTCTGCTGCCTTTTTCTCCTCTCGCAAACGGGCTGCTTCAACACGCAGTTTAATCAAGCGTCTGATTGTGTCAGCCACCTGGGAGAAGACAAAAAGACCGTCACATAATCGTTTACAATCATCTGCTACATCATTGGGCTCTATATCTACCGAATGTTTACTAAATCGTTTAATAACCTCTGCAGCAAATACCTCAGTAAAATATATCTGCTCCCTTTCCTGCCAACTTTTTATACTATCTAGAAGTTCAGAAGAAGTAGTAGTACTTTGAACGGCTTTACGCGCAGCAGATCTAATCTGAGACGCACGTTCAGCAGATAACATTGAGCGAGTTTCTCTAGCTTTGTCCTGGTCTGTAGAAGAGTCCTCATCTGACTTATAAGGAGCAGAAGGAAGAGTATATGGAGGTGGACAACAATCTAATAAGAGAGAGTCATCTTGGGGTTTATTAAGAATAGGATAAAGAGGTCTACGAACAGCGTATTGGCCATTTACCTGTAAATAACGCTCCTTATCTTCCCTCTCTTTAATTTCTTTAATTTCAATATTTTTCATTTCCAATGCTTTCGCATGGATACTCTTTTGCTGTTCTTTTTCAATCAAGGCTTGCTCACGCTTCATTCGTTTACGCACTTCTTTCTCCCACATTCGTACACAGTCAAACATATCTTGCCTAGCCTTTCGCTTAAACATCCGTTGCTCCACATACTGAATCTTTTGCAAATCAAATGACCCATGCATAGGCCAATGCAACTCAGGATCTTTGCTAGTATATTTATTCCATAACGTGCTGTACATTATGGAATAAATACTATACTTAACATACATGTCCCTATTAGGCGTCCCCTCCGGGGGGGCTGGTTGTGCTTCGTCGAGTCTCAAATTGGCACCACTACAAAAGCAACACATCCTACGAAGTGTGCTGGAAACAGGCATGCCACAAATAGTGCAAAATATGCAGAATTATAATCAAAAGTAGCGCTTCAGGTATTCTTCGTATGTTGCACTGTTCAAACAATTTTAAATAGAGAAAAATCTCCTCGTTACCTGCCCATATGTATTGCAACACATATATATATTTATCAAACGAGATTCAATATTGGCCAATCATACAAACAAAGCTGCAGTAAGAGTTACTAAACTACCTTACCAATCAAAGGCGACAAACCAACAGCAAGTGCAGCAGAACGGCTTTTACCAATCAAATGGTGTCTAGGTTCCAACTGCCAAGTTCTCAAATCGACCAAATGGTCACTGCACGGCGAATCAACAGAAGAGATCTCAGTCGAGGACCGGCATCACCTGGATGGTCAGATCAGAAAGAAAGGAAAAATGCCGTGGGTTCCAAGACTCGGTACTCCTCAGGCAGCGATCGCGTCCAAAGCGAGATTCCAATCCTTCGTCTCGACCAGTCCGACTCGCCGATGAGCCCCGCATTAGAAGCGCCAATTTGTGGTGGTGAGCCTCAGCAAGGCCTACCAGTGCTGGAGTTCTCCCTTCTCTGCACAGGGTCCTCAGACCGATAGAAAGAAGTTGGCACAGAAGCTGGAATAGAAAAGACAGAGTTCATTAAACCTCATGAGGTGGAACTACATTCACACAACACCCTTCGGTAGTGTATGAGGTAGCACATTGTCTGGAAGGAACTTGGTCCTTTTATACCCACACAGGGGCTCAAATGAGGGCGGTACAAGGTACAGACTGCTGGTTTCAAATACATATAAGGTCATACAGAGAGTGTGCTGGCAACAAGTGGGAGGGGTTGACAGTTAGCTAATTCTGGTGGACACATCCTGACAGTTACAAGTTGGGGTCAGCTGTAAGCCCAACTGAGCTTGTGCAAAGCAGAAGAGGCTAAATACATCTTGTCTCCAGACAGACTTCAAGAGCAGTTAACATGAAGGTAGGACAGAGCACATGGCGAGCACATGGCAAACAAAATGGCCAATAGAAATACAAAATGGATCCTGTAAAATGGACAAGAAAGTCTCTAAATACAAGATGTCTTCTGCTAATGCTTAACCTAATCATTGCTGAATTACAACACCTGCGCTGTCAACATGTCATCCAGGAGGGATTTCTAAAACAATTAATAAGTAGTACAGGGGAAGCCTTTGAGATCTGTCTAGACCAGGGGTCTCCAACCGCTCGATCGCAAGCTACTGGTAGCTCGCCGAACCCCCATCAGTAGCTCGCGCTTCGCATCTCAATTTTGTAGCCTGTTGTTGTTATTTATTGTTCTTAAGCCTTTTTTCATGGGCGCTACCTGCCATCACCAAAGCCAGCTGCTCTGATTGGCCTAACTGAGCTCAGCTGTGGCGGGGCAGGGCAAAGATGATGACACTATTGCTTAACTGGTTACCTCGCCACCTGCCTTTCACCGCAGTCTTGATTGTGCGACACGTGTGCCGGAGCAAGCAACAGGCGGGTCGGATCGGAGGAGCAGGTCCCGTAAAGCCTGCATTGTGCAACGGGTGTGCCGGAGCAAGCACCAGGTGGATCGAATCGGAGAAGCAGGTCTGCTATCATGCAGGTGGCGCAAGCAGTATTGAACTGCTAGGAACCCGCACCACCTGCTTTTTCTGTCTGGATTCGGAATATATTTCATCAGGAGCAGATCAAACGGTAAGCGCTGGCCTGGCACTGTTCTCTAGACTGTAGCTGCAATGTGCGCCTTCTATACTTAACTGCTGGTATGCCGTGGGCTCTTGAAATACTGGAAATGCCTTTTTCTCCCGCTTTCCAGCTCTGGGTAATAAATCAGGAGAACCAGTGTGTTGCCAAGTTTCAGTTTCCTTTACCAAAGGCACAAGAATCGAAAGCTCTTCCGGTCTACACTCCTTAAAAAATGTAATTAAGGACCCGAAATCTAAGCATGCATAGTATTGTTCGTTCCCGGGTGACGGGAAATGCATGACGGAGCACTGAGCAGGTAGCACTGGATGTGATGGTCTCGAGTGTAAAGTGGTGTTTGTTGTTCCTTTTCCCAGTTTAGCCGGTCCAGTTTTCTGTACTTTGTGGCGGTTGCAAGTTTTACCACTTCTCTTTTTTCGAGCAAAGTTTTTCCACCCGACTTGCAGGATAAGTTTCACTTCATAAGCCACATAGTTTTCTCTGAAAAGTTGGTTGTGCGGTGTTACTAAAACGGCAAAGTGAAAAAATAATGTAGGTACATTTGCAAAGCGGTCCACATGATTGTGAAAGGTCGCAAAAGAAAAGCTTTGCAAGCTCATAATTGCAAGGTGCTCCCTGAACTCAGGTGCATATCCTTGATAAAATACTGCAGGGGGACAGGAAGTGTAACAATGGTATTTGTGAGTGCATCGTTTTTGCTGTGCTTTAAAGTGCTACTAGCAACATGTAATTTGAGGTGTGCAGTGTTGTACGGAGTCCCTGATTGGTGCATGCTGTGCAGACCCACCCATAGTCTCATGGACAGTAGTTCACAAGTTAGCTCAATTACCACGCCCTTCAACCGATGCTTCCTCAGTGCTGACCTCTGGTCTACAATCAGCCTTTCATTCAGGTTGTATAAAGGGAAGGGTATTGGATGCAAGCTACAGAGATTAAGAGGGTTCTTCAAGCCCCTGTTAGTAACGGTTCCTGTTGTCGTAACCCAGCGAGAGCTCTACTAGGGGTAACAAAGCACAGCAGCTGCCACCCAGGCGCAGCCTCGTTTTACCCATATCATGCCAAATTCATCTGCCTCTTCATTGCTGGCGCCCACCAGTGACCATTATCCCAGATCACTGCCTACAAACCCTTCTGTACCTCCTCAGAGTTAAAGGTAGCTGCCCTCCTGACACTTTTTCACCAGAAGACACTCTCTCCAGCGTAAGGCTTGCTTAAGGCCTGCTGTATCACCGTGCACCTTCAAACATGTCCTCACGCCACACATTCTTCAGAATGACGTCTCATCTATCCTCTCCCCATGATTCTCACCTGATCAGAAAGGGACTGGGGCTGGGCAATATCAATGTGCGTTATGAGGAGAAAAACTACTTTCAAAACCTTGTTCATTACGGGGAGCATCGACTTCGTGGAGGTGATGGTATTTATTTAATTTATATTTGTGGATTTATATATACTGATGAGGCCCAACAAACCATACCAATGCAATGCAAAGTATAACATTTAAACTTTACAAAAAAGAGAGTATGTTGAGGTTTAACTTTTGCAGTGTGTGAACAAGTTGATCGAAAATCACAAAAGGAGGTCATAGACTTGTGTCTCGCAGTAGTTTGTTATACTTTCCAGGAATGCTTCTAAGCAAGACAAGCTTTTGCTTCAGGTAGCACAACCTGCGGCTGTATGTCACTTCAAAAGAGGGAGTTCGGCCCCTTTTGTTCAAACGACAGTAAGGGCACCAAAGAAAGGCTTAAAATCAACTAAACTGGGCATGGGGCGTCTCTCGAAAAAATGTGCAAGTTGCTTGGCCTTTTAGTAGCTCACGACGATTTTCACTGATCAGAAGTAGCTCTCACTACAGAAAAGGTTGGAGACCCCTGGTCTAGACGATACCTCACACCCAAAAGCCATTATTAAAGCCTTTTTAGCAATCATGCAGGGGGTAAAGGAGAGTCTCCTTGTTTCTAGGAAACATAGACAGAAGATAAAAGGTTTGTTTTATTCATCTTGCTAGAGGCTAAACAATGCATTACATAAAACCCTGAGATGCATACCTAAGGTCCAGTCCTGTAAACTAGCTTATAAACAGGCTGTGAAACAAAGGACACTGCGGTTAAGAAATGAAAGGATGTATGACATTACAACGCAGGCTGTTACAACGCCTGCCTTTACAACGCGGTTTTTTCATCGCAGTCCATTACAACGCATAGTGCTTTTGGGTGATGGATAGTGAATAGTTTAATTTACTATTCCAACTCCAGTCCCCGTGGGCACTAGGGAAGGTTATTGGATAGTAAATTAACCTATTCCCTATCCTAGAGCGCCCACCAGCGCAATGCGTTGTAATAGTTTGCGTTGTAATGACCGCGTTGTAATGGGAGTGCGTTGTAAAAGTTTTGTTGTAAAGGTTGTTTACCGAAATGAAACATAGGAAGCAAGCATCAATAATGATAATAACTCGTTCTGGTAGGTAGTTAACTCAGCACCTTTGAGAGCAGATCATGGCCCTGGGATTGAGGTTGCAATACAGGATGACAATTGGATAAAGCATTTCTCCGGCATTTACTCCCTCCCCACCCTTATATCTGAATTCAACCAGTTGCACAAACATAATGTCATAGAAGTCCCAATTCAAACGTCCTCAATTACTCAGTTTAGCCTGGAGGAAGTTAATAGAGCAATAAATACCAGTAAGGGCAGTAAAGCACCTGGACCCAACGCTATCCCAGCTGATCTGTACAAGGCCAGTATTGCCTTATGGGGGCCCTTGTTTACTGTGTTATAAAGGGCATGTTCTAGATTGAGCTTTTTTTTCCTATGGTGGTATCACTATTTGTAACGATCTACAAAAAGGGAGGTCAACATAACCCTGCTTGTCATAGGCCGATCTCCCTGCTTGATTCCTTAGTGAAAATAGCGGGGCGCATAGTCCTGAACAGGTTACAAGAGTTACAAGTGTGGGCAGAATCAAATGGCATTATTTCAGACTGTCAATATGCGTTCCACAGTCCACACTGGGATTGGGACAATATAACCAGGTCTCAACCTAAGTATGTTATTAGAAAAATACACTAAGATCAAAGGAGGGAAGACATTTCTGGCATTTGTTGTCCTGTCCTCCGCTTTTGATTGTGTCATTCATTCTAGGTTATGAACAATTATGTCCAATATAGAGGTGGAGGCAATAATCATTAGCTTTTTGAGAGATCTGTATACAAGATCTAAAGTCAAGGGAAACAGCCATAACATTGCATGCGTTACATTGTATGATTTTACAACAAAGTTGTTACAACAACTGTGTTGTTACAACGTGAGCCATTACATGACAAGTAGTTTCAACTACTTGCTGTAGGGCGCACACTGGTTTTGGATTTACAATCCAACACCTTTCCTGCTGTTGGACAAACCGGAGTAGGAATAGTAAATTATACTATTCCTAAGTCCGGTGCGCATCCAACAGCAAGTTGTTGAAACGACTTGCAATGTAATAGTTTGCATTGTAACCACGCGGTCGTTGTAACAACTGCGTTGTAAAGGCATGCGATGTGACGCATGTGAAGCAAAGGTATGTATTCAAAGCCAAGGTTAAATATGGTATTATGGGAGAATGTACACAGCCCTTCATTGTGGCATGAGTGGTAAGATAGGGCTGTCTGCTATCCTGATTTCTTTTCTCACTATACATAAACAATGTAGAGGCGGTGTTGACCTCACAATCTAAAGGGCTTCTTCAGGTGGGACAATGCCCAATACCGGCTCTTCTCTGTGCGTATGATGCCATTCTAATGACCTGCACTCCCCTTGCACTACAGTCCCTACTCAATAGCGTTGTTGAATTTATGAAGGACCTGGGTCTGTTAGTTCATCAATCTAAAACATTCATAATGAAGTCTGGCAGGAAGACAGTTTCCTGTCGAGAAATAAAAATACTAGACACTAACGTTGGTTTCACAAATAGCTTCTCATATCTATGTGTCCTGTTTGACAAAGATGGTCCATGAAATAATGCAATCTCTATTAGGGCTCTATTATGTAGAAATGGTTGTAAGGCCCTTCGAAATTTTGCTTGACGGTTGGGCACAAATCCTACCACAGAGATGCTAATGATATACAAAGCCAAATGCATTAGCATAACTTAATATGGGGCAAGGATCTGGGATACAGCGTTACAATTGGTGGAGAACATGTTTCTGAGATCTCTGCTTGCCACGCCCAAAAGTGCTTCTACTTATGTGCATCTTGCTGAATAGGGGGCCTTGTTTCTTACAGGCCAAATTAGGATGCAACTTATTTTACTCTGGGACAAGGTTTGGACATTCGAATACACAGCTTTAAACCGTGCCATTACTGGGGATTGCCTTAAATCAACTTTTTCAATATGCATTCCATGTCTGACATGCATCCAGCACTTATGTCATGATCTAGGGCACCCAGACTAGTTTGAGAATCATGAATCCATAGTAGTTATCAGCAGAACAAAATAAAAAAATGATTACACTATGCATCTTAGGCTGACTATTGAATTACCAAAGCCCTCGAAAAACCAATTTACATTAACTACCTATGATATGCAACCATATTTGAAAATCGTATTTAGCCCTAGGCACATATTTTTCCTGACTCAATTCAGAATGGACATTTTCCATCACTTGGTTAGTTTCCCTATAACAAATTTTTGATATTTAAATCTAAGTGACTGCCCTTGTGATAGTATGATGGCACAGAACACCACGCATGTTGTACTTTTTAGCAAATTTTATAACAAGTGAAAGAAACGTCACATTTTATAATTTTTAGAGTCATTACAGTTTACATGTCACCCCACCTATCTCTTTTTAACAAACATTGCCTACCGCTGACATTTGCTGTAGCATGTCACGCTTCTTGTGGGCTGTTTTTTACGCTAGAAATCAAATGTCATTGTTGTTATGATTAATTAGGCTTAATAGCTCATTATTTATTCATTGATTTATGATGCACCATTAATTTGTTTTTACAATAAATGCTATAAAATATAACCCTAAATATGTGTAATTCAAGGAATTGTTATTATGAAACACAATAGTGGAATGTATTAAGCTATCAAATATTTGGGTAGGATTGCATTACGGACCCTAAGTTGAGGTTTTTGCATTCCTTCCCCTATAGTTTTCTTCTGTTTTAATTCTCTGAATGTGTAATTCTATTGTGCGAATTTTATAAATGGGGGGTGTCAGAACCTGAAGATCATCCAAATGAATTGATTTTAAAATGTATTCGAGAACTCATTTTGGCTATAACTGGAGGGCGTCAGGGTCTGACAATTATTCAAACTATTTGATTGTAAAATGTACTGTCAAAATGAAGGCGAATAATAGCCTATTTTTCAACCTATTTTTGTATTATACTTTTATGGTCTAATTTATTTAGATTGAATAAAGTTGCTACTGATTGAGTATTAATTTAATTCACTATAATTCAATTTTAAATATGTTATATTGAATGAAGTACTATTTTTTTGCATTTAATATCAGCATAACTAGTTATGTGTTTATAGAAAATTAAGTCATTATTTTTAAATTGGCATACAATAAAAATTATTAGTAATTAATGTTTGATTGTTTTAGATATGCATAGATAGAATATTTGATATATTATTAACGTGAAATGAATTTACAACTAAAGTAGTAATACAATTACAGAAATTAGTAATTTTAATGATTACTAAATGCTGTATTTTAAGTCAAATCATTTTAGCTATGAGTGTAGATGTTCATTTAAATAGTGAATTCTAAACAAATTCCTAATAGTAGTTGGGTTGAAGTTAGGATAGTAAATCAGCATTTGTTAAAATTAAACTCTTAGTTAGTTGAGAGTTAAACTACTATTTATGAACTTCCCAAAATTAAACACGTCCACCAATGGCAGCTGGATTGAAGTGATAATAGTAAACCTGCACTTCCCAAAATTAAACATTTTCCCTAAAATATATTTAGGTTGTGGTGAGAATGACAAATCTGAAAGCTTAAAAAATAAACACTTTCCCAAATGTTAGTTGGGTTGGGATGAGATTAGTAAATCAATATTTCCTGAAATTATTAATTGTCCCCCATGGAAGTTAGCTTGGTGTTATAATAGCAAATTTAAACATACTGAAATCAAACACTTTCCCCAATGATTGCTTGTGCAAGAGTTAGTATAGTGTGAATGGACTCCACAAAAATAAACACTTTCCCTATGGGTGGTTGGGTTGGAGAAAGAATAGTACATTTGCACTCTCCAAAATTAGAGTAATAAATCTGAAACCCCCAAATCAAAAAATAGTTCCATGCGCCTAAAATCCAATGAATCCCTTAATGGTTCCTTATTTCGAGTTCCAATAGTTATCTACAGAATTTGAATTTAAAGGATCTGCTGATGGTTCTGTGTTTAGGTTCAAATATGTGGTTTGTTTAAAGTTAGTGCTCCTACGTTTTGATGTCTGACCATATTTACATTTATAATCCTTTGTATTTTTTGCGTTAAACGTTTATGTTACAAATTCCTACTTTATTTATTTTAAATCATCCATATATATAAAAACGAATGTATGTCTGTATGTCTGTCTGTCTGTCTGTTTGTCCATTATGCATTACTACACCATTCATCCAATCGCCATGAAACTTTGGGAAGCTGTTGAGTACACTCCCGCAAAGGTTTCTGGCATGGAAGCTGTTCGAATACAAACTGAACAAGCCCGTTCTTCTCAAATGAACAACCATCGAGAATCGCTCCGAAGGTGAATTCCTCTAATGTAACCCGGCCCTCCTCGAGCGCAGCTACGCGCGTTGAGGGGGCCGGAGAAGCTGCCCAAACATGTCGAATCAGTCTTCGTTTTGCCGAGATGGATTGTTGGCAAGACGGTGCGGGATCGGGAATGAACCCGAGTCGTAATGGGGGCGCAAGGTATGAGCGTGTAAGCGCTGTGCTCTCGTGCTCGCGTTCAAAAGTATACCAAATGCGATGAGGCCTAATCCGGTTCGAAATAGAACCGGAGGGGAAGTAGTCTAGGGTGAAAGACACAGGGGCCAATATCGAGTGTGAGACACAAGTATCATTAGAAAACGTACACAAACCAGAGAAAAAAGTTAAAATTTCACCTTAAAAGGCCATTCAGAGGTAATCCGAAGATATAGGCTGTTAGACCTGTCTGCTTCTGGGGAGACTCTAACCATTATAATTTATTTTTGTCCCCCTTAGCCTCCCAGAGTTTCTATTTTTTATTTTTACATATGTCCATCAGGATTTTTCAATGCTGTCAGGGGGCTAGGTGTTCCTTGGCGATGACGCCATTTTTCCCTCATAACCTGTGAGGCCTAGTCACCCCCTTGAAAATCTAGGGATCTCCAGAGACCTAAAATGGTGTCCACCAACTGCCATAACGGACACAACTGGAGGACAGGTCCATAGGATAACATTAGGGAACTTTCTGGAATTGACTAGAGACTTCTGCAGGTCTCAGGCCACCCTATATAAGGCCAGTGACCAGCAGCCATTTTGTGCTGACCCCAGAGTAGAGGAGTGAGGCAGTGGTGAGAGGAGGTGGACACACTGAGAGCAGCTAGTTTGTCTCTGAGGCTGACAGTTTCTTCAGAGGATTGTTCCCCCTTCAACCTTTGACCGATCCCTCTCTCTCAAGATAACAACTGCTGATAAAGAAAACGAGCTACTTGAAAAGGAAGACCCTTCTTAATCGGCTCTCCAGTAAAAGCTGACAGGACCTTCCTTCTGAAAATCATTCCCACATCCCCTGCCCAGCGCTGCACCTACCAGGGTGTCGAATCAGTTGTGGACCCCTTGAAGCGCCTTGGTGAGGTTGGGGGACTGTGGAGCCTGTAGCGACCGGAAGAGCGAGTGCCCGATCAGGAGGATACCTTCCCTGGAGCCAGGTGAGGGAAGTGACAGCGTGTGGAGAGCGGCGCTGTGTTAACTGACTGCGGGACCCCGGGGGCACCGGACGCGTCAGTGGAAGCCAGGAAACGCTTCCGCGCATGTCCGTAGCACGTCCGCTATTTAAAGCAGGAGGGGCCTAGGGTCGGGCAGGCCCAGGAGTGCAGCATTCCCCTGTGAGGCGAGGTCCGGCGAGGAACGCGCAGGCGCCGAGGAACAGCGCGACTCGAGAGGCGGAGCCGTCGAGGAGCGACGCGTATGCCCAGGAGTTCAGCGCGACCATCGGGTTGCCTGAGGTGGCGCCGGAAGATTTCCCTGAGCGCCGCGTTAGCGGCGGTAATCCCCCACTCTCGAGCGCTATCTGGAAGAGCCAGCGCTTGAGCAGAAGACTGCCCAGCCAACCCCTAGCGACACACTGAAGCAGTGAATCATCGCGCTGAGCCTAAACCGAGGCCCCCTAGCCTAACGCTGACGGGTGGAAGCGCGCTTGGGCTGAGGAAGTCGGCAAGGTTTCCCCCACGCCAGCAACAGGAAAGCAGCTGGTTGGGGAAGCCCAAGAGGCAGGTGCCATCTGAAGGCCTGTGGACTGTGGCGTATCTGCCACCAAGACAGTAAGGAGAGGGGGGGTTGTGGAAAGAAAGTGCTGGGCACTAGGGAGTAACAGTGAAAAGTTACCTTAACAGTTCCAACAACAAACACGGTGCCTTGACCATTTTAATTCCCTCGAAATCCATACTGTGAGGTAGTAGATAAGGGGATAGAGAGCATAGCCCTGAATGTGATTGAATAACCAGTGAATTGGCAGGTTTTATTGGTGAAGTATTGGTGTCATTGTGCATTAATGTAAAGTAACCCTGCATAGTGTGAAACTAAGGAGATTCACCTAAGTATCCAAAGAGTTACCTTTATTCATGACTGAATCTTTGACAAAAGAATGTGGTTTATTGCCCTTTTTCCACAGCAGGAAGAGTGAAAAGTAATTTCTCAACGCAAAAGTGTAATGTTTACTCCTAAAAGAAATTGATGTTGTATCCTGTATGATTTGAATCCAAAGAGACACATTATTTTTATAAAAGGTAACGGTATTTTTCCAAATAATGGTGTTGTGTCTTCATTTTAGTGGTTCATCACTGAGTTGCTGTGAGTGAGACTTGTAAGTACTTAGCCAACGCCTTGAGTTAGCTGTAGACCACTACTGTGCCAAGCTACCATATGTAGGCTTGGGTAATCTAGGTCCAACATAATTGGTGTTTCAGCGGTGGGATAACGGATTTGTACTTACACTCACTTATTAGTAACGCAGTGCCAACCACGAGACCTCACCTGGAGTTTTCTCCCTGCGGCCCTCCTAATTTACATTTTTGATTTTTCTAAATTTACTTCTGGTGGTGGGTGGAGGTTAACCTCAGGTCACTTCGTGGTTTTCTCCTGTGAGTAATTTTATACCATGGCAAAGCTGGAGGTGAATCTTAAAGAGCTGGAAGCCAATACTGTGGCCCAACTCAGGGATTGGTGTCAGCAGAACGGGGTATTTTTTAATAAAGGAGCCAAGAAAGGAGAGTTGCTGACAAGCATAAGGGCATGGTTAGAAGCTCGTCTAAGGGAGGAACCAGAAACGGAAGTGGGTGATGGGGACACTGTTACTGAGGCTGCATTGCTGAACCAGATGGGGAGAGGGAATCTTCTGACAGGTCCCAGGATACCTTCAAGGGCAAGCAGCAGTGTTTCAGACAGGGGCTTAACCGAAGCCGAGCTGGAAGATAGGAGGGAGGAGAGGAGGTTGAAAATAGAACTAGCCAGGATGGACATGGTGAGGGAGGAAAAGAGGTTGGAGCATGAGCGGACCATCAAGGAGATGGATTTGCAAGCCCTAAACTTACGTACCCCCAAACCAGAGAATGGTGGCAGCGATATCCAGACCAACACCAGGGAACCTAGACCGTACCTACCAAAAGATATTATGGCTTGTTATGTACCCAGTGATGACATTGCTAAGTGGCTAGCCGCCTACGAGGTCTCGCTAAGGGCCCATGGGATTCTGGAAGTCCACTGGGGAGGTGGTTTATACAAATACATGCCCCCCACTGGCAGGGATACTTTGTTGGCTCTTGACCAGAGTGAACAGACCTACTATCCGGCTATGAAATCAGCGCTGCTCAAGAAGTTTGGGTTGACCCCTGAGAAATATAGGCAAAAGTTCCGGGGCAGCTACAAGCTGGGCACGCAAAACTGGGTAGATTTCTTGGACTACTCCAGGAAGGCCCTGGAGGGTTGGGTAAGAGGCAGCGAAGTAGGAGACTATGAGGGACTATATGACCTCATACTCAAGGAACACCTACTCGAGAAGTGTCTTCCCGAACTAAGACAGCATCTGGTGGACAGCAAGCTGACCAGCCCCAGGAAGCTTGCTGAGGAGGCGGACATCTGGGTTAGTACCCGGGTGTCGACTAAGGGGACTGGAGGGAATTCCCAGAAGCAAGGACAGGGCGCCCCCCAGAAGAAAGAGGGAGGGGAAACTAAGAGGGAGTTCTCAAAAGGGCCACAAAATACTTCGCAAGGAAGGGGCAGAGGATTCATCCCCAAGAGTAACCCCCCTCGCAACCCTACCCCTGGCCAAAGCCAGCAGCCAAGGGTTGTTCATTGTTTTGAGTGTGGTGGTGTGGGACACTATAAAGGAGATGTGAGATGCCCAAAAAGACCACCCCCTCCCACTGGAGGAAAAGCCCCGGGAATCACTAGTGTAGTGCTCGGGGAGGAGATGCCTTTGGTTAAGGGAGGGGAGCGGGCGGGTGTCACCTTAGTGTCCCTGGGAGATAAGGAGATGGTTCCCAAGACCCAGCTGCCCTCTAATACTACTAAGTATGAGCAGTGGGTCACCATCAATGGCCGTAGAGGGGAGGCTCTGAGAGACACAGGAGCCAGCATGACTATGGTAAGGAGTCAGCTGGTGTCTCCAGAGCAGGTCATCCCAGATGTACTCCATCCCGCCGTAATGGCTGACGGCAGATTGGGCCACTACCCTGTGGCTGAGGTTCCCTTTGAGTGGGGAGGGGTTGCAGGTCCACTTCGAGTTGCCGTAAGCCCTGCCGTGCCTGTTGACTGCCTGTTAGGGAATGATATGGAGCACAATGCTTGGAGGAGGGTGGAGTACCAGACTCACTCTGAGATGCTGGGACCCCCTGACTGGACTTGTGTCAGCACAAGGTCCGCGACTGCCCGAAGGGGGAGTTCACTGACGCTGGAGCCTGGAACAATGGCCCAGCCGGCTGCCAGAGAGGAGAAGGACAGGAGGCCGGAGGACCCTGCCTCGACATCCCCACCTCGTGAGACCGCCGGGCCACCTGCGGAGGTGGATCTGGAGTCCACAGGGGAGAATGTTGCTTCCCTGGAGAACCTACCCATCCCTACTGAATGGCATGTGGAGGGAGGTCCTTCCCGGGAAGAGTTCTGCAAAGCTCAGAAGGAGTGTCCTACTCTCGAGGGGCTGCGGCAACAGGCCAAAGCCCAGGCAGCAGGGAACATTGTAGGGAGCTACCAGATTTACTGGGAGGATGGACTCCTCTACAGTGAGCCCAAGACACCTGGACATGGTTCAACCAGGGCCTTAGTGGTCCCTCAATGCTTTAGAGCCTTTTTACTGGAACTGGCTCATGAGATACCATTGGCAGGACACCTAGGACAGGACAAGACCTTTGCCCGGCTTGTCCCCCATTTCTACTGGCCACGAATGAAAGTGGCGTCGGATACATATTGTCGGACGTGTGTGTCTTGCCAAGCCAGTGGGAAAACTGGGGTGAAGCTAAAAGCTCCCCTGGAACCACTACCTGTCGTTAGCACCCCCTTTGAGAGGGTGGGCATCGACATTGTAGGGCCATTGGATCCACCAACTTCAGCTGGACACCGGTTCATACTGGTTTTGGTGGATCATGCCACACGGTACCCAGAGGCAATACCTCTGAGGACCATCACCGCACCTGCAGTGGCAAGGGCCCTGATGGGGATCTTCACCAGAGTGGGTTTCCCCAAGGAGGTCGTTTCCGACAGGGGGACTAACTTCCTTTCAGCATACATGCGGGCTATGTGGAAGGAGTGCGGCGTTACCTATCGGTTTACCACTCCTTATCACCCACAAACCAATGGTCTTGTGGAAAGGTTTAACAAAACCTTGAAAGGTATGATACGGAGTCTACCTGAGAGCCTACGGAGGAAATGGGACATCCTCCTACCCTGTCTCTTGTTTTCCTACAGGGAAGTGCCACAGAAGGGAGTGGGCTTCAGCCCCTTCGAACTTTTGTATGGGCACCCTGTAAGGGGACCTCTCAGCCTGGTGAAAGACGGATGGGAACAGACTCCCAGGAAGCTTCCCCAGGACGTGGTGAGCTACATGCTGGCCTTCCGGAGCCAAATGGCTAAGTTGTGGAAGCAGGCTTCAGACAACTTGGAGGCCAGCCAAGCAGTTATGAAAGAGTGGTATGACCACAACGCTCACCCAGTGGAACTGGAGCCTGGACAGAAAGTGTGGGTAATGGAACCTGGAGAGCTAAATGCCCTCCAGGACCGTTGGACAGGCCCCTTTGAGGTTTTGGAGAAAAAGGGGAAGTCCACCTATTTGGTGGATCTTAAGACCCCGAGGCAGCCCCTCAGGGTGCTGCATGCCAATCGTCTCAAGCCACATCATGAGAGGCCCGAGGTTGTCTTAATGCTGGTAACCGATGGAGCAGAGGAAGAAGAAAGTGAACCTCTCCCTGATCTTCTCTCGTACAAAGAAAAAGATGGGTCAGTGGAGGGAGTGATTTTCTCGCCATCCCTGACTTCTGAACAGCAAAGTGATTGCCGCCAGATCCTGGAGCAATTTTCTCCCCTGTTCTCCCTTGTCCCAGGTAGGACCCACCTGTGTACCCATGACGTGGACACAGGAGACAGCCCACCTGTGAAATCTAAAATCTACCGGCTGTCGGACAAGGTGAAGGCCAACATCAAAAGTGAAGTCGCCAAGATGCTGGAGTTAGGGGTGATTGAACCTTCTGGTAGCCCTTGGTCTAGCCCGGTGGTTTTGGTACCAAAAGCTGCCCCACCAGGCACCACACCTGAATTGAGATTCTGTGTGGACTACCGAGGCTTGAATTCAGTAACCAAAACTGACGCACATTCCATCCCACGGGCGGATGAGCTTATTGACCGGCTGGGAGCTGCTCAATACTTAAGTACCTTTGACCTAACTTCAGGGTACTGGCAGATTTCCCTTACTGAGGAGGCGAAGGAAAGGTCAGCCTTCTCTACACCTCAGGGACACTACCAATTTCGTGTGATGCCCTTTGGGCTTAAGAATGCCCCTGCCACTTTTCAGCGGCTGGTGAACAGGGTCCTTTCGGGAATGGAAGCTTTTTCTGCTGCATACCTGGACGACATTGCTGTCTTCAGTAGCAGCTGGGAGGACCATTTGCAGCACCTGCAAGCTGTTCTTCATGCCCTGCAACAGGCTGGCTTGACCATCAAGGCCAGCAAGTGTCAGATTGGACAGGGGTCGGTGGTGTACCTAGGTCACTTGGTGGGCAGAGGGACGGTGCAGCCCCTCCAGGCAAAGATTGAGACCATCATCGCCTGGGAGCCCCCCAAGACTCAAACAGAGGTCCGAGCCTTCCTGGGCCTCACTGGATACTACCGTCGCTTCGTGAAGGGGTATGGCACTATTGTGGCACCCCTCACTGAACTTACTTCCAAGAAGCAACCCCGACGGGTAGTCTGGACGGAGGCTTGCCAGCGAGCCTTCATGACCTTGAAACAAGCATTGTGTTCCGCTCCCATTCTCAAGGCCCCTGATTTTGCTAGAGAATTCATTGTCCAAACAGATGCGTCAGAACATGGCATTGGGGCAGTGTTATCGCAGCTAAATGATGAGGGCTTGGATCAACCCGTGGTCTTCCTGTCCAGGAGACTACTCCCCAGGGAAAGGAGGTGGAGTACAATTGAGAGAGAAGCCTTTGCGGTGGTTTGGGCTCTGAAGAAGCTGCGACCATACCTGTTTGGTTCGCACTTCCTAGTTCAGACTGACCATCGCCCCCTTCGTTGGCTGATGCAAATGAAGGGGGAGAATCCCAAGTTACTAAGGTGGTCCATCTCCCTACAGGGAATGGACTTTAGGGTGGAACACCGACCTGGGGCGGACCATGCCAACGCAGACGGTCTATCCAGGTATTTCCGCTTTAGTGATGAGGACTCCCAAGGGGTTGGGTAGTTCTCCCCACTTTCAGCTGGGGGGGACGCGTGTTAGACCTGTCTGCTTCTGGGGAGACTCTAACCATTATAATTTATTTTTGTCCCCCTTAGCCTCCCAGAGTTTCTATTTTTTATTTTTACATATGTCCATCAGGATTTTTCAATGCTGTCAGGGGGCTAGGTGTTCCTTGGCGATGACGCCATTTTTCCCTCATAACCTGTGAGGCCTAGTCACCCCCTTGAAAATCTAGGGATCTCCAGAGACCTAAAATGGTGTCCACCAACTGCCATAACGGACACAACTGGAGGACAGGTCCATAGGATAACATTAGGGAACTTTCTGGAATTGACTAGAGACTTCTGCAGGTCTCAGGCCACCCTATATAAGGCCAGTGACCAGCAGCCATTTTGTGCTGACCCCAGAGTAGAGGAGTGAGGCAGTGGTGAGAGGAGGTGGACACACTGAGAGCAGCTAGTTTGTCTCTGAGGCTGACAGTTTCTTCAGAGGATTGTTCCCCCTTCAACCTTTGACCGATCCCTCTCTCTCAAGATAACAACTGCTGATAAAGAAAACGAGCTACTTGAAAAGGAAGACCCTTCTTAATCGGCTCTCCAGTAAAAGCTGACAGGACCTTCCTTCTGAAAATCATTCCAACATCCCCTGCCCAGCGCTGCACCTACCAGGGTGTCGAATCAGTTGTGGACCCCTTGAAGCGCCTTGGTGAGGTTGGGGGACTGTGGAGCCTGTAGCGACTGGAAGAGCGAGTGCCCGATCAGGAGGATACCTTCCCTGGAGCCAGGTGAGGGAAGTGACAGCGTGTGGAGAGCGGCGCTGTGTTAACTGACTGCGGGACCCCGGGGGCACCGGACGCGTCAGTGGAAGCCAGGAAACGCTTCCGCGCATGTCCGTAGCACGTCCGCTATTTAAAGCAGGAGGGGCCTAGGGTCGGGCAGGCCCAGGAGTGCAGCGTTCCCCTGTGAGGCGAGGTCCGGCGAGGAACGCGCAGGCGCCGAGGAACAGCGCGACTCGAGAGGCGGAGCCGTCGAGGAGCGACGCGTATGCCCAGGAGTTCAGCGCGACCATCGGGTTGCCTGAGGTGGCGCCGGAAGATTTCCCTGAGCGCCGCGTTAGCGGCGGTAATCCCCCACTCTCGAGCGCTATCTGGAAGAGCCAGCGCTTGAGCAGAAGACTGCCCAGCCAACCCCTAGCGACACACTGAAGCAGTGAATCATCGCGCTGAGCCTAAACCGAGGCCCCCTAGCCTAACGCTGACGGGTGGAAGCGCGCTTGGGCTGAGGAAGTCGGCAAGGTTTCCCCCACGCCAGCAACAGGAAAGCAGCTGGTTGGGGAAGCCCAAGAGGCAGGTGCCATCTGAAGGCCCTGGACTGTGGCGTATCTGCCACCAAGACAGTAAGGAGAGGGGGGGTTGTGGAAAGAAAGTGCTGGGCACTAGGGAGTAACAGTGAAAAGTTACCTTAACAGTTCCAACAACAAACAAGGTGCCTTGACCATTTTTTTTCCCTCGAAATCCATACTGTGAGGTAGTAGATAAGGGGATAGAGAGCATAGCCCTGAATGTGATTGAATAACCAGTGAATTGGCAGGTTTTATTGGTGAAGTATTGGTGTCATTGTGCATTAATGTAAAGTAACCCTGCATAGTGTGAAACTAAGGAGATTCACCTAAGTATCCAAAGAGTTACCTTTATTCATGACTGAATCTTTGACAAAAGAATGTGGTTTATTGCCCTTTTTCCACAGCAGGAAGAGTGAAAAGTAATTTCTCAACGCAAAAGTGTAATGTTTACTCCTAAAAGAAATTGATGTTGTATCCTGTATGATTTGAATCCAAAGAGACACATTATTTTTTATAAAAGGTAACGGTATTTTTCCAAATAATGGTGTTGTGTCTTCATTTTAGTGGTTCATCACTGAGTTGCTGTGAGTGAGACTTGTAAGTACTTAGCCAACGCCTTGAGTTAGCTGTAGACCACTACTGTGCCAAGCTACCATATGTAGGCTTGGGTAATCTAGGTCCAACATAGGCCAATCCCAGAAAACATAGGAAACTGAGATAATTATCTTTCTGAGCAGCAGCAACATTCCTTTCTTCTGAGATCCCAGCAACGCGCGACGGTTAAGCTAGTTTAATATATATTACATTTATTTATTTGATTAAATGATAATAATATGGTTTTAAATTTTTTTTTTTGTTTAAATAATAAAACCTAATATAAAAATGTATTTTAAATAAATGTAATCCATGATATAGGCAAATAATAATTAAACAATAAAATATACTTTAATTATATTTGAAAGTACTATTTTAGAAAGGAATATTTTAAGTACAAATAATTAATCTATTAAAAAAAGTTCCAAACTTTAAAATATCAATATTTAACAATTTTACTGTTTATGAGAAGCTCTTGGCTTCTGCCTGTTGATTGCTGGTTTAGATCTTAGAGTGCTTTTTTTCTTGCACGATCATGGTCTCCCTTACTTTTGGCAAGCTGTGCAGTAGTTTGTGTTTTTCTCCTGTTCTGTATTTCTACTATGTTTAAATTAGCTCTGTTAATTATTTTGCTTTTCCATATAAATAGTTAGATTCAAGGTAAGTGTTTATTTAGGCATTAGCATACCTAGATTATGCTACATAAAGTGTTTTCTTAATGTTTTTCATTTATAATATACTAGCAGCCCGTCCCGACCTTGTCCGGGAGCATTCAGGCTTCCCCTACCCCTGCCTCCCCTGACATTGCCCAGCAGCCCGTGCCACCGCCCGCCCCGTCCCCCGCCTGCCCCGACCCCTGCCTGCGCCGACATTGCCTCTCCTCAGCCGATCTGTTTTCCCACCTGGCCCGACCCCCGCCTGTCCTGAGTCAATGGAGGTCGGACAAAATGTTCCACCCGTCACCTTGGTAGTCCCCGTCCCCCGCCTGCCCCGACCCCCGTCTGCCCCGACCCCCGCCTGCCCCGACATTGCCTTTCCTCAGCCGATCTGTTTTCCCGCCTGGCCTGACCCCCGCCTGTCCTGATTCAATGAAAGTCGGACAGTAGTACGTGCAAAATGTTCCAACCGTCACCTTGTTAGTACCCGTCCCCCGCCTGCCCTGACCCCCGCCTGCCCCGACATTGCCTTTCCTCAGCTGATCTGTTCTGTTGTAACTCCCCGTCCCCCGCCTGGCCCGACACCCGCCTTCCCCGACATTGTCCCCGGAGCCTTACCTCAGCCGCCGCTCGTCAGTTCACCGCTCCTCGCCGCTCTGCTCCTCACCTCCTGTCTGCCGCCGCTCCTCCCCCGCGCCATGTCCGCCTCTCCTCTGCTCGCACCGCCGCTGGCCTGTCCGCTGCTCCTCACGTCACCGCTGCTCCCCCGCGTCATGTCCGCCGCCGCTCGGACGCCGCTTCTCCCCGTGCTCCTGACGTGAGCACGCACGTCGCGGCCGGCGCTACTTTGGAGGGACTACTTTTTTTAATATAAATTTTGTAAATAACGTTTATTTTTTATATTTATATAGCCCAGGGGTCTCCAACCGGTCGATCGCGAGCTACTGGTAGCTCGCCGAACCCCCATCAGTAGCTCGCGCTTCGCATCTCAATTTTGTAGCCTGTTGTTGTTATTTATTGTTCTTAAGCCTTTTTTCATGGGCGCTACCTGCCATCACCAAAGCCAGCTGCTCTGATTGGCCTAACTGAGCTCAGCTGGGGTGGGGCAGGGCAAAGATGATGACGCTATTGCTTAACTGGTTACCTCGCCACCTGCCTTTCACCGCAGTCTTGATTGTGCGACACGTGTGCCGGAGCAAGCAACAGGCGGGTCGGATCGGAGGAGCAGGTCCCGTAAAGCCTGCATTGTGCAACGGGTGTGCCGGAGCAAGCACCAGGTGGATCGAATCGGAGGAGCAGGTCTGCTATCATGCAGGTGGCGCAAGCAGTATTGAACTGCTAGGAACCCGCACCACCTGCTTTTTCTGTCTGGATTCGGAATATATTTCATCAGGAGCAGATCAAACGGTAAGCGCTGGCCTGGCACTGTTCTCTAGACTGTAGCTGCAATGTGCGCCTTCTATACTTAACTGCTGGTATGCCGTGGGCTCTTGAAATACTGGAAATGCCTTTTTCTCCCGCTTTCCAGCTCTGGGTAATAAATCAGGAGAACCAGTGTGTTGCCAAGTTTCAGTTTCCTTTACCAAAGGCACAAGAATCGAAAGCTCTTCCGGTCTACACTCCTTAAAAAATGTAATTAAGGACCCGAAATCTAAGCATGCATAGTATTGTTCGTTCCCGGGTGACGGGAAATGCATGACGGAGCACTGAGCAGGTAGCACTGGATGTGATGGTCTCGAGTGTAAAGTGGTGTTTGTTGTTCCTTTTTCCAGTTTAGCCGGTCCAGTTTTCTGTACTTTGTGGCGGTTGCAAGTTTTCCCACTTCTCTTTTTTCGAGCAAAGTTTTTCCACCCGACTTGCAGGATAAGTTTCACTTCATAAGCCACATAGTTTTCTCTGAAAAGTTGGTTGTGCGGTGTTACTAAAACGGCAAAGTGAAAAAATAATGTAGGTACATTTGCAAAGCGGTCCACATGATTGTGAAAGGTCGCAAAAGAAAAGCTTTGCAAGCTCATAATTGCAAGGTGCTCCCTGAACTCAGGTGCATATCCTTGATAAAATACTGCAGGGGGACAGGAAGTGTAACGATGGTATTTGTGAGTGCATCGTTTTTGCTGTGCTTTAAAGTGCTACTAGCAACATGTAATTTGAGGTGTGCAGTGTTGTACGGAGTCCCTGATTGGTGCATGCTGTGCAGACCCACCCATAGTCTCATGGACAGTAGTTCACAAGTTAGCTCAATTACCACGCCCTTCAACCGATGCTTCCTCAGTGCTGACCTCTGGTCTACAATCAGCCTTTCATTCAGGTTGTATAAAGGGAAGGGTATTGGATGCAAGCTACAGAAATTAAGAGGGTTCTTCAAGCCCCTGTTAGTAACGGTTTCTGTTGTCGTAACCCAGCGAGAGCTCTACTAGGGGTAACAAAGCACAGCAGCTGCCACCCAGGCGCAGCCTCGTTTTACCCATATCATGCCAAATTCATCTGCCTCTTCATTGCTGGCGCCCACCAGTGACCATTATCCCAGATCACTGCCTACAAACCCTTCTGTACCTCCTCAGGGTTCAAGGTAGCTGCCCTCCTGACACTTTTTCACCAGAAGACACTCTCTCCAGCGTAAGGCTTGCTTAAGGCCTGCTGTATCACCGTGCACCTTCAAACATGTCCTCACGCCACACATTCTTCAGAATGACATGTCTCATCTTCCCTCTCCCCACGATTCTCACCTGATCAGAAAGGGACTGGGGCTGGGCAATATCAATGTGCGTTATGAGGAGAAAAACTACTTTCAAAACCTTGTTCATTACGGGGAGCATCGACTTTGTGGAGGTGATGGTGTTTATTTAATTTATATTTGTGGATTTATATTGTTCTGATGAGGCCCAACAAACCATACCAATGCAATGCAAAGTATAACATTTAAACTTTACAAAAAAGAGAGTATGTTGAGGTTTAACTTTTGCAGTGTGTGAACAAGTTGATCGAAAATCACAAAAGGAGGTCATAGACTTGTGTCTTGCAGTAGTTTGTTATACTTTCCAGGAATGCTTCTAAGCAAGACAAGCTTTTGCTTCAGGTAGCACAACCTGCGGCTGTATGTCACTTCAAAAGAGGGAGTTCGGCCCCTTTTGTTCAAACGACAGTAAGGGCACCAAAGAAAGGCTTAAAATCAACTAAACTGGGCATGGGGCGTCTCTCGAAAAAATGTGCAAGTTGCTTGGCCTTTTAGTAGCTCACGACGATTTTCACTGATCAGAAGTAGCTCTCACTACAGAAAAGGTTGGAGACCCCTGATATAGCCTATAACCATCTACACACCCTGACGATTTCAACGGTGTATCGGGTGTGTAGATTGGCGCCGTGGTTCCCGAGTTTACCCGCCTCAAAGCCTGAAAGTTCTTACTTTATTATAGTAGTATAGATTTGTAATAAATTCACTTTTTATTTAGTGCTGCAGTTATATATCTTTTTTTATATAACTTTTTTGTTTTAAAGGATGTCTTTAAATTACATGGTTTTAAATTTAAGACACTATCAGAGTAGACAATATATTGGTTACTGACATTTCTACAGTTTTTAATTAATTTTATAGAGCGGACAATACTTAAATGCCCTATATATCTATTTTCGATTTTTTGGGTGTTCTCATATTTTAACGGCAGCATTTTTGTAGTTGATTTTTTCGTTATTTATGCAGAGGATTTACGAAAGTCAATATTATCATTATCAGTTTGATTTCAGGAAATAGATCTTCAAAAATTAATATGTAATGTGTTGGGCCAAATTCACAAATTAACCTATGTGCATGTATAGATTTATGACATTCTGGAATTCACAAATACTCCCAGGAACATGTATTGAAAGCTCTCCCGGATGACATTTCCACAGAGATTTTGTTGCAAGGGAAATGAGATTTGCTTCACAAACACGCTTTTTTAAATTATTCTTTTCTGCACTGGGAAAATGTTTTTCACTACTCTTTCCCTACTTCCCTATGTAACATGTGGGAGATATGACACCCTTTACACCGTGGAAGGGGAGTTACATCAGCCTTGGCTCTAGAAAATCTCCAACCAGGCATGTTGATAGCCATCCACAAACTTCCAAAGAAAATCCCTCCTTGGAAATCCCAATTTAAACTCCTTGATTGGGATTTAGGGGTGCAGAAAACTCCACACTCCTAGTGGAGATTTCACCATATGTAAATGTGCTCAGTCTGTCAGAAATCCCTTTATAAACTCCTGGCAATGTAAATGTATGTTTATTACCACATTTACCCTTCATAGTAAACTACTACGGGGCACATTCTCAAGGACTCATTGTCAATTTGGCAGCACTTCTTTGCCACAAAAGTGGCGATAGATTTATCGCCCTATTCACATGCCTGCGCTAACAGCTGACATCGCCAGTTTACCCGGGATACCTGCAGCTAAAAACATCGCCAAGGCTGACAGCGACAACTGACGCTAATCATATGCAGAGTAGGCGTTCCCGTTCAAGAACTCATGATAACACCAATTTACGATATTCACAATGACCAGCCAGATCGGTGATGCGGGCCAAAAACAGGCGAAAAGGCACGTTAGCAGCAGGGACTTAAGACCTGCTTTTTTCTTGTCTTAAGTAGGACGAAAACCTGCACTATAAAGATGGCCCAGTCCAGAGCCACATCTGAAGACCAACAGATGACATGGAGCTACTAATCATGCAGCTCGGAGACCCAAGAGGGCCACAACACCCACCGCCACCACCCCCAGGACCACCACCACCCCCACGACCACCCCCCGGACTACCACGGAGGCAGCGCAGAACAAGACAGCGGACCTTCTGAAAACACACCAACCTCAGAGACTTAACGCCAGAGGATGTCATTGACCACTACAGGCTCAAAAGGGCAACCATCCTCCGCATCCTGCCCCACAATGCCCACAGGCTGATGGTCCCAAAACACAGTGGACAACCAACAGCCCTCCGCAGACAAAGCTGCTGACTGTGCTGCACTTGTTGGCCTCTGGTACCTTCCAACCAACAACTGCCAGAGTCGGAGGAGTCCCACAGCTAGCCCTATCAAAGTCCTCCACACCTGTCTTGGATGCCATCATCAGCTTGATACCCCAGCACCTTCACTTCCCCCATACTGCGCATGAACAGCTAGAGACCAAGCAAGGCTTCTATGCCATAGCTTGCTTCCCGCACGTGGTTGGGGGCAATTGACTGCACACATGTCCTACTTGTACCCCCTGCCGACACTGCATACAATTACCGCAACAGAAAGCACACATTCCATCATTGTACAGGCATTAGTGGACCACTGGTGACTGCTCACCAATGTCGTCGCCAACGTCCCAGACAATATGCATGATTCCTACATCTTCCGACAGTCCATCATCAACCAGCTCTTTCAGGTTGGCACCTATGGAAATGCACTGCTTATTGGTAAGTACCAAAGGAACACACCACACACCTCAATTCCACAATCATACAACTCACAACTGTAGGAATGCACATGTAACAAAATCACATACAGCATCCAAACCACTTACCGGACATGACAACACAAGTAACTGTGGTAACCAGGGCCAAACATGTAAACAAACCATCCACCAAGGCATACCCCTCAGCCACACAATTGCAAAAGGTAGGGAGAGGTGGGAACCAAGAATGTGTGAAGGAGGCAATGGACCCATGAATAAGAATGTACACAATGCCAAGTGTGGGGGTGATGTGCTGGGCAGTCTTGAGTATGCAGAGCACAGACATGTCCATGTGGACATATACTGCTGGTGTTTGTAGAGTTGTGGACAGTGGACGCAACCATCTTACCTCAGGCAGTGGGGAAGACCTTGGACATGTAGTCATGTCACCCCCCTTTAAGCGTAAGCATAGTGGGCTGGGCCTGCATATGCCAGTCCAGAGTAGGAGCAGGAATAAATAGTCCGGGGCTCTGGGCGTGGTTCACTTCAGAGAAGGCCACCAAAGTAACTACTGCATGTGTCTCTATGTCTGCCATATCCTGACCATAGGCCTACACTCACATGGCTGACCACCATCAATGGCCAAATTAACACCGGGGACGAGGGGGCTACATTCCACGCCACTGGGCACACATCTCGTTATCGCCTCCAGGGGCGTGTCTGCCAGGGCAGCACCCCTCACCCTGCCACAAGGTCGCCGCTGTGACCGGTGGTGCCTTTGCAATCCTGTGCAGCTGCAGCACCCAAGCCAGCTGGTCCCCGGACCCGTCTGGCACCCAGTAGTGATTGCCCACCCCTGCTCACCCAGGCCTCACTATTCACCTGCCACCACCAGTGTGTCACCAAGAGGGCCCACCATGTGCCAGTGCAAACTTCAAACTCGAGGGTCACCAGCTTGGCAGCCTCTTCGGCCGATCGCTGGCTTATGCGCAACAGGCCCCCAGCACACCCTGAGGCACCTCACCAAGGAGTTCTGTGTGCTGACTGCTCCCTTCGGCGTACACTGTGGTCCAGCAGGTCTCAAACATATCAAATCCAGTCCAGACTTCCAGGTCTACTGCTTCATCGCAGGCTGCACACCCGCTCAGCTCTTCAGGTGGGTCCTACCTCAGTGCACCACAAGTCACCGTCTGGCCTCGAGGCCACTGCATCATCACAGGCAGCACACCCGCTCAGCTCTTTCAGGTGGGCCTACTTCAGTGTACCACAAGTCACCGTCCAGCCTCCAGGCCATGCCATCATCACAGGCTGCGCACCCGCTCAGGTCTTCAGGTGTCACTACCTGAGTGCTCTGCAAGTCATTGCCACATGGTGGTCAGCCTGTGCCGGACGCAGTGCCCCCGGTGCCACTACCTCTGTACCCCACAAGTCACTGCATCATCGCAGGCTGCACACCCACTCAGCTCTTCAGGTTGGACTAACTCAGTGCACAGCAAGTCATCGTCCTTTCACGCTGGAAGCACTTGCTCATTCTGAATTACATGCTATGCTTTTTAACTGGCTTTATTAAAATTGTCACTGTGCCCTTATGTTAAATATATTTTAGTCACTTTCTGCTGCTATTTCCCTCCTGCCAGCGCCCCTTTCCACCGCGGGCTCTCCTGTTTGTTGTGGAGGGCGCCGACATATACTCTATGCTCCTTCCCGACTTAGTGGGCGGAGCTAGGAGATAGTTTAGCGCTCTAGCGCGTTTGCCTATTTAAATAGCTTTGCCGGCTCGCCGCGAGTGGACGCGCGGTAAGCACTTGCTCATACTTAATTGCACGCTATGCTTTTTTACTGGTTTTATTAAAATTGTCACTGTTCCCTTATGTTAAATATATTTTAGTCACCTTCAGCTGCTATTTCCTTCCTGTCAGCGCCCTGTTCCACCACGGGCTCTCCCGTTTGTTGTGGAGGGCGCCGGCATATACTCTAAGCTCCTTCTGGACTTAGTGGGCAGAGCCGGGTTTCCTTTTTTATTGCCGTCCCGGTAATCTTAACGCAGATATTTGACGCGTTATCGGGGAACTATCGCCGGCGTGTTGATAATACGCCCTTAACGCAACGTTAGTTTGCCGTGATAGACGGCGTTATGTAAAATTGCATTCGCCTAGTTTGACAATGATTATCACACGTTCTTGAGAATATCCCCCTACATGGTTTTTTTCAGTAAAAAAATAATAACTGAGTTTACAAATTATGAAAATATAATAAATTAGAAGCTTTTCAGTTTAAAGGGACAGCTGTAGTTAGTACTTGATAGTTGGGACACTTTGAAAGATTCCCTTTTTTCTCTGTTTCATTCCCGCCTCTGGCCTCAGTTTTTTTTTCCCTCTTGTAGATTGGTGTACAATGACATCTTAATGTATCTTTGTGCTTGGCCCAGCCTGGGGAAGTTAATGTTGTTTGCATAAGCAATGGACCTTTGCTCCTGCGGGTGTGGTATTCTCGCTGAATTATGCAGCACGTTTCTATCAGCCAGCACGCGAAGTGATTACGCGCCTCTCACTTGTTATTTTACATCATTGTAAGACAATAGTCAGAAGCCACATATTTCTCAAAATGAGAACCGCACAAATCTCCGGCACAGTAAAAACACATCAGAAGCAACGCGAATATTTCTCAGTGGAACAGTCGCCTGTGGTCCGTCGTCATCTGCTCGGCACACAAAGCTTTCAGAGAGATTGAAACGACGAGCGCGGGGTGACACGGAGGCAAGGATGCTTGCTTGATGAAAGCTCGGAGAAATGATTTACTGCCAGGCTTCTGGAAGCTGAAGGGAATGACAAAACGGGTTACAGGAGTATTCAATCTGTCAAGGCCCGGCAGACCACGGGGCGGTGCATTTAATAAAGAAAGGACAGGGGTTCTGGGCTGCAGGCTCAATTAGTCGACCGGTGATAGGCTTTTGACAATATGAGGCTCGGGACATCGGAAATCCGGGAGTCAGCGTTCAAATGCGCTAAGTGTGTGTAATGCGGTGTCTTCATCCTAAAACTGGTTAGAGCAAAGGCAATCAGAGCATCCACGTGCCCAGCCTCAGAATTAATGTACATGCCACGGTTTTTACAAAGTGAATACAGACAGGTAGGCTGTTCTGCGTAAAAGGGGGCACATTTATCAACGTTATATTTACATTGTCTGATGGATGTTAACAATCACACTATAATGCAATTATATCTGGTCAGCACCGATACATTTTCCATTCCGTGCTAAGATATTGCAAATTATGACGTTCTCTGAATTTTTTTATAAACCTCTACGAGCAAATCCAACCTGGTTCCATTGTTTTTTTTATGTATACATCTTAACTGCTTATCTTTTAGATGGGCCACCAAATGCCATGCTGACAGCTTGTAGCCCGGAGTCTGGGGTGGTCAGTCACAAAGACGCTTTTGCATGGTTTGAAATTCAAACGCCCAACGTGCATGGTTTTTGACGATTCTCCCGCAGGGTACTGTAGTGACTGTCCGTGTCTACTGTGTAGTGCAATAGCTATGTATGTGACAGGGTTCAAACATTTCTCAACAGAAAGCATTCGGACACCTTTCGTTAAACAATGCACTGAGACTTAATGTATCCATCTGTAACACGTTGTGATTTTAATATCTGTAGCACGTTATGATTTTAATGAAAAGAGAGGCAACCAATGGGACTATTCTGTACAAAATAGAGGCATGACCACTTGCCATGTTTCTCCGAGATCATTATTAAATAGATTATGTTCCATCTCTTTGGAAAACCTCATTAGAGTTCAGTGTGAGCAGGCTGTGAAAAAAATTATGGCTCATTAAATGTATTTCTTAGAAATGCTACGTGCTATAAGAAATTGTTCAGCCTGGCACGGCACTGTTACAAAAGTACATTTTGCTTCCTGGGGCCTGTTTGTGAAGTAATTACAAAGCTTTACAACAGCTTGCAGTTGCAGGTTTTGATATGGTTCGTAATCTTTAAGCTTCAATTCAATCACTCATTCATCATGTAAGGAATATGCATCAATTATTATATATCCCGAAATAGGTGATTTTGTAAATAAATAATGAATATGAAATTCGATGTGCCGAATCGGAGTATCATATGATTAATACATGCTTACTATCATCATATACAGGATTTCCGTTTTTTTGTGGGGAAGATTTACAATAACTGACGCATCTCTGCATATTAGCAGAGACTCACCAGTTATTTGGGGTGACGACATAAATAGCCTTGGGCCTCCATGGATGTGCCGCATTTATAATGCAGGAATGTAAACGTGGTCCGTGACCAATTTGTCATGAGTTAACTTCAATACATTAAACAGTCTGTATTGTGCAGACTACTACAACACTGATAATCAATATCTCAACGTGTTTTCTCATCCATGCACTCCAATCACAATTAAGAATACATGTACTGAGAGACCACACAAGTAGGAGCGTCAATCAAACCAGAATTATTCACAAAGCATTTATTTGTTTGAGGTGATTTGTTCAATGAATAAAGGTTGCTCGCAAAAGAGGAAAATAGGGAGGGGAGTCGTAGTGGTGGGTGGTAAGAGTGTAAATCAAAGGAATAAGGAAAATAACAATTCAATGCTTTTCGAAACACTGGTAGTCAAGCCCAGTTCAAAAGACCTGTCCGATGTATAACATTCATTTACATGTAATCTGTAAATTTACAACGTGCACACAATGCATCTTCCAGGGAAATAAGGTGGGGAACAGGTATAGGTCTTGTACAGTGGAAGGTGTTGACGTTTCGACTCGGCTGATGTTAGGAGGGTAACTTGGGCCTCAGCTGTGAGTCTTCATCAGGACGGGGTGTGGGGCAACCTACGGGTTTAGAATGCTAATTAGGCGAGGTGCTATGTGTGTGGTCACAGCAGTAAGGTCAATTGGAGTGACACTGACCTATTCCTGGTGCCAAGCCTGGCTACACAGGTATGGAGTTCAATCATGAAAACCAATTGCTCTACGTACCTCCCTCTCGTATCCCCTTTTCCGTAAAAATCTTAAAACTTTTTTGTTCACCCAAGCCTACCCTTAAATCCTTCTGCTGCCGCCATCCACTGATCACCACTAGCGCCATGAAACCGTTGGGTATGCGAGCGCTGTATAAATGTTTTTAAATTCAAATTCAAATTAAATTAAATTCAAATGGCCCCTTGTCGCCACAGGCACAGATATCGATGGTGAGCAGTCGCTTCAACACCATTCGTAATGTTCATTCGTTAATAATGAGTGTGAAATTAATCACTGTCCTAAGGAACAGATTAATTCATATGTATCAGCGTCTGCATCGCTACGCGGGATATGTTACATCTTGCATATGTAAACTAGACAGTGCCGAAGGAATAATGCTATTATCCTCCTGAAGCGTATTGCGGTACTGGGCTTGCTCTTAAAGATTCGTCCCAGAGGGGAATTAATAACAAAACCGAGTGTGAGCCTATACAAGGATACAGTGTGATCTGTCTAAGCCCAATGGCATGCGTGGGCAGATGGCTAGGCAATTACAACAACATGGGTGAGCCTATACATATATACAGTGTAATCCGACTAAGACAAGTTGCATGTGTGGGCAGAAAACGAAGTCCCGGGGCAACGTGCAGCGCAAGAGTATATACCCCAACAGTGGAAAAATCAATGGCCCCACCAGAGAGCCCTGCTATGTTGTGACCTTCCCTGAGACTGCGAGACTGCGGCGTGGTTCGGGTCAGGAGGCATCGAAAACTACACCGAGACCAAGGGAGGTGTGGAAGCGGTGACAATTGGCCCTAATGAGTGGGTAGACATGCCTCGAGGGCAGGATCCCAGGTTTATCTTAGTAGCGGAGACCGCCGTGTAGCTCGATGGCAAGGACTGGGAAACCTGACACGCTGGTAGTTAAGCCAGTGTCAAGAACGTACGTAACGTGCACGCTTAGAGCGCCGTACCAATTCACACAATCGAGCCCAGAGGCTCAGAGCGGCATGCGGGTGTGTACGTGTGTCACAAAGGATACATGTGTCTGAATGCCTGGGTATACATAACCTATTGCCTATACCTGAATCTCCATACATCCTGTATAACACATGATTAACTAGCATAAACTTAACAGGCACATTGCGCCGAGTTCTAAACAGATGAATTACGGAAAAATACCCTCGGATATGCCTGAACAATCGGGGCACAATTATATGCAATGTTAAACCATACATCCTATGTAAGCAATACGGGCACCATTCAGTTCTGCAAATATGAACAGATGAATTGCGGAAAAATACTCTCGGACATGACTAACCATTCGGGGAACAATTATACAGCTAATTATGCAATGGTAAAACATACATCCTATGTAAGCAATACGGGCACTGTTCAGTTCTGCAAGAATGATTACATAATGTATAAAGTACCTGACAGTATACTACACAAATCAAAATATATATACAATGTGTGAGACAATAAAAAAATATAAAATCCACATATTTACAAATGTATATTATCATTCTAAACCCGTAGGATGAAGACTCACGGCTGAGGCCCAGGTTACCCTCCTAGCATCAGCCGAGTCGAAACGTCGATGCCTTCCATGGACAAGACCTGTACCTGTTCCCCACCTTATTTCCCTGGAAGATGCATTGTGTGCACATTGTAAATTTACAAATTACATGTAAATGAATGTTATACATTGGACAGATCTTTGAACTGGGCTTGACTACCAGTGTTTCGAAAAGCATTGAATTGTTGAATTGTTGTTTTCCTTATTCCTTTGATTTACACTCTTACCACCCACCACTACCACTCCCCTTCCTATTTTCCTCTTCTGCGCGCAAGCTTTAATCATTGAACAAATCACCTCAAACAAATAAATGCTTTGTGAATAATTCTGGTTTGTTGGTCTCTCAATACATGTATTCTTAATTGTGATTGGAGTGCATGGATGAGAAAACATGTTGAGATATTGATTATCAGTATTGTAGTAATCTACACAATACAGACTGTTTAATGTTTTGAAGTTAACTCATGACAAATTGGTCACGGACCACGTTTATATTCCTGTACTGTACCCAGGTCCATTTTGACTTATTGGGTTACCCCATTATCTATAATGAGCAATTATAATGCAGCGCACTGTGGCGCAAGGATAGACAGATGCTTTACGCATCTTGTCGGCGAAAGGGCAGCGCATTGCTGGAGTCGTGTCACAAGCACCACGCAACTCCAGCAATGGTTAGGAATGCCTTTTCCTAACATGCTGCGTCACTCATTACGACTGCTTCAAGCAGGCGTAAGGTTTTGACCCAGTGGCGTCGTAAAACTGATTCAGTGAAATCTTGTAGCTTACACTGCATCACTTTTATGAGGCTGCCTTGCGACGGAACGCCCACTCTGCATGCATTATACCTGACACATGTATAATGTAGCGCAGGGCTTTTACAACGTGACGCATCTCCATAGATGCATCACGTTATAAATATGTCGCATAATGGCGCATTGTGTATGGCGTCGCTGCGTCACAGAAGTCTCGCAACGGTGTTGTAAAGATGTCGTAAGGGGCTTGTAAATCTGCCCCTTAATATTTAAGGGCGTAGATATTAGTAGGGCAGCAGGTGCAGTGGCACCCTTTCCGACGGCCAGCTGTAACCCAGCTTTGACTGTATTTTACTACTAGGCTGCCCGGGGAAGCTCCTCGCTTGTACTAGGGCCCACCATGACACCATTGCTTCATCACTGATCTGTTTATATCGATATGGTACTCCATTAACAGGACACACATTCTGATACTAGATTCCTTCTGTATATTTAATTTGAGAATCAACTACAGGATATATTTTGAAGTGGTTGATACCATACTGGTTTTCCATTCGGCTCATTGTGTTTTATTTACAATTTGAATACCACAACATCTATGTTGCAATTTTCTGAGTGCCAACAGAACACTGAGATTGGTATTATACTCGCATACGCTCTCTAAATGTTTTTTTGGAAAGTATTGCTTGTTTCCATCATATGTAAAATCATTGTTGATATAGTCACAGTAAGAATTCAGATTTCTCAGTCTGCTTTTAGGCCCCAACAAAAATGAAAGACAAACTGCTTACAAACGACATGTGCAAAAAACAGTTTGTGAAATGATCACCAAGCATAAGATTCTGAACACCTTCTGTAAGAGAGCTAGATAATACGGTCTGAAAGCAAGCTGACTGCAGGTTGAATGCTTTACGCCCTGCACCAATATTTCCAGTTTTGAAGTAACCATACACACGTGTGCGTCATGTTTATGCAACTATGATGAAAAGACTATGTAAGTTACATTTGCAGTCCTGCCTCTCTTCTGCTTCTTTTTTCCTACTTTCCTACTGACGAAGTCGATATTCTCTATACTTCAATGTGCAATTTATGAACATTTTCTCCCCTTCCTTATTCCAATATATTTCTTAGCTAGGTTTTTGTGTTCCATTGGGACAGGATGTGGGAAACAGCCAGAGCTGCCATCTTTGGAGCGGGCGAGCCAGGTTCAAATCCGTCATAACCATAAAGATGAAACTGATTAGTTTTTTAGATGTATGTTTTGAACAGTTTTAAATCGGACTTGCATTCATAATATATTTATTATAATAAGAATTATTGATGCTATATTGTAAGATTTTAATTGATCAAACAATACAAATAAAATTGAAAATTGAATCAGGCATATGCCCGGTTACTCACAGGTAATCTTCCTTATTCCGAGTCCTGGTCTTCCCAGTCCATTCCTTAACAATGAGCAGCTCATATGCTCCGCAGGAAACTTATACCTAGCAGAGTTTACACACTTCACCCAATATGGTGCTACCTATTCTGTATGCACATAGGGGGAGGTGTGTCACCAAAATAACCTGAGAATACCAAAGAAACCCAGAGAAGAAAAATCACAAAAGAATTACCAGAGACAACAAAAAGGAGGGAAGGACTAAGGAATGGAACGGGAAGACCAGGACTCAGAGTAATGAAGATTACCGGTCTGAACACAAACAACACGGCCCAGAAGGAGAGGAGCCAAGCAAAGAAGGGCCAACCAAACAGCTTTCAACTCTCACAAGTTTGATGACTGCAGAGCCTTGTAACGGGACCATCTGCCCATGGCTTTGGAAACCCCCAGAACCACGCCCCACCTCATGGCACTGGCATCAGTCGACAACACCACCATGACAGGAGGAGGAAGAAGATAGGAACCCTCAGAGAGGGGACAACCACCACTGAAGGCTAGCCTGAATCCCTGGAGACAAAGGAATTAGGGCATCATAGGATTGAGAGGCAGGAACCCCGTGCCACAGAATGTGATGTAGGAGGGGATACAAATGTAGATGGGCTGAAGGGAGGAGATGTAGGGTGGAGGCCATCTCCTCTTGACTCCACAACCTGAGTTAGGGAGACACCTGAGACTACGATCACACCCATGAAAGATGTCGGAACAGAGTCAATTGTCTTTCCTGAGACAGAAACACCTCCCTCAGATCCATCCAGAAAAGAGCCCAGAGGAACATCCAAGTCTGGAAGGGCTGAAGGGAGTATTTCTTGTGCTTGATGAGTAACCCATAAGACTCCAGAAGGGAACAGACCTGTTCCACCTGCTCCTGTGCCTAAGAGAAAGAAGGAGAAACAATTCAACCAATCATCAAGGTAAGTACAATTCTGAATGCCCCAGGAATGGAGAATACCCACTAGGGGGGCCAAGAGCATCGTGAAAACCCGTGGCACCAATAAAAGTCAGAACGGAAGCACCTGGAACTGAAAGTGCTGGGTGTCACCTCAAAGCACATAAAACTGTGATCCGCTGGATGGATGGGAAAATTCAGGCAGGCATCTATCAGGTTGAGGGAGGCAAGAAAGCACCCCTGATGCACCAATTGAGCGATAAACTGTAAAGTCACCGTCTTGAAAGGGCAACAAGGAATGTAGAGATTCACCACCTTCAGATCCAACAAAGGGTGCAAGTCCGTTGTATGCTTCTTGGAGACTAGAAAGAGGATGATATAACAACTCAGCCCCCTTTCTTGAGATGGAACCTCCACTATCGCAGCCTTCTCCAAGAGAGGCTGAATGCTTTCCAGCAAGGCCGCCACCTCAGAGGATGATGTGGCAAAGGAGAGTCACAGAACACCAGGCATTAGAAAGACCCAGCCGGTGATGACAAAAAAGTGAAGGTGACCCCCAACAGGGAAAGACGGATAGTCACTGCTTTGAGGAAGGAGTGGAGGCAGAACCATCGGACTGGGACCAGGACTTGTCCCCCCCAGAGGTCCCTAGCCACTACCCCTGAAACAAAAGGACTGCTGAGCACCCCTGCTGAAGGAAAGGTAAAAGCACAAAGATAACCGAACCCATGACCGAGAAAAGGCGGTTGAATCAGAGCCACAAGCTTTTGATTATCAGCCGACTGCTTGACCAAATCCTCCAGCTAAGGCCCAAACACTTTGGATCCCACAAATGGCAATTTGAGGAGGGCAGACTTCTGGGAGGTCTCCACCTTCCAAGTCCGCATCCAAATATGATGTCGAGCAGCAATGGAAGCCCCGGAAGCAGCAGCCGCTGCACATAATTATCAAGGGAAATTACTGAAAGGTATCCCACCTGGACTTCCATGAGAGCCAACAGAGAGGACGCATCTTCCCCCTCATTCAACCGAAGAGCCAGTGCCTGGAAATCCTTGAACAGGGACTGGAACAAAAGAGTTGGAATAGGCTATAGCCCAAAAAGAAAAGTTGAAAGGTACATCAGACTGCTTCTCAACACACTTCACCTTCCTATCGACTGGGTTGGATGGAAGGCATCATCTGACAGAACCATGCCCTGGGGGGAAAGTCCAGCCATTAAATTATCAACCTTGACTGATTGAGGGAACTCCACATAAAACCCTCCAAAGGATAATGTTTACCCACATAGCGAGGGAAAACAGACTTGTCAACATCCCACCATTCATGAGTCAGCACATTTCGAACAGCACCATGCAGAGTCAGGATCAGTTCCATGATACCGCATGAAAAAGCCATCCTCCAGGGCATCAACCACAATTAAAAAAATATATATTTATCAAGGTTTCTTACAATTTCACACAACTTGCTATGCATATATTTACGTTTTGCAAAGCTTTCATACATAATACTTATATTGGTTAAACATAGTCGACTTTTCGGTTGTTCACTTATGTTCAAACAACTCTTTTATCTCTTAGCTATTGTCATATTGCCCGAATTATCCAGTCTGAAAGTCTCAACTGATCCCCCACTCTTATTTACTGGGCCAGCTCTGACTTGCTGTAGCATGGTCGCCCACCCTACATATATTGATTAACAGCCCAACTCCCTCCCCTCCCCATCCCCCCAGGCTTGCCTTGAGTATATGTGTTCCTGTGTATTCCACCTAACGCAGGTGTATTTCTTGTACTTCTCAGGGGCTGGTCTTCTGCTTGCTATGCTGAGGTGGCAAAGTCTGGTTGCCCCTCAGTTTCCCTTACCCGATTTCTCCCCCTGTTCTTCATCTTCCTTTCCCGGTGGGCGCTTGAGTAATGTCACTCGGTCCACCTACGCTCTAGCTCGTATCTAGCAATGCCTTACCCCGTCTTCCAACTCTCAGTCGCACATCTCCCTCATAGGACGCCCATCTCGTAAACTCCTTCTTCCATCGCTCCACCCCCAGTTCCCCCTGTGTCTCCCAATTTCTTCTAATCTCTCTTTTACCTATCAGGAATGCCAAATCTTGGAGCCTGGTTTTTACTTTGTCTCTTGAGGTATGTGTTAACCAGTGTAAGAAACAGTGCCCGAGTGCCAGCTGTTGCTCCTTCTCTGTTATCTCCTCTACAAGAGCTGCCATCCCCCTCCAGAAGTGCCCAATCCTAATGCAGTCCCAGAACATATGTAAAAAGGCTGCATTTGTCTCCCTGCAACTTAGAAACAAGGCCGTTTGAATCCCAAAGTGTTTATTGATACGCGCTGCTGTAAGGTAAGCTCTATGTAACACATAGAAATTAATACGTTGAAATCTGGCATTTCTAGTGACCCTAGTTGCTCTCTCCACCAATACATCCAATGTTCAGTCCTCTACAGCACCTCCCAGGTCCTCCTCCCAGGTTTCTTGTAACCATGTAAGAGCAGGCAGTGTTATATTCCTAAGTCGCCAGTATAAACAGGTAACTGCTTTAAAAGTCCCGGTGGCTGACACTACGTATTAAGACCCTCCTGACGTCGGGGGCTCTGAGAGACCCTTTCTCAAGTGCTTATGTATTGCCTTCATGAAGGCATTATAGAGTAAAAAGTTACCCTGGGGTATGTCATATTTTTCACTAAGGTAATTGAAGGGGAGCATGCCTCAGGTGGTCACTCTGCTTCCTCCCATTCTCTTAGGCCTCACCAGCTTCCCCTATGTGACAGTACTATACATAGGGTCAGTGGTATCTCTGGGCATACAGTTTCTTTGTCTTAGACCTCTGTAGGCTCCTAGCCGAGCATTTACCTATTACTTTGACTTCATTTGTCTCAACTCTCCTCTGTGTCATTCAGAGTATTATATTAGAGAGAACTGTCAGGCTAGGGACTGCATCGCTCTGTTGCTCTGTAGCTCTCACTCTTCCAGCTACCCATTTTGTAAGGCACTGCAGCTGAGCTGCGAGACAGTAGTATTCAAAATCTGGGAGTGCCAGACCCCCTGTACTTTTTGGCCTTGTTAGAGTAGCCCATGCCACCCATCGTCTACCCATTCCCCATATAAAGGATATCACCAGTGACTTCAGGCATCTAAACATTCTCACTGGTCCCCAGACGGGTAGCAGCCCAAACATGTAGAGGTGGCTCGGCAGTGTTACCATTTTCACTAAGGATATTCTCCTCATAACTGATAGGGGTAGGGTCCCCCAGGAGGCAAGACTCACCCTCACTCCACTAATTGCTTTCCCTATGCAATCTTCCAATACATCCACCCTATCATGGTATATGGTAACTCCCAGATATGGGAGACATCTACTCTCCCAAGCCGCTTCCACTCCCATCCGAGGCTCTTCACGTCCTTATCTAGTGGGGAAGAGGCACAATATCCTCTAGTTAACTCTAAGGCTTGATACTCTTGCAAGTGATTCCAGCATTTTCCAAGCTCCCTCAAGGTCCTCTCCTGAATTCTGGAGGAACAGCAGCAAATCATCAACGTATAAAGCTATATGTTGTGTCCTGCCCATCGACTCTAATCCCCTGTAATGAATTTCCGCTCTGGCCCTGGCTGCCAGAGGCTCCATGGACAAAGCGAACAACAGTGGGGAGAGCAGGCAGCCCTGCGGCTGCCCCTCCCCACTGAGTAAGACTCCAAGATTAGACCCCTAGTCTTGACACGAGCTCTAGAGTCTGCATATAGCAGTGCCATCCACTGGACAAAATCCGAACCCAGCCTAAATTTCTTCATCACTCTGAAAAGGTACGGCCATTCCAAGCTATAAAATGCCTTTTCAATGTCTACTGCAAATATGACGGCCTCATTTTTATCATATGATTCTGCCTCTAGGATACTCATTAATCTCCTAATATTTACTGCTGTGTTATGTGCGGGGATAAAACCTGCCTGATCTAAATGTATTAGGTCTGACATTTGTGGGAGCAGCCTTGTAGCCAGGGTTTTACTCAGAATCTTGTAATCTAAGTTTAACATAGAGAGCAGCCTGTAGGTTTTTTTATATGTTGCTGGCTTCCCTAATTTTAGCAGTGGGATTATCAATACTTCTCTTGTTGAGTTCGGTAGCATCCCACTTGTTTAGCTTGATAATACATTTCCACCAGTTTCGGTCCCAAGATGTCTACATACATTGAGTAAAACTCAACTGGAAGGCCGTCTGTGCCTAGAGTTTTATTCTTGGCCATGTTTTTAATAGCTGCTCTAACCTCCTGTAATTCTATGTCCCTTCCCAGCATTTCAGCATCTCCCTCATCTATAGTCGGCAATGCCTGGGGTCCTATGAAGTCATGAATATCCGATTCAGTGCACCTTGTCCTACCCCTATACAGTTCCCCATAGTACTTGAAGAACATCTTATTGATAATGTGTTGTATATACAATGCCCCATCTAGGTCATCCCGGATCTCCAGTATGGTCGACCCTCTCTTGGCCGGACCGGCTACCCATGCTAGCATTGCTCCCGCTTTATCTCTTTCTGTGTGGGCTTGAAACATGTAGTTCCTATAGTCAAAGCAACAGAGCCTTTCTACATGTTCCACTACTTTCTCTTTGGCTTCCAGAAGTTGTTCCTGCAGCTCTCTATGGCTTGGTCTCGCCCTCTCTCGCTCTCAAAGGTTTTGTTCTGCCTTTATTGTGTCTCATAGAAGTGTCCCCCTGATTCCCACTACCTCAGAAATACATTTTCCCCTATTCATAACGTTAAAGGAGTCCCACTCCACTTTTGGATTAGTTGTAGTCCCTGCATTTGTCTCATAATACTGGTCTATCTCTGTCCTATTGTCGCCTGAAAGACCTGGTCTTCCAGGGCTTCCAGTCTGAGCCACCAAGTGGGGAGATGTGGTCTTTCTTTCGTCCATTGGAGCCCCATCAGCAGGGTGTTGTGGTCAGAAATTGTCCGGGCAAGGTACTCGCTTGTCTTCTCATTTTCATGTATGGCTGGGAACAAAGTATGGCGTTGAGTCGAACATGCAGGTCATGGAGGCATGAGAAGAATGAGTAGTCTCTATCCCTAGGGTGTACCGCCCTCCAGGAATCTATCTGACCCCATTGGTGCTGCCACCCTTGCTGTGCTTCAGCTGCTCTAACAATGGGGGAGTCTTTCAGGGGTGGATAGGAGCAGTATAATTCAGTATCCGTAATGCAGTTAAAGTCTCTACCAAGAATCAATGACCCTTTCAAATGTGGTTCCAGTTTTCTGGATAGAGCTGCTAGGAATGAAGCCTGATCTGTTTTTGGCCCGTATATGTTGCCAAATGTCACATCCCTACCGTCCAATTTCCCTATCAGGACCACGTAGCGCTCTTCTGGGTCTAATATGTGGTTACTGCACAGAAATGGGACTCCTGCTCTCACCCATATGAGCACCTCATTGGCGTAGGAGGAGAAATACGTATAATACACCTGTCCTCTCCATCGTCTCCTTCTCCACAGGGCTTCCCCTCCTAAACAATTAACTTCCCAATATCCCAACCCCAGGACAGATGATAGTCCAGATCCCATCCAACTTTGATACTAATTAGTATTGTTCCTCAGAGTTCCTGCGCAGTTGTTCTTTGGGGGTGAAGTTTCAACCAGTTGCCTCTCAGTCTCCCACCTCATGGTCCCTCCCCCTTCATGAGTATAGAGGATGTGCCCACCCTATCATTTGCATAATGTGTTCCCACTGTGCTTTGTGTTTACCTTATTTTCAGGAGAAAAAAGGGGGAGAAAGAAAAGGATACAATAGGCAAAAGTCTATTGTCTCTCTATACACAAGGTGTTGGTAAGTCCTGTAGTCAGAACAGTTCATCTACTAACTTGGGGGTAACTTCAGGAAGTTCCTTGTCGGACTCCTCTGCCGAACTGGAACTTTGGGAGCCATCTGGTTCTCTCTCCTCAATATCACTTCCCATAGACTTGGGACTAGAGCCCACCTGGCTTACCTCTGCTACTTCCAGAAGGACTTTTTGTCTTTCCTCTCTTGCCTCTGTGAATGATGGCATGTGTGCTTCATCCTAGGTTCTCTCTGTCTTTCCAGGGGTTGCACCAGGGGAGTTCTCCCTCGACCTCCTGATAGTGTCCAAACAACTCCATGCATCCTGGGGATTTTAAAAAAACTGAGTTCCCGTTAGGGATACCACTAGCAGCCAGGCTTGGGACATCATAGCATATGGCATCTGTAGTTGCCTGCAGCGTCTCTTCATCACCAGGAAGGAGGCACGTTTGTCTTTGCACATCCCTTGTGAAGTCCGGGAATATCAGTATCTTGCTGTTTCCAATCTGGAGATTTTTGTTCTGACAGCCTTGTGCCAGGATATGATCTCGATCTCTGTACTGGAGCAAGAGAGCAATCACTGGGTGTGGGGACATCCGGTTTAGGAGGCCATGCCGACACTCTCTGTGCCCTTTCCAGAGCATAGAATTGTGACAGTCCCTCTGGGGCCACTTCTGTTCTCAGCCAATTTTCTAGGTTTGCACCAAGTCTGTACCCTTCTCACGCTCTGGAATTCCAAGAATGCGGATGTTATTGTTATATGTTAGCAGTCACCAATGTGACTGCTAAAGACATGCAATTAGCCCAGTACACAGGCCAAAACTGATACCTACATAGGGAGAGAAAAAGTATGTATCTCACTGTGAAAGTTAAGCTGTGGACAACACAAACCCACCTGCATCATTCACAGGGTATCAGGAACCAGTCAATGTCTTTGGACATGTAATTTGAAGTAAACACAACTTGTCCGTTTATACACATAGCTGGACATGTCCAATAATCCCCTGTTTGCCAGAAATACATTGTTTTCCAAAAAAAGGCAAGCATTATGGATAAAGGTGGCAACTCTATACATATCAAATCATCATTCAGTTCAGTAGACTATGTAATGTGTATGATTTGAGGGGCATTGGACATTCACACCAGTCATTGTGTTATGTTTGTGCCCACAGGGCTAGTTTGGAACACCACTGGATCCACCCAGGACTGCCAGGCCCAAACTCTGGTCAAACAGAAGCATCTCCAGTGTTGATGTCTCACATCCATCTTTGGAGGACAAGGAACGACCTGTCCCATCTGGGTCGGGACACCCCACAGCAACAGCGGTGGCAAGATCTGGATCCTCTGCTACCACTCCCGCCTCATCAGATAACACACAGCTTACCACTACCAGCATGGACACAGCATCCCGGGAAAACACCAACAGCACAGCAACACAGGGCACTCTGGAGTTGCCGGACAAAATCACCACTATCAACAATGAAGGAGGCTCTGTATTTGCTGTGCCAGCAGCAACTGGTCCTTTTCAGGTGTGTAGGGGTGGTGGGAGGGGCCATGGGGATGTGCACCATCATGCAGCTTCGGCTGCTGCTGATGAGACTCAAAACCTCTCCAGAATCCTCTATGCTTATGAGGATTCACACAGAGAAATGGGCGAGGTCGCTGGCACCCTCAGGATCATCCAACAGCAGCAGGCACCCCAAAATGAAAAACTGAACAGCTTCATGGAAAAAATTGTTGACATGACTGTGGTGCACAGGGACATTGTCACCTGCCTCTACCAGATTGCCACCAACATTTCCACACCTCCCTGTGTGCACTCAACATCCATTGCAACAACATCTATACCAGCTCTGGCAGAGAGCACCCTGCACTGCTGCTGCCTGCACATGAGGGTCCCCCGGAAAAACATGAAGGCAGTCATCCGAAGAAGAAACGGTGTGAGACAGATGGCTATGCATCACCCCCATGACGTGACTACCTGCTCCTGATATCCTCCATTGCGTGCCAAGCATTCACTTTATTGACTGTCATTGAACTGTCCCACATTGGCTGGAGGGTCTAAGTTGGACTATGGACTCAAATAACTGTGGATCTACTTCGGAATATTTCATCTACAAACACTGCCTACTCATATCTACACTTTGTTTTCTGTTTTTTTGTTGAGCACTTCACCATGGTGTGTACTGATTTCATCATACACTAAAATAAATCACTTTGCAAAAAAAACTTGCTCATGTTATAACTTTGAATTACAAATGAACAAATTGCAATGTAGCACAAAATCACACAGAAGGAAGTGTCAACAACATTGGTTACACATCATTTTAAAAATGTGAACTACTGGCGTGTGAGTACAAATACCTTGTCACAGCATGATAGATAGATACAACCAGGTTATCACACAACCCGTAGGACATGGAACAGATGCAAATTAAGTCAATAGCCAAAAATACTAGCACCATATGGAAGCACAATCAAAATTAATTTTCAGAAAACTTTTTCATCATGGAGCATATGTTGTATCAGTATAATCTTTGAGTGTGTGAAAACATACACAGCACACCACAATGTTGAGCACAGATGTATTCTCTAGATACAACCTGGTGCATCAACCAAATGTCAATTCATATCACACAGTTACAAAGTGTTCACAAGTAAAGAAAAATTACCACCAGTTCAAAAGAAATTGCGTGCCAGGGATTTCCACAGCAGGTCAATGTTGGAGTATGTCACAGCATTAGGGGTCTTGTGAGGTCACACTCCTGCAGTTGACATGGCAAAGTACCCTGGTAAGGAGAAACATAGAACAGAATCAGGCCACAGGACTATGGCAGTACATTTTGCAAACAATGTCATCTGAAGCACAAGATTTACAGTGTGGACATGCGCTAATACTGTACATGTTAATTTACCCCTTTCAAAAACTTATCATACAATAAACATATTGACAATTTTCAAACACTCAAAAGCATACATACACATTGTCTACCAGCAACACTACAGCAAACAGTTGGGGCTAGTTACCCCTTTCATTGCATACTTACACTCATGAGAAGAAGTTGTGGATAAGCTGTTGTCTCATATCCATGTCATCATCATCATCCCCACTGTCATCATGTACCAGTCCAGGATCCTCCATCGCTGGTGGCTGCTGGCCTCCGTTATCCTGTATGAGTCGTATTTCCCGCTGCATAGCCAGTTTGTGGAGTAAATAGCAAGCAGCGATGACCTTGCACACTTTCAATGAGGAATATTGGAGGGCTCCTCCCATCCAATCCAGACAGCAGAATCTTGGCCAAAAGTCCACTCAATGCCTCACTGACTCCTACCATGTGCCTCATTAAACCGCACTTCTGCAGGTGACTGGGTTACAGAGTGGTGTCAGTAACCAAGGCTGGTTCGGGTATCCAGAGTCTCCTACATTTTACATAGAAAAAAGATTCAGTTATCTGACAACAGACCACTATCTGACATACAATCAAAGCACACCACAACACACACATGCCACATCACCTGCCAACAAGCCAGGCAGAGTCAGGTTGTACCGGAGACATCAAACGGGGGATGACGCTGTTTCTCATGATATATTCATCATGTGTCGATCCTGCAAAATGGGCACAGACATGGGAGAGGGACATTTCAGCCAACATACCACCTGGACATTGATGGAGTTGTAATGTTTGTGGTTGCGATACACAACCTCATTTGCTTGTTGACCAATGCAACATGGGTGCCATCAATTGAGCCAATGATATGGGTATCTGTCCCAATGCATAAAATTGTGCCTTGACGTCTGACAACTCTCCAAGTTCTGTTCAAAGTAATGGAGCAATCTCTCCAAAACATCACAAAGGACACAGCTGAACTTGGTTTGTGACATACCACCAGAAATGGCCACTGTAATGGAAAGTACCAGTGGCAAAGAAATATAAAGCTGCCATGAGCTTCACTTCAGGAGTAAGTGGAGTTGGATATGTTTGACCAAGCTGCAGATGAGGTGAAAACTGCTCTGACAACTGTTCAATTATTGTCCTAGTGAATTGGTACTTCCAGATGGTGTCACATTCTTCTCCGGTCTGTAGGTCTGAAAAGGGCCTGTACACTGGAGGTCATATGTGGTACCTATGTGTAGAGTTGTAAACACGGTTGGTGTCAAGTCACAATGTACAAAGCAACATCCATTGAGACAAACAGAACATGAAATATGCACAAAACTGAAGCTACAAAACTTTACAAATACGGATAATAAAATTTGCATGGATGAACATAGATACATAACAGAGCATCAGTACCTTTCCCAGACATGTTACCAAGGTGTGGTGACACAGCAATTAGAGTGGCGTAGTGTACGAATCACTAGTATCTGACATCATCAGTGTAAGCAAGCATCACAAACACAACAGTTCCACACAATTCTTTTTAAACATTTATGTTTTTGAGAACAATGACATGTTTAATAGGTAGACAGAATAGGATCATGTGATGCATAAATTTAAGACTCTCAGCCTCATGCACAGGATAAAGTGGGGCAATGCTCCCAAATACCTTCTGACCCTTGCGCATACCTACATGCCTGCCCGAGACTTGAGATCCGCCTCCCAAGGTCTCTTCTGTGTCCCTAAAATACGACGGGCCAGGATGGGAGGAAGATCTTTTTCCTACCTAGGCCCAAAGATATGGAATTCCCTTCCCCAAACCCTCCGTCTTGAAAATAGGTACCTACACTTTCGCAAAGCCATTAAAACCTGGCTTTTTAACCAATGAGCGCTTTTGGTCTCCCATTCTAACCTTTCTGTCCCTCCAGTTCAAATTTCTGTTTAGCGCCGGGAAGCCCTTTTTGGGCATCTGTCGCGCTCTATAAACTAAATAAATAAATAAAATAAATAAATAAATGCAAGAGATTTGTGACACCTGATATACACAGCGTCTCACAAACTCAAACAAGTCCACCACTGTCACATTGTGGACATTGTCATGTTGCCACGTAGACATTACACATACAATCACATACACCAACTATATCCAACTTAATGATGTTAATATATTTAACAACACCATCAGCTGAAGTTTTGGACGCACAAATAGACTAGTAATTCACAGCTTTAGTCATTACTTACACAACACACATATCCCGTCTGAAATCACTACAAATGCACAATAGGACATACAGTCCCCAAATGTAGTGACAATGCAAAAATGCACTTGTACTTCTACAAAAATGTAATTGACACTGTGACCAATCCTACAGGGATTATTGGATTTATCCAGCTACATGTTGAAATTTGCCTATAAAGCAGTGTGTCATGTGCCCCTCAAGGTTAGCTCCTCATGGGAGTGTGTCTTATTCATTAAAAACTCCATTTAATTTAAATAAAAATGGAATCCACACATTAAATGCACAGAAATCCAACAATCATAGAAGTGTCTGCTCTACTGACCGATTACTCAAAGGATGCAGTATCCGTATCTGAACCAAATCAGTCACAGCCATTGGCTGTTGGTTGTTATGGTGAGCGACAAGGTTGGTATTCCAAGGATGCGGTACACGCATCCGAAACGATGCCATTAGCTGTTATGGTTTAAACATTAACTATCAATAAATTATTATCAATTAAATTCCCACCCTATACCCCTACAAAACACAGAACCCACTCCTCAAACGTAATAAAAAATAATAAATAGATAATTTACATAAATAATTATCATTCAAATAATACATTACAATTAAAAATTAATTATTAATTTACTTCCCACCCTATAGCCTTAAAAACCCACCTCCCCAGCTAAAACGTAAAAAAAAAAATATTCATACAATTAACATAAATAATTATCAATTAGGTAATTGATTTTAATTTAAAAATATTTAATCTACTTCCCACCTTATACCCCTACAAAACCCACAACGGCACCTAAAAGGTAACACAAAGCATACTATGCAATTAACATAAATAATTATCAACTAAATAATTAATATTATTTTAAAAAATATATATTTTTTTTAATAATTTACTTCCCAACCTATTCTCCTATAAACACCACAACCCACTACGGTACTAAAAACAAGAAAATATTATTACATTAAATTTGGAAAATACTATTAATTTGCAAACCATATTAAAAAGCTATCAATATTTAAACAAATATTTTAAAACATATACTATAAACATATATTTTAAAATACACAAAAAGAATAAAAAATCGATATTGTTAACAACAATATTTTTAACATCGATATTCTCTACCTTAAAATTAATAATCTTGTCCTCGATATTCGTGCTAAATTTCTGTGTCTTGATATTTCCAACTCGATATTTGTGTCAATCGATATTATTGACTCAATATTTTGTCGGAACACCCCTTCCTTGCATCAAAAAAATTCTGCCTGCACTGGAGGCACCCTTTAACCATAGCATGTACATTGGCGCCAGACATCCGAAACGGCGCCAGCACAGGCAGAAGGAACAGGAATACACTATATTAGGTAAATGTAAATGTAAATGTAAATTGATACTTGTATAGCGCACTACTCACCCGCAAGGGTCTCAAGGCGTTTGTACGAATACCGCTGTAGAACCCATCCTGGCTTTCCCTGTGAGGTGTCCACTCCTGGGCACCCCCAAGGTGGAGGCCAGGCATCCTTAGCGTTGTGGGGGCTGTTGTGGAGATTAAGCAAGCTATTGCCCAGAGTTGCAGAGTGGCACTCCATGATTGGAATAGGCACCGAGGCGAGAATTATCAGGTCCATGGAATGTTTTAGCCCAAGACCCGCCGAGGCGGGGAATTGAACCCTGGTCCCGGGCTAGACCTCTGCATCAGGGTCTGGTGCTCTAACCATTGTGCCACTGTAGGGCTATTAGGTGCATTCCTGCCCTACACTAAAATGCCATAAATGAGGCCAGTAGAGTTTCCTTGAACCAAAACAGTAAATCTTTCTTTGAAAACTCTTCGCTGATTGAAAATCCTAAGAATATCTCCTTGCTCAGAGTAATATTTCTAACAGAGTAGGAATAGTTTTTTTGCAACTGAAGCTATCTGTGGCAGACCTTGTTCAAACACATTCAGCCTCTTGCTCTTATTCCTCTCCAAATAATGTCTCGGAAAAGACTGAGGGTCCTATTTTTGAGGAATTGGTGTAGGGCAGCACTGCAAGTCTTCTTGCTGTGCTGCATTAGGTGTGAGTTTTTGCCACAGTCCCAGGTCTTCCACTTCTGTCAAATCTGGGCATACATAAAAATCCATGGATGTTGTCTGGGATTGCCCATGGAAGCATCTCCCTAGAGCAGAGTAATTCCCTACTGTTTCCAGCGATGTCTCCCAGACGTTACTGGCCAATCTTAAATCTGGCTCGCCACTTGACCCCTGCCCTGCCAAATTCTTGGCCGGGATGGCGGCAGTGGTGAATCCTTTGGTCAATTCTATCCTCAATGCCTCCTTGAGGGAGGGAAGGGTCCCCAGCTCTTGGAAAAGAGCGATGGTGATCCCCCTCCTAAAAAAAACGGGTCTTGACACCGAGGCTTTGGCGAACTACAGGCCAATCTCGCTTTTACCAGCGCTGGCGAAGATAACGGAAAAACACGCCCACGGTGTCCTGTCGAGTTTTCTGGAAGCTAACAATCTGCTCCATTCATCTCAATCGGGTTTCCGTCCTAACTTCAGTACGGAAACGGCCCTGTTGGAGGTTACTGAGATTATTAGGGAGACCCTGGATGTCGGCGGTAGGGCCATGCTGGTCATGTTAGATCTGTCGGCGGCCTTCGACACCGTCCCCCACAAGGCGCTCTTAGCGAGGCTTTATGACATCGGCCTCAGGGGGACGGTGCTCAGGTGGTTTACTTCTTTCCTTGAAGACCGCCGCCAGACGGTCTGGGTTTCCCAGAGCTCCGCCGAGATGCCGCCATTGGGAGTTGGGGTTCCACAGGGCTCTGTGTTGAGCCCCACGTTATTTAACATCTTTATGTCCCCTTTGGCGGCCTTGGTGGAGGCCTATGGGGCTCAGATCGTCTCCTATGCCGACGACACACAACTCCTCTTCACATGCGGGAAAGATCAAGAGTTTGATGGAGAGAGAATCCGGGACTGCGCTGGTCTTCGACTGGTTCCAACGGAACAGTCTGAGGGCCAACTCGGGCAAGTCTGAGATTTTATTTTTTGGTTGCGTCGCCGATCCGGAATGGCAGCATTGGTGGCCGTCCGACATGAATCCTCCTGCTCAGTCCTCCCTGGTCGCCAAAAATTTGGGCGTCAAGCTAGACAACCAGCTGTCGCTACGAACTCATATTCTTGGCCTGGCCGGCACCTGCTACGGAATCCTGAAGATGCTCCGCAAATTTTTGCCTCTGCTGTCTGAGGAGCACAGGAGGATTACTGTTCAGGCTCTTGTCGGCTCGAGGCTGGACTATGCAAACGCCCTCTTTCTTGGCCTCCCCGATTACCTGGTTCAGCGCCTTCAGGTGGTGCAGAACTCTGCCGCCCGGGCGATTTTCGGTCTAGGTAGACGAGCCCGAGCTTCGGGGTTGCTTCAGACGCTTCATTGGCTCCCCATTAGGAAGCGGATCCAGTTTAAATCCTTGACCCTGATGCATAAAGCTTTGCATGGATCAGGGGCGGGATATCTGCAGCGGAGACTGAACTTCTATCGTCCAGTCCGTTCCCTCCGTTCGGAATCCCTTTTTAAAGCTGTGGTCCCACGGGTGAGGAAGGCCCGCGCCGGAGGGCGATCCTTTAGTTGCAGAGCTCCCCAGCTGTGGAATCTGCTTCCACTTCCACTGCGCAGTACTGCCAATCTGCTCCAGTTTAGGAAGGGCTTGAAGACTTGGCTTTTTAACTCTTAGTTTGTTCTTTTGCCCACTGTTTCTATTTACTTTTCCTTGATGTTTTCTGTTTTTAGCTGTGTTGTGTTACTTCATTATGAGCCGCTGGTGGAAAAGCGTCGGGACACTCCTCTCGAGTAGCCGTACGCTATATAAAAGCTACGTAACATAACATAACATAACATAACATGCAGCGATTTGAATTCAGTTTCATCACTCAAGATTTATGATACCGCTCAAGGTCACAAAAGGTAGCCTTGCATGGCTTCATCAATCTCTTTTTTAATATGCATCACTCTTGCACCCCATTGCCCATTGCCAAATCAGATCATTTTTGTGATAGGAAATGATGTCTCCACATTGGATTTTGTGGACTTTCCTGTTGTTGGCACTAGGCCTACCAACACAAATGAGGTTCCATTTTTATTGAAAGATTTGAAACGAATGTTAGGAAATGTGTTGCGCCCTGCAGATTCCAGAACTTTCCATCACAGAAATGTGAGGAAAATGTGTGTTTTTTAGTCAGAGTTTGTGGTTTGCAATGGCTTCTAGGCAAGGGAACATATTGAGAGCATTAGGTGCCGGCTGAGCTAGGCCACGAAATCCAAAGCTAGCCACAGTGCAAAAAAAGGGTGAGTTTTCAGTTGAAAAATGCGATATGTCCATGTTGTTTTTTTAGGCCTCTCTGGTTGCAGGCACTAGCCCAACCCACAAAAGTGAGGTGCCATTTGTAAATGTGTTGCTCTACATAAATACTAGAAGTTTTTCTCACAGAAATATGATGAAAATGTGTGTTTTTTAGTCACAGGTTGAGGTTTGCAAAGGTTTCTGGGTAAGAAAATAAAACCTAGTCTAGTTTTAAAACATTTACTGTTTTTCTAGGTTTTCTTAGGTGCGGCTCAGCTAAGGTCCAAACTCCACAGCTAGCTGCACTGCAAAAAAGGGTCAGTTTTCAGTTGAAAAATGTGATGTGTCCATGTTTTGTTATGGGAACAGTCCAGCCTGAACTGCCAATCCAGGTCTTCCCTGAACAAGAAACAAGCATCCTGGACCGGCTTCGGGGTAACACCCCTCATCATCCAGGCTAGCTTGACTACAAGGGCAAAGTGAGCAAGGGACCCACGTCTGGACATACCCATTTAGGGTGAACAAAGCAAACACAAGAAGATGATGGTTGGAGCCCAAAAATGTTTTAATCACCCTCTGTCACAGATCTGGGTTTAATCCATCATCGTTCTTTAGCTCACTGGGTGAGTGTCTGAAAAAATTCCGCACTCTGTCCATCACCTCTTTTTGTTTACTTTGCTACTGGATTCAAGTTAGCCTGGCATTCCAAAGAATCTGCTCCGGAATGTTTGCCGACCGATTTGACTGTGAGTTTACCGAACAACGGATTTCGGTACAATGCATGTTAAATACCACTGACTCGTTCGGAATCCAATCTGTCTGACTGAATCGTCTGGAAACAAGCCAGATGCAACTAACTCTTCCGCACACGCGGAAGATTAGTATTCCAGTTATGAATGGTTTTAACCCAGAAACAGATGACGATGCATCCGATGCGGTTTCGGGACCATGTTGGTCTGTGTAACAAATGTCAAGTGGGAAAAGTCAAAAACAGTCAAAACAACCATTGACAAGGCCAAATAAAAAAATAGCCAGACCCACCAATCCACCTATATAAAGACCCCAAACATGTCCATGATCCTTTTTTACAACACAACTGCTGCCAGTTGACTGGATTTGCCTTATACACTCACACTTCACCCACCACACAACTTGCACTGATTTTTGTTTGGTTAAAATTATTCTCACAAACACACACTCTTCTTCTCATTCACAATCACCCACACCTTCCCATTCACCCTCACCTTCACCTTCACACCCACCCTCATCATGGCCCCAAGGAAGCAGCCATGTTTTACAGAGGAGGAGTTGGAAGTCCTTGTAGATGAGATTGTCAGAGTAGAGCCACAGTTATTTGGGAACTAAGTCCAACAGACCCTTCATGTTCCAGAGAAAAAGGACGTGGGACAGGATAGTTAACAAGGTGAACACTGAAGCACCTTGTCTTCGCACAATGGATGATATCAGGTACAGGTACTATGATGTGCAAAGGAGGGTCAAGAAACTGCTGGCGATAGAACACACTCAAAGCCAGTAGACTGGCGGTGGCCTTCCTGCACAATATATGCACTTCCCTTCCTGGGAGGAGAGGGTGTGTGCCATCCTTGCGCCAGAGAGTATCCATGGACTCACATAAGCTCCAGTGACTGGTAAGTACCCAATCAACATTCCAATCAAGTTACCAATTACACCCCTTGAGATATCACTGTAAAGGATACAGTTAAACAAATTACTGTTTTAACATTGAAAAAAATCTAGAGTCAAAGAGCATGTGATGTGTATGTCATATTGATAACAAATATACCTGCAATGAAAATGAAAATGCACCAAACTATTATCATGTAAATATTTCTCAAACACTCACACCAATGCCCTGTGCTCCAAACACCAGTCACCAGCGTCAGCCATCTTCCCAGCACTTTTCCACTCACTCACAGGAAAGCTGAGTCACAGGTAGGCTGTTTGGGATGGCTGGGAAGGAGGGTGTGGGCACAGGCCTGATGGGAGTTTTTGTCCATTCAAACAACACATACCAGTGTCAAACATCTTGATAGTAGACTTCCATTCACTGTCAGGTAGCCGCAGGCCCAGATGAGCTGCTTGGACAGTGTGGGAGGGGGAGTGTTTGCACTGACTACATATCCCATCAGGGTTTTTCCTACACACACCTTCCCACCCAACCCAACCAGGCCACCAGGAAGAGTGGTGTCTTAGCAATGAAGGGAAGTGCACTGGCAAGGTGTCTGACACTTGTGCATGCTGTCAGAGTTAACCACATCTCCCATCACGACCTTGTGCTCCTCACACCAGTCCCCAGTGTCAGCCATCTTGCTAGTACATTTCCACTCACCATAAGGGACAGCATCGTTCCAGGTGTACTCTTTGGGTATCTGGGAAGGTGTGTGTAGGACAGGGCATGATGGGTGTCATAGTCAGTGCAAACACTCCTGCTCCCACCAAGCGAAAAAAGCCCACCCACAACTGTGTTACCCTGACAGTCAATGAGAATGTACTTGCAAGATGGCTGACAATGGGGAATAGTGTCAAAGTTGACTCCTAATCACATCTTGGCCTTGTGCTACAAACACTAGTGCCCGTTTTCAGCCATCTTGCTAGTACATTTCCATTCACCAACACGGATAGCGTAGTCCCAGTTCAGCTGTCTGTGCTGGCTTGGTAGTTGTGTATAGGATAGGGCATGATGGGAGTGAAAGTTAATGCAAACACTCCTCTTCACACCCAGACCAACAAGTCCATATATAACTGAGCTTCCATGACAGTCAATGAGAATGTACTGTCAAGATGACTGGCACTGTGGACTGCTGTTTGTAGCCCAAGGCATTGTTGGTGAGTTGTGGACAAATCAGACACCTGTCACCAGTGTCAGACATCTTGACAACCCATTGCCACTCACTGTCAGGAAAGCAGAGTCACAGGTAAGATATTTAAGATGGGTAGGAAGGTGTGTGGAGGACAGAGCCTGATGGTAACTGTAGTCAGGGCAAACACTCCTCCTCCCAACCAGCACAAACAGACCACCAAGATCCATGCTTACCTGATAGTGAGTGGAAATATACTGGCAAAATGGGTGACACTGGGGACTTCTGTCTGGACAACTATGCCCTGCTGGGAGTTGTGGACAAATAGGCACCAGTCATCAGTGTCAGCCATCTTGCAAGTACATTCATACTCACTGTCAGGGAAGCTGAGTAACAGGTGGGCTTTTACTGCTGACTGGGAAGGTGTGTGTGGAACAAGGCCTGATGTGAGGTTTGGATTACAATTTTTAAAAATTAGGAGTGCACCTCCAAATATAATTCTTTATATACTTTATTGTCAAACCCGGAAGGTAGCACCCAACGAAGAAGATGTCTTTTGAATCTATCACAAGTATAACGGATAATAAAGCCAACACATTGGCCTACACAAATGACCAAGCGAATGAAATATACAATTTGATACGGGAAGTTAAATCTATGGATGCTCATGGAGGTTCAATATCTCAGCAATTAAAACAACTGGAATATCTCACTCGACGACAATTGAATCAAAAACTGCATGTTTTGACACTAGTTCAATATCATAAGGCAAAGAGGATACCGAGAGGGTTGCGACTATACATAAAACCTATGCTATTTAGTTTCCACTTGAATACAGTTTTCATGGACAAATGGTATAGCATTTTGAATAAAAGCTCTCTGGATCTTATTTTATTAATAATTGAAGATCTTTCGAAAACAATAAGGGAATTGGAGGAAAAAAATCATATACTTAAAGGAGAATTCGAACAAAGGATGGAACAAAACACATGGCAAATCAGTCTAGAAGGATAAAATCAAAAATTGGAAAAATATAGCAGAGAGTTACAAGAGGGGAAATTGAGAAAGTACAAACGAGATACAAAAGACTATAAACTTAACGAAGTTTACACATGGGCGGAGATTTATGCACGTAGAAGATTTGACCAAAGGAAAACCACAACTCACTCGTCAAAAGAAAGTTTGGTAACTGACAAAGATACATCGTCAACTAGGACCCCAATACAGCCCAGTACTTCCGGAGTAAATGTAGGCGGTCCTACAGTAGAACCAGTTGAACAAGTACGAGCACCAAACACAGTGGCCTTTTTATCCCAAGCCCCGGACCAAGGATTACCACCAGTCTCAAAAGGATCAGTTGGAGTCCCAGGCCAACAAGGCGAGGAAAAAGGAGGCAGATCTCTACAAAGTGGGAAGCAAGTGACCTAATCATCAATATATCATCCAAACAATTTACTACACAACAGAGAAAAGTGCTAAATGAAGGATTATCATTTGTACCTACCAATACCCCTAATAGGATGGAAGTTGAAACATAAGTGTACAGATTCATGAGAACACTACGCTTAAGAATTTTTTTTACCAACGTGGTCAACACCGAAAAAGGGAACAGACATTAGAACAAGTGAAGTTCAAACTTAAAAGTACTTTCAGGCTCCAATCTCCCACAAGATGTTGGACACATTCGAGATTATGATCAAAAACGACATCAAGGCTTTCGATTTGAACAAAAGTAAGCAACAAAATTTAACAAAGCATGATAGAATCACATTAAAATCCATATCCAACAACCGTGAACTTACAATTCAACCCGCTGACAAAGGGGGTGCCATCGTTGTGATGGACACTTCATTTTACCATCAGAAGGTCAACTCACATGTAATGGATACCAACACATACTTACCATTGGAAAGTGATCCCACTGCTGAACTCTCAGCAATGCTTCAACATCTTTTACAAAATGCAGTAGACTTGGAGTGGATTGATGAACCAACTATGAAATATCTCACAACACCTAACACACGCCGTCCAAGGCTGTATATGATTCTTAAGATTCACAAGAATCCTACTGACCCCCCTTTCAGACCCATTGTCTCCGGATGTGGGTCAATATTTGATCCCATCGGGAGATATCTGGACCACTTTCTTCAGCAATTTGTACAGCAGTGGACATCTTATATAAAGGACACAACAGACATTTTGACTAAACTTGACAACATCCAAAAGGACATGCAAGATACGTGGCTGCTCTGTACAGTTGACGTAGTAGCATTATACACCTCGATACCACACGAAGCAGGGTTGGAAGCGGTCGAATCAGCATTGTTACAACTGGAGGACCTTTATACTCACAAGGTATTTTTGCTTCAACTCTTGAAATTCTGCTTACAAAACAGCCATTTCATTTGGAATGAGACATACTACGCACAACTCACCGGAAACTCTATGGGTTTTTCGAGGGCGCCTGCGTACGCCAATATTTTCATGGCCCTATTCGAGCATCAACACATAATGAGTAACAACGGTTGGTGGTCTAAAATCAAATTTTCCTGCCATTTCATTGACAACATTTTTTTTATTTGGACAGATGACTTTGATTCACTAGAAACCATGTTGGAACAACTCAACACATTTAACCCCAGAATTCAGTTTTCTCATAAAATTCACAGCAGGGAGATTGAATACTTGGATGTTACCATTACCAAAACAAATGATGGAAAAACACTCAGCACTCAGATATATACCAAGACCACAGACCGCAACAATGCCTTACAATATACCAGTTTTCACCCGAGGAGTCTCATCAAGAATCTCCTTTATTCACAATTTGTAAGAATAAAAAGAATTTGTACGGACCCTCAAATTTGTCAACCAAAAATCAATGAATACCAGGAAAGGTACAGACAAAGAGGTTATCCTGAAAACATAATACAGGAATGCACTTCAAGAGTATCACAAAAAGAACGCAAAGAATTATTTGGATCCAACACAGTAAAAAAACGAACAATTTACTTTTTGTTTCTAAGTACACCACAAAGTCGCCAGCAGTTAAAAAAATTATTAACACCAGATGGGAATTATTGGCTAATGAACCTGATTTTGACAACATTTTCAAAAACACACCAACTCATGCCTACACAAAAGGGAGAAACCTACGAGAAATATTGTCTAATCCTTCCGCAACGGATTTAATAAAGTATGGAAGGGAACTACCAAATCTCATAATTGAACTCACTGTAATAATGTTACCTTAGGCAACATCTTGACACACCCTTTAACAGGAAAACAAACACCGATAAGACACACGACGGATTGCAACTCACAAAATGTGATTTATTGCATTAAGTGCCTTGTGGTAAGGCATATGTTGGAAAGAGTGAACGAAAACGTAGAATTAGACTCACCGAGCACAAAAGTCGGATTCGTACCAAAAATACCAGCTCAGCACTGGCGGTTCATTGGATGGAAGCACACCATTCAATTTCACAAATAAGGATCCAGGTGATAGAGCAAGTACAATTGAAGACAGGCACAGACAACCACATGAAATTACTTCAACGAGAGGTTTACTGAATAAAAACGCTTGACACCATGATTCCCAAAGGACTTAATGACAGATTGGATATGTCGTGCTTCATTTAAAACAGAAAACTATTCCAGTCAGACACTAAAATATCATTTACACATTAGTGGGTTGCTTCATACAATTAGATAACATTTGAATTACAACAACAGTAACACTTACATAACAATAGGTCGCTCAGGCAACCAGGTCACAAAAACTAGAAGACAGTTACTTATTTCATAATACTACTAGGCACTTACATTTTAAGCAGTATGTGAGCTCATCATAAATCAAGGATTTGTACATGTTTATGCGTTTGGTTATTATCTATATTTAAGATGTTTTCTGATTGTCATTTTTCTTGTTTACAAAAATATGCAATAGTGAATAACAACGGAATAGAACTGTTTTATACTCATTTTATGTATGTGTGGCTTTTCACCCTTAAACTCATAACTAGGGATACAGGTGAGTTACTCCGTCTCTTCATAAACACACGAGCCAATCCCTATTGAGCTATACAGCTGGTAACACCACAGAATCTTTTTTATTTATTATTTTCGTTTTTAATACTCTCATTGTGTCACCAGCGACCAACGTAGTGTTTTGAAGATATTGTTTGTTGTTTATCGCACCAGCTGGCGATTTTCTAGCATATTTGGAACACATTATAGCAGAGCCTACCCGTTTTCACATACTCGTTTTCACATCAAATTCATAGCAATTGCCAGTCTTTTGAGTTGATTACTATTAGATAGTTTCGCCGCTTATACTTTTGGATTTCTTTTTACGTATAAATGTGAATATACATTTAGCGGCAATGATTTGTTGAGTATCATCAAATTGGAGCTTTGCTTATAGGTCTTGTGAGCATTTGTAACAGGATCACGAGATTGTTTCAGGAAATGGCGTTCGAGTATGCTGGCACATCGGCTTCTTTCAGGTATTTACCTGCATTCAGCAGCGCAAATACGTTTGTTTTTCCTTTAAGGCATTAGTGACTCTAAGGTTTGAGTATAGGTTGTTTTTGGCACATTTTGGTTTTTCGGTCTTTACAGATAAGAACATGTACATTTAACAGGAGGTAAGAGCCTACCTCGGCAAATCCATCATTATGGATCGTACTTGTGGCATTTTTCTAAGTATTACTCACGTAAATTGTCACTGTTTGTTTTTTACAGTTATTTGGAATACTTTATATTGAGGTAAGACACTAATACAGTGTATAGTTAGAGTGCATTGAACTAGCAGATGATTATTTTATACTTACGGCGATTGATGATTATTTCATAGTTGATGACATGGGTACACTGCACGTGGCAGACTGCTTGGTCCTGAGGAAGGTAGGGCAACCCATCCATCATTATACACTTTTACAGTTTCCCTGCATGATTAAACACATCACATGGGCATAGATGGTTTGTTCATGGTAAATAATGTTAGAGACATAGTTTATATACAGTACATTGATTGAACCCTCAATGACCACTGACAGTATTTTATTATATGTTTCATCCACAGATGAGCCCCTGAAGAAGGAACCACCTAGGGTTCCGAAATGCATTGGGCGCCAATACTGAATGTTCATTGAAATAGTTTATTTGTATATGAATAGAATTGTTATTTCAGGGGGCGTGGCTTCGACGCCGAAGCGTCATGGCGGATCTATCGTGAGCTCCGCTTTTCAGCGGACCGCTTTCCCTCATGTGAGCCGATTTTACACTGCTTTTTCTTCTCCGAGCGCTTTATCCTGACATCGGAAGATACGGAGCTCCTGTTGGCAGCGTCGGTGGGCTCTTTCCTGCTATCCTGGATAATAAACGGCGTCTCTGCACTTTTCGTCATTGCAACGCAGGCGGCCGCCATTTTAGGCGCCGCTATCGCGTCTCCTCAGCGCGGTGATAATCTCCTGGAGCAAGGCGGTAATTTCTTCTACACAGCAACCTGTTTGGTCTTCTTTGCCCCCTTTTTTTTGTTTTTCAACCCTCTGCTAACTTCTTTGGAATACTGCTGCATTTTTATGGCAACTTATTCTATCTCCTCGTTGTTGCTGCATATATACAGTCCCTGTCTGCAAAGTGGATGTGACTTGATGAGAACATTGTTTAAACAATGTTTTTCTCCTCTATGTTTTTGTGTGGCATTTTTCTGAATAATGCTGCGAGTTATAGCTAGCTTACAATTGACTACAGAGGGTTTATTACTGCACATAGATTTTCTTCCTCCACTGCAGCGTATTACTCCTGAAAGACTTTTTTCTTCCTCAACATAATTTGCTTTTACCGTCATTCCATTTCTGGATGTGGTTGTGTGCAGCTGCTATTCATTAGCCGCTGAGCACACTTCCCAATCTACATAACCTAGTGCTGTTTCTTTCAAGTGCTACTGCGTATAGACTCTACCTTGTGCGCAACTTGATTATTTTTTGGCACGTTTATACTCATCTCAGACTTCACTTTTGCTGCTTCTGCTTGCTATTTTTCCTTCACAAAACTATTGTTATCAGTATGGCTAATGACTCTAACTCTTCCAGGGCTTCTGTTTCGGGCACGAAATCTAAAAGGCAAAAGAATTACCCACCGTCTCCCATCAATTCCTCTCTGGACCCTGTCCTGGATTCCATACTGGAAGAAGTATGTGGTCTCCAGCCCTTCATGGTGGCTACGAATGAAAAATGTAATCACATTGAGGAGGATTGGATGGTTATGGATACTAGAGTTCTTGAATTGGAACAACGTGTTGGCGTTCTTCAGGATACCTCCACAAAGATTACAACACTAGAACAAGAAATTCATCAATTGAAAATTCATACTGAGGATTTGGAAAATCGTAATCGTCGCAATAACCTACAGCTTTAAGGTCTTCCGGAAAATGTTGAGGGATCCAACATGGTTCTATTTCTTCAAAAATATCTTCCAAAACTCCTTGACCTTCCATCTTCAGACACTCCACTTAATATCCAGAGAGCACATCGCCTGGGTCGTCCTACCTCCAACCCTGCGAAACCACGTGGTATAATTATGTTATTCCTGGAGTTTACTGAATTGATGTCTGTTCTGAAAGCTGTTAAGCTTAAACACCATCTTATCTGGTCTGGTCAGAATATCTACATTTCGCAAGACATCTCCAATGCAACCAACGCACGTTGTAAGGAGTTCTTATCCCTGCGTCCTCAGAAAGACACCTTAATATTCAATATGGAATTCTTCATCCGTGTCTCTGCAAGATCACTCATGATGGTCGCTCACAGTCTTTTGATGATCCTGAGAAACTGAAACTTTTTCTTCAATCATTTTCTTCATCTGGAATGGACACTAATGCCTGATTATCCTGTTTTGCTGCAATTTTCCATACATTTATAAGCAGCTTATTTGTGTTTCTTTTTTTTCCCTATTTCATTAACATGTTTTCCTTTACTGCCTTCTATTTTCCTTAACTTATATTACCTTGAACTACATTTTCTTCTTTTTTTTTTTTGGGCTCTTGCTTTTCTGGATTCCTTATTCATTTTCTAGAGATCCGCCTCGCTCTGTGTCACCATGTACCCTTCTCATTGCTTTTTCCACTCTTCACAGATCTGGTTGTTGTACCGTGATCTGTTTGTTCTCTTTTCTGTATTCTCTCTTCTTTTCCCTCCTTTCTCTCTTTTTTGTTCTTCTCATTTTTATCTACCTTTTCTTTTCTTCTCCTTTTGCTCTATACTTTCTTCTCTTTCTTCTCTATTACTCTTTCTTGGATTGTGATATTCATATGTTGCTTCTGTATCTTGATAATGTTGGTCTTTACGTTATCTGTTTCTTGTGTAATTTTCTCTTGTGGTGTGTTCTCCCTTACAGTTCCATCCTTGTAGTGTGTCAACTCCGATTGTGTTTTATCCTCCCTTACCTCCATTATGTGTAATTTTGTTACGTGGAACGTCCGTGGTCTTGGAAATCCAGTCAAACCTCAAAAGGTACTGTCTCATTTATCAAAACTTAATTCTCAAATTGCTTTTCTTCAAGAAACTCATTGTAATGATGCTTAATCTCTTAAACTGAAAAGGCAGTGGGTAGGTCAATTGGTGTTTTCTCCTGCTCTCCACAAAAAAGGGGGGGGGTTGCTATACTTTTTCATAAGGCCTTGGCAGTGGAAATGTTATCTACACAACGTGATTCTGATGGACGATGGGTAATGGCAAAGATTGTTGTTCAGAATAAAACGCTAGTCTTATTGAATATCTATGGCCCTAATAAGCCCGATCCTAAATTCTAGAATGATGTTAAAGTTCTCCTCTCTTCGATTGATTGCCCTAATATGATTGTTGCCGGTGATTTTAACCAATGGTTAGATCCCTTCTCCGATAGATTATCTAACTGTAAATTTCAACCTGATAAAAGTCATAAGGCCTTTCAATCGGCTATTGACTCTCGTCCATTATATAATGTTTGGAAGACGTGTAATCCTGATTTAAGTGAATTTACATTTTTTTCTAGTGTTCATCATACCCGCTCTAGAATTGATTATATTTTAACTAGCAAGTCTCTGTTATCCTCTATTCATAAATCTGACATTGGCTCCATTTTTATATCCGATCACGCCCCTGTCCATGCTTTCCCATGTTTCCTCTAAATTTAACCGTTGGAAACTTAATACTTTTTTGTTGACTGACCAGGTCTTTATTAAAGAAGCTACTTCTTTAATTGATGAATTTTGTAGGTTTAATAACCCATTAGACACTTCTATTCCTACCACATGGGATGCCTTTAAGGCTGCTTTTCGTGCCTTTACCATTTCGTTTGTATCCGCTACGAAAAAATCCAATATGAAGAAATATGCTGACCAATTATGAAAGCTTAAAGATTTAGAGCATATTTATGTTTCTTCCTGTTCCCCTGTTGCCCTTAATGATTTAATTAAGGCTAAAACTGTACTTAATAAATTGGCATCGTTTGATGCCTGTAATATTCTGCTTAAGGTTAAATCTAAATACCACGGTGGACAAAATAAAGCAGGAAAAATGCTAGCTAACTATTTAAAAATTAAATCTGAACGTAAGACTATTGGCCCTGTTCTGAATGAATCCACAAAAAAATTGGTCTCATCGGATGAAGACATTGCTGAGGTTTTCCATGACTATTACAAAATTCTGTATTCTGATGACACTTTCCCCACCACTCAAAACTTAGAGACTTTTTTTTCAGGTTTGCCTGCTCCCCCATTTTATAACTCTTTTCATTCTATTTTTGTCCCTAAACTCCTTCAACTTTTTAATTCCTTTATTGCAAGTGCAAGAGTTTCTGGCTCTTTTATGGATGCTTTAATTGTAATCATTCCTAAGCCAGATAAAGTTCACTCCCTTTGCAAAAATTACCGCCCTATATCATTAATTAATAATGATTGTAAAATTTTTGCAAAAATTCTTGCATCCTGGCTTGACACCATTATTCCTCTCCTGATTAACACAGATCAAGTTGGATTCATGAAGGGCCGATTAGCATCTGATAATGCCCGTATGTTTGCTAATATCATTTCTCATGGTAAAAAGTATAAATCTCCCCTTGCGGCTCTCTCCCTAGAGGCTGAAAAGGCATTTGATTGTATTAACTGGCAATTTATGTTTCAGACTCTTCAATGGTTTGGTTTTAGGCCCTCCTTTATTTCTTATATTAAACTTTTGTACTCCTGTTGCCGTGCCAGCATTTTTGTTAATAACCAATTTTCTAGATCATTTTCTTTATCTAGAGGTACCAGGCAGGGTTGCCCCCTTTCCCCTTTACTTTTTATCCTGTGCCTTGAACCATTCTTGGAGCGCATTTGTGTCAATTCTCAGATTACTGGCTTCATGCATGGTTCTGTCAAATCCAAAATATCTGCGTATGCAGACGATATTCTTATCTATGTCTAATCCTGCTGACTCTTTACCTCATTTTTTAAATGAAGTTCGATTATATTCCAGTATTTCGGGTTATAAGCTTAATCTTTCTAAAACAGAAGTTTTACCCCTAAATTCCACATGTTATACGTTTTTGTTTAACAATACTATTTTTGCTTGGTGCCCTTCTAAAATTAAATACCTTGGCATTTGGTTTTCATCCTCCCTTCGTGATACAAATAAATTTACATTCTCTGCATTATTTAACAAAATTCAATCCCTCCTCCTCGTATGGTCTCCCTTATTCCTTTCCTTGTGGGGCAGGTTAGATACTATTAAAATGATGATTGTTCCTCATGTTTTATATACATTATATCTATGCTTCCTGTAAAAATTCCCAATACTCACTTTTCCAAAATTAATTCTATTTGTACAATATTTCTTTGGAATAACAAACACCTGCACATTGCTCTACACAAACTTATACGCCCTAAAGATGAAGGTGGTGTACGTTTTCCAAATTTTTACACTTATCACTCTGCCTTTTTGCTTAAACAATCTTTTGCATTAGGCTATGATTTCATGGATACTCCTGTTCCCAAATGGGTACTTTTTGAGCGCTCCTTCTTGAAAGATTTTTCTTTTCAGCAGATCATTTTTATGTCAAATTGTTCTTTTTTGTCCGACAGTCCTATTTTAAAATACTCTCGCTCTTTGTTGTATAACACTTTTTCTAAGGATTTCACCCCCCTTCAATGCTTTTTGTCCTCCTGTGTATGGTTTAATACATTTCTTTAGTATAAAGGTAAATCATTCTATTTCAAATATTGGAAAGAAAAGGGTATTGTTTGTGTACATCAATTTTTGCACAACTATACTATTGTTCCCTTTTCCACCCTTCAAACTGACTTCCAACTCCCTGACTCTTTCCTCAATGAGTATGATATTATTGTTGCTGCCATACAGTCTCATTTAACTTCTTTTTCCCTCCCTTATCTCACACCACCTACATCACCCTCCACTCCGTTTTACTCCATATTCTCAATTCATAGACCTAAAGCTGCTCATGTATATAAGTTATTGTTGTCAAATGTTAATGCAAGACCTAAGTCTTCAATTGAGATTGCATGGGAAACTGATTTGTCTGTTTCATTACCTATTACTACATAGGACAAACTGTCGACCAAATTATTTAAAGTTTCTGCAGCTGCTCGGATAACTCAGTCTTTGTATTTTATTTATCAAAGAGCTATTATTACTCCAGTCACTATTTGTAAGTTTTCACCTTCATCATCCCCATTATGCTGGTCCTGTACATCTGAAACGGGCACGTTAACTCATCTTCTTTATGAGTGTTCTAATGTTTTCTCCTTTTGAAATTCTATTTGGAATATTTGCATGTTAGTGTTCAACTTTAATACTACTTTATTATTACAAAATGTTTTTCTCGGATCTTTATTGCCTAATGTAGTTATTGCATCTCCCCCTTCTAGAATATTTGACCTTTTTATTGCATTAGCTTTTAAAGTTATTTTATCCTCTTGGAAAGATAATTCACAGATTTCATTTTTAACTTGGTGGAATTTTATTTGTGATGAACACCGAATTTCTTCTGTTTCCTCTTCTCTCTCTCAAAAGATCAAATCAGATCTTCTTTGGCTTCCTTTCACCACTTATCTTTCTACACGCTCTCCTATGCATTAATCTTTTATCCTTCCTCTTTTTTCCTATTGCATTACATGATTTCCTTTCTCTTTCTTCTCTTTTCTATCTTTCTTTTCTTCTTTCTTCCTCCCTTTTCTTTCCTGCTTTTCTTTTCTTTTTCCTTTTATTTCGCTCTCATAAAAATATTTAATCATACTTGCTTTATTTGCTAATTGCCTGATTTGTATATACCACTTATGTTTATGTATGATTTATAATGGCTTTTATTCTTGTAATTCTTTGTTGTTTCTCTTTCTTTGAAAACTTAAAAAAAATGTACTAAACAGAATTGTTATTTCAAATTGTGTATCAATATTGTTTTTATGAACCAATAATTGTTGTGAATTGAGAAACATAACAACAATACATTGTAAAAATAAGAAATTGTGTGACATAACACAAATAAATATTGAAATATATAGCAACATAGAGGTTTAAGTTTTGGTGTTTTTTAATACCAAGTGCAGTGTGCGCAACTGAATCAGGCCTCGATGCCTGTCATAAACGGATCTGATGCGACTTGTAGCCATTGCAATACTCATCCTCACTCCCAGCCCAGCTAACTCCTCTGGGCCTCTGCTTACTTCCCAGAGAGAGGGAGTGTACTGGCAAGGTAGCTGACACTACTGCATGGTTTCGATCTTGAAACCAACTTCCTTCAAGGCCCTGTGCACCAAACATAATGCAACTGTGTCAGCCATCTTGTTAGTACACTTCCATTCACTGTCAGGTAGCCATTCGCCCAGATGATCTGTTTGTTCTGGTTGGGAGGTGGAGTGTTTGCCCTGACTACATCTACCATCAGGCTATGGCCTCCACACACCTTTCTACCTATCACAAATAGCTTACATTGGACTCTTCTTACCTGGCAGTGAGTGGCAATGTGCTGCCAAGATGGCTGACACTGCTGCATGGTGTCTGGAGCAGAAGGCCTTGATGTGTGTTGCAGTCAAGTCAAACAACAGGCATCAGTGTCAGACATCCTGCTGGTATATTTTGCAACACTGTGAGGTAAGCATAGTACATGCTGGGCTGTTTGAGCTGGGTGAGAAGGTGTACGTAGGACATGGCCTGATGCGAGTTGCAGCCTTTGCAAATACTCCTCCTTCTCCTCCCATCCAGCCAAGGTAACTCCTCTAGGCCTATTCCAACCTCACACTGAGGGGAAGTGGACTAGCAAGGTGGTGGATGCTGCTGTATGGTGTCTGAAGCAGAAGGCCTTGTTGGGTGTTGCAGTCAAGTCAAACAACAGGCACCAGTGTCAGCAATTTTGTAAGTACATTTCCACTCACTGTCATGTAAGCATGTGGGCTGTTTAGGATGGGTGGGAGGAGGAGTGTGAGCCCTGACTACATCTCCCAGCAGGCCCTGTTCTACACACACTCATTCTACCCAGCACAAACAGCCCAGCTGCAACTAAGCTTACCTGACGGTGAGTGGATATGTACTGATAAGATAGATGACAATGGGGACTGCTGTGTGGGTGAAAAGGCACTGTTGGGATGTGTGGCTAAATTAGACACCAGGCACAAGTGTCACACATCTTGATAATACATTTACAATCACTGTCAGGAAATCATTCTGGCATGTGGTCAGTTGTCTCTGGGTGGGAAAAGTGTGTGAAGGACGGAGCCTGGAGGGAGTTGAAGCAATGGCAATCACTTATATTGCATGGTGTTTTGGGCACTAAGCCTTGTTGAGATTTGGATTCAATGCACCAGTGTCCGCATCATTGCTAGTACACTTCCCCTCACTGCCAGCAAGCCATAGTCTCAGAGGAATTAGCTGGGTTGAGGAGTATTTAGAAAGGCTACAACTTATATCAGGCACTGTCCAACAGACACCTTCCCAACCATTACAAACAGACCAACAGGAACTAAGCTTACCCACAGTGTTTTAGAATGTAATAGCAGGATGCATGACACTGGGTACTAGTGTCTGACTTTTCCACAAATACCAATTGTGACTTGTGCTCAAATCTCTAGGCACCAGTGTCAGACATCTTTGTCAGTACATATCCCCTCACGTGCAGGAAAGCATAATTCCAGTGGTGCTGTTTTTGCACTGTGGAAAGAGTGTGTGTAGTACGGGGCATGATGGGAGATCTGACCATTGCAAACACTCCTCCTCCAACCCAGCCCTACAAGACCACTATAAACAATGATTACCTGACAGTGAGTGGAAATGCAACAATAAAATGGCAGGGACTGGGGACTGGTGTTTGGAGTACAAGGCCATGAGGGGAGTTGGTTCAAAGCCAGCACCAGATACCTTTATCAGACAGCCGGAAGAGACATTCTGACACACTGTGAGGTAAGCTTATGTTCTGTTGGCCTGTTCGCACTGGGCAGGAAGGTGTATGTAGGACTCGGCCTGATGAGAGTTGGAAGAACAGCAAACACTCCTACACACACAGCAGAACCACTTTATCAGGGGCTATGTCTACCTCACAGGAAGTTTATGTTAAAACCAGGCGGATAACTCCGCTCTGCCAGTGGAGTATGCAAAGTTTTGCCTACTCCACATTCAGTTGTGAACACGCAGTTTAGGCAAATTTCTGACTCTGTGGTAGAGCAGAGATAGTCTGGCCAGGATCGGGGCTATCAGAGGGCAAAATGCTTTATAGAAACCCGCCGAGAAGCCATCCGCTCCCGAGGATTTGAGCGGCTTGAGGCGTGCTATCGCGGAGATTACTTCTTACGTCCTTATTGGCGTCTCCAGGGAGCACGCATTTGCTTCATTGAGGGCTGTGACGGCCGCTGTGGCAAGATAAGAGTCTGCGTTCCCCCCTCACGGGTGGGCTCTGCAGCATATAATGACGCGTAAAACGTCCGAAGCATTGCAGCTATCTGCTCATCGTCTTTGTGTTCCTGCCCTGCGTTATCCCGGAGGGATGTGATTTTCGAGTGCAGGTCCCTGGCCTTAAGCTTGCTAGCGAGTAGGCGGCCTGTCCTGTCTCCGCCCACGTAATAGGTGTGTCGTAAACGCAGTGCCGCGTAGTCGAGGCTCACTAGTTGGGTCCTGGCCGCTTTGAGCTTGCGCCATATTCTCGGGGCCCCGGTCCTGCTGTAGACCCATTCGAGTTTGAGTACCTGATCAGAGAGCGCCTGTCTCTTTTCCCGACGCTCCCGAGATTCCACTGCTGCGATCGCTATCAGCTCCCTGCGCACCACTGCCTTCAATGCCCCCCACAGCGCCGCCAGGGATTCTTCTGTTGTGTCGTTCGTGGTGAGATACTCAGCAATGCGCATGTTGATGTGTTGTGTCACCTCTTTGCGGTGGAGGAGAGCCTCCTTAAGGCGCCATTTGCCCTTTTGTATCTTTGGTTTGGGGATCCAAATGTGTACTATTAGCGCGTCGTGGTCAGATAGTGCTGACGGGACGATCTCAGTGTCCGTGATCAAGGCCGCCACCTCCGTGGAGCCCAGAAAGTGATCTATTCGGGCGTATGTGTGGTGTACATGGGAGCAGAATGTGTAGCCCGGGGTGTTTGGGTGTTTTGATCTCCACATATCTACAAACCCCCTGCTCTCTAGCCATTGCCCCCCCTCCTTGGAGATTGCCCCTGTGAACCCAAATCTCTGTCCCGACCTGTCTTTGTGAGTGTCCATTACTAAGTTAAGGTCGCCCCCGACGAGCGTGGAGTTGATGTTGTGAGCGAGCGTGTCTGCCAAGGCCCCGGTGAGAAAGGATTCCTGTTTGGTGTTGGGTGCATATATTGAACCCATCACCGCTGACCACCCCCCTATCTGAATTTTGTATGCAAGGAGCCTCCCTTTAATATCCGCTACTTTTTCCCCCACCTTTCCTTGAAAATGGCGCGCAAATAGAATGGCCACCCCCGCTTTTTTCTCAGTGGTGGAAGCGTAGTATTGTGTCGAAAAATGACATGGACCGCATGCGGAGCCAATCCTTAGGCAGTAGGTGTGTTTCCTGTAGGAGGCAGATCAACGCCCCGGAGTTTTCTAAAAAGGAGAGGACGGCCCTGCGCTTAATGGGATTGTTAAGCCCATTAACATTGAGGGAGAGAACCTGCAAAGTTGGGTCTGTCGCCTGGGAGTTGCACATGGTTGACCAGTCACGCCTAGCCATCCAGAGCTGGGCCCCCTCTTCTGCGCTGCCTGCAGTGCGATACACCGGAGCCCGCCCCCCCTCCCTCCCAGCCCCAACTGAGGACCTTCCCCCCTGTGCCCCCTTCCCCAAACCAAACCTCTCCCTCCCCCACAGCCTTTCCTTCGCCCCCTCCCCCCCAACTTCGCCCCCCCCTCCCCCCTAACCCCAACTAGGAATCCCCAAGAACAAACCATAGTCCCGGGTCTATCAGACCGCAGTCCAGGCCCGTAAAAATGTTACGGAGTGGGGGAGTTTGTGGCTGTGGCGACCTCGTTGGCCCCCCGTCCTGCCCCCCCCTGCCCGATGCTAAGATGGTGTGCACGGAGTCCCCTTCATGTGCTGCCTCACTCCTCATTGTTCATGTCTTTGGAAACTTCCTGTATCGCCACTACGTGCTCTTGGGCCATAGTTTTGGGGTCTGGCCTGAGGTTACTTCTAGGCGAGCGCTGGCGTCCCACCCGTTGCCAGCCGTCACCTGATGTCCATGGAGATCTCGTATGGGAGTGTTTCGGTGAGGGTCCCTCTTCTTTGGCTTCTACCCCGTTGGCAATGCCCAACAGCTCACACGTTTCTTGTAGGGACCGGAGTTGATCGAGGGCCCCTTTCCATTTGAAAATAAGCCTGAAGGGGTGGACCCAGGAATACGGGATTCCATTGTCTCTTAAGAAAGTGGTGGCCACCTTGAATGACTTCCTCTTTTGTAACGTGATCACCGACAGGTCTTGGAATAGCCCCACCGTGTGCCCCTGAAATAGGAGGGGTTGCTGTTAGTACGCCGCCTTTAAGATGCGTTCCTTTAAAGGGTAGTCAGGCAAGAAGGTCAGGACGTTGGGTGGCTGGGCTTGTGCCCGGCATGCCAGGCCCACTCTGTGTGCCCTATCTATGCGAATTTCGAAGTCCTCGGGTTCTCCCAGTATTCCCTGAAACAGTCTCTGTAGGTATGTCGTAACGCTGGCCCCTTCCGCTTTGGGTGGCACGCCCTGGATCCATATGTTGTTGCTCTGGGGGCGGTTTTTGAGGTCCTCAGCGTGCGCCTGCAGGTCCGTTTGTTGCTCATGGAGTATAATAATCTCTTGTTGTAGAAATTAAACTTCCTCGCTTCTACCGTGTTCCGCGTCTTCCATCGCCGCCACCCACTCTCCAAGGCAGTCAACATCGCGACGCAGCTCTCTGTGTTCTCCCGCCATATCTTGCTTGAGGGTTTGGAAGTCCTCTCTGAGGGAGTTGAATAGGGCCTCCATGAAAGCTTTCGTGATTGGAGCATCTCCCTCCCCTTGCTCTTTAGGGTGTCCCGTCGGCGTCGGATTTTCGGGGCTCTTCTCTCCTTTTGTAGCACCTTTGGCCAGCATTTCGGGGATAGTACGGCCCCCTCTGCGATTCGTGTTTGCCATGGTTCACACCCCACGTTCGCCCCACCTCGTCGGCCTCTTCTTCGCGCGGGCCCCTCCACCAAGAACGGGCCTGTGCAGGAGTCTATCTGCCCAGGAGGAGGGGGTAAGCTGTCCCCGGCGTTGGCTCTCACGTGGACTGGGTGCGGGGGATTCCCAGGGGTGTCCCAGGTGTCCTTGCGGGGTCGTTGATGGTCTTCTTAGTAGCCCTTTGTCCGGCGGCATTCCCCTGGTCTGTCTTGCTCCTGTACTGCTTGTGGGCAATCTCCCTATGGTCCCCCCCAGGCCTGCCCTTCGCTCTGTCTCTGGGGGCTGTCGCTGGTCTCTTCGTTTGGGCCTCTCTGTCCGTGGACCCTCTTGGCGCTGTGTTGCGGGCCCTGTATCCAGGTCCGCAGGTGTGTATGCTGCGGCCTCCGTGCTACTCCCGCCTCGCGCCACCTTTCCGTCTCTGTGTCGGGGCTGGGTTGATGTCGGAGTAGATGGTGGGTCCCACTAGGTCCCCCCCCCGCCGGGGGCTCGATTATTTTCCCATGAGCCTTTGAGTCTACCCCGTCTGATGCAACTCCGCCTTTGTGGGGGCCCTGTGTACTGCGGCTCGGCCGGTGCCTTCAGGGGGTCCTTAGAACCTGCCACTGGCTCTGCACCCACCCGGGTGCTCCCACCCGGGCTTCGTATAGCGCGCTAGAAGGGTGCGCCAGTTGGACCTCGCTAGGCCCCACGCCAGGGGCTCGATTGGCTGCCCCCCGAGCTCCGGACCCTCGCCAGCCACTCTCTTCACTTCAATGGGGGACCTGTTGGTTGTTGCTCAGTCGGCAGCTTTCTCTGCTTTCCGGGGTGCCGCGGTCTCTCTCTGTACTCCCGGCCCTCGTGCTGTGCGCTAAGGGGATGCGCCTGGTAGGCCTCACTAGGTCCCACGCCGGGGGCTCGATTAACTGCCCCCTGAGCTTTGGACCCCCACTAGACGAGTGCCGCACTCCTCACCTCAATGGGGCCCTGTGCATCGCGGCTCAGGCGGCTGCTCACTATGCCTTCCGAGGCGCTGGGGGCCCTTCAGCCGCCGTGCGGGCCCAGATCGGGCCCCGGATTCCGTTTTCCCCGGCCGGCTTTCCCGCGTCCCACCACAGGCGGCACTCCGATGGGCTCGTGCTCAGCTGTCCATTCGTCCATGCCTCTCCTTCCGTGGTGGCGAGTGAGTGGCTTGGGCAGCTCTGCTTCGCGGCTTGCCTCGGTCTGCAGCAGGGGACCAGGGGACCGGGCCGGCCGCAATGTTGTTCCCCCCAGTCCGGGTGCAGCTCTCATGATCGACCAGGGTCTCGGGCGTTGGACGTGCTTGAGCCCGGTCACACACGGTGGCCGCTGGTTGTCCTTCAGGAGCAGTCAGAAATTGAGGTATTCGGGGGACTAGATCAGCATTAAAAGGGCGCTGTGGGGTTTGGGACGAGGAGCCTCTCGAGCAGACGTCCTCTCAGGTCGCCATCTTGGCCATGCCCCAGGATTTTTTTTTGAAGTTTGAAGTTTGCAGAGGGTCTCACCTTCCTTTTGGAACTGACCTCTTGCCTTGGTCAAGTTGAAATCCAGCAGGTGCAGGGTGGCTGCCACAGGTGCATAACCTATTGCTTCTCTTCAATGAGTCTTGCCTTGTTGTGGAAATTGGTCTCTTCTTGGTATCATATCAAATCTGAGGTTCTGGTGTTTAGAGTGCCCCTTAAATCCTGGGTTTAGTGGGTGCTGGTGATTGTGAGGATTAGCAAACAATGGGCATCTAGTCCTGCAGCTAATCTACCCCAACAGTGATGACATCCTGATGCTGTATGACACTAAAACTAGTCAGAACCTGATTTTAAGACTGAATTCAAGAAGGCCAGAGCCATCCTTGGTCGTACACCTCAGCTGCCAGCCCCTGGAAGTGTGGTCAGCCTGTGGAGGTGGACGCCTCCTGTATAGCTAATTTCAGTGAAAAACAGTGTGAGGCATTGTCCTTGAGTGGGGGATAGTTCCTTTGTCCACTGGCACCAGTGAAGCATTTGAGGCTCACCACCACACCGGTTTAATTCTCAAGCCATCCTGTGTGGGTCTGAGGTTTCACCTCCTGCTCACACAGGACTTTGTCTCTGACGTCTGGGGGTGACACACACTTCCTAGTATAAGGTCAGACTTCTGTCTTGGATTCAACGCTTCAAAAAAGCCCCCGAAGGCACAAGAACACTGTTATCTTGGTGGAGACATTGTAAAGTGCCACCTAGGTACATGCAGGTTAAACCTCAACACCACCATCATGTCAAGGGTTAAAAAGCATAGTGTTTGACATCAAACACAAAAGAAAGTCCATCATGGAGCTGGGCATATGGGTAATGCCCATATGCCTGTGCATGTTATCTGGTAGACCTCTGGTCACTTGCGGTAGATTTACATTTGGAAAACTACCAGAGGGCAGATTATGCTTATTCACATACTTCCACACATATATTATGATGCACCCTGCCTCCTGGACTATAGGAGGCCAACTTTAGGGGTGACTGACATACAGTAAATGCAGTGAGGTGACCCTGTCACACATGGTGTCTGTAAGGTCACACTCAAGCAGGCAAGCTGCTCCTACAGGGCTGGCATGGCAGACCTGCAGACTTCGATTTTAATTCAGGTCTCTCAGGGTGGCACAAAAAGTGCAGCAGTCCTGGTACCCCTTTTACATCCCTGCCTTGGGCACCACTGGTACCATATACTAGGGCCTTTCAGGGGTGTAAAAGTACTTGCCAATTTGGTGTGCAATTCATGTTTACAGTTTGAGGGAAAGAGCACTGATGCTGGACCTGGTTAGCAGTACCCAGCCCACATTCAGATCAATTACCACAGCATCTAACGGAAAAAGTGGGGCGATGACCAACTAAATAGATCCCTTTAAAACAATGCATTTTTTTGGGGAAAAACCAGAAGCTTTTTTGTGAAGCACTTTTTTCCTATAAAAAACCCTACATTTTACTCTATTGTGGCTTTTTGCATAGTCCCCTCCACGGGAATTCGCAAACCCTGGGTACATTTGGAATACCCAAGATGTTGGATAAAAAGGACACACATTTGGTGGGAATACCTTATGTGGGAACAAATTAATGAAGCCTAAGCACAAACTACCCCAAATAGTATTCTAGAGGGGAAAGGCCTAGCAGCAAAAGTATTAAAATATTTATAAATGTAATTTGCCAGTGCTCCACTTCAATCCTGATTCTACAAATCAGGTATGGGAATTTGGCCTCATAAAATAGCTCATTGTCGAATAGCTGTACCAAAAGGTTTGAGAATAAAATGTTTTCTTTCATTTTGATAACTAAACTTTGCAGCATCCCTAGCTGAAATTTGTTTTGTATGGTTGCTAGGGCTAGTAATCCTTCGGAGTTTGCAAGTAACTATCTGAGCTACAAAAACATCTGACTTTATGATCAATGTAGACTGAATGCCTTTTTGCAATGTCTTACGTGGGAAGGAGCATGATGTAAATGTAAACAGGATCGCATTTGGGCAACAAGGGGAGCAATGTCAGGGTGGCATAGTGGCAGCACCAACTACGCAGGGCCCTGTTCCAGGCCACGGTTAGATCATGAAGATTCTCCTGCAGCCACTCCAGGAGCAGCTTTAGTCATTTCAGGCAACAAAAGGGGCAGATTGATTGAAGCTGATGCTGCAGCATAGAACAAGGGATAATACCTGTCGCCTGTTCAATGCAGGCAACTGCATCCGGGGGATGCAACTCAAATTCCGACACCGATGCTCACAGTGCAGTGGAGATCATCCCATTTATTCATGCAGTGCCCACGCTAGGCCTACACCGGATGCCACTTTCATGGGTCATCCATAGTTGGAGTCCAGTAACCAAGGGCCCATCCCCAATAAACTTCGAGATGCTAGCAACAGTGTTAAATAATTACCCAAAGAAAGAGGACAGGGAACTACTTTTTTGGTGTTTCAAAGAAGGGTTCAAAATACCTTACAGTGGCCCATTAGCAGGCAGGTCATTTAAAAACCTTCACTCAGCGGAGGAACTTAAAGAAACATTTGTGGAAAAGATACAAAAAGAGCTGCAGCTAGGAAGAAAAGCAGGCCCATTTGACACACCCCACCTAAACAATTTTATTATCTCACCACTAGGTATTGTCCCTAAAAAGGAAGCTGGCAAGTATCGGATGATTCACCACCTCTCTTATCCCAAAGGCAACTCAGTAAATGACTGGCTAAGCCACTATATGTGTTCGGTCTCCTACGCTACATTTGATGAAGCCATCGCGTTAGTCAGAGAGGCAGGAACAGGAGCCCTCATGGCGAAAGCAGATGTTGAAGCAGCTTTCAGGCTGCTGCCAGTGCACCCTGACATATTTCATTTGCTGGGATACCAGTTCAGAGGAAAGCTGTATTATGACAGATGCAAGCCCATGGGATGTTCCATTTCCTGTGCTTATTTTGAAGCATTTAGGGCCATATGTATCAAGCAAAATTGCATCCGCAAACGCCGAAATTCTGCGGAATTCAGCGTTTGCGGATGCAATTTTGCCAAATAGTGTGTATTAAGGCAAAGTAAGGAATCGCAAAATTTGCAATTCCTTATTTTGCAATTGCATTTAAGGAATCACAAATTTTGCGATTCCTTAAATGCAATTTAAGAAGCACCAAAAAAGTGCAATTTGGCCTTAAGGAATCGCAAATTACCACCAACTTCAAGTTTGAAAAATGCACTTTTTTGCATTTTTCAAAGTGCTGTTCGTCACATGTGCACCCATGCTTATTTCAGGGGTGCAACAGGGTGTCCTTTTGACACCTCTGCACCCTTGAAATTGCATTCTCAATTTACGATTCGCTAATTGCTAATCGCAAATTGAGAATGTCTTCCCAGTCATTCCTATGCAATTTGCAATTCGCAATTAAGGAATATGTAAGATTCGCAAAATGTATTGCAAATCATACATACATAGCATTTTGCGATTCTCAAATAGCGATTCGCAAAACACGCTATTTGAGAATCGCAAAATGTCTTTTTGATACATATGGCCCATAGTTTCTTTTTAGAGTGGGAAACAAGCAAGGTACAGCCGGTAGTTGTTAAGCTCCATTATCTAGATTACTTCTTGTTTGTAGGCAAGGCAAGCTCATCCGACTGTGCCCAAGCTTTGGCATTTGTGTTATCAACTAAGGAATCAGTGCTGAATCCCATGCTATGCTGGATTGTATTCAATCTATTTTGAGGCAGCTGTGCCATGTAAGAATAGACTGATATTGCTACTGACCTTCTAAACATTGTTTTGTAGATGTCCTTCAGTAATTGTGTGAATAAAACAGCTCCCTCACATGCAGCGGTTTGTGTGAGGTCTAAATGCTAACAATTCGTGTCTAATTACTATTATTATGATTATGATAGCACATTTATTATTACTATTATTATGATTATCATTATTACTATTAATATTATTACTTCTGCTGCTACTACGTCTAATAAGAACAAGAAGCAGCATAATATGTTTTGTGTGATATTCATACAAAGAGTATAATTTATAAAGTAACTGCTTCTAAACTGTTTGCTTTTTTACTGTGAGCCTTTTCCTATTCCAGACACCTAGGGTCAGATTTATGGGCTTGTGGTGTAGCTCTTATTGTGTTTGCCCTAAGTAGGCAGAGTATGCCCAGATGGTGGTCCCTTGCTCACTTTGCCAAAGGATTCAAGCAAGCCAGGCTAATGAATGGTGTTACCCCGAAACCGGTCCCAGTATGCTTTTTTTCCGGTCCAGGGAAAACCTGGCCTGGCAGTTTGGGCTGGTCTGTTCCCATGAGGAAGAGGTCATGATTGATTTGCATATGGCTGGGTGTGAACTGAGGTGGTGAAGTGAGCAGAAGAATGATTATTGATTAAACCCAGATTTGATAGTGACTGGAGCTGAGTGCTTGACAAATGTCATCGATCCGTCTATCCTCCTATTGTGTTTGATTTGCAGCACAGCAGGTCACCTTGCTGTGATGCGCTGGGACTCAGGAACAAGGCAGGAATACACAGCATTTAAAAGAATACAGTGCATTCCTACCTTTTTTCTTGCTCTGGCTCCCTTTTGGCAGCCTTGGGGAAACACAAGACCCAATGCACCATGATGTAAGGGTGCCTGCGTTGCATGCAGGATTGTTTTTGTGTTTTTAGAAAGAGGAAGTGACAAGGAGAAAAACATTTGTCCTCTTTACGCCTACCCTGGGAAGGTGTAGAATTTTGGTACATTCCCAGGTTTACCCGTTCTGGTAAATCTGGGAATGCATTAAAATCCATGGGAGTTGCGTGGGAATACCCATGCAATACCATGGAATGCTTTCCCAAGGCAGAGTAACGGAATGCAGCAATTACCGCTCCATCGTGTTACTCCAGATTTATGAAGTCACTCAGGGCCACGCAAAGTGGCCTGGTGGCTTTATAAATTGCATTTGGGGTTTGGGTTGCACATGTACCAAACACAACACAAAACCCCTTATAAATATGCACCCTAATATGAGGCATATATTGAGAAAGATTTAAGCATGATATTTTGCAATGAATGTAATCTTGCCTGCAGTCCTTTGCACAATCAGTACACTAATGCACCACTCTGCTTTATCATAACTACCCTATGAAGTGTTGGATTGTTTTTTAAAGTGATGTATTGGTCGATGTCATAACTTCACAAAAGGAATAGGAGATATTTGAAAGTGTTTCTTTGAAAACTCAAAAAAGCTGCCAGAAGAATAACTTTTATTGATTGCCCGTTCTCCAGCTAAACTCTTTCAAGTTTTATAGGGGTGATGGAGCACCTTACACTCCCTAGTTCTGGTGACATTGCTGATGCACGCACTCACTATAAGCATACATCATTTTTATTACTGTCAATAGTTGTCTTAACATTTATGCCGATTGCTGCCTGCATATTTCACACCATGGGAAGAGAGAATGCAGTTTTAATACTGCCTCTATAAATTGAATTCTTCTTTTTGGGTACTTACTTGCAGCATGTGGGTCATATCTGCACAATGGGCCATTCTTATTAGCTGTGGGTAATAGCACTTCATTGTTAATCACAAATTAAAATTGATATTTGGTTCTACTTTGCCAGGATTTAATGTGCTGGCCTGAAGATGACATCCAAATCTCAGCATTGGATACTGAACTCAATTAGCTATCTTACAGGGCCCACACAATTAAAGCAAAAACATCTGCAACCAAGGACTATTTAGCATTGTCTTGCATGTCATTATAGTAAGATACTTGAACATTTGTACTAGTATTGCTCTGTAGTTTGCAGGGCTCGAATTTCAAACGGGAGCTTCTTATTTCAGTGCAGTCCATGTACAAGGCATTTTACCCAATGTGCTGTTTAATATTTTGTAAATGCATTAAAATCAAAGCGATTAAAGGAAATGATCCTTAAGAGGAAACAGGAGAAGTGACGCAATCTGAGTAGACATAAAAGAAAATACAGTCTAGGATTTAGGAGCCAAAGTAAAATAGAAAAGAAATTGGATGTTGTGGAAGATTATAAGGTATAAAAAACCCAGTATTATAAACAGATTTGTGATGAAAGATTGGACATGAGGAATGTGGAATTTTATCAAGGAAGAATAGTAAATCTATATTATTCCTAAATGTTTACTTTAATGGATTAGTGGTGAATTAGTATAGTGAAATATGAAATTTGAGAAATGAACATGTAGTCTGTTATTTTGATTGAAAAGGATAGTGGGGGGATAGAAGTAACCCTGGGCGAAGCACTACGCTACGCTCGCGGAGTTTGCGAAGTTTTCGCAACTTCGCACTACACGAACTGCACGTAGCACAGTGCGAACATGCGTAGGTAATTTTTTGCTTGTTCGCGGCCCTGAACGTCATGTTTGCGACCGCGAGCAAGCAAAATGACATCCCGGCGAGATTCTCAACGCGAGGAGGTCAGGTTTCTCATTGTGAGTGGTTGCGCATGCTCGGGACCGCTCTCAATGAGAAACTACCTGTTCGCGTTGAGAAAGCTGCCGCTCGAGTAATAATCTACTCGAGCAGCAGAAAACTACAGCTCGCACTGTGCAAGATGCTGTTTTCAATGCTTGCACAGTGCCGGATGCTTGTCCGCACTGTGCAATCATTGAAAACGCATCTTGCACAGTGCGAACATGCTACTGCGCAGCTCGCGTAGTGCTACGTGAAGTTCGCGTAGTGCGAAGTGCACTTCGCGTAGCTTCGCGTAGCGCTACTACGCGAACTACGCCCAGGGTTAGATAGAAGAGTGAAGGATTTAGACTTTTTTGGGGGGGGGGTCGTAGCAGTAGGAAGATGCTTTGAGATGAGTAAAAAAGGGATGTGGAGGGGAAGAGTCAGAGGGAAGAGTTTTGAAAGGCTTGTTTGGGGGATTGGTATAGAACAAGAAGTCTCAGATGGTGCAATGAGGCGTAGAGTATGGGAGAGTCTAGAAAGTTTTTTGGGGGATCATAGTAGTGGTATGACGTTTGAGATAAATGAGGGAGTGGGTGTAGAGGCTATATTGATAGAGGCAAAGGGTGAAAATAGGGTTTTGCATTGGAAAGAGTAGTAGAAAGAAGTTTGAGATGAGTCAGAAAGTTTGCCTGCTCCCCCATTTTATAACTCTTTTCATTCTATTTTTGTCTCTAAGCTCCTTCAACTTTTTAATTCCTTTATTGCAAGTGCAAGAGTTTCTGGCTCTTTTATGGATGCTTTAATTGTAATCATTCCTAAGCCAGATAAAGTTCACTCCCTTTGCAAAAATTACCGCCCTATATCATTAATTAATTATGATTGTAAAATTTTTGAAAAAATTCTTGCATCCCGGCTTGACACCATTATTCCTCTCCTAATTAACACAGATCAAGTTGGATTCATGAAGGGCCGATTAGCATCTGATAATGCCCGTATGTTTGCTAATATCATTTCTCATGGTAAAAAGTATAAATCTCCCCTTGCGGCTCTCTCCCTAGAGGCTGAAAAGGCATTTGATCGTATTAACTGGCAATTTATGTTTCAGACTCTTCAATGGTTTGGTTTTGGGCCCTCCTGTATTTCTTATGTTAAACTTTTGTACTCCTGTCCCGGTGCCAGCATTTTTGTTAATAACCAATTTTCTAGATCATTTTCTTTATCTAGAGGTACAAGGCAGGGTTGCCCCCTTTCCCCTTTACTTTTTATCCTGTGCCTTGAACCATTCTTGGAGCGCATTTGTGTCAATTCTCAGATTTATGGCTTCATGCATGGTTCTGTCAAATCCAAAATATCTGCGTATGCAGACGATATTCTTATCTATGTCTAATCCTGCTGACCCTTTACCTCATTTTGTTCGATTATATTCCAGTATTTCTGGTTATAAGCTTAATCTTTCTAAAACAGACGTTTTACCCCTAAATTCCACATGTTATCAGTTTTTGTTTAACAATACTAATTTTGTTTGGTGCCCTTCTAAAATTAAATACCTTGGCATTTGGTTTTCATCCTCCCTTCGTGATACAAATAAATTTACATTCCTCATTATTTAACAAAATTCAATCCCTCCTCCTCGTATGGTCTCCCTTATTCCTTTCCTGGTAGGGCAGGTTAGATACTATTAAAATGATGATTGTTCCTCATGTTTTATATACATTATCTATGCTTCCTGTAAAAATTCCCAATACTCATTTTTCCAAAATTAATTCTATTTGTACATTATTTCTTTGGAATAACAAACACCCGCGCATTGCTCTACACAAACTTATACGCCCTAAAGATGAAGGTGGTGTACGTTTTCCAAATTTTTACACTTATCACTCTGCCTTTTTGCTTAAACAATCTTTAGCATTAGGCTATGATTTCATGGATACTCCTGTTCCCAAATGGGTACTTTTTGAACGCTCCTTCTTGAAAGATTTTTATTTTCAGCAGATCATTTTTATGTCAAATTGTTCTTTTTTGTCCGACAGTCCTATTTTAAAATACTCTCGCTCTTTGTTGTATAACACTTTTTCTAAGGATTTCACCCCCCTTCAATGCTTTTTGTCCTCCTGTGTATGGTTTAATAAATTTCTTAAGCATAAAGGTAAATCATTCTATTTCAAATATTGGAAAGAAAAGGGTATTGTTTTTGTACATCAATTTTTGCACAACTATACTATTGTTCCCTTTTCCACCCTTCAAACAGACTTCCAACTCCCTGACTCTTTCCTCAATGAGTATGATATTATTGTTGCTGCCATACAGTCTCATTTAACTTCTTTTTCCCTCCCTTATCTCTCACCACCTACATCACCCTCCACTCCGTTGTACTCCTTATTCTCAATTCATAGACCTAAAGCTGCTCATGTATATAAGTTATTGTTGTCAAATGTTAATGCAAGACCTAAGTCTTCAATTGAGATTGCATGGGAAACTGATTTGTCTGTTTCATTACCTATTACTACATAGGACAAACTGAGGACCAAATTAAAGTTTCTGCAGCTGCTCGCATAACCCAGTCTTTGTATTTTATTTATCAAAGAGCTGTTATTACTCCCGTCACTATTTGTAAGTTTTCACCTTCATCGTCCCCATTATGCTGGTCCTGTACATCTGAAACGGGCACGTTAACTCATCTTCTTTATGAGTGTTCTAATGTTTTCTCCTTTTGGAATTCTATTTGGAATATTTGCATGTTAGTGTTCAACTTTAATACTACTTTATTATTACAAAATGTTTTTCTCGGATCTTTATTGCCTAATGTAGTTATTGCATCTCCCTCTTCTAGATTATTTGACCTTTTTATTGCATTAGCTTTTAAAGTTATTTTATCCTCTTGGAAAGATAATTCACAGATTTCATTTTTAACTTGGTGGAATTTTATTTGTGATGAACACCGAATTTCTTCTGTTTCCTCTTCTCTCTCTCAAAAGATCAAATCAGATCTTCTTTGGCTTCCTTTCACCACTTATCTTTCTACACGCTCTCCTATGCATTAATCTTTTATCCTTCCTCTTTTTTCCTATTGCATTACATGATTTCCTTTCTCTTTCTTCTCTTTTCTATCTTTCTTTTCTTCTTTCTTCCTCCCTTTTCTTTCCTGCTTTTCTTTTCTTTTTCCTTGTATTTCTCTCTCATAATCATATTTAATAATACTTGCTTTATTTGCTATTTCCCTGATTTGTATATACCACTTATGTTTATGTATGATTTATAATGGCTTTTATTCTTGTAATTCTTTGTTGTTTCTCTTTCTTTGAAAACTTAATAAAAATGTACTAAACAGAATTGTTATTTCAAATTGTGTATCAATATTGTTTTTATGAACCAATAATTGTTGTGAATTGAGAAACATAACAACAATACATTGTAAAAATAAGAAATTGTGTGACATAACACAAATAAATATTGAAATATATGGCAACATAGAGGTTTAAGTTTTGGTGTTTTTTAATACCAAGTGCAGTGTGCGCAACTGAATCAGGCCTCGCTGCCTGTCATAAACGGATCTGATGTGACTTGTAGCCATTGCAATACTCATCCTCACTCCCAGCCCAGCTAACTCCTCTGGGCCTCTGCTTATTTCCCAGAGAGGGGGAGTGTACTGGCAAGGTAGCTGACACTACTGCATGGTTTCGATCTTGAAACCAACTTCCTTCAAGGCCCTGTGTACCAAACATAATGCAACTGTGTCAGCCATCTTGTTAGTACACTTCCATTCACTGTCAGGTAGCCATTCGCCCACATGATCTGTTTGTTCTGGTTGGGAGGTGGAGTGTTTGCCCTGACTACATCTACCATCAGGCTCTGGCCTCCACACACCTTTCTACCTATCCCAAATAGCTTACATTGGACTCTGCTTACCTGACAGTGAGTGGCAATGTGCTGCCAAGATGGCTGTCACTGTTGCATGGTGTCTGGAGCAGAAGGCCTTGATGTGTGTTGCAGTCAAGTCAAACAACAGGCATCAGTGTCAGACATGCTGCTGGTATATTTTGCAACACTGTGAGGTAAGCATAGTACATGCTGGGCTGTTTGAGCGGGGTGAGAAGGTGTACGTAGGACATGGCCTGAGGCGAGTTGCAGCCTTTGCAAATACTCCTCCTTCTCCTCCCATCCAGCCAAGGTAACTCCTCTAGGCCTATTCCAACCTCACACTGAGGGGAAGTGGACTAGCAAGGTGGTGGATGCTGCTGTATGGTGTCTGAAGCAGAAGGCCTTGTTGGGTGTTGCAGTCAAGTCAAACAACAGGCACCAGTGTCAGCAATTTTGTAAGTACATTTCCACTCACTGTCATGTAAGCATGTGGGCTGTTTAGGATGGGTGGGAGGAGGAGTGTGAGCCCTAACTACATCTCCCAGCAGGCCCTGTTCTACACACACTCATTCTACCCAGCACAAATAGCCTACCTGCAACTAAGCTTACCTGACGGTGAGTGGATATGTACTGATAAGACAGATGACAATGGGGACTGCTGTGTGGGTGAAAAGGCACTGTTGGGATGTGTGGCTAAATTAGACACCAGGCACAAGTGTCACACATCGTGATAATACATTTACAATCACTGTCAGGAAATCATTCTGACATGTGGTCAGTTGTCTCTGGGTGGGAAAAGTGTGTGAAGGACAGAGCCTGGAGGGAGTTGAAGCAATGGCAATCACTTCTATTGCATGCTGTTTTGGGCACAAAGCCTTGTTGAGATTTGGATTCAAGTTTAACACCATGCACCAGTGTCAGCATCATTGCTAGTACACTTCCCCTCACTGCCAGCAAGCCATAGTCTCAGAGGAATTAGCTGGGCTGAGGAGTATTTAGAAAGGCTACAACTCACATCAGGCACTGTCCAACAGACACCTTCCCAACCATTACAAACAGACCAACAGGAACTAAGCTTACCCACAGTGTTTTAGAATGTAATAGCAGGATGCATGACACTGGGCACTAGTGTCTGACCTTTCCACAAATACCAATTGTGACTTGTGCTTAAATCTCTAGGCACCAGTGTCAGACATCTTTGTCAGTACATATCCACTCACGTGCAGGAAAGCATAATTCCAGCGGTGCTGTTTTTGCACTGTGGAAAGAGTGTGTGTAGTACGGGGCATGATGGGAGATCTGGCCATTGCAAACACTCCTCCTCCAACCCAGCCCTACAAGACCACTATAAACAATGATTACCTGACAGTGAGTGGAAATGTAACAATAAAATGGCTGGGACTGGGGACTGGTGTTTGGCGTACAAGGCTATGAGGGAGTTGGTTCAAAGCCAGCACCAGTTACCTTTATCAGACAGCCGGAAGAGACATTCTGACACACTGTGAGGTAAGCTTATGTTCTGTTGGCCCGTTCGCACTGGGCAGGAAGGTGTATGTAGGACTCGGCCTGATGAGAGTTGGAAGAACAGCAATCACTCCTACACACACACAGCAGAACCACTTCATCAGGGGCTATGTCTACCTCACAGGAAGTTTATGTTAAAGCCAGGCGGATAACTCCGCTCTGCCAGTGGAGTATGCAAAGTTTTGCCTACTCCACATTCAGTTGTGAACACGCAGTTTAGGCAAATTTCTGACTCTGTGGTAGAACAGAGATAGTCTGGCCAGGATCGGGGCTATCAGAGGGCAAAATGCTTTATAGAAACCCGCTGAGAAGCCATCCGCTCCCGGGGATTTGAGCGGCTTGAGGCGTGCTATCGCGGAGATTACTTCTTCCGTCCTTATTGGCGTCTCCAGGGAGCGCGCATTTGCATCATTGAGGGCTGTGACGGCCGCTGTGGCAAGATAAGAGTCTGCGTTCCCCCCCTCATGGGTGGGCTCTGCGGCATATAACGACGCGTAAAACGTCCGAAGTGTTGCAGCTATCTGCTCATCGTCTTTGTGTTCCTGCCCTGCGTTATCCTGGAGGGATCTGATTTTCGAGTGCAGGACCCTGGCCTTAAGCTTGTTAGTGAGTAGGCGGCCTGTCCTGTCGCCGCCCACGTAATAAGTGGGTCATAAACGCAGTGCCGCGTAGTCGAGGCTCGCTAGTTGGGCCCTGGCCGCTTTGAGTTTACGCCATATTCTCGGTGCCCCGGTCCTGCTGTGGACCCGTTCGAGTTCGAGTACCTGATCGGAGAGCGCCTGTCTCTTTTCCCGACGCTCCCGAGATTCCGCTGCTGCGATCGCTATCAGCTCCCTGCGCACCACCGCCTTCAATGCCCCCCACAGCGCCGCCAGGGATACTTCTGTCGTGTCGTTCGTGGCGAGATACTCAGCAATGCGTGTGTTGATGTGTTGTGTCACCCCTTTGCGGTGGAGGAGAGCCTCCTTGAGGCGCCATTTGCCCTTTTGTATCTTTGGTTTGGGGATCCGAATGTGTACTATTAGCGCGTCGTGGTCAGATAGTGCTGCCGGGACGATCTCAGTGTCCGTGATCAAGGCCGCCACCTCCGTGGAGCCCAGAAAGTGATCTATTCGGGCGTATGTGTGGTGTACATGGGAGCAGAATGTGTAGCCCGGGGTGTTTGGGTGTTTTGATCTCCACATATCTACAAACCCCCTGCTCTCTAGTCATTGCCCCCCCTCCTTGGAGATTGCCCATGTGAACCCAAATCTCTGTCCCGACCTGTCTTTGTGAGTGTCCATTACTAAGTTAAGGTCGCACCCGACGAGCGTGCAGTTGATGTTGTGAGCGAGCGTGTCTGCCAAGGCCCCGGTGAGAAAGGATTCCTGTTTGGTGTTGGGTGCTTATATTGAACCCATCACCGCTGACCACCCCCCTATCTGTATTTTGTATGCAAGGAGCCTCCCTTTAATATCCGCTACTTTGTCCCCCACCTTTCCTCGAAAGTGGCGCACAAATAGAATGGCCACCCCCCGCTTTTTTCTCAGTGGTGGAAGAGTAGTATTGTGTCGGAAATGCCCTAGACCGCATGCGGAGCCAATCCTTAGGCAGTAGGTGTGTTTCCTGTAGGAGGCAGATCTCCGCCCCGGACTTTTCTAAAAAGGAGAGGACGGCCCTGCGCTTTATGGGATTGTTAAGCCCCTTAACATTGAGGGAGAGAACCTGCAAAGTTGGGTCTGTCGCCTGGGAGTTGCACATGGTTGACCCGTCATGCCTAGCCATCCAGAGCTGTGCCCCCTCTTCTGCGCTGCCTGCAGTGCGCCACACCGGAGCCCGCCCCCCCTCCTTCCCAGCCCCAACTGAGGACCTTCCCTTTGTGCCCCCTTCCCCAAACCAAACCTCTCCCTCCCCCACAGCCTTACCTTCGCCCCCTCCCCCCAACTTCGCCCCCCCTCCCCCCTAACCCCAACTAGGAATCCCCAAGAACAAACCATAGTGTGGCTTTGGCGACCTCATTGGCCCCCCGTCCCGCCTCCCTGCGCGATGCTAAGATGGTGCGCACGGAGTCCCCTTCATGTGCTGCCTCAATCCTCATTGTTCATGTCTTTGGAAACTTCCTGTATTGCCGCTACGTGCTCTTGGGCCATAGTTTTGGGGTCTGGCCTGAGGTTACTTCTAGGCGAGTGCTGGCGTCCCACCCGTTGCCAGCCGTCACCTGATGTCCATTGAGATCTCGTCTGGGAGTGTTTCGGTGAGGGTCTCTCTTCTTTGGCTTCTACCCCGTTGGCAATGCCCAACAGCTCGCATGTTTCTTGTAGGGACCGGAGTTGATGGAGGTTCCCCTTCCATTTGAAAATAAGCCTGAATGGGTGGCCCCAGGAATACGGGATTCCATTGTCTCTTAAGAAAGTGGTGGCCACCTTGAATGCCTTCCTCTTTTGTAACGTGATCACCGACAGGTCTTGGAATAGCCCCACCGTGTGCCCCTGAAACAGGAGGGGTTGCAGTTGTAGCGCCGCCTTTAAGATGCGTTCCTTTAAAGGGTAGTCAAGCAAGAAGGTCAGGATGTCGGGTGGCTGGGCTTGTGTCCGGCATCCCAGGCCCACTCCGTGTGCCCTATCTATGCGAATTTCGAAGTCCTCGGGTTCTCCCAGTATTCCCTGAAACAGTCTCTGTAGGTATGTCGTAACGCTGCCCCTTCCGCTTTGGGTGGCACGCCCCGGATCCGTATGTTGTTGCGCCGGGGGCGGTTCTCGAGGTCCTCAGCGTGCGCCTGCAGGTCCGTTTGTTGCTCATGGAGTATAATAATCTCTTGTTGTAGAAATTCAACTTCCTCGCTTCTACCGTGTTCCGCGTCTTCCATCGCCGCCACCCACTCTCCGAGGCCGTCAACATCACGACGCAGCTCTCTGTGTTCTCCCACCATATCTTGCTTGAGGGGTTGGAAGTCCTCTCTGAGGGAGTTGAATAGGGCCTCCATGAAAGCTTTCATGATTGGAGCATCTCCCTCCCCTTGCTCTTTAGGGTGTCCCGTCGGCGATGGTTTTTTGGGGCTCTTCTCTCCTTTTGTAGCGCCTTTGGCCAGCATTTCGGGGATAGGTCGGCCCCCTCTTCGATTCGTGTTTGCCATGGTTCACACCCCACGTTCGCCCCACCTCGTTGGCCTCTTCTTCGAGCGGGCCCCTCCACCAAGAATGGGCCTGTGCAGGAGTCTATCTGCCCAGGAGGAGGGGTAAGCTGTCCCCGGCGTTGGCCCCTCACGTGGACTGGGTGCGGGGGATTCCCAGGGGCGTCCCAGGTGTCCTGGCGGGGTCGTTGATGGTCTTCTTAGTAGCCCTTTGTCCGGCGGGATTGCCCTGGTCAGTTTTGCTTCTGCACCGCTTGTGGGCACTCTCCCTGTTCCCCCCCCCCAGGCCCGCCCTTCGCTCTGTCTCTGGCGGCTGTCGCTGGTCTCTTCGTTTGGGCCCCTCCGCCCGTGGACCCTCTTGGCGCTGTGTTGCGGACCCTGTATCCGGGTCCGCAGGTGTGTATGCTGCGGCCTCCGTGCTACTCCCGCCTCGCGCCAGCTTTCCGTCTCTGTGTCGTGCTGGGTTGATGTCTGAGTAGATGGTGGGTCCCACTAGTTCCCCCCGCTGGGGGCTCGATTATTGCCCCATGAGCCTTTGAGTCTACCCCGTCTGATGCAACTCCCCTTCCCGCCGCCTTTGTGGGGGCCCTGTGTACTGCGGCTCGGCCGGTGCCTTCAGAGGGTCCTTAGAACCTGCCACCACCTCTGCACCCACCAGGGCGCTGGGGGGCTCCCACCCGGGCTTCGTATAGCGCGCTAGAAGGGTGCGCCTGCTGGGCCTCGCTAGGCCCCACGCCAGGGGCTCGATTGGCTGCCCCCCGAGCTCCGGACCCTCGCCAGGCACTCTCTTCACTTCAATTGGGGACCTGTAGGTCGCGGCTCAGTCTGCAGCTTTCTCCGCTTTCCGGGGCGCCGGGGTCTCTCTCTGTACTCCCGGCCCTCGTGCTGTGCGCTAAGGGGATGCACCTGGTAGGCCTCACTAGGTCGCACGCGGGGGCTCGATTAGCTGCCCCCGAGCTCCGGACCCCCACTAGACGAGTGCCGCACTCCTCACCTCAATGGGGCCCTGTGCGTCGCGACTCAGGCGGCTGCTCACTATGCCTTCCGAGGCGCTGGGGGGTTCTCCCTTCAGCCGCCATGCGGGCCCAGATCAGGGCCCGGATTCCGTTTTTCCCGGCCGGCTTTCCCTTGTCCCACCACAGGCGGCACTCCGATGGGCTCGTGCGCAGCTGTCCGTTCGTCCATGCCTCTCCTTCCGTGGTGGCGAGTGAGTGACTTGGGCAGCTCTGCTTCGCGGCTTGCCTCGGTCTGCAGCAGGGGACCAGGGGACCGGGCCGGCCGCAATCACTTGGCGCACCCGGCCGCCATGTTGTTCTCCCCAGTCCGGGTGCAGCTCTCACGATCAACCAGGGTCTCGGGCGTTGGACGTGCTTGAGCCCTGTCACACACGGTGGCCGCCGGTTGTCCTTCAGGAACAGTCAGAAATTGAGGTATTTGGGGGACTAGATCAGCATTAAAAGGGCGCTGTGGGGTTTGGGATGAGGAGCCTCTCGAGCAGACGTCCTCTCAGGTCGCCATCTTGGCCATACCCCAGGATTTTTTTTTGAAGTCTGGAGTTTGCAGAGGGTCTCATCTTCCTTTTGGAACTGGCCTCTTGCCTTGGTCAAGTCGAAATACAGCAGGTGCAGGGTGGCTGCCACAGGTGCATAACGTATTGCTTCTCTTCATGGAGTCTTGCCTTGTTGTGGAAATTGGTCTCTTCTTGGTATCATATCAAATCTGAGGTTTTGGTGTTTAGAGTGCCCCTTAAATCCTGGGTTTACTGGGTGCTGGTGATTGTGAGGACTAGCAGACAATGGGCATCTAGTCCTGCAGCTAATCCACCCTAACAGTGATGAAATCCTGATGCTGTATGACACTAAAACTAGTCAGAACCTGATTTTAAGACTGAATTCAAGAAGGCCAGAGCCATCCTTGGTCGTACACCTCAGCTGCCAGCCCCTGGAAGTGTGGTCAGCCTGTGGAGGTGGATGCCTCCTGCATAGCTAATTTCTGTGAAAAACAGTGTGAGGCATTGTCCTTGAGTGGGGGATAGTTCCTTTGTCCACTGGCACCAGTGAAGCATTTGAGGCTCACCACCACACCGGTTTAATTCTCAAGCCATCCTGTGTGGGTCTGAGTTTTCACCTCCTGCTCACACAGGACTTTGTCTCTGACGTCTGGGGGTGGCACACACTTCCTAGTATAAGGTCAGACTTCTGTTTTGGATTCAACGCTTCAAAAAAGCCCCCGAAGGCATAAGAACACTGTTATCTTGGTGGAGACATTGTAAAGTGCCACCTAGGTACATGCAGGTTAAACCTCAACACCACCATCATGTCAAGGGTTAAAAAGCATAGTGTTTGACATCAAACACAAAAGAAAGTCCATCATGGAGCTGGGCATATAGGTAATGCCCATATGCCAGTGCATGTTATCTGGTAGACCTCTGGTCACTTGCGGTAGATTTACATTTGTAAAACTACCACAGGGCAGCATATGCTTATTCACATACTTCCATACATATAATATGATGCACCCTGCCTCCTGGACTATAGGAGGCCAACTTTAGGGGTGACTGACATACAGTAAATGCAGTGAGGTGACCCTGTCACACATGGTGTCTGCAAGGTCACACTCAAGCAGGCAAGCTGCTCCTGCAGGCTGGCATGGCAGACCTGCAGACTTCGATTTTAATTCAGGTCTCTCAGGGTGGCACAAAAAGTGCAGCAGTCCTGTTACCCCTTTTACATCCCTGCCCTGGGCACCACTGGTACCATATACTAGGGCCTTTCAGGGGTGTAAAAGTACTTGCCAATTTGGTGTGCAATTCATGTTTACAGTTTGAGGAAAAGAGCACTGATGCTGGACCTGGTTAGCAGTACCCAGCCCACTTTCAGATCAATTACCACAGCATTTAACGGAAAAAGTGGGGCGATGACCAACTAAATAGATCCCTTTAAAACAATGCAATTTTTGGGGGAAAAAACAGAAGCTTTTTTGTGAAGCACTTTTTTCCTAAAAAAAACCCTACATTTTACTCTATTGTGGCTTTTTGCATATTCCCCTCCAGGGGAATTCGCAAACCCTGGGTACATTTGGAATACCCAAGATGTTGGATAAAAAGGACACACATTTGGTGGGAATACCTTATGTGGGAACAAATTAATGAAGCTTAAGCACAAACTACCCCAAATAGTATTCTAGAGGAGAAAGGCCTAGCAGCAAAAGTATTAAAATATTTACAAATGTAATTTGCCAGTGCTCCACTTCAATCCTGATTCTACAAATCAGGTATGGGAATTTGGCTTCATAAAATAGCTCATTGTGGAATAGCTGTACCAAAAGGTTTGAGAATAAAATGTTTTCTTTCATTTTGATAACTAAACTTTGCAGCATCCCTAGCTGAAATGTGTTTTGTATGGTTGCTAGGGCTAGTAATCCTTCGGAGTTTGCAAGTAACTATCTGAGCTACAAAAAGATATGACTTCATGATCAATGTAGACTGAATGCCTTTTTGCAATGTCTTACGTGGGAAGGAGCATGATGTAAATGTAAACAGGATTGCATTTGTACAACAAGGGGAGCAATGTCAGGGTGGCATAGTGGCAGCACCAACTACGCAGGGCCCTGTTCCAGGCCACGGTTAGATCATGAAGATTCTCCTGCAGCCGCTCCAGGAGCAGCTTTAGTCATTTCAGGCAACAAAAGGGGCAGATGGATTGAAGCTGATGCTGCAGCATAGAACAAGGGATAATACCTGTCGCCTGTTCAATGCAGGCAACTGCATCTGGGGGATGCAACTCAAATTCCGGCACCGATGCTCACAGTGCAGTGGAGATCATCCAATTTTTTCATGCAGTGCCCACGCTAGACCTACACCGGATGCCACTTTCATGGGTCATCCATAGTTGGAGTCCAGTAACCAAGGGCCCATCCCCAATAAACTTCGAGATGCTAGCAACAGTGTTAAATAATTACCCAAAGAAAGAGTACAGGGAACTACTTTTTGGGTGTTTCAAAGAAGGGTTCAAAATACCTTACAGTGGCCCGTTAGCAGGCAGGTCATCTAAAAACCTTCACTCAGCGGAGGAACTTAAAGAAACATTTGTGGAAAAGATACAAAAAGAGCTGCAGCTAGGAAGAAAAGCAGGCCCATTTGACACACCCCACCTAAACAATTTTATTATCTCACCACTAGGTATTGTCCCTAAAAAGGAAGCAGGCAAGTATTGGATGATTCACCACCTCTCTTATCCCAAAGGCAACTCAGTAAATGACTGGCTAAGCAACTATATGTGTTCGGTCTCCTACGCTACATTTGATGAAGCCATCGCGTTAGTCAGAGAGGCAGGAACAGGAGCCCTCATGGCGAAAGGAGATGTTGAAGCAGCTTTCAGGCTGCTGCCAGTGCACCCTGACATATTTCATTTGCTGGGATTCCAGTTCAGAGGAAAGCTGTACTATGACAGATGCAAGCCCATGGGATGTTCCATTTCCTGTGCTTATTTTGAAGCATTTAGGGCCATATGTATCAAGCAAAATTGCATCCGCAAACGCCGAAATTCTGCAGAATTCAGCGTTTGCGGATGCAATTTTGCCAAATAGTGTGTATTAAGGCAAAATAAGGAATCACAAAAATGTGCAATTTGGCCTTAAGGAATCGCAAATTACCACCAACTTCAAGTTTGAAAAATGCACTTTTTTGCATTTTTCAAAGTGCAATGTGAAGCACATACATGCCCTTAGGGCATGTATGTGTGCCACATGTGCACCCATGCTTATTTCAGGGGTGCAACAGGGTGTCCATTATCTAGATTACTTCTTGTTTGTAGGCAAAGCAAACTCATCCGACTGTGCCCAAGGTTTGGCATTTGTGTTATCAACTAAGGAATCAGTACTGAATCCCATGCTATGCTGGATTGTATTCAATCTATTTTGAGGCAGCTGTGCCATGTAAGAATAGACTGATATTGCTACTGACCTTCTAAACATTGTTTTGTAGATGTCCTTCAGTAATTGTGTGAATAGAACAGCTCCCTCACATGCAGCGGTTTGTGTGAGGTCTAAATGCTAACAATTTGTGTCTAATTACTATTATTATGATTATGATAGCACATTTATTATTGCTATTATTATGATTATCATTATTACTATTATTAATAATATTTCTGATGCTACTGCGTCTAATAAGAACAAGAAGCAGCATAATATGTTTTGCGTGATATTTATACAAAGAGTATAATTTATAAAGTAACTGCTTCTAAACTGTTTGCTTTTTTACTGTGAGCCTTTTCCTATTCCAGACACCTAGGGTCAGATTTATGGGCTTGTGGTGTAGCTCTTATTGTGTTTGCCCTAAGTTGGCAGAGTATGCCCAGATGGTGGTCACTTGCTCACTTTGCCAAAGGATTCAAGCAAGCCAGGCTGATGAATGGTGTTACCCCGAAATCCCAGTATGCTTTTTTTCCGGTCCAAGGAAAACCTGGCCTGGCAGTTTGGGCTGGTCTGTTCCCATGAGGAACAGGTCATGATTAATTTGCATATGGCTGGGTGTGAACTGAGGTGGTGAAGTGAGCAGAAGAATGATTATTGATTTAACCCAGATTTGATAGTGACTGGAGCTGAGTGCTTGAAAAATGTCAGCGATCCGTCCATCCTCCTATTGTGTTTGATTTGCAGCACAGCAGGTCACCTTGCTGTGATGCGCTGGGACTCAGGAACAAGGCAGGAATACACAGCATTTAAAAGAATACAGTGCATTCCTACCTTTGTTCTTGCTCTGGCTCCCTTTTGGCAGCCTTGGGGCAACACAAGACCCAATGCACCATGATGTAAGGGTGCCTGCATTGCATGCAGGATTGTTTTTATGTTTTTAGAAAGAGGAAGTGACAAGGAGAAAAAAAAACATTTGTCCTCTTTACGCCTACCCTGGGAAGGTGAAGAATTTTGGTACATTCCCAGGTTTACCCGTTCTGGTAAATCTGGGAATGCAATAAAATCCATGGGAGTTGCGTGGGAATACCCATGCAATACCATGGAATGCTTTCCCAAGGCAGAGTAACGGAATGCAGCAATTACCGCTGCATCGTGTTACTTCAGATTTATGAAGTCACTCAGGGCCACGCAAAGTGGCCTAGGGGCTTTATAAATTGCATTTGGGGTTTGGGTTGCACATGTACCATGTTGCATAGTGCAAACACAACACAAAACCCCTTATAAATATGCCCCCTAATATGAGGCATATATTGAGAAAGATTTAACCATGTATGCATGAAATTTTGCAATGAATGTAATCTTGCTCGCAGTCCTTTGCACAATCAGTACACTAACGCACCACTCTGCTTTATCATAACTACCCTATAAAGTGTTGGAATTTTTTTAAGTGATGTATTGGTCGATGTCATAACTTCACAAAAGGAATAGGAGATATTTGAAAGTGTTTCTTTGAAAACTCAAAAAAGCTGCCAGAAGAATAACTTTTATTGATTGCCCGTTCTCCAGCTAAACTCTTTCAAGTTTTATAGGGGTGATGGAGCACCTTACACTCCCGAGTTCTGGTGACATGGCTGATGCACGCACTTTCTATAAGCATACAGCATGTTTATTACTGTCAATAGTTGTCTTAACATTTATGCCGATTGCTGCCTGCAAATTTCACACCATGGGAAGAGAGAATGCAGTTTTAATACTGCCTCTAAAAATTGAATTCTCCTTTTTGGGTACTTACTTGCAGCATGTGGGTCATATCTGCACAATGGGCCATTCTTATTACCTGTGGGTAATAGCACTTCATTGTTAATCACAAATTAAAATTGATATTTGGTTCTACTTTGCCAGGATTTAATGTGCTGGCCTGAAGATGACATCCAAATCTCAGCATTGGATACTTAACTCAATTAGCTATCTTACAGGGCCCACACAATTAAAGCAAAAACATCTGCAACCAAGGACTATTTAGCATTGTCTTGCATGTCATTATAGTAAGATACTTGGACATTTGTACTAGTATTGCTCTGTACTTTGCAGGGCTCGAATTTCAAACGGGAGCTTCTTATTTCAGTGCAGTCCATGTACAAGGCATTTTACCCAATGTGCTGTGTAATATTTTGTAAATGCATTAAAATCAAAGCGATGAAAGGAAATGATCCTTAAGAGGAAACAGGAGAAGTGACGCAATCTGAGTAGACATAAAAGAAAATACAGTCTAGGATTTAGGAGCCAAAGTAAAATAGAAAAGAAATCGGATGTTGTGGAAGATTATAAGGTATAAAAAACCCAGTATAATAAACAGATTCGTGATGAAAGATTGGACATGAGGGATGTGGAATTTTATCAAGGAAGAATAGTACATCTATATTATTCCTAAATGTTTACTTTAATGGATTAGTGGTGAATTAGTATAGTGAAATATGAAATTTGAGAAATGAACATGTTAGTCTGTTATTTTGATTGAAAAGGATTGTGGGGGGGATAGAAGAGTGAAGGATTTAGACTTTTTTTGGAGGGGAGGTCGTAGCAGTAGGAAGATGCTTTGAGATGAGTAAAAAAGGGATGTGGAGGGGAAGAGTCAGAGGGAAGAGTTTTGAAAGGCTTGTTTGGGGGGATTGGTATAGAACAAGAAGTGTCAGATGGTGCAATGAGGCGTAGAGTATGGGAGAGTCTAGAAAGGTTTTTTTTGGGGATCATAGTAGTGGTATGACGTTTGAGATAAATGAGGGAGTGGGTGTAGAGGCTATATTGATAGAGGCATAGAGTGAAAATAGGGTTTTGCATTGGAAAGAGTAGTAGAATGAAGTTTGAGATGAGTCAGAAAGTTGGGGTAGAAGATGTATTGAAAGAAGTTTAGGGTGAGAAATAGGATAGGGCATTGGATATGCTGAATCGGAAGATAGTGATAAGTATATAGATCCATAAGTGCATGGAAGTATATAGATTCATAAAGGAGGTAGGTATATGTAGATTAAAGATATTGATAGACGTATAGGATGAGAAATAGGGTTGTACATTGGTTATGCTTTTTAGGAGAAAAGTAATAAATATATAGATCCAAGTATATGAAGGTATATGGATACATAAAGGAAGTAAAAGATCCTTTAGATAAACTCTGGTTTTCAAGTGTTATTGTACTTTAAAAATGTATTTGTAATTATTTTTTCTCAACATAATTATTCTACATGTTCATACAAAGCAATACACAAAGATAGGTACATATCTATAGTAAAGTAAATGCTTATATACAGAGGGATATGCTGTAACTTTCTGTTTAGGTATGGTGCATATGTGGGGAAGACCCGATTCTTGAGTAGTTTTCTGAAGATATGGTGTTTTCTGTGGATTTTGTGTTGGGACGGAAAGAGTTCCATAGTTTGTCTGCTTGAACAGAGAGGGATGTGTTTGGTGATTTTATTCCTGATGAAGAACGGTTGCATTCCATGTATTGCTTTGTGGGTGATACAAAGCAGCTTGAATGTTGATCTTCTGGCAACCGGTAACCAATGCAGTGATTTCCAGGCAGATGAGATGTGGTTTTGTGGTTTGATATGCAAGAGTAGTCGGGTAGCAGAGTTCTGAATCCGTTGTGGTCTTTTCATGGTTGTTACGGGTGATCCGTGGAAGAGGCTATTGGCGTAATCGAGTTTGGACAGAACAAGGCAGATGGTAGCTTGAACCTTGTGTGGATATCCCAAATGGGGGAAAATTTGTCGCAGCATTTTTATAGTGACAAAGCTTGATCTTGCTAGTTTGTCCACTTGGGCATTCATCGATAGCTTGGAGTCCATGGATATTCCGAGGTTTCTAACTTCCTTCGATACTTTAGGCGGTGATCCCAGTTCATCAGGCCTGGCGGCAAGCAGGTCATAATGTTTCCAATCACCACATGTGCTTATTTCCGTTTTGGCAGCATTCAATATGAGATGGCTCCAAGTCATCCACTGATCCACGGCTCTGAGACAACTGAAAAATGGCTAGTTTCCAATGTCTTTGGGGCATTCCAGTTAAAGGAGTATTTGTGTGTCATCTGCACAGTTCTAGCACGTGAGATGAATTTGATTGATCAGTACCGATAAGGACTTCATGTAGATGTTGAAAAGCATGGGCGAGGTGATAGAGCCTTGAGGGACCCCTGCTTTTGTGGAGTATGGTTTGGACACGAAAGGTGGGGTATGGATGACATTAGTTCTGTTTCGAAGGGAGAATGCAATCCAGTCTAGAGCAATCCCCTCTATGCCGGCTTCATAAAGTCTTTGTTTCAGAGTGTCATTGTCAACCAAATCAAAGGCAGCCAAGAGGTCCAAGAGGAGTAGTGCAGCAACCCCATTGCGGTCTATGACCGAATAAAAACAATGTTTCATATCAATTATTATACAGATTGTGAAACTGTATAATGAATACAAAGATTTCTGTTCAATTGGTGAAAATCATCAGCGTTTTGATCCTGCAGGAAAGAAGGGCCATCCTTTGGGAAATTGAATTCATTAAGGCTTGAAATAGTGCTAGAAAAGGAAATCAAAGAGTTAAGAGAAGGTTATTGCACAGTTTTAAAGTAAAGTATGTACCAAGGTAACACTCACTTACTCAAGTGGCAGGCCATTATGCCACAGCTGCTTGTTAAAACAAGTTCTTTTAAATAACATATTAGGATAAGCCATATATGTAAATGTGCAAAGTATTATATACTATATAGGGCAGTCACTACTATGTAGTTATAGTTATATCAGAGTTTCCATATAAAAAAGTTTTTTTGTTTTGCTACTAACTTAGGTGCTGTTTGACGAATCTTTCCCAAACTTTTTAAAAAATGGTAATTAATGTCCGCTACTTCCTAGAAAGTTGTACAGCGATCCATAAAGCTGGGGCAAAGAAAAATGAGGGGGAGGTGGATCCCAAAATGTTGCTTTCCCATCTTAATTCAGATTGAAATTTTGTGAAGCGATAACAAAAATACTAGCTGAACAGAATTATACGAAATTCGGCAGAAAGGTAAAACTTTATATTGAAAAGTGTGCCTTTTGTTATGAGGTGTAGATCCATTCAGCCTATTTCAAGAAATTCTTGTTTAAAGAGGTGCTTGGGGAGGTCATGACAGGGATCTAAAATAGTTCTATTTCGACTGTTATCCAGGAATACTCTGATTAGCCACCTTAAAGGTGTCTAGTTAATTCTGATTGGCTGGCAACATATTGAACAGTATGTTGTGGTAGCTCTTACATGGCTTAGGGACATGATTGCTGCGTCCTGAAAGTGAATAAAAAAAGAAATATATATATATATATATATATATATAAGGGAGGTAGGGTGAACTCACCCTGACCCCAAGTGCATGCACCTCCTTGATTGGCTGTCCACAACATAGACAGCATGTTGTTGTAGCCATTACAGGATGCAGAGTCATGGTCTGTATTGAAATGAATGGTTGTGAATGGAAGGTTTCAAGGGTAACAAAAGAAGCACAGATAGAGGGTTATAACATATTTTACTGACAATATAAATTATTTGTTGGTGGTTCCATACTCATTTTAAGAAGTGTGCGGCCACATGCATCATTGCACCCGTTTGCTATTCCTAAATTTCGAAAATTAAGGAATCGCAATTTAGAAATCGCAAACTGCAATGCATGAAAAATTCGCATTTTTTTGCGATTCGGTATTTTTCCTTAACTGCGATTCACAATTTGCGAATGGCAATTATTAAGGAAAACCCTTCCCATTGATTCCTATGGGCCAAAAGGCCCATAGGAATGAATGGGAAGGCATTCACATTTTGCAAATTTCAAATTGCGAATCGCAAAATGTGAATGCAATTTCAAGGGTGCAGGGGGGGGGTCCAAAGAACCCCTCCCTGCACCCCTGAAATGTAACTTCAAATGCAATTTACACACACACATGCCCCAAGGGCATGTGTGTGTGTAAATTAAGACTTTCAAAAATGCAATTTGTGCATATTTGAACGTTTTCGGTAAATTAGCATGAAGGTCAACTTCATGCTATTTTACCACTTCCAAATTGCGAATTCGCAATTAAAAAATGATCATGCATTGCATTTAAGAAATCTGAAATTGCGATTTCTTAAATGCAATCTCAATTTTAGAAATCGCAACATGGTTGCAATTCCTAAAACTGCGAAATGTATGATGCATTCCAAATTAGTCAATTGCATTCGCAAACGGCCGAAAATTGCGATTCGCACCGTTTGCGAATGCAATTGACTTTGATGCATGTGGGCATTAGTGTGTTCTACAGGGATTTTATCCTGTGAAAAATGCTCAATCTTTTGAAGAATTTGATTAGCCAAATTCGAGAGACTGCTTTTTCCAACCTACCTAGCTACCTTTTCTCATAAAGGTAATGGAAAGTGCTCCAGATGCAAACATTACAGCGCATTTTCTAAAAAATCTTTGAATGTACAACTGGAGCACTAATATTCTGCATTTATGACAAAAGTGTGGTACACAAAAACTATTTTGATGGCTCCAAATCTGTAAAACATAAAGCATTTTCTTTACATACGGATGAAATGAGGGGGTACGTTTTTTTATTGAAAATATGGTTTGTATTCTAGAAAGCTAAAATGAGAGCAAACAGGTGTCTAGGGCAGTGGCAGCACATCAGATGGCATGGAGCTGGAGGGAGAGAGCAGGGGCATGTACACATCTGCATCTGAGGGCAGGGAGGACAGAAGCAGGAGCAGCAGGCTGACCAAAGAGGACTGGTCGGCACAGGCAGTGGCAATACAATGGATCATGGAGGTAAAGAGGGAGAGGCAATGCATACAGAAATGGAGAGCTGGAGGGCAGGAGTAGAGGAGTAGAGGAAGCAACCCGACCACAGAGGGTAGACTGGTACAGCCAGGAGCAGCCAACTGACCAGGAAGGGCTTGTGGTAGGGGGCAAGGGCATGCAGACAATAAACAGAGTATAGATAGGAGGAGGGCATGCCAGCATAAAGAGGCAACACAACAGACCATGGAAATTAGGAGATAGAGGCAGGGGCACGCACTTGGAAAACAGACAGTAGGGAAGAAGGGAGTGAGGCAAAGGACAGGGCCACATGTATGAAGAATAGAAGGCATGTGGAAATGAGGGTAGGTGCATAAAGCTGACCACAGAGAGCATGCCAGCATTGACAGGGGCAGCAAACTGACTGAAGAGGGCATGCAAGCCGGGCAGGTGCACATTGATGGAGAATGAAGAGCATGTGGAAGGGTAGTGGGGGCAGGGGCAACAAACTTATCAGAGAAGGCAGGCTGGCAGGAATATGGGCAGGAAGCATACCACAGAGGGAAGGAGGGAGGCAGCTGGGTCAAGAAGCTGACCATGGAGGGGTTAGCATGGACAGCAAGCTGAACAGCAAGTAGGGGCCCAGGCCATGCAGTTAGAGAATGGAGGGTCAGGGAAGGGAGGCAGTGGCAGCAAGTTGAACATGGCGGGCATGCCAACATAGGCAGAGAAACCATAACAGACAACAGAGGGCGGAATCAGAAGAACGCACACAGGGCAGAGAGTGGGGGTCATTAGAAAGAGCAGCAAGCTGAGCACTGAGGACTAGTCAAAATGGGCAGGGGTAGCACAATGGAACAAGGAGGCTGCGGGTACAGGCACACACACAGTATGGAGGGCTGTGAAAGGGAGGTAAAGGCAGCAAGTTGAAAATGGTGGGTGGGAGGGGAAACCGTACGCAGACAGAAAAATGGGGGCAGGCAGGAGAGGTGCAGGAGAGGTGCAAGAGAGGGCTGCAGGCTGCCCATGGAGGGCAAGAGAAAAGCAGTAGGTGCTCACAGACAGGAAATGCAAGCAGGAGTGGGGCTAGGGCAGCAAGCTGACTACAGAGGGCAGGCTGCTGTGAGTTAGCCACCCATGGTTGGTGGGCCTGGGCTTCTCCCCCACAAAACAGGGCCGAAGGTCAAACATATTTGGGGTGCAGGATGAATAAGTTAAAAATTAGACTTTATAGTTAGGTATCGTAAACTTATATTCCCTTTCAATAAAAAACTCATAAATACACTGCAAAAACAAAGGTTAAAGTGACGTTATAGTTAAGTGTGGAAATGGGATGAAAGTAATGTTTAGAAACCTAAAAACACTTAAATTCATAGTTCAGTGAACTAATCATATATGCGCCCCATGATGCAGTGCATATGACCTCACATATCACACCATTCATGCCATGTTAAATAACATAATTGATGACATCACTGACATCTCAATTACACCATTGGTGACATCACTGATGACATCATTAATGGCACTACCCTTTGAATGTGACAGTTTGCTATGCTCTTTTCATACTGAAAGGTATTCAGCAAGGTATCTATACATCTAGAACTATGTTTCTATACCTACTTTAGTGCTTAAGGGAGTAACCTTTCACATCATGCAGAAATTAAAGCATATCTGTGAAATTACCCACATTTAGTAGATATTATGCTCTTTTTTAAAGATATTCTGGTGTGCACCAAACCCACTGTCTCTGTAGTGTTTAACACAACCAGCAATTTATGTGAATGCAAACTTAAATGTGAAATTTCCCCTAAGTGCAAGTTAATTCGTGAAGTGCCCTAGCAATGTCCCTGTAAACATGAATTTGATCAACAATGTATTTAACATTGAATACTGCTCATAAGAATGTTTGATGATTATTTACCTTAACAAGATGTTCCACGGAAATACCTCATTCGACATAGAATTTTAAGTCAACTACTTTGCATCTATGGGTTAGCTATTGATAAGGTATGCAAAAACAGGATCTAGGCATAACCCGCTGTGGTTCCATGACAGAATATATGGAAAACATTATTGATTCATCAAAATATCGGCAAAATAATATCAATTCAAAACAATTGCTATTCTATACATAACCAAAAACCAAAAATGCTAATAAAAAAATATTGCTGTCAAAAACTTCGACATTTAATAATATCAAACACATAAATATTGGAATACAAAATGTCATCTACTACTTAACTATATAGACAATACCAAACATATCAAAACACACAACACAAATAAGGAGGAAATTGTCCGTTAAACCATAATCTCATGTTTTATGTTAAATAAATAAAAAAATAGATAAACAAACCAAAAATAAAACACATGAAAACCGCAAACATAAAATTATTCACAATAATAAATACATACTATCACAAAGGACTAAATATTACAAAAGACACTAAAAATAAATGTAACATAAAAAATACATGAAAAATAAATTAATAATCCAACAAATGTGCATATTTAAAATGAAAACAGAAATGTTAATTAACGTTTACTTAAAAAGGTCAATATTCGAACTACTAACAGAGCAGATAATAAATTATACCATAAAACAAAGTAATAAATACAATTATAAATATAATTAACAATACCTGAATGCCTTAGCTCTTCCTTACTTACCCACTCGTCTGCTTTGTTCCTCTACTCAGGCGAAAGTCATGGTCCCGAGGATCAGACTTTTGCAAATGGACGGTGTTGGACCTGCGATGGGCAAGCCCAGCACAAAGGAGGTAGCTTGGCTCAAGTGACGAGGCAAGTGAAGGCTGTAGTGTTAAGCCGGCTCTGACCCAATAATAACTCCCTGCACACCACACAAAAAGAAGGACACCACACCACTGTTATAGAAAAATACGTTTAGTTTATGTAAAAGTTCTCTGGGTTTGAAGGAAGTTCACTTAGGTAATCACATTCACATTTCTTACATGGGTTTGATTAGCTGTGTACTGGTTTCTCAGGAATAAATAGTTGGACTCTAATAAATAAATATACTGGATAAATATCAGGATTCAATACATTAGAATAAATATCAGCAATGACTGGAATAAATATCAGCAATGACTGGAATAAATATCAGCAATGACTGGAATAAATATCAGCAATGACTGGAATAAATATCAGCAATGACTGGAATAAATATCAGCAATGACTGGACAGTTTCCTAGCAGGTTAGATACTGATCGTTTCACATAAATATCACAGGGTCATTCTGGTATCGCTGCCACCAATTAATCACTTTCAGGGTAAACACATTACGTTTGTCATTCAATGCGGAATGCGTGCTCTTACAGTTTTTGAAGTGTTCATGGGTTCGGGCTCTCTGGGCACAAGATACGCGTGATAATCCCTTAGTTGCACTCACAACTCATTGCGCGTATATCTGGAAGATAAAGGCATAAAATGACTACGGCAATTACACTCCGTGGTCAGTCGGTTCAATGCTACTGCTGCCGGAGGAGTCTGTGCGCTTCTGTCAGCGCAGGCGGGGTTTCCGAAGGCGGCTCCAGTTCACGAGTCTTGGGACCGTCGAACGGGCTGCCGGAGGGGCCAAAACACCTGCGCGCACAGTTCAAAATGAGACCGCATCACAGTTCCACAACAACGCGGCAACTTCAGGGGTAGAGACGGCCCACCTCACTTCGGCGGCACCGGTAAGCGCTCCAGTCAGTATGGCACTTCTCCCAAGGGCGAAGGGGGATTCCAGGGGCTCCGCGATCCTCCCTCCGAGCTCACTCACGGGGGGGTTCCCGTCCACACACCAGCTCCCAAGTCACTCGGGCAGGGCAGAGACAGTAATCTCGCCCAAATGAAGGCCAGCCTTTCCCCGCCCCAGCGCAGCACCTCACCTTCTATCCACAAACAGCGCGTCGACGGCGGTGGGTTCGGAGACGTCCGAACGCCCGCCAGGAGGCACTTAATTTGAAGGTGGCACTTTAAGAGTTGCGGTTGCGATCTCACCACTGGGGGGGCGGGGAGGCTCTAACTATGGCCAAAGTCTCTGAGGGGCAATTGGGCACTCGCTGACCAGGCGCTGAAGGCTAGAGGACACTGCTCACGCTTCTGACTGGAACGCCAGTCAGGGTCCACGCCAGCAACCTCTGCTGCTCTTCTGCCTGAACTATCAGCTGCCTCAGGGGGTTAACAGGGCAGGTGTCAATCTGGGGTCAAGTCCTCTTCTTCTGGTGTTCTTTGATCATTCTTCTCCAATATGGCCGCCAGGGACTGGGCCTTTTATAGCCAGTGCCCTAGGATGCCAGCACGAGCCAGAAGGTTCTAGAACCTTCCCTGGCTATGTCAATGACATGGCCCTTTCAAGGTATCTTTTTGGTCATTAGGAGCCACCGTACTGGGCTTCCTAAGGCAGCCATTTTGTGTACTTGTAACTCCTGAGGGGATTCCTGTCAGGTTTGCAGGTTACACAAAGTGCGCCAAAACCTTCAAAGGGTCAGAGGGACTCCAATGGGAGTCACTCTCATAGGGGACAATGATGTCCACCATTTTAGGGTTGACAACCCCAGTTGGTTATGCCACCGGTTCCGTCAGGCGCCTTGTACATAGGTGCCAGGAACTTGGTGAGCAACTGGGCATCAAAGAGCATCTAGCCCCATGGGACAACACACAAAAGGGTCCTGGTAGACAAAGAAAAAGCGACAAATTTTAGGAGGCACGGGGGAACAAAATAAATCATAGTGTGAGGGGACTCTCAGAAGCAGACAGGTCTAACAGACGGTCAGTCATTTTCTTGCCTAGGCTCCTCTTTGTGGAATTCCCTTTTGTTGTCACTTCAAATTGAAACAGTTTATGAGAACTTCTGTAAGGGTGTAAAAACTTGGCTGTTTAATCAATAGATTTGCTTTGCTTTTTTTCTCCCCTTTCTCTTGGTCCTTTCAGGCAGCGCCGGGAAACCTCGGGGTAGCTGTGCGCTTTATAAGTTTAAAAAATAAATAAAATAAAATAGAACAAGATCACAAAATCTCACTATTTTTCACAAGAAAACAATAACTGCAAGAAAATGACAGTCTGCTGGGCTGCACGAAGAAAACACAGAAGGAAAATATTGACAAAATAAAAAAGCATCTTCACAAGTAAGTTTCAAATAAAATCAACTACAATGTAACCTAACATAATGTTAAAACACAACTATCTAGATGAACTGCTGAACTCATTCTTTTTATGTATATTAATCATTGTATACTTAAGAAAGACTTAAGCAAAAATGAAGCACTGCACCCTAAAAAATTCAAACTCTACTCTTGTATGCCTGGACAAAGGCATTTTTAAGTAAAAATAAGAACAGTTATAAAACTAAAACAACTCAAAAAGATTCAAATTAAACCTAAATCCCACCACCCCCCAAAACTAACCAGACTTGTATTTTTAACATGTAACTCAAAAGAACATTCTATCAGCACCAGAAAAGGAAAACCCACTTCACTGCAATCAAACCGAGATCAAGGAGAAAATCAAGAAAATCAAGTGCAATTCAAAGCAACAGCACATATATAAGAGCTAATTATATACGATTTGAAAGCATGGCAAGGACACATATATAAACATAACAAGAGGAGGGAGGGAGAGAAAAACAGTGGATTCAGTCTCCCTTGATAATTCGTATAAACAGATTGGAATCCACTAAAAAGTGGTGGTGATCCTTAACGTGATGGGGAGCACACAGTGTTGTTTTAAATGCCCCTCACTCACCAACAGGCCCCTTGGTGTCATGCTTCATCATCGGGGCCTTCGCACCCCTCTACCGGATGCGGCGTGCTACGACTCGTGGATATGCAGGAGCACTTATAAGTGAACTATGTGTATGTGTGTGGAGGACAAGAATGTGAGTAATGAGGTGAGGTGAAAGCAGTGAAGGATAAAAAATACCTGGCTCGTAGGAACAAAACAATTTATTATAACCTCGGCTGGTATTGTTAAAAGAGTGCAAGGTGAGGTTGACAAATATACGTATTAGGGTATATCAACCTCTGAAAGGCGTCAACATGTTTTGGAGTGCTGGGACTCCTTCTTCAGGACGAGGATCTGCACATTGGGTCCTCACCTTACTCACATGGATGTGAAAAAAGTGTAAAAGGGTAATTTTACCAAAAAGCTAGGTGAAATGTACCTATCAGTGTTGTTTTTGTAAGCTCTGTTGCGCCCAATTGGCGTGTAAAGAACCTGTAGGATAAAAGAACACAGTAAACATCACAGTCGGACGTCCAGGAACAAGGAAAAAATTAAATTCTTGTTATCTAAGGGTTAAAAATGAACCGGAATCTTGGCTCATGGACCCTATGGAGAAATCTTTAAAACAGACACATACTAGACACAGACATACATGTGGTGATAGTCCAACAAAATTCTAGTTCCCAAAATCACTGGCTGTGAAAGAAGGTTGTGGGCTTACTTATGGATCAAGATTGTCTGACCTCATGAGCCCAAGCGTGGTGTTGGGGGATTCCTTCCTCACTGCTCAATATAGCAACCTAAAGGATGTTAAGGGTAGCCTTTAGTTTCACAAAATTTTATACCAAAAAGAAGAGACTGGATGGCCCTCGTTTCTGCAAATCAAACTCACGGTTACGACACGGTCTAGTAGACTGCCTTCCCCACCACGCGGCTCCGATAATGTGAAAGATCATGTTTTCCTGGCCTTTTATACCGCTAGATGCACCAATTAGTGGGTTAAATTAGAAACGGAAGGATGCCCTTACATGGGTGTGGTACAGAGGGGAAGCCCGGTGTTGCGCGCTGGTCAGAAGCGTCATACGCAGAAGAACTGCGCACGCGCTGGGGATCACCGTGACTGTCATCGCGCATGTGCGTTCAGCGTTAAACGCAAAAAGACCACGCATGTGCAGGGGATCAGCGTGACTGCACTCGCGCTTGCGTGTTGCTCTAAACAATTTCGTAGGATGGTTCATGCGTTTTTACATAGACGCTTAAGCTCGCGCATGCTAACACATGATAGAGTGGTATTTTGACGGATTTTCGGAACAGCATTCATTTTGCCCAGTCGTGGTATTTTGGGTTTAACCATTACAATGCCTAACAGAGGCCCACAAGGCACATAGTTTGTGGGCGAATTTTAGATTTTTAAAAAACCATTTGACCTCGAAGCATTCTTTAGATACTAGGTGGAACAAAGCAAATCAGAAATAACATATCAGCGTAACTGGCTCCATGGAATGTCATCATTTAACCCGGTGTTGTCCGTCCCGAGGCGGAATACCCATCTCTGCTCTTTCTCGAACAACCCTGCTTCTGTAGGGAGCTGTTCAATCACTGTCCAGTGTATCTCATTGACACAGTGTTGGAATTCTAAGAAGTGGGCTGACATTTTGGTTGTTGATTTTTTGCATCTTATGTTACTTTTATGCTCATTGATCCGTATTTTGACCTGCCTTGTGGTCATCCCCACATATTCTTTTTTGCAGGGGCATGTGATCAAATACACAACATTCTTACTGTTGCAGTTGGTAAACGTGCGTTGTTCCCAGTTGGTACCATTTGTGAAGGTGAGGGTCCGGCTTTTTTTGGTTAAATGGCAGTTGTTACAGTTGCCACATGGGTGGTGGCCTTGTACTCCTCGTAACCTTGTTTGTTCAACTTTGTTTGTCGGAGGCCTGGTATGGACAAGCATGTCCTTCAAGTTCCTGCCACGTCTATGGGCAAAGAGTGGTTTCTCAAGGTCAAGTGAGCCACTAGTCAAAATTCGCCAATGTTTGTTGACCAGTTTGGAGACTTAATTGGAGACTGGGCTGTAAGTGGTGACACAGACTGTTCTGCTCGGTTGGTTGTCTCTTACTGGTTTTTCTTCCAAAAGGGCTTCACGGTTATTGTTTCTGGCTCTTTTCATTGCTTTTTGGATGACCTGATTCGGATATTTTCTCTGTTTTAGTTTTATACCCAAATCTTTGTCCTGTGCTTTGTATTTTGTTACGTCGCTGCAATTGCGACGTAGGCGTAGGAACTGCCCGTATGGTAAATTCTCCCTCAGGTGACGTGGATGAAAACTGTCAAACCTGAGGAGGCAGTTCCTCGCTGTCGGTTTGAAATGTGTCTCAGTTTTTAACAAACCTGTCTCATGATAGATGTTGAGATCTAGAAAAACCATTGAGCTGCTAGACATCTGGTGGGTGAATTTTAGGAAAGGGTTTTTGTTGTTGAGCCACTGCATGAACTCAACGATTGATTGGGCGTCCCCTTCCCAGATCACCAGAATGTCATCGATGTATCGTCGCCACGTGAGGATTCTTTCCCTGTAGGGATTGTTCGGGTGGAGAATTTTGGAAGACTCAAGGTAATGGACGTATAGTCCCGCCAGACTTGGGGCAAATGTGCTCCCCATGCTGGTCCCGTGGCTTTGCAAATAGAGAGTTCCTTCGTATTCGAAAAAGTTCTTAGTAAGAGCTAACGAGATACACTCCATGACCACTCCCCGAGGGGTTTGATATTTCCATTGACTTGAGTAGAGTACTTCCTCAATAATCAGTAGTGTCTCGTCATGTGGGAGGCTTGTGTAGAGACTCTCTACGTCAAGACTCAACAGCATTTGTGACTCAGGGTTAAAAGGGTGTTCCTGTAACAGTTGGAGAACTGCTTTGGTGTCTCTGAGATACGTATTTGTTGCTTGAACCAGAGGTCGTAAGAAGGCATCCGCGAACTTCGACAGCGGCTCAAGAATTGATGAAATCCCGAAAACTATGGGACGGCCTGGTGGGTTCTCAAGGTTCTTGTGGACCTTGGGTATAGTGTAGAAATAAGGGGTGCGAGGGTTCTTCTGAACAAGAAATTCTGATTCTTTTTTACTCAGCCAATTGTGTGCCAAGGCTTCCTCAATCATTGCCTCTATTCTCACTCGTAGAGACTCCGTTGGATCTCCTGCCAGTATTTGGTAGTTCCGGCTGTCAGAGAGAAGTCTCCTGCATTCTTTGTCATATGCACTGGCAGTCTGTATGACTATTGCCCCACCTTTGTCTGCAGGTTTTATAATGAGGTTATTGTTTTGTTTTAATTCTCTGATTGCTTAATTCTCCAGTTTACTCAGATTTTGGAAAACCCTTTGCTTGGTATCTATTTTGTTGAGTTCAAGCATAATTGCGTTTTCAAATGCTAAGACTTCAACCGGTAGTTGGTTGTCTAAAGGCGTGAAATGAGACTTGGGTTTTAAACCTGTATCAGAGGTTTCTTGAGATGGTTCCTTGTCTTTAAAGAAAGCCCTAAGTTTTATGGTTCTGATGAAATCTTGGATTTCTTTATGTAGAAGGAAAATGTCAGGTTTATTAGTAGGGACGTAGCCTAACCCTTTGTTGAGCACTTCACGTTGTGAATTAGTTAAGGGCCATGGGGTTATATTAATAACTAAGTCCCCCTGTTGCTCGTTGATGCTTGATTCGCGGTCATGCTCCTCGTGCTCACTCGGGGGTCTGCTTCCACTGGCGGTTGCCAGTTGACGTTGTTGCCCTTCCTGTTTCTCCCTTTGCGAGTATTCTGGCCCCATGATAAAAAAGGCTGAGCATTCTGAGGTGCGTTGGTTTGGTCTGGCACCCATTGGGGATACATTTGTCCCACTTGTGGCGGGCCACATTGGTATTGAGGAAACTGAAACTGATTCTGGTAAGGAAAGTATTAGGGTCCCTGGTACCCTCTCCAGCCTCTTTGGCGGGGGAATTGAGACCTTTGTTGCCGGAAACCTCCCCTCTGTTGTTTTCTCTGATTGAAACCACCAGAATTCGTACTGGTAGAGCTACCATCCGAGCTTACGCTATCAGTGTCATTTGCGTTTCCTTTCATCACATAATCAGCTCTTGTGTATGGATATGCTCTTTCTGGGGTGCAGCGGTCCTTATCCTTTTTCAGTTTGTTAAATTTACTCTGTTTTAAAGTGGCCTCAAAATCTTTCATTTGTTGGTTAAGTTCTTCTAAACCTTTTTTCAAATCGGCTGGTGAGATGAAAGCTTTCAATTGTACTTCTAGTCTCTGGATTTCTACTTATAGTTCCAAGGATTTTCTCGTGGCTGTTTGAACTATCAGTACCAGCCAGTCCCTGGTACAATGCCAGGAGATGAGGGACCAAGCTTTTTTAAAAATCAGGTCATCCTGGAAGATAAACGGTTCATTTTTGACCAATAAACCCTGTGGGGATATTTTGTTCCTTAGGTATTCCCTCATTAGTAGCCCATGTAGGGCTGCCCTTATTTGTACTTTTCTCACGTTCATCAGCTCGTCCCAGTCTGCTACTGCTGGGCTCGGGTCGCTGTTGCTTAGCCCTTCAAAGGGATTGACCTCAGCAAGAATTCTATCGATATCGTCTTCGCTGAAGGTTAGGCCGTGTTCGTCCTCGATCTTGGTTGTGGGGAATGGGAAGATTCAGGGTGTTGGTTGTAATGTATGTCGCGTGTCGTTTGTGTGGTCTAAAAGAGGGAAGGGGCTCCCACAGCTGCGCGCTGTCTAGGACATAAACATAACAAGAGGAGGGAGGGAGAGAAAAACAGTGGATTCAGTCTCCCTTGATAATTCGTATAAACAGATTGGAATCCACTAAAAAGTGGTGGTGATCCTTAACGTGATGGGGAGCACACAGTGTTGTTTTAAATGCCCCTCACACACCAACAGGCCCCTTGGTGTCATGCTTCATCGTCGGGGCCTACGCACCCCTCTACGGGATGCGGCGTGCTACGACTCGCGGATATGCAGGAGCACTTATAAGTGAACTATGTGTATGTGTGTGGAGGACAAGAATGTGAGTAATGAGGTGAGGTGAAAGCAGTGAAGGATAAAAAATACCTGGCTCGTAGGAACAAAACAATTTATTATAACCTCGGCTGGTATTGTTAAAAGAGTGCAAGGTGAGGTTGACAAATATACGTATTAGGGTGTATCAACCTCTGAAAGGCGTCAACATGTTTCGGAGTGCTGGGACTCCTTCTTCAGGACGAGGATCTGCACATTGGGTCCTCACCTTACTCACATGGATGTGAAAAAAGTGCAAAGGGTAATTTTACCAAAAAGCTAGGTGAAATGTACCTATCAGTGTTGTTTTTGTAAGCTCTGTTGCGCCCAATTGGCGTGTAAAGAACCTGTAGGATAAAAGAACACAGTAAACATCACAGTCGGACGTCCAGGAACAAGGAAAAAATTAAATTCTTGTTATCTAAGGGTAAAAAATGAACCGGAATCTTGGCTCATGGACCCTATGGAGAAATCTTTAAAACAGACACATACTAGACACAGACATACATGTGGTGATAGTCCAACAAAATTCTAGTTCCCAAAATCACTGGCTGTGAAAGAAGGTTGTGGGCTTACTTATGGATCAAGATTGTCTGACCTCATGAGCCCAAGCGTGGTGTTGGGGGATTCCTTCCTCACTGCTCAATATAGCAACCTAAAGGATGTTAAGGGTAGCCTTTAGTTTCACAAAATTTTGTACCAAAAAGAAGAGACTGGATGGCCCTCGTTTCTGCAAATCAAACTCACGGTTACGACACGGTCTGGTAGACTGCCTTCCCCACCACGCGGCTCCGACGATGTGAAAGATCATGTTTTCCTGGCCTTTTATACCGCTAGATGCACCAATTAGTGGGTTAAATTAGAAACGGAAGGATGCCCTTACATGGGTGTGGTACAGAGGGGAAGCCCGGTGTTGCGCGCTGGTCAGAAGCGTCATACGCAGAAGAACTGCGCACGCGCTGGGGATCACCGTGACTGTCATCGCGCATGTGCGTTCAGCGTTAAACGCGAAAAGACCACGCATGTGCAGGTGATCAGCGCGACTGCACTCGCGCTTGCGTGTTGCTCTAAACAATTTCGTAGGATGGTTCATGCGTTTTTACATAGACGCTTAAGCTCGCGCATGCTAACACATGATAGAGTGGTATTTTGACGGATTTTCGGAACAGCATTCATTTTGCCCAGTCGTGGTATTTTGGGTTTAACCATTACAATGCCTAACAGAGGCCCACAAGGCACATAGTTTGTGGGCGAATTTTAGATTTTTAAAAAACCATTTGACCTCGAAGCATTCTTAAGATACTAGGTGGAACAAAGCAAATCAGAAATAACATATCAGCGTAACTGGCTCCATGGAATGTCATCATTTAACCCGGTGTTGTCCGTCCAGAGGCGGAACACCCATCTCTGCTCTTTCTCGAACAACCCTGCTTCTGTAGGGAGCTGTTCAATCACTGTCCAGTGTATCTCATTGACACAGTGTTGGAATTCTAAGAAGTGGGCTGACATTTTGGTTGTTGATTTTTTGCATCTTATGTTACTTTTATCCTCATTGATCCGTATTTTGACCTGCCTTGTGGTCATCCCCACATATTCTTTTTTGCAGGGGCCTGTGATCAAATACACAACGTTCTTACTGTTGCAGTTGGTAAACGTGCGTTGTTCCCAGATGGTACCATTTGTGAAGGTGAGGGTCTGGCTTTTTTTGGTTAAATGGCAGTTGTTACAGTTGCCACATGGGTGGTGGCCTTGTACTCCTCGTAACCTTGTTTGTTCAACTTTGTTTGTCGGAGGCCTGGTATGGACAAGCATGTCCTTCAAGTTCCTGCCACGTCTATGGCAAAGAGTGGTTTCTCAAGGTCAAGTGAGCCACTAGTCAAAATTCGCCAATGTTTGTTGACCAGTTTGGAGACTTGATTGGAGACTGGGCTGTAAGTGGTGACACAGACTGTTCTGCTCGGTTGGTTGTCTCTTACTGGTTTTTCTTCCAAAAGGGCTTCGCGGTTATTGTTTCTGGCTCTTTTCATTGCTTTTTGGATGACCTGATTCGGATATTTTCTCTGTTTTAGTTTTATACCCAAATCTTTGGCCTGTGCTTTGTATTTTGTTACGTCGCTGCAATTGCGACGTAGGCGTAGGAACTGCCCGTATGGTAAATTCTCCCTCAGGTGACGTGGATGAAAACTGTCAAACCTGAGGAGGCAGTTCCTCGCTGTCGGTTTGAAATGTGTCTCAGTTTTTAACAAACCTGTCTCATGATAGATTTTGAGATCTAGAAAAACCATTGAGCTGCTAGACATCTGGTGGGTGAATTTTAGGAAAGGGTTTTGGTTGTTGAGCCACTGCATGAACTCAACGATTGATTGGGCGTCCCCTTCCCAGATCACCAGAATGTCATCGATGTATCGTCGCCACGTAAGGATTCTTTCCCTGTAGGGATTGTTCGGGTGGAGAATTTTGGAAGACTCAAGGTAATGGACGTATAGTCCCGCCAGACTTGGGGCAAATGTGCTCCCCATGCTGGTCCCGTGGCTTTGCAAATAGAGAGTTCCTTCGTATTCGAAAAAGTTCTTAGTAAGAGCTAACGAGATACACTCCATGACCACTCCCCGAGGGGTTTGATATTTCCATTGACTTGAGTAGAGTACTTCCTCAATAATCAGTAGTGTCTGGTCATGTGGGAGGCTCGTGTAGAGACTCTCTACGTCAAGACTCAACAGCATTTGTGACTCAGGGTTAAAAGGGTGTTCCTGTAACAGTTGGAGAACTGCTTTGGTGTCTCTGAGATACGTATTTGTTGCTTGAACCAGAGGTCGTAAGAAGGCATCCGCGAACTTCGACAGCGGCTCAAGAATTGATGAAATCCCGGAAACTATGGGACGGCCTGGGACCTCTGATACAGGTTTAAAACCCAAGTCTCATTTCACGCCTTTAGACAACCAACTGCCGGTTGAAGTCTTAGCATTTGAAAACGCAATTATGCTTGAACTCAACAAAATAGATACCAAGCAAAGGGTTTTCCAAAATCTGAGTAACCTGGAGAATGAAGCAACCAGAGAATTAAAACAAAACAATAACCTCATTATAAAACCTGCAGACAAATGTGGGGCAATAGTCATTCAGACTGCCAGTGCATATGACAAAGAATGCAGGAGACTTCTCTCTGACAGCCGGAACTACCAAATACTGGCAGGAGATCCAACGGAGTCTCTACGAGTGAGAATAGAGGCAATGATTGAGGAAGCCTTGGCACACAATTGGCTGAGTAAAAAAGAATCAGAATTTCTTGTTCAGAAGAACCCTTGCACCCCTTATTTCTACACTATACCCAAGGTCCACAAGAACCTTGAGAACCCACCAGGCCGTCCCATAGTTTCCGGGATTTCATCAATTCTTGAGCCGCTGTCGAAGTTCGCGGATGCCTTCTTACGACCTCTGGTTCAAGCAATAAATACGTATCTCAGAGACACCAAAGCAGTTCGCCAACTGTTACAGGAACACCCTTTTAACCCTGAGTCACAAATGCTGTTGAGTCTTGACGTAGAGAGTCTCTATACGAGCCTTCCACATGACGAGACACTACTGATTATTGAGGAAGTACTCTACTCAAGTCAATGGAAATATCAAACCCCTCGGGGAGTGGTCATGGAGTGTATCTCGTTAGCTCTTACTAAGAACTTTTTCGAATACGAAGGAACTCTCTATTTGCAAAGCCACGGGACCAGCATGGGGAGCACATTTGCCCCAAGTCTGGCGGGACTATATGTCCATTACCTTGAGTCTTCCAAAATTCTCCACCCGAACAATCCCTACAGGGAAAGAATCCTCACGTGGCGACGATACATCAATGACATTCTGGTGATCTGGGAAGGGGACGCCCAATCAATCGTTGGGTTCATGCAGTGGCTCAACAACCAAAACCCTTTCCTAAAAGTCACCCACCAGATGTCTAGCAGCTCAATGGTTTTTCTAGATCTCAACATCTATCATGAGACAGGTTTGTTAAAAACTGAGACACATTTCAAACCGACAGCGAGGAACTGCCTCCTCAGGTTTGACAGTTTTCATCCACGTCACCTGAGGGAGAATTTACCATACGGGCAGTTCCTACGCCTACGTCACAATTGCAGCGACGTAACAAAATACAAAGCACAGGCCAAAGATTTGGGTATAAAACTAAAACAGAGAAAATATCCGAATCAGGTCATCCACAAAGCAATGAAAAGAGCCAGAAACAATAACTGCGAAGCCCTTTTGGAAGAAAAACCAGTAAGAGACAACCAACCGAGCAGAACAGTCTGTGTCACCACTTACAGCCCAGTCTCCAATCAAGTCTCCAAACTGGTCAACAAACATTGGCGAATTTTGACTAGTGGCTCACTTGACCTTGAGAAACCACTCTTTGCCCATAGACGTGGCAGGAACTTGAAGGACATGCTTGTCCATACCAGGCCTCCGACAAACAAAGTTGAACAAACAAGGTTACGAGGAGTACAAGGCCACCACCCAAGTGGCAACTGTAACAACTGCCATTTAACCAAAAAAAGCCAGACCCTCACCTTCACAAATGGTACCATCTGGGAACAACGCACGTTTACCAACTGCAACAGTAAGAACGTTGTGTATTTGATCACATGCCCCTGCAAAAAAGAATATGTGGGGATGACAACAAGGCAGGTCAAAATACGGATCAATGAGCATAAAAAAAACATAAGATGCAAAAAATCAACAACCAAAATGTCAGCCCACTTCTTAGAATTCCAACACTGTGTCAATGAGATACACTGGACAGTGATTGAACAGCTCCCTACAGAAGCAGGGTTGTTCGAGAAAGAGCAGAGATGGGTGTTCCGCCTCGGGACGGACAACACCGGGTTAAATGATGACATTCCATGGAGCCAGTTACGCTGATATGTTATTTCTGATTTGCTTTGTTCCACCTAGTATCTTAAGAATGCTTCGAGGTCAAATGGTTTTTTAAAAATCTAAAATTCGCCCACAAACTATGTGCCTTGTGGGCCTCTGTTAGGCATTGTAATGGTTAAACCCAAAATACCACGACTGGGCAAAATGAATGCTGTTCCGAAAATCCGTCAAAATACCACTCTATCATGTGTTAGCATGCGCGAGCTTAAGCGTCTATGTAAAAACGCATGAACCATCCTACGAAATTGTTTAGAGCAACACGCAAGCGCGAGTGCAGTCGCGCTGATCCCCTGCACATGCGTGGTCTTTTCGCGTTTAACGCTGAACGCACATGCGCGATGACAGTCACGGTGATCCCCAGCGCGTGCGCAGTTCTTCTGCGTATGACGCTTCTGACCAGCGCGCAACACCGGGCTTCCCCTCTGTACCACACCCATGTAAGGGCATCCTTCCGTTTCTAATTTAACCCACTAATTGGTGCATCTAGCGGTATAAAAGGCCAGGAAAACATGATCTTTCACATCGTCAGAGCCGCGTGGTGGGGAAGGCAGTCTACTAGACCGTGTCGTAACCGTGAGTTTGATTTGCAGAAACGAGGGCCATCCAGTCTCTTCTTTTTGGTACAAAATTTTGTGAAACTAAAGGCTACCCTTAACATCCTTTAGGTTGCTATATTGAGCAGTGAGGAAGGAATCCCCCAACACCACGCTTGGGCTCATGAGGTCAGACAATCTTGATCCATAAGTAAGCCCACAACCTTCTTTCACAGCCAGTGATTTTGGGAACTAGAATTTTGTTGGACTATCACCACATGTATGTCTGTGTCTAGTATGTGTCTGTTTTAAAGATTTCTCCATAGGGTCCATGAGCCAAGATTCCGGTTCATTTTTTACCCTTAGATAACAAGAATTTAATTTTTTCCTTGTTCCTGGACGTCCGACTGTGATGTTTACTGTGTTATTTTATCCTACAGGTTCTTTACACGCCAATTGGGCGCAACAGAGCTTACAAAAACAACACTGATAGGTACATTTCACCTAGCTTTTTGGTAAAATTACCCTTTTACACTTTTTTCACATCCATGTGAGTAAGGTGAGGACCCAATGTGCAGATCCTCGTCCTGAAGAAGAAGTCCCAGCACTCCGAAACATGTTGACGCCTTTCAGAGGTTGATATACCCTAATACGTATATTTGTCAACCTCACCTTGCACTCTTTTAACAATACCAGCCGAGGTTATAATAAATTGTTTTGTTCCTACGAGCCAGGTATTTTTTATCCTTCACTGCTTTCACCTCACCTCATTACTCACATTCTTGTCCTCCACACACATACACATAGTTCACTTATAAGTGCTCCTGCATATCCGCGAGTCGTAGCACGCCGCATCCCGTAGAGGGGTGCGAAGGCCCCGATGATGAAGCATGACACCAAGGGGCCTGTTGGTGTGTGAGGGGCATTTAAAACAACACTGTGTGCTCCCCATCACGTTAAGGATCACCACCATTTTTTAGTGGATTCCAATCTGTTTATACGAATTATCAAGGGAGACTGAATCCACTGTTTTTCTCTCCCTCCCTCCTCTTGTTATGTTTATGTCCTAGACAGCGCGCCGCTGTGGGAGCCCCTTCCCTCTTTTAGACCACACAAACAACACGCGACATACATTACAACCAACACCCTGAATCTTCCCATTCCCCACAACCAAGATGGAGGACGAACACGGCCTAACCTTCAGCGAAGACGATATCGATAGAATTCTTGCTGAGGTCAATCCCTTTGAAGGGCTAAGCAACAGCGACCCGAGCCCAGCAGTAGCAGACTGGGACGAGCTGATGAACGTGAGAAAAGTACAAATAAGGGCAGCCCTACATGGGCTACTAATGAGGGAATACCTAAGGAACAAAATATCCCCACAGGGTTTATTGGTCAAAAATGAACCGTTTATCTTCCAGGATGACCTGATTTTTAAAAAAGCTTGGTCCCTCATCTCCTGGCATTGTACCAGGGACTGGCTGGTACTGATAGTTCAAACAGCCACGAGAAAATCCTTGGAACTAAAAGTAGAAATCCAGAGACTAGAAGTACAATTGAAAGCTTTCATCTCACCAGCCGATTTGAAAAAAGGTTTAGAAGAACTTAACCAACAAATGAAAGATTTTGAGGCCACTTTAAAACAGAGTAAATTTAACAAACTGAAAAAGGATAAGGACCGCTTCACCCCAGAAAGAGCATATCCATACACAAGCGCTGATTATGTGATGAAAGGAAACGCAAATGACACTGATAGCGGAAGCTCGGATGGTAGCTCTACCAGTACGAATTCTGGTGGTTTCAATCAGAGAAAACAACAGAGGGAAGGTTTCCGGCAACAAAGGTCTCAATTTCCCCGCCAAAGAGGCTGGAGAGGGTACCAGGGACCCCAATACTTTCCTTACCAGAATCAGTTTCAGTTTCCTCAATACCAATGTGGCCCGCCACAAATGGGACAAATGTATCCCCAATGGGTGCCAGACCAAACCAACGCACCTCAGAATGCTCAGCCTTTTTTATCATGGGGCCAAAATACTCGCAAAGGGAGAAACAGGAAGGGAAACAACGTCAACTGGCAACCGCCAGTGGAAGCAGACCCCCGAGTGAGCACGAGGAGCATGACCGCGAATCAAGCATCAACGAGCAACAGGGGGACTTAGTTATTAATATAACCCCATGGCCCTTAACTAATTCACAACGTGAAGTGCTCAACAAAGGGTTAGGCTACGTCCCTACTAATAAACCTGACATTTTCCTTCTACATAAAGAAATCCAAGATTTCATCAGAACCATAAAACTTAGGGCTTTCTTTAAAGACAAGGAACCATCTCAAGAAACCTCTGATACAGGTTTAAAACCCAAGTCTCATTTCACGCCTTTAGACAACCAACTACCGGTTGAAGTCTTAGCATTTGAAAACGCAATTATGCTTGAACTCAACAAAATAGATACCAAGCAAAGGGTTTTCCAAAATCTGAGTAAACTGGAGAATGAAGCAATCAGAGAATTAAAACAAAACAATAACCTCATTATAAAACCTGCAGACAAAGGTGGGGCAATAGTCATACAGACTGCCAGTGCATATGACAAAGAATGCAGGAGACTTCTCTCTGACAGCCGGAACTACCAAATACTGGCAGGAGATCCAACGGAGTCTCTACGAGTGAGAATAGAGGCAATGATTGAGGAAGCCTTGGCACACAATTGGCTGAGTAAAAAAGAATCAGAATTTCTTGTTCAGAAGAACCCTCGCACCCCTTATTTCTACACTATACCCAAGGTCCACAAGAACCTTGAGAACCCACCAGGCCGTCCCATAGTTTCCGGGATTTCATCAATTCTTGAGCCGCTGTCGAAGTTCGCGGATGCCTTCTTACGACCTCTGGTTCAAGCAACAAATACGTATCTCAGAGACACCAAAGCAGTTCTCCAACTGTTACAGGAACACCCTTTTAACCCTGAGTCACAAATGCTGTTGAGTCTTGACGTAGAGAGTCTCTACACGAGCCTCCCACATGACGAGACACTACTGATTATTGAGGAAGTACTCTACTCAAGTCAATGGAAATATCAAACCCCTCGGGGAGTGGTCATGGAGTGTATCTCGTTAGCTCTTACTAAGAACTTTTTCGAATACGAAGGAACTCTCTATTTGCAAAGCCACGGGACCAGCATGGGGAGCACATTTGCCCCAAGTCTGGCGGGACTATACGTCCATTACCTTGAGTCTTCCAAAATTCTCCACCCGAACAATCCCTACAGGGAAAGAATCCTCACGTGGCGACGATACATCGATGACATTCTGGTGATCTGGGAAGGGGACGCCCAATCAATCGTTGAGTTCATGCAGTGGCTCAACAACAAAAACCCTTTCCTAAAATTCACCCACCAGATGTCTAGCAGCTCAATGGTTTTTCTAGATCTCAACATCTATCATGAGACAGGTTTGTTAAAAACTGAGACACATTTCAAACCGACAGCGAGGAACTGCCTCCTCAGTTTTGACAGTTTTCATCCACGTCACCTGAGGGAGAATTTACCATACGGGCAGTTCCTACGCCTACGTCGCAATTGCAGCGACGTAACAAAATACAAAGCACAGGCCAAAGATTTGGGTATAAAACTAAAACAGAGAAAATATCCGAATCAGGTCATCCAAAAAGCAATGAAAAGAGCCAGAAACAATAACCGCGAAGCCCTTTTGGAAGAAAAACCAGTAAGAGACAACCAACCGAGCAGAACAGTCTGTGTCACCACTTACAGCCCAGTCTCCAATCAAGTCTCCAAACTGGTCAACAAACATTGGCGAATTTTGACTAGTGGCTCACTTGACCTTGAGAAAGCACTCTTTGCCCATAGACGTGGCAGGAACTTGAAGGACATGCTTGTCCATACCAGGCCTCCGACAAACAAAGTTGAACAAACAAGGTTACGAGGAGTACAAGGCCACCACCCATGTGGCAACTGTAACAACTGCCATTTAACCAAAAAAAGCCAGACCCTCACCTTCACAAATGGTACCATCTGGGAACAACGCACGTTTACCAACTGCAACAGTAAGAACGTTGTGTATTTGATCACATGCCCCTGCAAAAAAGAATATGTGGGGATGACCACAAGGCAGGTCAAAATACGGATCAATGAGCATAAAAGTAACATAAGATGCAAAAAATCAACAACCAAAATGTCAGCCCACTTCTTAGAATTCCAACACTGTGTCAATGAGATACACTGGACAGTGATTGAACAGCTCCCTACAGAAGCAGGGTTGTTCGAGAAAGAGCAGAGATGGGTGTTCCGCCTCGGGACGGACAACACCGGGTTAAATGATGACATTCCATGGAGCCAGTTACGCTGATATGTTATTTCTGATTTGCTTTGTTCCACTCAGTGATTGAACAGCTCCCTACAGAAGCAGGGTTGTTCGAGAAAGAGCAGAGATGGGTGTTCCGCCTCTGGACGGACAACACCGGGTTAAATGATGACATTCCATGGAGCCAGTTACGCTGATATGTTATTTCTGATTTGCTTTGTTCCACCTAGTATCTTAAGAATGCTTCGAGGTCAAATGGTTTTTTAAAAATCTAAAATTCGCCCACAAACTATGTGCCTTGTGGGCCTCTGTTAGGCATTGTAATGGTTAAACCCAAAATACCACGACTGGGCAAAATGAATGCTGTTCCGAAAATCCGTCAAAATACCACTCTATCATGTGTTAGCATGCGCGAGCTTAAGCGTCTATGTAAAAACGCATGAACCATCCTACGAAATTGTTTAGAGCAACACGCAAGCGCGAGTGCAGTCGCGCTGATCCCCTGCACATGTGTGGTCTTTTCGCGTTTAACGCTGAATGCACATGCACGATGACGGTGATCCCCAGCGCGTGCGCAGTTCTTCTGCGTATGACGCTTCTGACCAGCGCGCAACACCGGGCTTCCCCTCTGTACCACACCCATGTAAGGGCATCCTTCCGTTTCTAATTTAACCCACTAATTGGTGCATCTAGCGGTATAAAAGGCCAGGAAAACATGATCTTTCACATCGTCAGAGCCGCGTGGTGGGGAAGGCAGTCTACTAGACCGTGTCGTAACCGTGAGTTTGATTTGCAGAAACGAGGGCCATCCAGTCTCTTCTTTTTGGTACAAAATTTTGTGAAACTAAAGGCTACCCTTAACATCCTTTAGGTTGCTATATTGAGCAGTGAGGAAGGAATCCCCCAACACCACGCTTGGGCTCATGAGGTCAGACAATCTTGATCCATAAGTAAGCCCACAACCTTCTTTCACAGCCAGTGATTTTGGGAACTAGAATTGTGTTGGACTATCACCACATGTATGTCTGTGTCTAGTATGTGTCTGTTTTAAAGATTTCTCCATAGGGTCCATGAGCCAAGATTCCGGTTCATTTTTTACCCTTAGATAACAAGAATTTAATTTTTTCCTTGTCCTGGACGTCCGACTGTGATGTTTACTGTGTTCTTTTATCCTACAGGTTCTTTACACGCCAATTGGGCGCAACAGAGCTTACAAAAACAACACTGATAGGTACATTTCACCTAGCTTTTTGATAAAATTACCCTTTTACACTTTTTTCACATCCATGTGAGTAAGGTGAGGACCCAATGTGCAGATCCTCGTCCTGAAGAAGGAGTCCCAGCACTCCGAAACATGTTGACGCCTTTCAGAGGTTGATATACCCTAATAGGTATATTTGTCAACCTCACCTTGCACTCTTTTAACAATACCAGCCGAGGTTATAATAAATTGTTTTGTTCCTACGAGCCAGGTATTTTTTATCCTTCACTGCTTTCACCTCACCTCATTACTCACATTGTTGTCCTCCACACACATACACATAGTTCACTTATAAGTGCTCCTGCATATCCGCGAGTCGTAGCACGCCGCATCCCGTAGAGGGGTGCGAAGGCCCCGATGATGAAGCATGACACCAAGGGGCCTGTTGGTGTGTGAGGGGCATTTAAAACAACACTGTGTGCTCCCCATCTCGTTAAGGATCACCACCACTTTTTAGTGGATTCCAATCTGTTTATACCAAGGACACATATATCACATCAAAAAAGGGAAAACAATTGCTTTCACACATGGGGCACACATACAACCAGGAAGGCACAAACACCAAGTGTATGAATTGGAAATGTACTAAATAGTATGCAAATACTAATTATGGAAGGATTGCAGCGAAAAGAGATATTGCAATTAATGTCAGAGAACACAACCACAGATAGAAGTAAAGCACATACAAGAGTCCACTACTGCAAATTTAAAAGTACCTGAACACATTACAGGTCAGCTGCCAGAAATCCCTACGATTAATATCATCTACTAAAAAGTCAAACGCCTGCTGCCCTTAGACAATACCACAACATACAGATTCCACCACACCTATGCACTACATATAACGATGAACCCTTCCTCCTACATGACACTTACAATAATGACAGAAGAATAATCATACTGTCAACTAAAAATAACCTCCTAAGACGAAGCCAATGTGAAATTTGAATGCATGACAGAACTTTTAAAGCATGCCCTTCACCATTCACACAGATATACATCATACGCAGTGAATATGAGAACGCTAACATTCCTCACATATATGCACTACTACCTAACAAAGTGTAACTGACTATTTACTTTTAAACAGCAGCAAAGTAAAAACTAGCAACTACTGGCCACTCAAAATAATCATGGACTTTGAAAGGGCAACAACCAATAGTTAAAATATACCCACACACAAGGATACAGAGGACTCAGCCTCCTATGCGTATTCTAATAGGCAGAGTCCGTCCATTTTGTGTGGACTACCTTTCCACTCTTTCTATTAGGTAAAAAAAAGTGAACTTTTTCTTATAATAACCTTCACCCACCAAGATTCCCCTTGGTGGCATGCTTCATCATGGGGTTCTTCCCGTCCCGCTGTGGAACAGGCGTGCAACAACCGAGGAAAATGTGGGAGCACTTTGGCCATATACTATAAAGAATGGGGAGGTATAAGTATGGGAGGGTCTTATCTAATGAGAAATACCTGGCTAAGTAGGGAAAATTAGTTATTCTTACCAATAGCTGGCATGATTGAAAAGGGTGAAATTGAAAGGTATGCGGTTATGTGCATGTATTTAAAGGTGTTTCAAGCCCTACCCCAAGGCTTTTCATCAGGACCACCTAATGATCCTTTGTGCCACTCCTAATGAAAAACGATTCTGATGCGAGAATCCTCAATTTATTTATTTATTTAATTATTTTGTAGTTATTGCAACACTTGTAAAGCACACTGTCACCCAGCAGGCATCCTGGCGCTAACATGTGTGTGGCCAGCTGGGCTCATGCTAAGGGGGTCTCATCAGAATAGTAGAGTTATGCACTAGGGAAGAGCCATGTCTTTAATCTCTTCATGCACAGAAGAAGATCCGGCAGCTGTCTCAACTCAAATTAGTCGGGCAGCAGAGGTGCTAAAGGCTCTACCTCCTGACTTCGTTTTTTTAAATGTTGGCACCTTCACCCTTCTAGCTGAGGAGCAAAGACTCCAACTAGGGACATACCAGGTGCATTTCTTCTGCATTAGTTTAGGTCTGGACCCATGCAGGCCTTGAAAACTATGCAGAGAGACTTAAATTGGACTCTTTGCAGTATAGGGAGCCAGTGTAGCTCCGAAAAGGCCATAGAGTCAGATTAATGTCTTGGTCTCCTCAAGGCTAGCTTAGCTGCTATCGTTTGAATCCTCTGTAGCCTCCTTATCAAATATCTCAGAGACTCCAGCAGCAAGGCATTGCAGTAGTCCAATCTGCTTAGGATGATACTGCATACTACTAATGTTCGAGCTTGAACTGGCAGGACCGGAAGGATCTTCCGAAGGGCTCTGATAATAGCAAATCAGCTACCAACGGTTTTATTAACCTATGATTCAAGGGTCAGTTTGTTATTAAACATTATTCCCAAATTCGGTACCTTCTCTGCGGGGGTCAGTGGACTGGCTGTGGCTAGTGGTCAGAAATCAGTGGGAAGTAAGTGAGTTGACTTCCCTGTCGCACAGTAAAGAATCTCGGTTTTATCTAACCGTGGGCGCAAAATCCGTTCCGTTTGCAGAACTTGCGGATTTTTGGCAATTTCGCGGTCCGTGAATCCCGCGAATTTGCCCAAAAATCCGTAAATTCGCAAGCTGGAGTATTTTTTGCTTGGTCGCGCTTGAAAAATACAATATCGCGGGCGCAGCGTTGACTTACCGTGATTCTGTGTTCGGCGAGTTGTTTTTCTCCCGGTTTGCGTGTGCTGCGCCATTTTGGATCTTGCTGCGTGATCGCGCGAGAGTTTTTCGACCACAAATACGTCATCGTGGTCCGCCATCTTGCACAGCGAGAGTTTGACAACGCGAGTACGTCATAAGGGCCCGCGATCACGCATCGCGGGAGTAAACCATGCCGAAAAAGTAGATGCAGCACCCAGCTGACTTCCGGCGGGAGATTTGAACAGCTCGCTTTCCCGAAATTGCAAAAAATGTCATTCTGCACAAGAAATCCACCGCAGGCAGCATAAACCTTCTGAAAATCATGATTTTGATCAGAATAACTCCTCAGATTGAGATTTGGCTGCACTTTTTTGTGCAAGGAGTCCATTTTTGGGGGGGTGGGAGGAAGGAAGTGCCCCAGAGTCTCCAACTTCCTGTTCCTGTCCAGCAGGCTCCTCCCAGTGCTTTGTCCATCTCCTGGTCACTTTTCATTTGGATCTGGAGCTGGAAGAATTACTTTTTGTGGCTGCTGCTGGATATTTGTATTTGAGGACTTTTTGAACTTTGGAGTTTTTGGATTACTTTTGGATTTGAGATTTTACAAGTAAGTTGGTGTTGTTTGTTTGGGGCATTGCAGTTGCTGAAACTACAATTTTAAAACTTTTTCACAACTTTTAAAAAGATATATTGTGGGTAGCCACAGTATCCAGAAAGCCCAGGGTTAGTCATGGGTGCATGATACAACTGTTTCTGTGAGTTTTGTTGAACTTAAATCTCATTTATGTCATTGAATTTTAGCTCACTATATGTGGAATTTTTATTTTTTATTTTGGGGTGCCTGTAAAGCCACACTAGCCAGTAGGCCCAGGGGTAGAGAGTGGTGCATGGACCAAGTCTTTCTGTGGGGTGTCTTGAATTTAAACATCATTGAGGGCATGGATGGCATTGGATTGTGTTGATTTTTGTGTGTTTTTCGACTTTTTGGGGTGTTTTTGGGGCCTGGCCATGTGGGTGGGGGCCATTTTGAGGCCTGGTCCAGGCAGGGTCTGGCCATGTGGTGGGGGTCAAGGGGCCATTTTGAAGCCAGGCAGTGTGCTCAGGCCTGCACCCAGTTTGCCTTGCTTTCATCCTTTATTTATTTATTTATTTTTATTTAAAACATTTGTAAAGCGCGAACGAAGGCCCGGGGGCATCTCGGCGCTAGAGAACTGCTGTGTATAACCCAGGGAGGCAGAAAGTCCAAAAGTTAAAAGGGATCAGAGGTTAAAAAGCCAAGTTTTAAGATTTTTTCGAAAAGACCAGAGGGAGGTGCTGGCCTTAATTGAATGTGGGAGGGTATTCCACAATTTCGGTGCGGCTACTAGGAACCGCCTGTCGCCCCAATTAACAGTTTTGGTTCGGGGGACCACCAGATCAGATGAATTGGAGGAACGCAGTGTTCTCGAAGGGCAGTAGGGAGTTAAGTTTTGAGTGAAGAACACTGGTCCGGCATTATGTAAGGCCTTGTATGTCAAACACAGTGCCTTGAACTTTATCCTCTTTTTCACTGGGAGCCAGTGAAGTCGCCTTAGAGTTGGTGAGACCGATTGATATTTAGAGATTCGCCCTAGGAGCCTTGCAGCGGCATTCTGAACAGCCTGCATTTTAGCTAGCACTCTCTCCTGGGCACCTAGAAACAGGGCGTTACAATAATCTAGGGTAGAGAGAACCAGGGCGCTTACCAGAGTTTTTGCATGATGTTCAGGTAAAAAGGGCAGAATTTTTTTTATAAGCCGGAGTTTGTAGAAGGCAGAGGAGGCGATCTGGTTGGCATGAGGCAGGAAGTTCAAACGATTGTCGAACAGTACACCCAGGTTCCTAACCTTGTCAACCGGGTCTGGAGGCTGGCCCATAGACGACGGCCACCATAAGGAGGACCAGTCTGGAGAAAGATTGCCGAATATTATGACCTCTGATTTTTCTGAGTTCAATTTTAGGCAATTATGGGCCATCCAATTGCCTATTGCCTGCATGCCTTGGTTAAGCACGTTGGCTTTTTGTGGCCCATCATTCTTAACAGCTAGGATCAATTGGGTGTCATCTGCGTAGGACGTTAGGCTCATCCCAAATGCCCTGATGACTTTGGCAAGGTCCGACACATAAATGTTAAAAAGTGTCGGACTGAGGGATGAGCCCTGGGGAACTCCGCATGGTAATGACAATGGGGAGGACTCGAAAGGTCCCACAGTGACAACCTTGGTCCTGTTAGCCAGGAAGGAGGCAATAAGATTTTTAGCGTTGCCTCGGAAACCTATACTCTCGACACGGTCGACCAGAGTGGTATGGTCGACCGTGTCGAAGGCCGCCGATAGGTCCAGTAGGATCAGGATGGCAGAGCCTCCTGCATCCCGGATGGATCTAATATCATCTGCCGCCTTAACCAGAGCGGTCTCAGTTCCGTGACAGCGACGGAAACCAAACTGCGATTCGTCGAGCCTTTTGTTCTCCTCGATAAAGAGAGAAAGTTGGGTGTTCATAATTTTTTCCACCACTTTCGCTAAAAGTGGCAGACTGGCAATAGGCCGGTAACTCTTAAGTTCTTCTTTATCAAGGGAAGGTTTCTTCAGGAGCGGTTTTATGAGTGTTTTCTTTAAGGTATCCGGGTAGATGCCTGTAGAAAACATGGAGTTACAAATCTCAGTTATAGATGGAAGAACTGTGTCCATCATTGGCCGCATAACCTTCAGAGGACATGGGTCCGAGGCTGACCCCGATTTAATAGAGGATTTGATGTTAAGAACCTGCAGGCAGGTCACCTCTCCAAACTGCTGAAAAATTGGTCCTTCAAGCTGGGTAAAGGCCTCGTGGGGACTTATGGCAGTATCGGCAAAGTTACGGTAAATATCATCCACTTTGCTGAAAAAAAATCTAGACAAGGCGTCACAAAGGGCTTGGGAGGGGGGGGGGTGTGAGATCAACAGCAGAACCAGCTAACTGTCTGGTAGTCTCGAATAAGCATTTATTTGAGTTTTGTGCATTTTCTATTTTGTGACAGTAATATCTTTTCTTGGCATCTATAATAAGATTTTTATATGTTGTTACCGATTCTTTGTAGAGGGATTTGGATTCCTGGGAATAATCTTTCCGCCAGTGTCTCTCTCTGTTCCGACACTGTTGTTTTTGTGTGCGTAGTTCGTTCGTGTACCATGGGGCCGAGGGGGTAGCTCTATTGCATGACCGCTGCTTTACTTGAACCAGATCTCTGGCTGCTGAACTGACCCAGTGGTAAAATTGAGAGGTGGCTATATTAGGGTCAGTGGATAACAAAGGAGTGGTATCTGTGAGCAGATTTTTTAGGCTGCATTCATCTATGTTATCCCATGCCAAGTATGATTGACGAGAATTACAGTTGGATTTATTAATAGAGAGATCATGAATTTGTAGCGATGAAAGAATAAGATGGTGATCAGACCATGTTAGAGGCAATATTTTTGTAACTTGAAAACCAGTGGCATTGGAAAAAATACCATCTAACATATGACCTCCTTCATGCGTGGGGGCATGAACCAAAGTGGCCAGGCCAAAGGTAGATAAGTCGGCAAGTAGAGTGGCTGTGTCAGGAATATCAAGAGCATCAAAATGAAAGTTAAAATCACCTAAAATGGTGAAGGGGGTATCTAATGCAGATACTTCCAGAAATGACCTGAAGGCGCCAATGAAGTCATTTCTAGACCCTGGGGGACGGTAAAGAAGAATCCCTTTAAAGGTATAAGATGGAGACATTTTAATAGAGAACTCAATGGCTTCACACGAGGTCTGTGCAATAATGGTGAACCTTACGGTGTAGGTATCACGGGCGATAATGGCGATGCCACCTCCCTTTTTCTTGATTTGCCAATCTAATCTGTGGGTGGTATACCCCATCGGAACTGCTATGGCCAAGTCCGGGTCGGATGCTGGGCCCATCCATGTTTCAGTCATGAACAGGAGATCTATTTTGTGGTCATGGATCAACTCATAAATGTCTTGGCTATGCTTGCCAAGCGAGCGGACATTTGCGAGTGCTATCGTGTGAGTTTTCATAGTGTGCAGTTTACTTTCCGGGGGTTTATGGATAGCGGGGATCATCATAGTATGACAGGCCGAGCAGTAAGTTACAGGGCTGGTGAGCAGGGAGATTGGATGGGAAATCGAACAGGTTTCACTAGTCATGGGGCGAAAATGCAGAAGCTGGGCTGCAGAGTAATGAATGCGAGGCGACTGGTCTAGCGGGCCAGGGGGGGTGGCCCTAGGCCCGGGCCAGGCGCGGACGGGCGCAGACGGGCCCGCCTTTGGTGCGCCTTCGGCGCGCCGCCGGCGCGCCCGCTGCGCGGTCGGGCAGGTCCCTTGCTTATATACATGGCGATGGGGGCAGAGGAGGGTGGGAGGGGCGCCGAGCTCTCCGGCCCGCCTTCCCTATCCAAGATGGCCCCTGAAGTGGAAATGAGGGTTTCTCAGCGCCTGGCAAATCGGCGTGGTGAAACGAAATGAACCTCGGCGAAGTAATCTCGCCTCGAGGTGAGTATAGTGTCTAAAATCCCACTATTAAAATATAATATAGTTTTAAAAAAAAATTAGCTCGATTATTATTTCAATCAGCTTGTTATTTTAAACAGCGTGCAGGGAACACAACAAAACCTCTGGCTTTGCGCCTCAGAGGGGACACACAACAGAATCACTAGGGGAGAGGAGTCACACCCTTAAATATCCTGGGAGGGCGGGAGGGGCGCCGAGATCTCCGGCCCGCCTTCCCTATCCAAGATGGCCCCTGAAGTGGAAATGAGGGTTTCTCAGCGCCTGGCAAATCGGCGTGGTGAAACGAAATGAACCTCGGCGAAGTAATCTCGCCTCGAGGTGAGTATAGTGTCTAAAATCCCACTATTAAAATATAATACAGTTTTTAAAAAAAATTAGCTCGATTATTATTTCAATCAGCTTGTTATTTTAAACAGCGTGCAGGGAACACAACAAAACCTCCGGCTTTGCGCCTCAGAGGGGACACACAACAGAATCCCATGGGTACTCAGTGGTCCATGGACCAAGTCTTTCTGTGGGGTGTCTTGAATTTAAACATCATTGAGGGCATGGATGGCATTGGATTGTGGTGGATTTTTGTGTGTTTTTCGACTTTTTGGTTGCTGTTGGGGCATGGCCATGTGGGTGGGGGCCATTTTGCCGCCTGGTCCAGGCAGGGCCTGGCCATGTGGTGGGGGTCAAGGGGCCATTTTGAAGCCAGGCAGTGTGCTTTGTGTCATAGGCCTGCACCCAATCTGCCCTGCTTTCATCCATTATGCCCAGGGGTAGTGAGTGGTGCATGGACCAAGTCTTTCTGTGGGGTGTCTTGAATTTAAACATCATTGAGGGCATGGATGGCGATTGGATTGTTGTGATTTTTGTGTGTTTTTTGACTTTTTGGGTGCTTTGGGGAGTGGCCATGTGGGTGGGGGCCATTTTGCCGCCTGGTCCAGGCAGGGCCTGGCCATGTGGTGGGGGTCAAGGGGCCATTTTGAAGCCAGGCAGTGTGCTTTGTGCCATAGGCCTGCACCCAATCTGCCCTGCTTTCATCCATTATGCCCAGGGGTAGTGAGTGGTGCATGGACCAAGTCTTTCTGTGGGGTGTCTTGAATTTAAACATCATTGAGGGCATGGATGGCGATTGGATTGTTGTGATTTTTGTGTGTTTTTTGACTTTTTGGGTGCTTTGGGGAGTGGCCATGTGGGTGGGGTCCATTTTGAGGCCTGGTCAAGGCAGGGCCTGGCCATGTGGTGGGGGTCAAGGGGCCATTTTGAAGCCAGGCAGTGTGCTTTGTGCCATAAGCCTGCACCCAGTCTGCCCTGCTTTCATCCATTATGCCCAGGGGTAGTGAGTGGTGCATGGACCAAGTATTTCTGTGTGTTCTCTTGATTTTAAACATCCTTTAGGGCATGGATGCCATTGGATTGGGGTGATTTTTGTGTGGTTTTCGACTTTTTGCGGTGTTGTTGGGGCCTGGCCATGTGGGTGGGGGCCATTTTGAGGCCTGGTCCAGGCAGGGCCTGGCCATGTGGGTGGGGGTCAAGGGGCCATTTGGAAGCCAGGCAGTGTGCTCAGGCCTGCACCCAGTTTGCCTTGCTTTCATTCATTATGCCCAGTGGTAGTTTGTGGTGCATGGACCAAGTATTTCTGTGGGGTGTCTTGAATTTAAACCTCATTGAGGGCATGGGTGGCATTGGATTGTGGTGATTTTTGTGTGTTTTTCGACTTTTTCGGGTGTTTAACTGATGTTCCTCTGGCTTCCTTTGCCTTTAGGTGCAAAAGAGAACCACCGGTGCCAGGAAGAAGTCCTGCAGCGGTGTGTGCAGCACAACGTCACGTGAAGTCACGTGTGGCCACAGACAACTCTGCAACTCGTGCAACTGCGGCCTGCTGTTCTGACATCTGAAGAAGATGGGCCCAAAGAAAGGTGGCCGTAGCGTCTCTACAAAAAAAGTTGCCAGTGCAACTGCCAGTAAGAAGGAGCAGAAGAAGCAAGTGGAATCACCTACCAAGGAGATTGGTGTGTCCATAGACACCTTTTTTGGGAAAAAAAACGACACCTGCTTCAGCAGCGGTGTCCGCCGGGGACCAAGCTGGGAGCAGCACCTCCACTTCATTAGGCTCAATCCCACCACGCCGAGTTAGGTCCAAGCCCATGAGTGTTGCTGAGGCAGCCACTTTAATTGTTCAATCACCATCGACCAGTGATGTTGGCTCATCGCAAGAAAGTTGCATCTACTCAACGCCGGGTGTAACTCAGCTGACGAGTGTTCAACAACCACAGCTGCAACGACAACCACAGGTGCAACTAGTACAAGCGCAAGTACATGGGCAAGGAGAGGCGTAAGTACATGCGCAAGGAGAGGCGCAAGTACATGCGCAAGGAGAGGCGCAAGAAGAGGCGCAAGTAGAGGTGCAAGTAGAGGTGCAAGGAGAGGCGGAAGTACATGCGCAAGGAGAGGCGCAAGTAGAGGCGCAAGTAGAGGCGCAAGTAGAGGCGCAAGTAGAGGTGCAAGTAGAGGTGCAAGGAGAGGCGCATCGAGAGGCGCATCGAGAGGCACAACTAGAGGCGCATGGAGCGGCACAACTGCCCACAATGCTTGTTCCTCCAGAAGTAGGGGCACATTAGGAAATCGAGATTGAAGCGGAGGTATCATCCGAGGAAGCCACTCCTCCTGATGGTGATCCATTGTCTTCCAGATCCCCAGCAAGAAAAAGGTCAAGGAGGGCTACTACAAGTTCTTCTTCAAGCCCCCTTCCTTCTAATGATCTTGATGTTGATTGGAACCCACCAATGCAGTCTGAGAGTGAGGCACGCCATGAGCCGACAAAGGTAGCTAAGCCTAAAAGGAAAGTTCCCGCAAGGCTTCCACTTATGGTTGATGACGACGAACAAGAAGTGGTGTCTTCTGCTGCTGATGAACAGTCTGACGATGACCCAGTCATCACAGCTGTCACTCCAGCCCCAGCGGGCATGCAGACAGACATTTTGACCATATCCCGAAGTGCTGCTGAGGGGGATGTGGGCGGCGTGACACTGGTACCACCACCAACGCAGTTATCTACTACACCAACACGACCGACAGCTTCCATATTTTCTCGTCAGAAGGTCCGGCAGGGACCTCCATCCAGCTCGACCTCCATTACCTCAAGTAGTGGTGCTGTAAGTGCACAACAGAGTCAAATTCAGCCTCGCCCATCCTCCACTTCATCTGGCATTGAAAGTAGCACCTCCACCACCAGCAGACATCTCCAGTTCCCAGTTTGGGAATTGTTTAGTGTTAGCAAAAAGGGGGAACACATGGTCGTTTGTTCGATTTGTAAAACTGTAGTTAGTCGGTGTAAGCTTGGTACCAACTATGGTACCGGAGGCCAGAGAGGTCATCTCCAAAAACACCACACTATCATTTGGGTGGCGCACATGAGCAAGAACCGGTGATCCACACGTACAACAAATCCAAATGTATCCATTCATATTGCATCTGAGGATGACGAGCGGCTGATCGTGCAGGGGGGAAGTGAAGAAGCGACAGACATTTTTTCTGGTACATCCAGTACCCCTGACAGCAGCACTGCGGTGGTAGCACCCACACCCTCTACCCCAGCAACATCTATGACACACACTAAGAGTCTGGGAGAGACACCAATGCGAAAAAGTACATCAATGAGCCTAATTGGTTTGAAGAAGTCTGCATCATCATCATCACGTAAAACGGTCCAGCCCACCATTAGAAGCATGTTTTGGTGAGAGGCGCCATTTGAACGCAACCACCCAACGGCACGTCTGTATAACGCAAAGCTGGCTAAAATGCTTGCTCTGGACCTTCTCCCTTTTTCTTTTGTGGAAGGGGTGGGTTTTCTAGAATGTGTGGCAACCCGTTGGCCCTAAATGGAAGGTTCCTAGCCGGTCCTATTTTGCCAGAGTTGCTGTTCCAGCACTACATCAAGATGTGCTGGAGGTGATTGGCGCAGCTATTCAGAAGAGTGCTGTTCACACTATCCACCTGACAACAGACAAGTGGACCAGTTGCCAAGCCCTTGGTTACATGTACATCACTGCACACTGGGTCTCTTTTGCAGGGGTTAAAGACAAGTTAAAAGCAGGTGTTGACACGGACTCAGTTTTCCAAGCTACTCGGAAACATGCAACAGTAGCCATGTTTATTATGGAGAAATCTCATACTGCACCTAACCTTTTGGAGGAGTTTGACAGGAAGGTCTATGAATGGCTGCATCCAAGAAATTGCATGATTGGTTATGTTTCCACGGATAATGGCAGTAATATAGTTAAGGCCATGCAGCAAGATGGCTATTTCAGAGTGCCGTGTTTGGCGCACAGTATTAACATTGTTGTGCAAGATTTCTCTAAAAAAGAAATCACAGTCAGCAAGTTACTAACCACCTGCCAAAGAATCTGCACACATTTCAGCCATTCTTTTAAGGCCCGGAAGAAGCTGAGGAGCATGCAACATGAACGTAGACTGCCAGTCAAAGGACTCATCCAGGAGGTGGCAACACGTTTGAACTCAACCTTCTACATGCTTGAGCGTCTGTCTGAGCAGTGGGGGGTAATCAATGAGTATGTCTTTGCACTGGGTTCTACTATGAAAGACATGAGGCTAGAGTTGGAGGAATGGAAGCTAGTTGCAAGCCTGACAGACATGCTTCGTCCTCTTGAGGTCTTCATGCGTGAAGTCAGCAGGGAGGACTGTTCTTTGGGCAATGCTAGAGCACCAACTGAAGGCGGTGTCTTCAACGTTCCGAGATGATGCTGAAAAGCAAGATGCATATCAGTTGGCGGAGAGGTTATTAAACCGCCTAGTTGCCAATGAAAGGCTTAAAAACATACCTACAGAACAACATTACATTTATGCCACTATTCTGGATCCACGGTACAAAAAGGCCGTGGCCAGCAAAGCATTCATTCCTTTTTTTACCTTATTTTGTTTCAAAAACTTTTATTTCGGTCACCAGGACCATAACAAGTAACAGAAGCACAAAATGGCACACATTATTAAAATGATATATATCAGAGTTAAAAAAGAACACTCCATTTGTAATACAATTCACAGTTTAGAGGCGAGTACAATGGGTTTTTTCTGTCAAGCCAAGAGTGGGGGAAGGAGGGACAAAGGATTTCACTGCGGGAGAAATTTATATCAATTGATGTAATGCGATCTGTTATGTTATGTTATTTATGTTTTTAATATAGCGCAACGGATACTCAAAAAGAGTGTCCCGGCGCTTTGGGTAAGGGGAACAGATTCAGAATAACATAACGCAATTAAAAAGAACACAAAAAGACAACACACACACAAAGAAACAAGAAAGAGCAGCTAGTGAGGCCTACTGGGTGAACAACCAGGTTTTAAGACCTCTCCTGAAGTCCAAAAGACTAGTCGCTCCCCGAAGTGAGAGTGGAAGCGCGTTCCACATCTGTGGGGCTAGCAGACTGAAAGAACGGCCGCCCCGGCGAGCTCTCTTAATGCGAGGGACGGCCGCCATAAGCAGCGATTCAGACCGCAGAGAGCGGCCCGGATGGTAAAAGACCACTCTCTTCTGGAGATGTTTAGCTCCTACTGCGTGGAGTGCCTTATAGGCCAATATCATGGCCTTAAAAGCGATCCGTTTACGGATCGGAAGCCAATGCAAAGTCCTAATTAACCCAGAGGCACTGGCGCGTCTGTTTAGACCAAAAATGGCCCTGGCCGCCGCATTCTGCGCGACCTGAAGCCGCTGCAGCAGGTACTCAGGTAGGCCCAGGTAGAGAATGTTGGCATAATCCAACCTGGAGCCTATCAGGGCCTGCACTGTCAGCCTCCTATGCTCCTCCGACAAAAGAGGCAGGAACCTCCGCAGCATTTTTAATAGGCCGAAGCAGGTGCCGGTCACCCCAAAAATCTGGGCTTTCATTGACAGTCCCCCATCCATCTTAACCCCCAAGTTCTTAGCCACAGGGGAAGAGCCGGACGGAGGGAACATGTCAGTGGGCCACCAGGCCTGCCAGCTAGGCTCCGCATCGCACCCGAAAAAGAGTACCTCGGACTTATCGGAGTTGCACTTGAGGCTGTGCAGTTGGAACCATGAAAACACAGCCCCAAGGCAACTCCGGATACTCTCCCCGTCAAAGTCAGCCCCTCTCTCGCAAGAGAAGAGGAGCTGGGTGTCGTCGGCATATGACACGATCCGGACACCGAAAGACTCCACGACCGCCGCCAAGGGGGACAGAAAGATATTAAAGAGGGTCGGGCTCAAAATAGAGCCCTGAGGGACCCCGACTCCCAATGGCGGCATCACAGCGGTGTCAGGCGGCGTCCAGATCGTTTGCCGGCGGTCGGCAAGAAAGGATGAAAACCATTTGAGCACCGTCCCCCGCAGGCCAATCTCATAGAGTCTTGCGAGAAGGCCATCATGGGGGACGGTGTCAAAAGCCGCCGACAAATCCAGCAACACCAGCATGACTTTGCCCCCGGTATCCAACACTCCCTTGATGGTTTCAGAAACCTCAAGGAGCGCGGTTTCGGTACTACGATTAGTGCGGAAGCCAGACTGGGAGTCGTGCAAGATCTCATGAGACTCCAGGAAATTGGAGAGCACCGACTGGACGTGCTTCTCCCGGATTTTAACGAGGGCCGGCAACAGCGAAATCGGTCTATGATTGGCTGGGACCTTCGGGTCGAGCCCCGGTTTTTTTAGCAGCGGGATGACCATCGCCTGCTTCCATCCTGGCGGAACCACTCCCTGACTCAACGAAAGATTGAGAAGAGGGTTCGCCAGTGGGTTAACCACCTCCGCCAACTTACCCAAGAGCTTAGCTGGGCATGGGTCAAGTGGCGACCCCGATTTTAAATTGCCCATAAGTGCTAAGGAGGCAGAGGCCGGCAGAGCTGGAAACTCGGCCAAAACGGCGCCCTGCCAAGCGGGAGAGGGAAGGCCAGCCGCGGAAATAGACGATGTTTCCTCAGGCGCTCCCGATGGAAAAGAATCCTGAATAAGCTTTATCTTGGCCGTAAAAAAACAGGCAAGGTCCGCCGCCCAGGACTCTAGGGGCACCTCTTCCGACGTGACGGTCCGGGGAGAAATAAATTCTCTCACAATAGTAAAGATTTCCTTACTAGAGTTCGATGCTGCGTCGATTCTGTCCGCAAGATAAATTTTCTTTGCAAGGCGGATATCCCGATGGTAGTCATTCACCACGCGTTTGTAGGCAGACCTGTCCACAATGTCATAGTGTGCCCGCCAGGCCCTTTCGGCAACCTTGCACTGCTGCCGCGTAGCCCGCAGTGCTACAGTAAACCAAGGGGCCGAGACCCGCTTAGATGTTAAGCGGGGAGGCAACACCGGGGCCAGATCATCAAGCCTATCCGCAAGCCACTCCTGCAGGGACTCCAGGTCTCTCTCGAGGTCTCTGACAAGCGGGCAGGGGTGATCCACAGCGGCCTGAGCCAACATCTCAGGGGTCACTCGATTGAACGCTCTGGCAGCACCAGCCCGTTGCTGAGGGGCAGGGACGGACGATCTAACACTGCCAGTGATAGAAAATTTGGCAAGGCAGTGATCCGACCACACAACCGGGAGAATCTCTTCCACCACCAGAGGCGAAGTGGAGAAGACCTGATTAAGCGTGTGCCCCTTAGCATGAGTCGGCCCCCTCAAGTAGGGGATAAAGCTCAGCGGAGTCAAGGTGTCGGACAGCTTTATAGCAGCGGGGTCAGACGGATCGTCCATTCGGATGTTAAAGTCCCCCGCAACTATGCAATGCTCTGCTCTCAAGGCCAATCCCAGCAACACCGACTCAAGGTCAGCAAAGAACGTACCGGGCGGACCTGGTGGTCGATAGACCAGGAGTCCTTTCACTGATTGGTGCGGCGCTAGCATGATAGAGAAAGCAAGCGACTCCGAGCCACGGATATCCTCCGTCTGCAAGACGGTGCAAACCGTGCCCTTCTTCACCACCAGTGCGACACCTCCGCCCCTGCCCTTGACCCTGTCCTTCCTGAAGATGTTATACTCTGACGGAATTGCCATCGCCACGTCGGGGTTCGAGAACTCTCCCCACCATGTCTCGGTCAGCAATAAGCAAAGAGGCTTCTCTGTCTCAAGGAGCTCAAAGATATCTTGCGCATGACAGCACGCCGATCTGGTATTAAGCAGCATGCATGCATACTCTGTGCCCACGTTGTTACTAATCGGGGCAGATGACATAGCCCGATTGGGGCGCCAGCTACAGCCCGGGCAGCGAAGCTTACCCCTATGGCGTGCCGGAAAGACAGAGCAACACCGGCTCTCCCGAAGGTTCAGAGAGCACAGCTCCTCAGATGTATACCGCACACAAAGTGCGCCGGGTTTGCACATGCTGGGAGACCAGAGCCCCGCCTGCCGCCCGAAACGCCTCCGGGACGCTGACGGGCGCAGACGGGCAGGACTCTGGCTTGACTCAGGCGCGAGTCAGGCGCCTCCGCTGCGCGTCACCGCTGCGCGGAGGAAGCGAGCTTTAAATACAGCCTCCTCGTTCTCCCCGCGGAGACTAGAGCGCTGAGAGAGATGGCACGCTGCCAGACAGCAGCCCCAAGATGGCGGCCCTACTTCCTGCCCAACCAAATTATGCAAGGTGACAACGCTCCGCTTCTGCAAGCGGTGGGGGGCACAATTATGATGTAAGAATGTGGGCGCTACCTCGCTAAAAACAAACAGGTAAAAACCAGGTGCACAGTTTAAATTTTACACAACACACAAAAACGAGTAAAATTGTCTGTTTAAAAGCGCTGCGCGCCTACTGCAGCTGAAAAGGAAGGCGCCAGGCAGTAAAGGTGTCCCCTTACCATAAAGGTCGAGCAGCTCCCACCAGCTCGCCTTAAATACAGCCTCCTCGTTCTCCCCGCGGAGACTAGAGCACTGAGAGAGATTGCACGCTGCCAGACAGCAGCCCCAAGATGGCGGCCCTACTTCCTGCCCAACCAAATTATGCAAGGTGACAACGCTCCGCTTCTGCAAGCGGTGGGGGGCACAATTATGATGTAAGAATGTGGGCGCTACCTCGCTAAAAACAAACAGGTAAAAACCAGGTGCACAGTTTAAATTTTACACAACACACAAAAACGAGTAAAATTGTCTGTTTAAAAGCGCTGCGCGCCTACTGCAGCTGAAAAGGAAGGCGCCAGGCAGTAAAGGTGTCCCCTTACCATAAAGGTCGAGCAGCTCCCACCAGCTCGCCTTAAATACAGCCTCCTCGTTCTCCCCGCGGAGACTAGAGCGCTGAGAGAGATGGCACGCTGCCAGACAGCAGCCCCAAGATGGCGGCCCTACTTCCTGCCCAACCAAATTATGCAAGGTGACAACGCTCCGCTTCTGCAAGCGGTGGGGGGCACAATTATGATGTAAGAATGTGGGCGCTACCTCGCTAAAAACAAACAGGTAAAAACCAGGTGCACAGTTTAAATTTTACACAACACACAAAAACGAGTAAAATTGTCTGTTTAAAAGCGCTGCGCGCCTACTGCAGCTGAAAAGGAAGGCGCCAGGCAGTAAAGGTGTCCCCTTACCATAAAGGTCGAGCAGCTCCCACCAGCTCGCCTTAAATACAGCCTCCTCGTTCTCCCCGCGGAGACTAGAGCGCTGAGAGAGATGGCACGCTGCCAGACAGCAGCCCCAAGATGGCGGCCCTACTTCCTGCCCAACCAAATTATGCAAGGTGACAACGCTCCGCTTCTGCAAGCGGTGGGGGGCACAATTATGATGTAAGAATGTGGGCGCTACCTCGCTAAAAACAAACAGGTAAAAACCAGGTGCACAGTTTAAATTTTACACAACACACAAAAACGAGTAAAATTGTCTGTTTAAAAGCGCTGCGCGCCTACTGCAGCTGAAAAGGAAGGCGCCAGGCAGTAAAGGTGTCCCCTTACCATAAAGCCATCAGCTAAAGGGAATAGCAGCAATAGTTCAATAAATAGTTTAAAATGACAAGATATAAAAAATTAATACTATTTACAATTCTATATGCAAAATAATCAAATGCTAAAAAAATTATCTAGGGAAAACTGTACATACAATAATCACGTTTCTAAAATGCTGCTGATACACTTTTTATACATTTCTACCCCTCTGAATAAAAGCCCACCTCCTGCGCCACGTTGTGTTTAAATATCTTGAGACAACGAACACAATGGGTTCGGATGTATCATATTTTAGAACCCGAAAGGCCTCCCTACAATGCTCAATACCCAGATTCCGGCATAGCTGCACAAGCCAGTAGCTCCTTGCATTTTGGTAGCCAGGACAGAAAAATAATACATGCATTTCTGTTTCTTCTTGTCTGATGCATACGGGACAACCCTCCTCTTTCTGTCCGGCCCATTTATTGGTGACCTCACGTACAGGCAAAGTGCCATGTCTAAACTATACGTACAGCTTTCTTGCAGCCTGGGGAAGGATATCATCCAAAAATATTTTTAGCTTATAGTTGTCCTTCACTGTAAGAAACTTTGTTGTTAGGGAGCCTAATTTATGATTTGCTTGGAGTGCTCCAAGCTTTAAGGCACGCTAGGTTTTGGGCACTAGGGCACGGGGGACTGACGGACAGGTATCACCTGGAGTGCTCCACATAAAAGGTTGGCCAAGCTTTTCGCACTTGTGCTTTACATGGGAAAACCAAGGTACCCTTTTCACTAAGCCTGGGTAAGATAAAAGCTCATTAGTATCTACCTGGTATGGTGCTAATTTGGGAGTTGCCCAAATTCTTCGCCAGAACGTCAACGGTTTTAGGGCAATCTCATCCTCAATTGGTGTAATACCCAAATCTAAGCGCAAAGGGATTAGCGGGCTACTGGCCGGGAGACCCATTACTTGTCTTAAGAATCTATTCTCAGTTACGACTAAAGTAGAAACCGAGGAATGCCCCCATAATTCTGCCCCATAGAAAGTTGCACCACGTGCTTGAGCCCTATACATCTCAAGCGTGGAGCCGATGGGTTTAAAAGGTGACTCCCTCGCTAGTTTGGCTATGCTCCCAGCAATCTGTGAGAGCTTGAGCTTGGCTTTAGCTATTTGAGGCGCCCACTGCATGTCTTCTGATAGGGTGATGCCAAGATATTCAAATACAGACACCCTATCCAGACAGATGCCATTCAATTGTGGGTTGGGGCGGGTTATCTTGGGAGAGTTGACGATCATAAATTTAGTTTTAGCAGTGTTGATCGCTAAACCCCTGTTGCTACTGAATAGAGCAAAGCTATCCAGTAGCCTCTGGATGCCCATTGGTGTCTTTGATAGGAGGAGGGTCGAATATCAAGTAGAGGCCGCCACCCTCCATTGATACTGTCTTCCATGTGATAAGTTGGAATCTAAATACTTGGTCGAGTGTGGAGGTGTTTTTCCTGAATCCTGCCTGGTACGGGCTAATGATATCGTTTTCATCCATCCAGCCCTGGATCCGGTCCAATATTACCCTGGCAAACAATTTTTGTGTGACATCGATCAAACTGATCGGTCTATAGTTTTCTGGCAATAGCGGAGAACCCTTCATGAGAATTGTCTCAGGAATGGGCATGCCGTTCACAATGGCATTAAATAATACTAAGAAATAGGGCCCCCAAATTAGCGGTTCTTCCCGAAACATGTCCCCAGGGAGTTTGTCGAGCCCAGGGGCTTTTCCTGCAGGTAATCTTGGTAATGCTGAGCTAATCTCTTGAAGTGTTACTTCTATGCAAACATTGTTTGCCCCACTACTCAGTTGGGCCAGATGGGCTTCTATACTTAGAGGTTCTGGGCAGAATGCACCCCTGGGGTATACCTGTAGGACCTGTTCCTTATCAATAGCATATAGCTTTTGGAAGTGATCAGACCACATTGCGGCCGGCATATTGGGTTCACTGGGAGAAATACCTTCCTTGCAGCCGGTTCTTATTATTAGCCAAAATGTTCTCATATCCCGACTTAATAGGGCAGTTTTAATGTTTAACCATTTGTTTTCTTCCCAGGACTGTTTTGCGCTAAGAATGGCTTCTTTATAGTGTGTTTGCCTGCTTTTTATCAATGTCTTTTCTTCCCCTTTAATTGCCTCCAGCAATGCTTTCTTGGCCTTGCGACAATCATCATTATACCATGAATGTGGCGAATCATTGGTTTTCCTTGGACTACTAATGGGATTTAGCAAATCTGCTAGGTTGGCTATAAGCTGGTTATGGAGCGTTGCAACCGAGTGTAGAAAAGTATGGTTGGCCCCATCACCCCTAAGCATGTTTATTTCCTGCAATATCAGGATGATAGTTCCATAGAGCTCAGGAAGTTTCTCGGGAGATTGTTTCATAGCACCCCATTTAACCTTCTCCTATAATTGGCCGTGGGATGACCTTGAAGTCCTTAACCCGGTGCCAAGAGCTGCACTCCACCATAATATAATCTATTTGGGAGGCCTGTCCAGTTCTATTAAATGTCGGCCTACTGGGCCTGTCAGATGGAGTGCGGCCATTACATGCCCTCAAGGAGTAGGCTAGGGCGATAGCATTAATCTGAAAAACCAGTGGTGACCAGGATTTACTGGGTACGTTAGAGGGTCGAGTATAGCCCATTGTAGATCCTCCTCGCCAATGACAGCATCATGTGAACCTAAAAGAGGTTCAAAGTGACAGTTTAGGTCACACCCCACTATCAACCCTGAGTTAGGTGGTATCATTGGTATAAAAAGGTTTAATTCCTCTTATGTTTTTGAATCCTGAGCAAGCGATACAGGCCGGGAATAGATATTAATATTTTCTAATCTCAGTTTAGATGGGAAGGTGAGCAATATTGATTGGATGTCTTGTGAGTGGGTATTCAGGGTGGTGGGGTGGCAGCCCACATGAGAACCAACCCATCTAGATAGTCCCCCCGATGGGCTTCCCCTCCCCCCTGTGCTAGCAGGAATATTATAAGTAGCAAAGCAAAGCAAAGCCCACCCTTCCACTATCTCTTGCCCATGTTTCCTGAAATAAACAGACATCAAACTGGTCAACACACCCACCCCATTCAGGAGATGATAGTTTAGCCTTGATGCCTGCCAGATTCCATGACAGAATGTTAAAATTCTTACCTTGCTTTGGTGTCTCGTCAGGCATACTAGGAATAATTCCCGATGCAATCTGAGGGTTGGAGGAATTTAGAGCGTCCATAACAGGATTGGTGAGGGTGGCGAGTGAGATTAAAACAATGGGAGATGCCATTGCCCCCTCCCCAGCCATTGTCCCCGCTGGTATATCCATTTCTGGTTTCACGACAGTCGTAGGTTGCCCCTGTTGGTTCCGCAAGCTTGCCATTTTATTCCCTTCCTGGCTACCCTTTGGACTTTTACCAGAGCAAATGGACTTCGTGTTGGATAGTCAATCCACTTCTTCTAAAGGGCCATATCGGTTGCTAACTTGCAGATTATACAATGGGAGCATATTAGGGAAACAGTTATGTGTCAACTGATGTCCCTCCAGCCTATGGTTATTAACATCTGTGAACGTCCTAGGTCGCTCTTGATACAGATGGTTATCATAAAAGTAATCAAGACTGAACATTCTTATTCCATTATCAGATCCATTTGATGTGCTTCTTTGGTTCAGTAGGGAGCTTACCATCATGGGTGTTTTAAAATTGATGATGATACAGTCCCCCTGATATTTTTCCTGTTGGGTCCCACCCATTCCACCCTTCTTACCCTCAGAATATCCCCTGCCTTCTCATAGGGAAAATGCCTATGTGTTGCCAGCCAAAACAAGCTTTTATTTCTTAGGTCCAGCTGCGACTCTTTCTGGGATGCCTTTAGAAGTGGCACCCCAGTTAAGACTACCACATAAGGTAGTGATTGCGGGGGGAGATCTATGATTGGCAACACAACGTTACCCCTGGCTCTAGTGTCTATATTGCTTACATCCTGTTTATCCCCTGCAATTATCAGGTAAGGAGGAGTAGAGACCGGTAGGTGACTACTTTCTGTCGTGCCTAGTAGTAGTGCTTGTGGGCTATTATTACTCTGGGCATGCTCGGATTAAGTAGGCAGGGATGGTTTGGCTTGGTTATTATAGAACCTTGGTCTACTAGTACTCGATGGATTATTCGTGGGTCTCCTGGGACATATACTGGGTCCTTTAGATAGACTCTCCCCTCCTGAGCTATTGCTTGTATCAGGTAGAATAGAGTGTGTCTGCATCACCATTACCCTATCTGTCAGGAGTCTCACTTGTTCGGCTAGCGGGGTGACCTCTTTTTTAATTAGATCACCCAGTTGTATCAGGAGGCCGGCAATCAGGGACTGGGCCCAGTCTGGGTATTTAGGTGCGGAGGTCACGCTAAGAGTGGGATCTGCTCCAGGATCCTGGGTGCTAGAAGCTACCTCTCCCAGGTCACACCTCCTCTTCGCCTTCTTGTTTGTAGTTACTTTCCCTGCTACTAACTTATACTTCCTTTTTTTCAGTGTAGCCATACCCTTATTAACCGGTGATGTTACATTAACAGCGGGGTTCACATGTTTTAAGGCTGTCTCAGCTACCGGTGATGGCGGTGTACCAGGTGAGTTCACTTCAATGGGAAGATCTGGGGTGGGTCAACAGAGATCCGGAGTGATAGAAAGCCGCCTTTCAGTCCGTTTTATTTCTGAGGTTCAATTCCACTCTCCCAAAAGGAATAAAATTACTAGCACTCCTTGTGTGTCTTCCGGTTGCAGTCTTTTGTGCTGGGGATAGTTCTGTTGAGGACCAGGGGGAGGGGCCCTGCCCTGCCTCCTTCTGTCGTCGACGGGCGTGGGACGGGCCCGCCCTTGGCCCGGGCTTCACCCGGGCAGCTCCCGGGCACGCCCGCGCACGTCCCGCCCTGCGGGAGGGCCGGGCCGGTTAAGTGGGGCTCTGGCGCACTTGCAGCGCATCACGCGGGGCTCGCTGGGATTGCAGTCCTGGGCCTCGCATCTCTCCCAGCATGATGGCTCCCCCTCCAGGAGCTGGCAGAAGGTCGGGCTGGTGCAGCGTAGCGCTACTTGGACGCGCTATGGCCTCCAGGTGGACTCTGATGGCCGTTCCCCTCATGGCTCGCTTCGGTAGGTTTCTGTGTCCTGCGCTGCAGGAGGGCCGGGCCGGTTAAGTGGGGCTCTGGCGCACTATGCACGCATCACTTGCAGCGCGTCACACGGGGCCCGCTGGGGATTGCAGTCCTGGGCCCGCTGGGGATTACAGTCCTGGGCCAAGCGTCTGTCCCAGCACGATGGCTCCTCCTCCAGGAGCTGGCAGAAGGTCGGGGCTGGTGCAGCGTAGCGCTACTTGGACGCGCTATGGCCCCCAGGTGAACTCTGATCGCCTTTCCCCTCACGGCTCGCTTCGGTAGGTTTCTGTGTCCCATTCCTTTTGATGAAGCAGATGTTTCAAAGTACAAACATTGGCCAGCTCTGTCAGCCACTCGGTTCGGAAAAGGAGCCGGCAGAAGTACTACTGAATCAGCAGGCAATCCGGTGTCAAGTTCCACTTCTGAATCTGTGGCCGAAGGGAGTCACTTTCCCTCACAGCCGTTAACGACACCAGCAACTGTATCATCATCCTCACCTGCACCAGGCCCAGCCATAATATTGTCGGAAGCGGATTGGCTAACTCATCAAGGGTTTGCTCGTTCCAGTGATACAAAGGCCACAGATGGTACACAAAGTGGAGCAACCCTGGAGAACCTTGAGTCGATGGTGCATGCCTATCTGGATGACCCAACAGAGGTCTTTGTGAATCAGAACCCATTGCTGTATCGGTATGGGAAAAGGCCTCTATGGCGACTGATCACCAACCGGGCTCTAAATTATTTGTCTTGCCCACTCGCAAGCGTGTCTACTGAACGTGTTTTCAGTGCTGCTGGTGCCATTGTAACTTCAAAAAGGACCCGCCTCTCGCCCAAAAATGTGGAGAGGTTAACACTGATCAAGATGAATCAGCACTTCATACCACCAGATTACAAAATACGTGAATGCACGCAGGAAGAAGAGGACACCGACTTAGGTGATGGAAGTTTTTCTCTGTTAGCTGACCTACTCCCGTCTCAATTCATAGAGTTTGAGGACGAGCTCTACTTCCCTGACACCGAGGCCTGAAAATGGCTTCCTTTTTTTCGTCCTTATTCACTTTTATTCCTGTGTGTCTTTCTTTGTTTTGCACCTTTTACCACAACAAAACTCTAATCACCTAATCACAACAAGTCCATCAGCAGCACTGTCTTCATCTTATTTCCATATTGATTTGAAGGTGCCGCAGTCTGCATTCCTGAGGTTCACAAGTTCACAACTCAATCATGCTCCTCTATCCTCCTTCTCCAGACTCCCCCTATCCATTTCCCTCAAGGCAGATGGCTGGATTACGCAGAATAAAGAAACTTTGTCTTCGTAGACGAGTCCCCTCAAGTGGAACTGGAATTATTGACTACATGCTTACTTCTGAAATTGACAGGAGAGGCTGCCCTGTGGGCCCTCACTTTCAGAAGAAGATGCGGACAAAAAGTGGAACAGGTAATCAATAATGAGAAGAAGATGGCATGCAGTGGACAGCAATGGCTGTCTGTCTCTGATGAAAGCAATTGTTATTTGTTTGTTGTGCAGGAAATGAATCATATGTCTTCTGTTATTATTTAATCTTTTACACACTAAATGTAACTCAAGTCTACTCTGCTGTTTTTTTACCTTGTTTAATTCAAATTGTACTTCAACTGCAGGGGCCACTACATTGCATTTTCCAATATGCAAAATGTCCTTGGACTTATTATTTGCCAATATACCATGATGATTGATTAAATAATATATCTTTTTTCTTTACAGTCACTCACTGGGATGGATGGATCATCAGTGTCGGTTTACGGAAGAACTATGGCCAATTCATGAGTGGCAAACAGGGAAACCAGTCTACAACAACTACTACAGCAGAACTACATGTCTGTCTAGTCGTGGTATGGAGTGGTCAAGGCAGTGTAGTGTTGTTATGCCAGGCAGAGTCCAGACAGCAGTTCATGTAAAATTGGGGCTATGTGGCTTACTGCAAACAATTAGATATGCTTTGTCTGTCTGTGACAAAGAGCCTAGGTATGCTACATCAGGTTGCTTCACTCAGAGATGCCTGCCTTGACTGTCTGCATGCCCCTGCCGCAAGCATGGGCCAAAAATCCATTACACTCAAGAATTTGCAAAATTTCTGCAATTTCGCGAGAGTCGCGGACTGCGAATTTGCCGCCGAAAAACAGCAAATTCCGCGAGCGGGACAGATTTTTGGCCCATGCTTGCGGCAGGGCCATGCAAACGGTCAAGGCAGGCACCTCTGAGTGAAGCAACCTGATGTGGCATACCTAGGCTCTTTGACACAGACAGACAAAGCATATCTAGGGTTTAGGGTTCAGTACAGTTTACATGGGTTTTGGGGTTTAATTTGGTAGGGTTCCCGCTGAGTCTACGGCTCAGGGCCCAATGCAGGCTCATTCATAATGATGTTGGCAAGGTTTTAGGGGGGTTTGGCCTTTTTTGGTGTTTTGCGGGCGCGTGTGTTTGGGTGAAAACTAGTCGTACACCTTCCAGTGGATTGATTTTGTTCTGCCTTGCTGACATTCTTGGGAATCGCTGGAACAAGTGTCCTGGTAAGTTTCAAGAGGATCGAAGTAGTGGAAGTGCTGAAAACAGCAATTTTTTGTCAAGGCACGATTTGCCATGTTTTGGGGATAGCAGTATTGCATGTTTTTGGGGGGCTGCTTGGGGGTGTTCTACATTTTTGGGGGTGGGTTGAGGGGTCTGGGAGCACTGCTGAGAAGGTCTAATTTTGATTGCAAGTGCTTTGAAGAAAATCCATGGTGGAAAAGGGGGGTTTGGGCCTAGTTGCAGAGAGCGTTTTGCACGATTTAAACTTAGGCCTAGCAGTATTGCATGATTTTGGGGGGCTGCTTGGGGGTGTTCTACATTTTTGGGGGTGGGTTGAGGGGTCTGGGAGCACTGCTGGGAAGGTATAATTTTGATTGCAAGTGGTTTGAAGAAAATCCATGGTGGAAAAGGGGGGGTTGGGCGGACTTGCAGAGAGCGTTTTGGCACGATTTAAACTTAGGCCTAGCAGTATTGCATGTATTTGGGGGGCTGCTTTGGGGTGTTCTACAATTTTTGGGGTGGGTTGAGGGGTCTGGGAGCACTTCTGGGAAGGTCTAATTTTGATTGCAAGTGCTTTGAAGAAAATCCATGGTGGAAAAGTTTTTTTTCTAGCAGTATTGCATGTTTTTGGGGGGCTGTTTGGGGGTGTTCTAGATTTTTGGGGGTGGGTTGAGGGGTCTGGGGGCACTGCTGGAAGGTCTAATTTTGGCTGCAAGTGGTTTGAAGAAAATCCATGGTGGAAAAGGGGGGGTTGGGCGGACTTGCAGAGAGCGTTTTAGCACGATTTAAACTTAGGCCTAGCAGTATTGCATGTTTTTGGGGGGCTGCTTTGGGGTGTTCTACACTTTTGGGGGTGGGTTGAGGTGTCTGGGAGCTCTGCTGGGAAGGTCTAATTTTGATTGCAAGTGGTTTGAAGAAAATCCATGGTGGAAAAGGGGGGTTTGGGCCTAGTTGCAGAGAGCATTTTGGCACGATTTAAACTTAGGCCTAGGAGTATTGCATGTTTTTGGGGGGCTGCTTGGGGGTGTTCTACATTTTTGGGGGTGGGTTGAGGGGTCTGGGAGCACTTCTGGGAAGGTCTAATTTTGATTGCAAGTGCTTTGAAGAAAATCCATGGTGGAAACGTTTTTTTTCTAGCAGTATTGCATGTTTTTGGGGGGCTGTTTGGGGGTGTTCTCGATTTTTGGGGGTGGGTTGAGGGGTCTGGGAGCACTGCTGGAAGGTCTAATTTTGGCTGCAAGTGCTTTAATGAAAATCCATGATGGAAAAGGGGGGTTTGGGCCTAGTTGCAGAGAGCGTTTTGCACAATTTAAACTTAGGCCAAGCAGTATTGCATGTTTTTGGGGGGCTGCTTGGGGGTGTTCTACATTTTTGGGGGTGGGTTGAGGGGTCTGGGAGCTCTGCTGGGAAGGTCTAATTTCGTGTAAAAGTAGCAGTTTGGTCGTATGTTGAGGGGAAAGGGGAATTTGGCCCTGTTTCTGTGGTGCATTTCGGCGCATAGGCTAACATTGCCGGTAATGCGTTATTGCAGATGTCACTGGAGACAACTCCTCTGGCACTTTACGCAGCTGTAGTGTAGGAAAAGCACTATACATTTACCCAACGTGGTAGCACTTACTGGATTAGCCAGTAGAAAGTACTCCAGTTATAGTTATGCAAATCGCAACAAAATCCGCGAGTTTGCAGGAAGTTCCGCAAATTCTCCGTTTTTTTAAAAATTTCGCACAAATTCGTGTTTTTTTTTGCGATTTCGCGCGAATTCACGGACCGCAGATCCGCAAAATTCGCCCATAGTTACTAATTACTATCCTTGAAAAGGAAACTCAGGGTAAGCACTTTCAAAATGATGCTTGTATGTAATACTGTCACCTCTGAAACTGAAAGTGTTATTTTTGCACTACACAGCGTACCTTATATTATTTCTCCGTGGTGTTTTAATATCACTTCCTGTTTTTCCATCAACAATTACAGGCCGGCTTTTACCCTATGCCATGGAACAAACGATTAACTCAGGCTTGCCATTAGCGATCCGCAATTCCGCATCAGTGTACAGTGTCTCTGGTCACCAAGATTGATCGACGGAGCGTCGGATGGAATGGAGGAGTACCGCGAATAAGAGGAATGGCTGGATGCATGCTACTTCACAAATTCAACAGGACAAACACAACATACACTTACAGTATCCTCTTAACTTCTACTTATCTTTTAAATGTTATTGTTGTGAACTTGAACTTCTACGAGTGTGACTATGTGCATTTGTTTGCTCTCTGCTTCAAATTCATCCCTCCAGCTATTTGATACGTTTCTTTGCTATTTTTAAAACTAATTTAATGTACTAATAAGTGTTTATTTTCTCTAAGGGCAGAGGGGCAAGTGAAATTGCGTAATTATTACTGCAGCCCTGTACTGTCAAATTGTTTCTTCATAGTTACTAGTGAGTTGTAGTAAGTACTACTTTTCAGTAATCTAACCATCCATTTAGCAAACAACTTCATGCATGCAATAGTGCACTTCCTTTATGTCCCTTAAAGGAATTATGGATATCTTCGAATCCAAAGATTTGTTTTTCTTCATTTGTTTTTTGTCCATGCTGTGCTTCTTTTTCCTCTCTCCACAAAACTTTCCCAAAAACCCCCATTCCCATCCGATTTTCAAACCCTAACCCTCTTCCCCCGGGCTGTGTGGTTTTTTATTGAGGTGTGACTAAATGACAACAATAAATTCCACACACTTGCTGGGTAGGATAAGGTCAAAGCAACAGAAAAATCATTCTAATCAGAATTTCATTGCACCATCGTGGATTGATCATCAACAACATCCTCCTCCTACACGTGACGATTCAAATGCTTAATGCTTACGTTGCTGTGTCCTTTGCCTTAATACTATTTCTTATAGTAGCCATACTCCACGTGACGCAACTAGTACTTATCTTTTGAATACTTTAGCACTGCTAAGGCTACAATTTATGGCACTGTTCTCTACCGTACTATCTATCGTATTGTTTCTAATGCTACGCTCAGGCCACTTAATGTTTCATTTCCTTTTTTTTCATATGCTGCTACTGCCAGTGTGTAGCACTACTACTACCAGCACAACAATGATATTTCAACCATCCAGAATTCAAATCAACACCCATCCTTAATTGCCATTTGCCATGTAGCCAGCCCGGTGCCTAGCCCTATTCTCAAACACGAATCACGGGTAAGATAACCTTTTTTTGGGAGGTAGAATAATGGGCTAGGACTCAGAGGAGAGGAGAGGAGAGACTGACAGTAGTACTAGTAAAGTACTAGTAGGGCAATTGAATTCACTAACTCTGTTAGTGGCACTTTTGTACATTTTTGGACGTTTAGATAATTCATGCTGGTAAGTTTGAAGAAAGCAAATGTACAGTAACCATCGCCCACCACTACACAAAATATTATGAACGTGTATACTATGTTTAAGTATATAAAATAAATGAATATATTTCCCCTAACAAAAATAAACTAACCCAACTCACCCCCCTCCCTAACCACAACCAATGTCCAAATGTCCTTCAAGTCCCTTTCCCCAACGCCCAATTCCCACCCCCGAACAGTCTTTAAAAAAGGGGCAAGGGAAAGTCACTTCCTCCGGCGGTATCCTGTGGACAGGTGGTCCCGCAACTCTTTGCGGAGGTCCCGGAGCTGGCGCTGTTGCTTCTCTGCCAATCGCTCCAGGTAGTCCACTCTCTTTCGGAGGCGGCACAGACATGCCATCCAGGCTCTGGGGGGGTAGCTGTTGTTTTTGCTGCTGTGCGGCGGGAGGCTGTCGGGCCACGGTGCTGTTTCGATGGAGGCTGCTGGCTGGTGGACCCGGGGGCACTGGAGGAGGATGCAGTAGTTGCCGTCTCCTCCTGCTCCCGAGCCCACAGCCGCCGATATTCGGCGCAAATGGCCTCCTTCTTACGGGCCCTGGCCCGGACAGCCATCTCCTTCCGGGTGAGCATTTTTGGTTGCGGAGCATCTATATGAAAAAAAGAAAGAAAAATACTGTAGCCAATAGTCTTTAATATTAAGTCAAAATAATTCAACGGAAAGTTGTCTCACAGTAACACTAGCAACTTGCAAGCACAGTATAACATTTTGGCATGTATCTTTCCGCCGTCTTTGTAGGCCTGTGACATTAGTGGGAGTTTCAGGAATTCTACTAGCAGCACTGTAAGGACTCACTACTACATAGTCAGAGACTACACCAGTCTCTTCTTCTTTTTTTCTCTTGTTTTGCAAAAGAAATTACTTGTACGTGAACTTGTGGTAGCCGGCATAATGCCAGCTCACTCAGCTTGCACCCAAGAAAAACAGACACAAGCCATGATGACGCAGACTCGCATTACTTTAAGCAGTACATGCAGGTTGGGATAGGAAGCTCTTACTTTTCTATAGGGGTGGCACTGGCCATACTCGGTTACATCAAGGGCTACTGATCAATGTAATTTATATTTTGCACTGCCCCCCCGGGCCTTGACTACTACAAAAGGAAAATGAAGATTATTCATTACTGATCATATATCCTGCCGATCACATGATCTTTGCTTATATGATGGATGACTTTAGATGCTTTGTTCTGATAGATTGAGTGAACAACAGCAATAGTCCACCCATCACACAGCTGAAAGAAAATTATTAAGATAGGGAGTGAGTGTGGTACCCAAAATTACCGGAGGAAGGGACTTGACTTGATATAATGTCATCTATACAATACATGCACAATGTATGCTGTGCTTGCAAAGTAAACTACGGTACTGTTATTTAAGGGAGTATTTACATTTTCTGAACAATCACAACTTTTAGTATTTGGATTTCCTCAGCTTTGCTACTCTGGCACGGACATGCTGTTCAAAGTAACACTGTTCATCCACTGAGCGTCTGCTCTACTACATACACCTCTGCTATCTATGAGGAAGAAGAAGATACCATCCAGGCTTCCAAAGTAAACTTCTATCATTCTTCTTAATGTCTCAACTGTACCAAGTTTACTTTTTCTCAACAACCAACTAACACCCTTTTCATTTTATTTGGTAAACCCCCGTCTTGACTTGCATTTGAGTTTGACCCAAATGATATATTGCAATGCACACCACACATGCATTTTCTGATTCACCCACTAAGGCAGTCATCTTTTCTTTCTCCTCCAACCATCCTTGCTTCAAGCAGCCATGCATCTGATTCCTTCCTATCAGCCACCTCTGCCTGCATTCAAAAACACGTATCATTCTTTACAATCATAAAGGTTATGACTCGCTCATCTTTCCTTTCACCCTTCTTTCCCTTTTTGTTCTTCACATCCCTCAAGTTCATCTGATATGACTTGGCTTCACGATAAATGTTTCTCAGCTGAGTTGAAGTCAAATTTAGGGGCCATTGCTTACCCGAGAACTACCGCCGTTATTGCTATTACTAAGTCAATGTTGACTGTCTTCTCCGTGATTGGCAAAAATGTAGTTCTAAATTAGTAACTGTTCTTAACAGTACAGTGTACTTGTACTAGTGTACTGTCTACTGTACAGTACATCATACACTCCTTTGCGAGCCTACTCAAAAATGTCAATAAGTAAGGAGTATAATAACTTACCACCGTCCGCCGCCGGTGAGCCATCCCCCACAGCTCCTCCTGGTGGCACTTGTTGCGCCGCCGCATCACCCCCTGGAGTGGTCCCCTCCGCACTGCTGGCCCCGGCACTGGTGGTGTTAGGTGCAGCATCCGATGTTGTGACGCCTAAAAAAACATGTTATATTTTTAGATGCCATACACCACCCCCTATTTCGTCTCGTAATGGAAGAAAATGTTATTACATAACATAACCAATTTTTAATTTGGGAATTAAAAAAGTGACAGTTTTGGGGAGGGTGTTAACCTTTTATATGGTTAGCCATTAAATGCTACACTTTTTGGCACAACTGATGAATGCTTGCTTTTTAACGTGCGAGGCTACCCCCATCGTCTCGTTAGAGAAGCATATAAAAGAGCCCAATTTTACGATCGAGATGCCTTACTCAAGTCACAAAAAGAACAACAAGAACCAAAACTAGTCTACATTACGAAGCACTCTACGTTGAATGCCACAGTTAAGCAAGTCATCAATGCGAATTGGCATCTATTAAATATAGACTTGTCACAACCCAAACTCAAAAAACCACTGTTTGCACACCGTCAAAATAAAAATTTAAAGGACCTAGTAGTTCGATCACGGTATACTGTAGCAACCACTAAAACCCCTTTTGTACAAAAATCAATACAAGGCACTAATGCTATCAAGGGCACTTCCCGGTGTGGTTCTTGCCAGTCTTGTGACGGCATCATACCAGGGGAAACATTTATCTTCAATCAATTTAACATACAAGCTAAGGAATTATGGACATGTAACACATGTAACATAATATATCTCATTATATGCCCATGCAATTTGGGGTATGTGAGTGAAACCTCCCGTGCAATAAAAACCCGTCTCACAGAGCACAGGTCCGCCATCAAAACACGAAAATTAACAGCCCCACTTGTGAACCACTTTTCTGAATTCCAACACTCCCCATCTGACATCAGATGGCGCATTTTGGAAAAGATCCACACACCAAATAACAATGGTGGCGATAAAATCAGAAAAAAGAAAGAAGTATTTTGGATCTTTTCCTTAGGGACCTTCACCCATGGTTTGAACAATGAATTACCGTGGGAGAACGCCATTCTTTAAAGCAACCAATAAATAAAATTAGACCCACAGATTAGCCGGTACTGATAACTGACTTACCCTGGCTAGTAACTAAAAATTATGTCCTTCAACTAATGCGTGAAATGAATCGGTTATTTCTTGTCCCACCTGAAACTAAATAACAAATACTAAAAAACCAAAATATGAGCTGATTTCAATTTTGTGAATAACTAATAATTGTGCGCCGTAGTTAATGTGTCAAATGAATTGTTATCTTTCCGGTCCTGGGCGTCCCAGTACTGTCCCCCCCTTCACCCGTGGACCATACCAGTTCTGACCTGCTACCCATATTATGGGGTACCGTATTGACTAATACATGGCCATTTGCGTTATACACCTTTAAGAGACCAGGTAACTCTGATAACCAATGGCAATACACATTATATAAACCAACCAACGCAATCGATTCAGATCCTTTTACTGAGCCCTCAGCCGTCTTATCGTGTTCATCCAGCACGCCGTCCTTTCGTTCATTACAGGTAAGAATCTGAATAGAATCTTGCGCTAATTAGAACGACAAAACCATTAGGTATCCCGTAATAGTAACACCTATATACTGCTATTTTTAACTTTAGATAGCTGGAAGTTAGAGACCGAAAATCGCTATCATTGGGCAGACAACACATTTCCGGCACGGCTTTACCTCGCCGCACATGGGTAAGAAGCAACTAATATATTTGCGTTTATAATCACCATGCAACCAGTGCTACGATTTCTAACTGCCTTCAAAACTATCTTAATTTCAGATAACCGTTAGTCAACTAACCACGACTAGCTCCAACATTCACGTCACCCTGCTTGACAACTTTCGTTAATTGTTTTGACAAAAGACGGGTAAGAATCTACAACTCCCCACCATTTTTTCGACCGTTATAATACACAGTTTCTCACACACAGTTATTTAATTGCAGATAACCGTTAACTTGCAAACAATCTTAAAACAGCAACTGCCCGGGTAATTACGTAACCTTGAAACATCCTTGGTTTGCCCTAAACAGGTAAGAAATAGATAATAAGTTCACGTAATTAATAACCAACCATCTTGTTATGTATCGTACTATACCTGCATCTATATACGGCTAATTTTATATTTTAGAGAGCCGGTAATCTGAACTGGATTAAACCACAATAGGCTAGATAACCATGTGACTCTATCACTCCGTTACCTCATTACCCTGAGCAACATAGGTAAGAGATGAAAGTAATGCTTTATTTACCGCAACTATTTAGAAGCAAGCTCCTCAATTTCAGCTCTGTCTAATTTTAGAAAGCCATCAGCTGAAACCCCATTGGACTGAGAAACTGCACGGTTCCATATAGGATTATCCATAGGAATTTCACACTAAGCAGTCATCAGAACTTTTAAAGACAGGTGAGAGTAGAGAGAAATTGCTACCATCGTTAAGTAGGTTAACCTGCCAAATATCATATTAAGATAGAGTCCACGTTCATTTCTACCCTATTAATTTATAGATAGCCGTTAATCAGAGATCACACAAGCCACTGCGGAGCTATATCACCAGTCTCTTCACCACAAATGCAGGTACTTTACTAATAATATTATCGTGATGATATACTATGTCCCTATTATGATGTATGAATAGGCAATCCCATCCCTATATACATATTGTAAAATAGATTAAACTCCACTAATGTAACTCCTATAATGAGTAAATAAACACAATGTTTCTCTCTCTTTTTCTATCCCGATGATTACCACCTGAAAGGTATTCCTACTATTTTGCTTTATGTGTTCTGAATCTGGACAAATGTGTTATGAAATGTCAACTGTCTCTTCACTCATGCAAATGTAAGCATGTCAACTATTCTGCTCTATGTTCTTCAATCATGACAAATGTTAGATGAAATGTTAACTATTCTGGTTCTTCATTAATACAAATGTAGACATGTCTGTATAATATTCATTGGTATGTTTAACTAATGTTATGCGGTATATCATGGAATTTGAACAAATCACTGGCCTCTAGAATTAAGCAAACTGTATTCAGTGTTATCAACTGTTTAGCATAAAGACAAAATGTTAAAGATTGTTCATTTATTTACAGCATCATGATGGTAAAGTCCTGAGGAAGACACCTTCAACGTGTCGAAACGCGTAGACAGGAAACCATCCCTCATTTATATAGAATCAATGCACATGTGATAATGAACTTATAATTTTTATCATGTTTTATCATTATGTCAATGATTTCATTCATGAAATTTTTTATGAAATTAATTCAAATGTACTTTATATGCTAATTCAGTTGTGTATTATTAATTTTGTTCGGTTTGCTATCTAACTTGTGCCAGTAGTCATATTGTTTGCCTGGGTGCGTTACTTTACTTACATTGGTTACCCTGACCCAGAAACTTTATCCATATCAGGGGGTCCTTGTTTTTTTATATATTGCTTTTTAACGTGCACCATTTTTCTAATCACAGACAGAAGATTCCATCGCCCTTCTGCCAACAGGACAATTCACCACCTACTCCTCATCACCAGCAGTACTTTAAGTACATTAAAGAAGGTGGGGGCTCCCGCACAGTTATTCTAATAATTTGATGTGTGAACTGTTAAGTTGAAGTATATTGATTCAAGGAAATGTTGTTTAAACTTTAACGTCATCTATCACCAGTGCTCGCTCGGAATTCTGCACTATTAAAAATAACGAAATAGTTTTTTTATTTCTTATTTGAAAATACAACTTTAAAACTAACAAACACTGTGTGGTTTTTGTTCAGGAGTGAGTGAGCGGAAGGGTTTGAACTACTGCACTTTGCAGGCATGTTTCCGTGACTCTGATAGGTCGGGACTCGGCGGTAGTCTTCCTCTGTTCTTCTGGGTCGTAATCATTGGTCAGACACACTAGATAGTCGGTCAGGGTATTGGGGGTTCAACTTCTGTTCGGACTGAGGTATGTGGAAAGTCGAACTGCACCTATCATCAACAATGTCCTATTTCTTTTGTCCATACTTCTGTATGTGCAGAATAGTCCCTGAAACACTAGCGGTATGGTATGTGCTCCTATCAAATAAAAAAAGACAACTACTAGCTTATTCTTGGTGGACACATTGACATTTTGATGTTGGAAATTGTCAAAGCACTTACATTAAGAAGACCAGAATAGACAGCAAGGGCAACCCAGAGGACTGCACTCAGTGCCTAGAGCTAATGCTCGACCAGTGTTTTGTTTACCACCGTTTGCCGACTGGGCAAGCTTAGCTACCTACACAGACTGACTCATAATAATAGTAAATAGTAGTAGCACAGAGAGTGATGGTAGAGGCACGATAAGAATGTAGTAACAGTCTAGAAGAAGATCAAAGACGATTTTGTAAAAAAATAGAATTAAGAAACAGTTTGTAATGAATAGGAGCTGTAAAAGTTAGGGAAGTATAAGTATTAATATAACTATAGAACAACGTACTGGGGCCAGCAGAAGAGCCTGCAGAGGACCGATCCTGCTGCCCACCTTGTTCCGCCGGAGTCTCTATTGTGGAAGTCTCCTTGCCCCTGGGAGATGCTGATGATCATGAAATAAACACAACATGGATGATTGTTTTTTTGAAATATTTCATTTCTTTGACCACAATCTAAAATTATCTCGGGGAAACAAATTACCAACAATTGCACTACATGTATTTACCTATCTGATCTGGTCAACTAGGAGGATAGTACAGTATTGCTGGATTCGCAGACCGTCTACTAGTAAAGTTATGTAAATCACTAACTACACCAACAACAAAAAGGTTCTACTACGACTGCCAGCACTCAGCAGCACGCGACGTGACAGACACAGTCCGTCATCATGATTGCAGACCACTAAAAAAGTCCTACTACTAAATAACAAATCATAAATAATATACTCAACCTATCAATCCACCACTATCTCTTCTTAGTGGCAGCAGGAGTACAAAGGAAGGACTAGACTTGAGTCTCTAGTCTATCTAGCATTACGCAGTTCTGCTCTCAAATGAGCACAAAGTTGCAAACAAGTAAGCATAGTAGTAACGCCACTGAGCAGGCGAACACCTGCAATCACAGAAGCTATTTAAACATTAATTTACCTGCAATGTAATCGAATCGGCAGCATTCTTGCTCTTTGGGAAAAACATATATTAGCAATATAACACAGAGCAGTAGAAAACAAAGTAGGTATTAAATAGCTACTCACCAAGGCCAGGGATCTCCACACCTAGCAGGTGGAGCAGGTCCTGCTCCCGGTCAAAGAGATCCGACCACCGGTGCGTCACTTGCTGGTAGGTGCGCCGGACCTCCGACTCCCTACACATGGCCTGGCACACCTTCTCCCACAGCTGGTGACGCTCCTGGAGGCCATACCCGGAAGCGGGCCTGGCCCCTGCTGCCACGGTCTTCGGGAGGTGGTGCTGCACATAGAAGATTAGTGCGGCCGCCTCCACCGCAGTAAATACTTCCCTGGCCTGTACATTCTCCGCCCTCAAGCGCCCGCAAGGGAGCCGGCTACGGGGTGCGGGACCCTTCCCCTTTGACTTGCCGGATCCCTTTGCCATGGTCCTGGGGGATAGAAAAAACGAATAGGGGAAAAAAATAATTAAAAGAGAGAGCTAAACAAAAAAAGTAGTTATTAAAGTAACAAAAAGTTGAAAAAAACACAAAATATAGATCTAGACAAATAGAGAGATAGATAATGAGCAAAAAAGAGCAAAAAAAAGTTTAGAGAAACAAAGGATTGCAAAGATTGAAGGAGGATAGAAAAAGCATGCCCAGAACCATAGCATGAATGAAAAACAAGATTCAATTCAATTCAATAGAGACTTTATTCGGTTATATTTCACACCATAAAAGTACACATATATGCAATACCATTAAAAACATTATTCATACTATTACAATAATTCATAGTCACACACAAAAAAAATCATATTACACGTAGCCCATTGCCAATTAATTGATCCAGATACATGGTAAAGTGCAGAAGGTAAGTACAACATCATTGATCTAAGCAATTCCTTAATTTGACGGTTAATTTTAGAAATTCTTTAACCTGTAAAACACTATCGCTGTGCAAAAGCTGCAGATAAATGCAAGATGACCGCACCCATAGAGGACTGCGTGGGTAAGTTCGAGCGATATTTCCCCCACGAGCACGCAAAAACGCCCACGACCACGTAAGTTAAGTCAAATTATAAGTTGCTGTTCTGATAATGCCACTTTACCAAGCATTTTTAGGCCTAAACCCACTGTGCTTTTTTGCCAGTGTCCAAGGTTACATGACTGTTAATGGCTCCCTGTGGTGTTTTTTGTATTCGTTTCAGACATGGGGACAAAGGGGCCCTGGGTGTGGGAAGGGTGTTCCCCTCCTGAGCAGGATGTTCTGGGGGTTGTACTCAGTCCTTCCTCGGCTTCAATTGGTAGCCTCAGGGCTATGCCTACTCTCTTGCTGGCTTCTAAGAGTTGCATGTCCTGCCACTGACAAATGCAGTTCACACAGAGGCCTGCCTGACTTTGTTACCCTAGACAGTTTGGAGCCAAACCCAGGAAAGTGAGAAGATAATATGAAGGGAGCATACCTCACCCACAGCCTGGCACTGGGTATAACACTCCTGGAACTGTGGAAGATTCAATAGAAGGACTATCCTGCTGTCTGAAGAATGAACATTGGACCTGCTTGATTTGAACCCATGCTCCCTAGAAGTGACTCCAAGAGTCAGTTTTCTTTCCTCCTGTTTGAGCTGCAGGGATAAAACAAGCTTCCAGAGGCCTTCCGGTACCAACTGCAAAGCTCCAGCAACAACCTGCTCTTCACATTAGCAACAAATGTTTGCAACAACAACTACTACCACATCTCAAACCGACACTAAGCTCAAATGAGGACTTCCCCTACCCGGCAAATAGTGATTGCCCATGTCGACTGCCAAAACAAATTTACCACTGTGATCTGCTCCTCCCACCGACATTGAATTCCTTACGGCCCCATACAATGTGAAATTCCAGGTGCAGCTCCTCATGTGGACTTTGATGCCACTGGGGCAGACCTTGTCCCTTTATACAACTGTTGCTGCATTGCGGTATGCCTGCACTTGTGAGTTTAACCCAGTTTAGCATGACAAGATCCTCACAAGTGAGCTTTATGCCTTTTGATTTGAATTTCACCTAAAACTTTTTTAAAAATGCACAACTTTAGTTCTACTGATTGGATCTTTGTCTCTTGGGTGTCATTTATTTGTGAAAATTAACCGTGTTTTTCTAAACTGGTTTGGGATGTTCTGTATTGTCAGTTTATTACTGTTTGGATGCTGCATAAAATACTTTACAAATTAACTCTTAGTTAAGCCTGACTGCTATTGAGCCAAGCAAACAGACAATTAAGCACAGGAATATTTAGTGGCTTTTTTAGTTCTCCTTGATAAGAATTGTGTTTATTAGGTGAGCATGGCTCTCCTCCCTCTCAATGAATACCCCAATTCCTGACAACATAAAAGCATTCAACACACTAGTGGCCTTTCAGAGGTAGACACTTTCTTTTTTTTTTTTTTTTAATTTCCTCATTTGCCGTCTCGCCACCCAGATCCTCTAACTTAGTCCACCACTGGGCTTTTTATATCTCATAAGCTGATTAGAGTATTGGGGCATAAACTCCACCTATTTTGAATCCGCCCCCCAATCAATCGTCCCTTCTTGGCCGTTTGCCTCACCAGGTGTGTCCACCCCTTACTCCATTTCGACCTGGAGTCCCGTATAACAAATACCAGCGAGATAGGCGCTGGCTTAATCATGGGAAATTGTGTCAAGTAATATTATTTAACCATACCATAACAAAAAAGTCACCCAAAAACTCTGTTTTTTCTTGGTGTGGTCTAAAGTATCAAGCTTAGCTGTATGCCTCATAGCCAATATCCAGTCCATTAAAACTGGGACTGAGTGGTGAGATCCATAACTTACATATTTCTCTACGGGCTAATAAACAACCATAGAAAGTAAGTCTTACATTATCATTCATGCATTTACTTTCTAAATCAAATCTTCCTGTTATTATTAATTCGGGGCTTACCTCTATTTGCAGAGTCAAAACTTCAGATAGGCAATTACTTACGTCCAACCAGAATTGTCTTATATTTGGGCAAGAGACGAACATGTGAAGATCATCCACATTTGGAGTTTTGCATTTTGGACACCCCACAACTCCGCCGTTTTTGAATTTGGATAATCTGCGAGGGGACCAATAAGCCCTATGAATAGTAAACAGAAGGTTTCGCCTTAAATTTGCGGGTTTAACAATACTGTACAACATAGACATTGTTACTTGCCATTGGTTCTCTGTCGCGATCTTCGGCAAGCACTCTTTCCACAGCAACTCCGGAAGTAGAAAAGGTCCGTCTTCCATTTCCAACATCGACCAGTACCATGCAGCCACTTCCTTCTTAAAGGTCCCAGAGCCCAACTTCATCTCAAAGTCATTCTGGGTCCCAATTACATTTTTAGGATCATTTGCCCAACTCTGAATCTGTACATACTTATATCTAGAGAATACCTGGCCCCACAATTGTTGACAAAGGCCCCATTGGACTAATTCACCTTCTTGGAACAAGTCTTTCCATCTCTGCATATCATCCTCTTTTTTTAACTGAACAGCCAAAGAGTCTTTTGTCCAAAGTGGCGCTCCAGGAGAATCCCATATTGGGGCCATATAACTGAAATAAGGCAATTTCAATTTTCTTCTTATTTTATACCAAATCTCCGCTAAATCTCGTAAGACCTTTAATCTCACCTTTTTGAAAAATTTAGGGTCTGCAAACTTATATAAAAAACCAAAATCATTATATCCACAACTTTTCAACATCACAACAAATATTTCTCCAATCGTTGAGTTAATTAGGGTGCCGAGCAACATCCTGCAATTCTTTAAACAGAAAGCCCAAGCGTAGATTTGTAAATCTGGAGCCGCCAGACCACCTTTGTTAATTCTCCTCCTTAACTTTTTCCGCGATAATCGTGATCCTTTTGAGGCCCAAATAAATGATCTCGCTCTGTAATTCAGCTATCCACTCTTTTCTAAATCCAAGGGGGATAGTCTCAAATAAAAACTTAACTTTTGGCACAATCACCATCTTCACAAGATTAGTCCGGCCATATAGTGACGAAGGAAGATTCATCCACCCTTTTAAAATGGCCGCAACCTCTTTTTTAATCTTAAAAAAATTCACTGTAGCCAGATCTCCAACATTTTGAGTTATCCTAACCCCCAAATACCTCATTTCTGATTTACTCATTATCCCTTCAGTGTTTAGATTCCAAGCCATTATCTCAGTCTTGTCTTGATTTATCTGATAGCCTGAAACGATTCCAAATTCTTCCGTTATTTTCACCAACTGTTCTAAAGAATTATGTAAATTAGATGAATAAATAATAATATCATCCGCATATAAGCCCAGTTTTTTAGACCAGTCACCGACTATAAAGGGGGGTATCTCCTCTGAGGCTCTAATTCTGCAGGCTAGAGGCTCAATATATAAATTAAACAACAAGGGTGATAAAGGACACCCTTGTCCATTTCCACGCATTACTTTAATAGACTGAGTAAGTATCCCATTAACTAAGACACGTGATGTCAGAGAACAATAAAGAGAAAAAAGGGATTCAGTAAAATTCTTTCCTAGGTTAAGGTATTGCAAGAGTGTTTTTAAATAGGCAAAGTTAACTCGATCAAAAGCCTTGGCGGCGTCTAGGGCAATCACCGCCAAGGGAAGCTCGTACGCTGAAGCCATGTCTATTATGCCAATCAGAGTAAAAGTTAGATCTTTCAGGTATCTCCCTCTAATAAAGCCTTTTTGGTCCTCGTGTATCAGTTTATGAATGATCTCACTGAGTCTATCTGCTAGGATTTTTAAAAAAAATGTATAATCACAATTCAGAAGTGATATAGGTCTATATGCGTCTAGACTGCTAAGTGGTTTTCCTAATTTTGGTATTAGAGAGATTGTTGCCTCATTCCAAGAGCTAGGTATCGATACCTCCCCTCTGAAGATTTGATTAAACAATTGGCACATTGTGGGACCTATCAAATCCACTAAAGTTTTCTGTAGTTCAGCCGGAAGACCATCCGGGCCAGGTGCTTTCCCTCTTTTACTGTCTTTAATCACCTTGACCACTTCAGCTTGCGAAATTTCTTTATCTAGTTCTCCCATCAGCTCCCCAGAGAGAGGTTTCAAAAATTGTAACCAAGTGTCCATTTCGGTCTGTCTTGGACAGAGATCTTCCATGTAGACTTTTACAAAGTAATCAGGAAAGGCATCTGCAATTCCTTTGCTGTCTAATATAACTTCTCCTGAACCCATCTTTTTAATTTCTTTAATTTGATTCCGTATTAAGTCTTTTTTAGATTTCCACGCTAACAATTTACCACATCCTTCTCCATATGAAAAGTGAGCCAGCTGACTAGTTTCCCATCTTTGTTTGACTCTTTGTGATAAAACTGCAGAAAGTTCTATTTTTAGATCCAGGAGCTTATTTTTAACTTCCTCATCCATTACATTCCCCCCAGTCTAATTCCTGTAGCCTCCCAGGATCGTATTTCCTTCTCCAAATCTGAGACCTTATTATAATAAAGTCTCCTCTTTTTAGCACTTTGGGCTTCCAGTCTCCCTCTCAGGAATGCCTTACATGTGTCCCAAACTATATCTTGTTTAGCTGATCCTACATTATTATCTAGGAAGGCTTGTACCTCATCTCTTAAGAGTCCTAAATAGTCTTCATCTAGAAGGATTGTACGATCCAGCCTCCAGATTGAATTCAGGCCTTCTGTTCCTAGTTCCAGGTCTAATCCTACAGCTGAATGATCAGACATATGAGCTCCTGAATGTATCACTTTAGTTACCCGATCTTTCAGCCTAATATCAATTAAATAGAAATCTATTCGTGAGCTATGATTATATTTTTTATTGTGAAAAGTAAATCCTAGCTGCTGGCCTGCTTTCAGTCTCCAAATATCACATAACCCTTGCTGTGCCATAATCAACCTTAGCCTAGAAGACATCTTGCCATTTACCACAGCTCTACTATTTCCTGTCCTATCTAATTTAGAATCTAAAACTGTATTGAAATCTCCAGCCATAATTATTTTTCCCGAAAAGTTCAGAAGTTCTGCCGCTAAGTTATCTAAAATTGAGGGATCGTCCGCATTCGGACCATAATAGCCAGCTACTACCAATGCTTCCCCTGTCAATCTTATTTTAACAATCGCACATCTTCCTCTCTTATCTCCTATCTTGTCTTCCATGACAATATCCGCCCCTTTCCTAATCAAAATTGCTACCCCTTTCGTGACTATCTCCTGGGGTGTAAAGACCACACTAGCTATCCATTTCTGAGCAGAGAAAATCTCCCTGCTTTCCCTTTCAGTCAGATGCGTTTCTTGTAAGATTATCACATGGGCGAGAGAATCTTCTAGATATTTCAATATTAATTGCCTCCTAGACTTTACCCGTAAACCATTAACATTCCATGTGAGGAACCTTAGTTCCCTAGTCTTAGCCCCACTCATAAAAACTAGCCCACATTTCCCTTTTTATGATGGCCAGAATGCTCCTGAGGATTTTTTTTGTTATTCCCACTCCCCTCACCCCTCCCACCCTACCCCAAGAACCCCATGCTCCCCCACCTCCACCCCCCCCCCCTTTCCCTCCCTGGAAAACCCAACCAAAACTCCCACGGCCTAAATCTAGGCCATTGGATGCCGCAGCAGCGGTGCCTCTCCTTTCCTATACACACTATTCAATAATTCATAGGTGTTAAACGGTAGGCTAAAATTATTATTATTTTTTTTTCCCGCTCTCTACCTAAGCTGAGTACTATTCTCCTTGGCATTGGTCCGAAAAGGCATCTACCTCTTCCACTACACGGAACGTATACATTTTATTTTGCCACATTACTTTTAAAAAAGCAGGGAATTTCAGTTGGACCGTCGCCCCCAATGCTCTAAGTGGAGCCATTCGCTTTCCTAATTCCCACTGTCTACTTGCTGTAGCAGGTGATAAATCTGATCTGATATCTACAGTGGTGCCGTCCACAATTATGTTCTTTCTCTTGAGGGCTGCTGTCAGAATCTTCTCTTTTAAATTATACGTTAAGAAATTAATTAATATCTTTCTAGGTTTAGAGCGACTTGGAGTCAGTCGGAAGGGATTGCGATGGATCCTCTGAATGTCTCGTAATAACATTTCTTCTGTCTCTTCTAGCTGTAACTCCTTTTTTAGTAGTTGTACTACATAGCTTTTTATATCTGACCCCTCCTTTCCTTCTGGTAATTTTAAGATCTTCAAGTTATTGCGTCTTTGCATGTTTTCTAATCTCTCAACTCTCTCATCATTCTCTCGCTCTTTAAATTTTATAATTTCTATTTCTTTACGATTATCCAAAAGTCTCCCCTGCATCACTTTCATCTCTGACTCCAGCACAACTGTACGAGTACTCAGTTTATCTTCTAACAGGCTACATGTGGCACTTATACGCTCCTGATTTTTCTTTGAGGCTTCGAAGCCCAGATGGATATCCCTCTCCAACTTCATTAACAATGCCAGCACAGACATATCTGAGGGGTCTGAGCTATCTGAAATGTTCTGCTGGAGGGCTATCTGCATCTTTTCCAAGCTAACTGGGGATGTCAGCACTTTCCCTCTTTCCAGCTCCTCCTCACTTACTCCTCCTACTGCCCCTACTCCATCATCAAGTACTGATTTTATATTCAACTGTTGTAGAGACTCTGCATCAGTCATTTCTGCAGTCCTACTACTCCCTCTTCTTCTTCTGTCTCAGTTGACAAAACCTGGAAGGGATTTTGAGTTTCATGCGCGGACCAATCTTGTACCTCAGGGACGTTAGATGTACACTGTGCTGATTCTGCAGCTTTATCAGGGACGGTATCCTGAACTGACATTGTGTGGTGAGTTTTCAAAACAAGAACTTTAGGGACGGGCTTGAAATATGTATTAAGTGATGGGGTAGTAACTACCTTGTATTCAATCCCTTTTGATTCCCTTTCTTTATATCTTTTTTTATAGAGTGCTCTCCTATCTTGATATTTTTGGTCTCCTTAGTAAAGCACTTTTTGTGATTCTTTTGTAGCTTTTTTAGTTTACCCAGCGCAGGTTCATTAACATCTGCTTTAGTGCTTCTTAGTAAATACCTTGGGCGCCCTGCCGCCACTTTTTTAGTTCCTCCCTCACTCCTCGCCTGTTCCAGGCTAATGTCAGCTGGAGATAATGTCTGAGTGTCTCCCACCAACTCCTCACCGCCTTTTACCTCCACAGACTTAGCCAAGGGCTCCTCTCCTCTCCCCCGACCTCCACTTGTTCGCGTCCCAGTTCTGGCAATCATTCGGCGTCCTCTGCCGATTTCCACAGCCGCCCTCCCCCAGCACCCGCTCCGCGGACCTGCGGGTGGACGCGATTCCTCCTCGTTCTCTGCCCACAGCTGCACTGAGGTCTCCAGCCCAGCCGCCGCCATACGCTAAGAACTGCCGGTAAACAAGAAAGCCTCGGAGTCCCAGCGTCCTTACGACAAACACTTCCAGCCACAGCCCATATCGTCACAGAAGTAAGCGCTTTCTTTTAATCTGCGCACAATATCACCGCTACCGAAATCACCTCTAAACGGGCACCGCCGCCGCTCCTGACATCCGCGACCTGCTAGCTAGCCGGCCGCCATGTTTTCCCCCAGTCGAGGTAGACACTTTCTTGGTAGTTTCAGATTTCTTATGTCTATGTTTGAGGTCCATTTCGAACAACATACTTCATCATTTCTGTTAAAACTACTGGCAAAAGAAAAAACAAATGCTGAAACACTCATGCACAATACTACAAATATCTTTGTATTAAGCTGTACGAGCAAAAAGATCTTGACCGTTAAATATGAGAGCATCTTTTGCATTACAACTAACACTCCTAAAATCCTATGCAACAATTCCACAATACTGTTAAAAATAAAAATGTCCATATAGAATTGTTCAAAATGTGTACTACATCTTCCACCCTGGTACTGTCCCACTACTCAGCCACCCAGATTTTCTCCCGATAACAGTGAATAAAATATGTTCACTCCTTCACCAAACCTGAAGGAAAAGTAGGGGCAACGCACACACACTCATGCACACACACATGCACGCTTATACATGCACTCAAAAAACTCATAACTAGTTATTAAAAAGTACCTGCTCGGTCCCAGACTCCAGCAGACATGGGCTCACTTGAACGCCGTTCCACCAAGACCTCCCCAGCCTAAAATAAGGGGCATATTTATCATAGAGTTGTGTTGCTTTTGTGCCACACAACCGCATGAAAAAGTGACACAACCCTTAATTTTGATTTATCAAGAGACACAAGGCCATCTTGCGTGGCCCTGAATGGCTTGATAAATCCATAGTAATGCAACGCAGCGCATATTGCTGCATTGTGTTCCATAGGTGGAGGATGGGTGTTCACATCCACCCTCGGATTCTGAAGCATTTCCATACTTACCAATACTGGTAGACCTGGGAATGCGTCGGAGGCTACACCTTCCCAGGGGAGGCGTAATGAGTAGAAACTCTTTAGTTCTCCTCATTACTTCGTCTTTCTAGGTCGCTGCATTTTGTAGAACATACAGAAAGAGAAAATGCCTTGGGGATTGTTTTTGGGCAGGAAGGTGTCCCTTCTTGCCAAAAAACAATCCTGCTCACAACTGGGCCACCATTGCACTATGGTGCAAGACCATGGTGCAAGGGTGCCTGCATTGGCGCTAGGCAGCATATTGTGTTAAATACAATGCATTCCTGCCCTTTCCCTGCTCAGAGCGCAGTGCAGCAAGGTGACTTGCTGCGCTGATTGCTTGACTTTTTGGTAACTATTGGTAAATTTTCCGCAAACTTCATAAAATAACTCAGATCATGTTAGCCACACAGAATGTCCAGACCTCCAATGCACCAACCTCATTTCAGGTAAGTATATAAAGGACTTCACAAAAAATAAACATAAATATTGCAGACCTCACCGAGACAGAACACCAATGTCCCAGCATCAACTCTTTAAGTGCATAAATCAATCCACTATTATGCTGGTCCCCGAATTATAATGCCTGATGTTGCCAGATGCATGAATGACCTTCCCCCCCTCAAAAAAAAGAAATATGTGGACACAGGCTTACTCCCCATCCTGGCAGACAGTTCCCGAATCTGTAAACAAATGCATGCATTAACTACCATACAAAAAGCAAGGAAATATATTGTCACCAACTCACCCCCAAGGATAATAGCAAATGCTTTAATGCCCCCGCCCAAAAAAAAATGGTTGAGCTATCACTCTAAGGATGCCACCCTGGTCCAAGTAATAATTTACAACAAGGGGTGGTGATGGACAGAGTCTCTGAATTAAGCAGAATACTCTCACCCAGTCAAGAGATCAGGGCTAGATCCAACACCGTTTTTTAGCTCATTGCACCATCCCAGTTTCAGAACCTGGCTGTATGCAAATTAGTCTGTCCCTGGCCCAGTGCATCATGGGAACAGGGCAGACCAGACTACAAAAGCCAATTCTTACACTGGGAAGGAAACAAGCTTCCGGGGACCGGTTTCTGGCATTTCAGCCGTCTTCGGCCCGGCTTGCTTGAATCCTGATGGTGCAATGAGCAAGGGACTCACATCTGAGTATACCCTTCCACGCTTAGGGTGGACAAAATAATTTACAACAAGGGGTGGTGATGGACAGAGTCTCTGAATTAAGCAGAATACTCTCACCCAGTTTAGAGATCAGGGCTAGATCCAACACCATTTTTTAGCTCATTGCACCATCCCAGTTTCAGAACCTGGCTGTATGCAAATTAGTCTGTCCCTGGCCCAGTGCCTCGTGGGAACAGGGCAGACCAGACTACAAAAGCCAATTCTTACACTGGGAAGGAAACAAGCTTCCGGGGACCGGTTTCTGGCATTTCAGCCGTCTTCGGCCCGGCTTGCTTGAATCCTGATGGTGCAATGAGCAAGGGACTCACATCTGAGTATACCCTTCCACGCTTAGGGTGGACAAAATAATTTACAACAAGGGGTGGTGATGGACAGAGTCTCTGAATTAAGCAGAATACTCTCACCCAGTCAAGAGATCAGGGCTAGATCCAACACCGTTTTTTAGCTCATTGCACCATCCCAGTTTCAGAACCTGGCTGTATGCAAATTAGTCTGTCCCTGGCCCAGTGCATCATGGGAACAGGGCAGACCAGACTACAAAAGCCAATTCTTACACTGGGAAGGAAACAAGCTTCCGGGGACCGGTTTCTGGCATTTCAGCCGTCTTCGGCCCGGCTTGCTTGAATCCTGATGGTGCAATGAGCAAGGGACTCACATCTGAGTATACCCTTCCACGCTTAGGGTGGACAAAATAATTTACAACAAGGGGTGGTGATGGACAGAGTCTCTGAATTAAGCAGAATACTCTCACCCAGTCAAGAGATCAGGGCTAGATCCAACACCGTTTTTTAGCTCATTGCACCATCCCAGTTTCAGAACCTGGCTGTATGCAAATTAGTCTGTCCCTGGCCCAGTGCATCATGGGAACAGGGCAGACCAGACTACAAAAGCCAATTCTTACACTGGGAAGGAAACAAGCTTCCGGGGACCGGTTTCTGGCATTTCAGCCGTCTTCGGCCCGGCTTGCTTGAATCCTGATGGTGCAATGAGCAAGGGACTCACATCTGAGTATACCCTTCCACGCTTAGGGTGGACAAAATAATTTACAACAAGGGGTGGTGATGGACAGAGTCTCTGAATTAAGCAGAATACTCTCACCCAGTCAAGAGATCAGGGCTAGATCCAACACCGTTTTTTAGCTCATTGCACCATCCCAGTTTCAGAACCTGGCTGTATGCAAATTAGTCTGTCCCTGGCCCAGTGCATCATGGGAACAGGGCAGACCAGACTACAAAAGCCAATTCTTACACTGGGAAGGAAACAAGCTTCCGGGGACCGGTTTCTGGCATTTCAGCCGTCTTCGGCCCGGCTTGCTTGAATCCTGATGGTGCAATGAGCAAGGGACTCACATCTGAGTATACCCTTCCACGCTTAGGGTGGACAAAATAATTTACAACAAGGCTTAATAACGGTGATGGATCAAGCCCTGATCTTTGGACTGGGTAAGAGTGGTCTGCTTAATTCAGACACTCTGTTCATCAACACCCCCTTTTCTGAATCGACACTGGTCCAAGTGACAAGATGCAGAAAATGTTTACATTTAAAGTAAACGTATGCAACGTTATTCTGCTGAGCATAGCCCCACTTTCTAAAAAATGCATTGAATATAAAACCAACATACCTCTTTTGACACAACTAAATTGAAGGTTGTAAATACTGCAACATTTGAGGCACTGCGGAACCAGAAGACGAAATCTTATACTCTAAAAAAGAAGATGCTCATGTAGAAGTCGTTTTGCTCTTATGTCTATAGATACTTTTAAAATGAAGTAAAACATTATTTTTTTTCCCAAAAATGCAATTTCAAGTGAGTGTTTTCCTGAATTGGTCCTTTTACAATCCGTATCCACTGTTAAAAAGAAAAAGAAATATGGATTATATTTTCAGGAGCACTGGCCATTCACAAAATATTTGTCCATACTTAGCTTGTGCCAGTCTAAAACTGCTAAAACCACGGAATAGGAAAACATATTAGATGGAGGTAATGCAGAGAGTGTTTCCAACTTAATGAGAGGCAGAATTGGGAACTTTGCAGAATTTTGAAGGTAAAGAAATAAATCTGCACACTCCTAATTAGGACTTTAAGGAGCCCAGATCTGAAAATGAATAATTTATCTGCACTCTTATGACTTTATTTGAGTACTTCTATACCGCAGGCATATTATACTTGCAATATTCTAAGTGCTCTGCTAAAATAAAAAAGGCCATATTTACTGAACGAAATTCACTGCCATGAAACCTCTCACAGGGAAATAAGGAGCTGTGCATCGATTTTTAACATGAACATTTCTTGGCTGTTTAAGACTATAAAAGCAGAGCTGATTTTATTTGGCTTAATGTTTCAAATTTTTTGTATTTCAAGAGTAAGCAAAATGACTTAATTTGCTCCAAGTGATCACAATGAAGATAGTAAATCCAACCTTGAGAATGTAAAAACCTCCAACTTTTTTCTTACTATTTGCCTGTCTTATTTTTGATCTTGCTTTGTGCGTATTCCTTTCTTCGATATGTCCCTATTTTTCAGGTATTTGTGATACATACACACGAACAACATTGATTAAAATGGAAATAAGGAAGCCAATGTATTCCAAACCCCTCCCCTAGTATAAAAATAGGCCCTCATTTACAAGAGGCCTGCGTCTCCCAGAGCAGGCGTGACAAGGAGAAATGTTTACAATTCTCTCACAGTGCATGGACAGAAGCCCTGTTAACCATTTTTGAAGAAATTATACGCATTATAGGGCAATTATTTCATGGTTCTTCTTCTATGCCTCATCTGGGGTCAAATCTTACAAGTGAGGAGGTGGGTATGAGACAGGGCTTTTTTCATGACAACCCCGTCACACCATTTGCCAAAGTCAAACTTTAAGGGCCAGATGTAGGTAATTCCGATTTACCTACTCTTAAATACCGAATCATAACGAATCGGTATTTAAGAGTAGGTAAATTGGAAGGAGGCAGATGTAGGTAATTTTAATTTTAAAATTACTGATTCTGTAAGAGTCGGTATTTACAGATTCTGTAAATACCGAATCGGTATTTCCCATTGATTCCTATGGGCCTTGAAGCCCATAGGAATCAATGGGAAATACTGATTCGGTATTTACAGAATCTGTAAATACCGAATCCTGGCAGGGGGAACGGGGTGTCACTTTGACACCCTGTAGCACCCCACATATAGGCTTGTGTGCCCTAAGGGCATGTCTGTGTGTCACATGGCATAGGTGTACATGCACAGATGTGCATCTACACAGGAATTCAGTATTTTACCACCCAATAGGATTGGGTGGTAAAATAAGAAATCCTAAGGGCCTGTGGCACTGCAAACTGTGCCACCTACATATGGATTTACAGAATCGGTATATTTACCGATTCTGTAAATTCCGATCCACCTACATATCAAAAGCCAAATACCGGTCGGTAATGGCCGAAATCGGCCGTTACCGACCGGTATTTGGCTACCTACATCTGGCCCTAAATGCAATAATTATCCCAATTAATCCTTTTGATTAGATGATGCAGGAATGCTTTCTGCAACAAAAACAAGGTGATGGATAGAAAGCTTGAATTAATCTCAGCCATCCGCTTTAGCTTGAGCCGCCTCCGATTCCATTGTTTTTCTCCCACAATGCCACCTCAGATTGGACCCAGCCACATTCAAATCAGTCTTGTTCCTCCTGCTCCAATGGGAACAGTCCAGCTCGAACTACCAAGCCAGGTCCTCCCTTAATAGGGATTACAAACAACCTAGGACTGGTTTCACGCTGATAAGGGCTCATCAGCAAGGATTCCAGTGGCACAGTGAGCATGGGACCCACGTCTGCGCATGTCTGTCACTCTTAGCGCATCAACTCCAACAGCAACAAGGTGAGGGATAGCAATGCTTGAATTAATCTCTGCCACATTTTATTTTTGCCGGGACTGTGGCCCAAGGCAATCCCTTGGGCCGCAGTCCCGGCAAAAATTAAATCCAGAACACAGTAAAAAATACAGGAGTTAGAGGCAAAAATTCAGGGGAAACAACACTAATGATTCCAGGTCTAACACACCTTTACTTGTCCACTGGTTATTGCTCTTTATATCAATTCCAATGCTCAGGCTGATTTCAACAAAGATTTGCTATTCTGTCTAGACCTTATAAATTGCCTCTTCTATGCATGAGAAGCACACACTCGCTCTTTTGTTTCTCGTAATAATATTTACCAGAACTGTAAATAGAAGTAGTGTATTGTGTACCTGACCAGTTCTAATGTATGGTGCTCAGGGGTTTTATGATTTTTGCACTTTTCTGGTGTCTCTTTTTTATTCATTGTGGACAAGAACGCGTGAAAGAGGAAAACGGGTGACCTGCTACCGCGATCCCTGAGAGAGTCAGGAGTGTTGTGCTCTAGGGTGCCAAATCACTTGTCTCTCTGGAAAGGTTAGGATGGCAAGTGAGACACTAAAAGCTAGTCAGACTTGGGCCCATAGATACTGATGGGGTATTGTGACTCAGTTCTCACATGCTGATGTTCTATGATCCCAAACATACCTCTGGAGCAGAATCCCTGAAACACCTTGTTAGAATTAGGGGTCTCTAGTTGGCAGTGGCTTGAACTCTGTCCAAGTAGGGACCCTTTCTTCTAGTCAGGATAAGGGAGATAACCCCTGCTCACCCACTTGGTAGCTTGGCATGGACAGAAAGGCTTATCCCAAAGACAATGTGTAAAGAAGTTGTACCCAAACACTCAGTTTAGCTGTGAAAACACCACAAATGGACACCACACTAGTTTAGAAAAATAAAGTATCTTCATCTGAACCAGACAAGACCAAAATGACAAACATGCAACATCCATACATCAAAATATCACTTTTAAAAGGTTTCAAGCAATTCTGTCCGTAAAAATCTATAGGTGCGTGGTTTCTATACAAAGTACCTTAAAGGTGTCAAAATCCACAAGGCAAAACAGTTGCAAAAAAGGGAAGCATTGGAATACACTTCGATGCATCAGTTCCTGAGCCCTTGGGGAGGCTTGGCGTCAGTTCTAATGCCACGCAGGAGAAGTGTTGCGTCAAATCCAGACTGTATCGGGAAGTGATGCATCAAAACACAGGCAAATATGATCTGTGGGTGCTGTGTCAGACGACTTGTCACACAAGTGCAATGCGTGGAAATTGAACATGCTGGAGGTTGAATAAGTGGTGGAAAAACAGGCACTGCGTCGATTTGCTCAGCCGTTGTCATCTATGCGTGGATTCGTTCAGCCACACAGCAGGGCCTGCGTCGGAGTTGGTGCTGTGATCTCAGACTTCGAAGGTCGGTGCACTGAACTTGGTTTGCTGTGGATTTTTAAGCCGCTGAAAGGCACTGCGTCAATTCTTTGGCCGCATGCCAGTGGTGCATGAAAATTCTTCCTGCATGACCATGCTGCATTGAAAAACACATGCTGGAAGGGAGGTGCATCCATTTTTAGGTTTCTTTAGTTCTTTGCAGCAGGAACATCCTCCAAGGTCCCAGAACTTGAGTTGGCATGCCAAGGCAGGTCAGCAATGGAGTTCAAGGATGCTGCAGGTGAAGTGATTGTGTTCCTAAGACTTCAGAACAGAAGATACGCTCTGCATCAAGCCGCTGGAGATCTTCTTATGCTGGATACCACAGTAGGGCAAAGTTTCAGTCCTTTCCTCTGCTCACAGATAGAAGCAGTGTTGGACTTGGCCTTTTTGCTGGGTCATCCCTGAACTTTTTGCCTTCCTCCTCTATTTTTTCTGACCTGTTGTTGGATATTTTATGACTCTGGGCACTTTACCACTGCTGATCCGTGCTAAAGTGCATATGCTCTCAATATTATAAATTGATATATTAATCAGTGATTCCATGTTTGGCTAGTTGGTTTACTTGTCAGACCCTAAGAAGAGAAGGAGTGTACTTGCCTTCCACAATGCTGGCTCCACCTCCTTTGGGGCATCTGATGTGCCTTCCCTGCACTGTGAAAGGAAAGGTGAAGTCTGGTAAACAGAGTGCTTCAGAACTTGTTTGGACTGGGCAAAGGCTCCTCTCCCCTCAGAGAACAAAAGATTTTGGGGTATAAATATTGGGACCCTGATCCCATGAAATTAGATCACTTTTAGACTACAAGAAGAAACCTTTACCGAGGAGAGGAACCTGAAGAAACTTAGGAGAGACTATTCCCAACCTAAAGTGCTGCTTGGGGGATTGTCCTGCAGTGGTTGCCTTACTGCCAAAGGAAGGAGAAAGGCACTTTATGTACTTTGCTTTCAACTTGTGAAGGCTCTCCAAGGGCTTGGAAAATAGCTTGCCTCCTGCTGAAGTCTCAGGGCAACAGACTTCAACCCCCAGCTCCCCAGAGTTCTTTTGGAAGTGCCTGCCGCTGTTTTGGGACTTCTGAGGGACTGCGCGTTGCAAGGAGCTGGAAGCGTGTCCCAACAAGAAGAAGCGTGTCACTGTGCCTGCTGTCGCAACTGCGAAGGAGAGTGTCACCGCTGGAACTGTGGCACTGCACAGCATCGAGAGAAGCGTGCCGCAACGAAGAGGAAGCTTGTCGCTGCTGCTGCCATCACAACTCCGAAGGAGGGTGTCGCTGCTGTAGTTGTCATACTGCACCGCATCAGGAGAAGACTCTCGCATTGAGGTTGGAGCCTGTCGCCGTCGCTGTGCCTGCCATCGCAACTCCGAAGGAGGGTGTTGCCGCTGGAACTGTCGTACCGCACCGCATCGACCAAGAGCACCTCGCATCCCCAAGAAGCGCGCCGCTGTCGGAGCTGTTGCCGTCGCATCGTCAGGGTGTCGCCGCTGCAGTCCACGCATTGACCCGAGAAGTTCTTGCATCCCCGAGAAGTGTGCCACATCTGGAAGATTTTCACGTCTTTATTTCTTTGTATCTGAGCTTTGCCGCATTTCCCATCGCTGTGACATTGCTTGTCGTGGAAGCGCAACGCAACCTACGGTATATTGACGCAGAGTGTCGCATCTAAGAACTGAACTGAACTAAGCTTAATCTACCATCTTAAAGTAATAGTATTGTGTATTTTTTGTCGTTATGGTCTTGTGGTAACTCTATATAAAGTATACTTCTTTTTTATATAAAACCTTGTGTGGTGTCCATCCGTAGTGTTGTCACTGGGTTACTATATGTAGTCACAAATGCTTAACACACAACTCCTCTGAGATAAAGCCTTGCTGCTCGGGCCAAACTACCAAGGGATTGAGCAGGTGTTATTTCAGAAGTGTTATCTTCTTATCCTGACTAGAGGCGAGGGTCCCTATTTGTCACACATACCTACCTGTGCCAACTAGAGACCCCCAAATCTAATAAGCAGCAACTGCAGGCCAACTCAATAAAGCAACACGCAGCAAAGGGGAAGTACTCCTCCTGGCAACTCTTCAGTCCTTCTTAGCAGGGTCCTCTTAGCTCCAGAAGTGATCTAAAGTTGTGGGGTTTAGGTCAAATACTTCTACCCCATTTTCCCTTTGTTTTCTTTGTTTCCAGAATCTCTGAGCTCAGTAAAAAGCAATTATGTCCTCCTTGGTCCAGCTTCTCTACAGGAGTAGGGGACAGCATTGTGCAGAGCAGACATGGCCTATTCAGATCCTATTGAAAACTCCTCCCACCATTCTAAGTGCAGGAAGGTCTATTCAGCCTGGCTATGAGTCACCCAGGAATGACAGGACACACCGCACCCCCCCCCCCTTGTGTCTGTCTAGAGTGAATGCATGTCCCCAGCTCAAAATCAGAAAGTGAATACACTAACAGGCAGAGTTACACAGGATGGTTTAACAAGAAAATACCTACTTTCTAAAAGTGGCATTTTCAAGCACATATTTAAAAAACACCTATACTAAAAGGTGGGTTCTTAAATGCTGAGTTCAGAAAGAAAATACTCCAAATCTCTAGCATGCTTCCAATTGAATGTCACACATGTAAAATGTTACAAGACAGCTCCCATAGTAGCTAATCCTGGATGGAGTTCGCGGAGTTCCACTGTGCGTAACGCTGCAAAGCTGCAAAAAACACGCCGCCAAGCTACATGAAGTTCTGAATGCAGTGGAGGGAGTTACCTCGTGCCGTTTTCTGTGTTTGTCTCGCACTGTAAAATCAGCCTGAATGGCATCCTGCACAGTGCAAAAGGGTGCTGCTTCCTTCTGCCACTCGAGTAGAAGTTCAACTAGAGCGGCGGCTTTCTCAACGCGAACGGACATTTTCTCGACGCTAGCGACCATCCGTGACCGCCCGCTACCGCCCGAGTTGAGAAATCACACTGGGAAGTGGTCTAGCATTGGATTTTTCCCACTCGCACTAGCCAACTTACCATTGGTGAGTGCAAGCAAGGAAAAAACTCCTCTCAGAGGGGAGTTTTTCAGAACTCTGCGAGCTCCATGGAGCGCAGAGTGCAAAAAACTCCACAAACTACACAAATGGCATGTAGTTCACTGCCGATGATAGCCTATGGGAGAGCTACTCCTTGCAATGGTGAAAAAATTAGATACTCAGTATTTCATTATCAGGAAAGGTAAAACACACCTGTACATGCCCTACCTTTAACATACACTGCACCTTGCCCATGGTGGTACTTTGGGCCAACATTAGAAATGATTTACATGTAAGAAAATGTAAAGTTAGGGCCTGGAAAGTGAGTGCACTTGCCAGGTTGACATGGCAGTTAAAAACTGTGGGCGCAGACTCTGTAGTGGCAGGTCTGGGAGACTTTTGCAAGGCTAATTGTGTGGGTGGCATAATCAGTGCTGCAGGCCCAGTAGTAGCATTTGATTTACAGGCTCTGAGCACACACAGTTCACTTTATTAGGGACTTATCAGTAAATCAGATATGCCAATTATGGATAACAAATCATAATCACAATTTACACAGGAAGCACTTGCACTCAGGCACTGATCAGAAGTGGCAAAATGCCCAGAGTACCGAAACCAGAAAAACCAAAATCCAGCACATATTCAAAAATACAGGAGTTATAGGGAAAAAGTCAGAGGAATCCACAACAAGGATGTAAGGTCTAACACACCTTTACTTGTCCTCTGGCTATTTCTCTTTATATGAATTCCAATGTTCAGGCTGATTTCAACAAAGATTTGCCATTTTGTTGAGACCTTATAAATTGCCTGTTCTTAAAGCTTTCAGTAAAGACCACTAGACTGAGTATTTTCTACATTGTATAGTCATATTAATGACTACGCAAGAAAAGCACACATTAGCTCTTTTGTTTCTCATATTATTATTTGCCATAACTGTAAATAGAAGTAGTGTATTGTGTGTCTGAACAAGTGCTAATGTATGGTGCTCAGGGTTTCAATACATTTAGCACAAGAATTCCTTGTAAGAAAATCAGGGATGCCAGGCTACATTCTCATAACTACAATTTAAAACATCTATGTTCAGACAATTTAGAACTTCCAGTTACCTGATTGCCCCATATATTGTACAACTGGAGTCCTGCTACTAGAAATGTGGCAACTTTGCCTCTACAGAAAGATCATATGGTACTTTTTTTGGGAACACTCACACTCATGCTTGGCTCTAGTCTTTGAAGTTGGCTTGAAAACGTTCCAGAATATTTAAGGATACGTTTTAGGTGTTATGAGCACTGCTGCTTCTCGACGTACATTATAGTTCGGAAGTCTTATGGGATCAATTCAGTCTCTATGCCATATTCTTCTCAAAAAGTCTGGTTTTAAAAATGCTTAATTTTACTAGAATTATTTTAGTGCCTTATTTTTTTTGTTTACTAAAATAATTATTACCCTAGTTACAATATGGCTTTCCCCTGCTCAGTGGCTATAGTACTCAACTCACAAATTGGAATGTTTTACTTTTAGAAATGGGATTCTTGCTTGGCTGAGTTATGCACCCAGTCCAGACAGGAACCACCACAGCAGTCAGGATAAGCTAGATATACAATAAATGATAACCTGTGCTCACCCTCTGGCAACTTGGCAGAGAGCAGTCGGGATTATCTAAAGAGGCAATGTGTAAAGTCTCTGTGCAACACACACACAAAATAGCACAATGAATACACCACAAAAAGACACTGTACAGTTTTAGAAAAATAGGTTATGATATTCTAAACAAAAACAAGACCACAACTCCAATGTAGAGAAGTTGAGATATTGAATTTTAAAAAGAATAACTGCAGTAAAGCGCTCAGAAGCAAGTAGTGCCAAAAGTTATACTAGGCCGCACTGGACCGCGATATAGTCAAAGGTCTGGCTGACCATGATGGAGTGCAGGCCGGCTACTAGACCCACACAGCCCCTGGTGAACAAAGTACCTTTTCTGGTTGCAAACAGTGAGATGCGTCGATGTTGAGCCCCGCAAATGCAGGATGTGTCAAACTTCTCTATGCAGTGAAGAAGATGCGTCAGTTCCAAAGACAGGTGCCGAAGTCGAGAGGCATCAAGCGCTGTGAAGATTTCTGTCATGCAGTCAAGAGGATGCATTGTTCTCACCAAGCGGCAGCGATACGCTGTCCAATGTGTTGATCTCTCAAAGCAAAGCACTGGTTCTGATGCAATGTGCTGAATTTACTCCGCAACCAGGGTGATTCACCGCTTCTGCTCCACACAGACTGGAGATGCAATGAAATCCGAGTTGCAAGTATCAGGGGCACTTCCAGTGAGTCAGGCACAGAAGGGGAGGGTGAGACTTTGATATCCATGATTCTCAGGTGACGGAGGCAAGCCAACAAGCCTTTGGAGATCACTTGGAGTGAAGGCAGAGTCCAGTTCTCCTTAAGCAGAGTCAGAGAGCACCAAAGCAATAAACAGAAAAGCAGGCCTTCTAGATCAGCAGTACAGTTGTGTCCCTTAAGCAGCACAGAAATTATTCTGGCAGAGCTTCAGTTAGAAGTTCAGCAGAGAATGATTTTCAGGGTGTATATAACAGAAGGAGAGAGTCAGGGAACTTACATAGACTATGTGAGATGGGAACTCCTGGTCCCCGGACTAAATTGTAACAACAATGGAGGAGTACCCCCTCATTTGAGAAGGCAGAGTAGTTACTCTGTTTCTAGAGATGGAAGCTCAGGTCAGCATATTGTGCCCCAACCCGTTATCGGACAGTGCATGTCCTTATAGAAGACCCCTCACTCACCAACCTAGTTGGTGACATGCTTCATCATCGGGGTCCCACCCCATAGGCCGAGTGCCCACAGGGTGTGCTGCGACACCTGACTACAGTGGAGCTGGTTCATTTTTCTTTTATATGTGCATAAGAATTAAAATGACAGGTGTGTTAAAAAGGGCCAAAACTACTCACTTCAAGTATTTATTCTTGAGTGCTTGAACCCCTGTAAAAACAATGTGGCACCCGTGCCTAGTTAGGTAGGCTTTGGTGTCTCAAAACGTGAGGTGCGTTAAAAATAGCGGAGTGTGCTATGTGAGATTTAACAAGAAAAAATAAGGTCTACATGTTTCAACAAAAAATAAAATTCAAAGGTTTTCGTCAGGACCGTGATGATTGAACTGGGTGGTCTGCACACGCTAAGGTGCGCCCTGCCCTCGTTCAATTTGGAGATTGCAAAATTGCGATCTCGTGTAAAAGGGTGTGTCTTTTCCTTATTCGGCAAAAACTCCACGGGGCATCTCTAGCAGTAACCAAGTAGGGTTACCGCGAGATGAACAGAAGTCGCAAGTGACGGACACTTGCCGTCTTGGAATTGCGGATGCCCATGAAGCGGTAGTTACCGCCTTAAGTGTTTTTTTCCCTGCGGGGTACTCTAACCCCCTTCATCTGAGTCATCAGGAGATCCCGCAACGGCCTGCGATTGTTGTTCCAGCCCGACCTACATGTGTCTTCTACTTCAAGCTGCGCCTGCTTTCAGTGACCTGAGGCACTGCACAGAGTGCCATGCCCTGAGCACTGAGGCCATTTTGAAGGGAATAATTGACATAACCCGACCTCCATTGGTGGCCGAGTGGGCTGTGCGCCTCTCAGTTAACCAGTTCCAACCTGCGGCAGCCAAACACTGCGGAGTCCCCAGGGATGACAATTCAATGCCCCCAGCCTTCCTCACATTCTTGCAGGGGGACACTGTAGCCAGGAAGCTTAGCAGTGCCTGCTGCGAAGGAAGTACTGCCCCGGAACCTTTGACAGCTACAGAAGCGGCCCACAAGCAAGGTACTGTGAACCCAGGGATCCGTGTGGTCTGGATACTTGAAATCACATGTTACCTATAAATGCTGCAAGCGTAGGTAGCAAGGGTAGACCTATGAGGACTCAGCCCCCTTCATGGGTTCTGCACCCCCCGCAGCGTTTTTTCCCTGCACTTGGGTCCCTCCATTCCACAGCGGAGGTGACCTGTTTGGCCACAACCGAAAATTACTGCAAATATCTTAACATTAACCTCCCACTAGTTTCTAAGGAGCCTAAGACTGGGCTAAAACTACATAAAGACTCGAAAAGGAGCCCAGCTTTTAAATACTGCGTCATAATCTGATTTATTAAAAAGTTATATATCTGGGATTTATTTCTTGGAACTTTGTTGTTTTGGTCTTGCTTTTATCAGATAAATATTGGCAATTTTGTTCATCTCATGCGGAGTCATTTTGTAGTGTTTTCACTGTGTTAGTGTATGTGTGTGTGCTCAAATACATTACACATTCCCTCTGGGATTAGCCTGACTGCTCTATACTGTTGCAGGGAATCTGATCATGCACAGAAGTATGCACAGGAAACCAGACCTCGGTGTATTGTGGTGTACCAAAAACCCACCTCAGTGCCTAGAACCTCAATCCGACTTGCATTAGTGTCTCATTCGTTCTCCGTACTACAGCAAAGCTACCAATGATTAGATAACCTAGAACATGTGATGTAGTAAAGTCTCAGGAATAGTGGGAACCAAGAACATTCATTCGCTCTAACACTCATACTAGTCCACAACCTGAGTAATCAGAGACACAATATAGTTTAAAATGTTTATTTTATATAACGTGCACTAAGATGCAGTCATCTCGCCAATACTAACAAAAAGATGCATAAGAATATTACAATCAGCATTGCTACAATTCCATAAAGCACAAAAGTGGAAATAATATTATAATTACAGTGGAAAGAGGACTATACTGCCTTTACCACCCTGGGAGCTAGTTTTAAGTAATAAAAGAAGAAGACCGCTAGGCTTTGACGGGGATCCCATACCTCCAAGATCAGATGCAGTGAATCACATCCCAGGACTAAAACAGCTCTTAGTAGTTGGGAGGGTTGTCTCCAAGTGCTTCCTCAGGCATGCAATGCCACACCAAAAGCACCCGAGTTTTAGTTTGGGAAGCTGCGCCTTCTGTTATGTCTATATGCGTGGGACTGATCAACGTGAATTAACAGCATACATTGTTATTCGACCTTAAAACACACTCTGCAGACAGAAACCACAGTGTATGCCTAGATATGTGAAAAACAGACAGTTCTCATGTGAAGAAGCGCAAGCAGTGTATTTACGAGAACAGAGCCATGTAGTGTTGTGTGCAAAAGCGGCAAAATGGTGTCCAAGCATATATTTCACTTATGCCAACATAGCAATGTGTGCAGTTAACCCCTCATCCTCGCCGTACGCACCGGAGACCCTCACACAAAATAGAATCAAACCTTGAAGAAAGAAAGCAAAGGATTACAAAAGATCACTAATCCCTGCAAAAATACAAAAAGGAAGACTCAAACCACGGGTTGAGCTACACTCTGAGGAGTCCATTAGAGGACACACTATTATTTTTTCACTGTTTATGTTGTGTTAGTTGTGTTAGGACAGAAGATATGAGAGCCTGAGTTTGTATGATTGATGGTATGAGTGACAGTATATGTAGAAAGATTGTTAAGGGGTTCCTGCTAAGCTTAGTCTTAGCCCTGTATTTTATTTTTTGTACACATGTTGACATACTACTGCACGATAATCTTGACAATATAATCAAAAAAATGAAAAAAGAAACTTGTTATAATGATGAATAAATGGAAAATAATTAATTCTATGTCTAAGTGAATGATTTCATATACCTTGATGCATCCTGTATGAAATTGCGAATAGACTTTAATGCTATTATGTAAAGACAGATAGGTCAGAATGGAGGTTTCTCTTTTCCATTGCTGCAACCCCTCATCCTCACTACAGTGCCAAGCTACCAAGGGGGTGGGAATATTTACTTATTTATTTATTTATTTATTTTAAACGTTTTATATAGCGCTGGCTAGACCCGGAGGTATCAGAGCGCTTTACATGAGCATCAGATCATAGTTACAGGTTACATCGTTACAAAGGTTACACAGTTCTTAGAGCATGGCAACATAATTACTTGTAAGGTCGAGATAAACAATAAGCACAAATACGTAAGGGGAAAAGAAGGCAAGGTGAGAGATTCAGGGGGGTTGGAGTAGGGGAAATAGACAGATAATGAAGGTGGGAAAGAGGAGGGGAGGGGAGGGTGAGAGTCACAGCATGGGCAGAAAAGGGGAAGGGTGACAGGGACACAAACCGGTAGACGAGTCAAAGCAAGTTCCTACTTCGAAAGGGTGCATCCCACTGCCAACTAGGCACTCCATTTCTAGCAGCAAATCCAGCAATGGTTGTCCTGACTCTCTAATGTCACAAACGCAGCGGTTCTTCTACCTCTAATGGGATGGGGGAAATCCAAGGTTGACAGACGTGGTATGTGGCATTTTTTAGTGCGCTTCACACATTTAGTAACCTCTACATGAGACCTGCAGAATTTTCAGTCTAGTCCATTATGCATTGGAAGGGAATTGTGTAAATGTGTATAATGTTGTATGCGCGCACTTCCTACAGAATAATGGCTAGGGAACGGATGTAGAGTAGTGATGTTAACCACTTTGTGGTCTCCCATTGCTGTTTAATGTCATAAATGCCTTGTTCCTGTGAAACTGCACGGAGAAAAAGACATACTCGACATGTATATATATTAATTAAATGAATGAACTCTTGGAAGGTACCTAAATATTAGTGTTTTTTCTGTTGGATTACTAGAGTTTCTATAGTATTATGAGTTTAGAAAATGTGCAGCACCATTGAATGCGACCAGTGTGTTTTTCCGTTGCAGGAAATAGTTCTGCTTCACTGCTTTCACTGGTGAAAAACTAAAAGTGTGTCACTTTTGACACCAACAAAAAGGTTAGGTGTTTTCCAAGTGCATTTTTTTAAACAATCGCAAATGTCTTTGAAAAGTGCAAAGTATTTCACCTTTGCTACTTACACGTTTATAGGAAATTAAGATTTCTACTTTTTTGCCTGGATTTTTTTTCATTAATTGAATCTAGACAACTGATACACTGACTTCACGGCAACTATCAACTGCATACGTCCTTTCTATACACTGAAAATGTTCTTGCAAATTAAATTACGCATTTGATTATTCTGTAAATCACCTGAAATGTGCACACAAATGATGAAGGATGTCTAAAAGACAAATATAAGCATGCAGATCATTTAATTTAACAGCAATATTGGGTTGGTTACACACAGGTATACGCACAAGCCTGCCATTGTTTTAAAAACTAAGACAGCACTCCTTGCATTTAAACCGACAGACCTATCATTTATAAGTCAGCTATTGGTGTGCATTAAACTTTTATATACAATCGCTTAGTGTGAAAATGTTACAAGTAAAATGTATGAACTACAAACTAAAAGATAATATGGGCGTTGAGCCATTTATTTGTAAGTCAGTTTAAAGAAATTTTTGGGAATTAGATCATTATCCTCTAACGTATGTAGAGAAATTAACAAGAAACAACATTTTTGCAGTATTTAGAAAATTACAGAAAATAAAAACAGTTTGACACATAGGATTTTGCTAAAATGACTTGGAAAGTTACATACACTGTATAAAGGAGTGCCCAGTTCTAATGTGTCCCACGACTTCTAGGGCTCAGAGGCGTTTGTTCTTCTCATGCCTCATTACCTCGAGGAGAAGTGGACAACTTCAAAGCCTTGCCTGAAGAAGGCATTGCAGACAATGCAGCTCCCGCGCAATTCGTATCTGTCTGTCAATTGAACATAACGTCATTTTCTTCCTCAAAAAAAGGCTCAAGGCAGACCTGAAAGAGCCGTTGTCCGCTAAGATTAGCGCAAATGTGAAAAAAAGGGACAGAAATGTTCTGTAATCATCTGCAGCCAGAGGAGGGTGTCTTTGGAGGAGCTGGGGAGGAAGATATGCCTGCAAGGCTTAGAAATGGCATTTTAAAAAGCTGCCACCAAAGACACAGTGGGATTGTTTAATCAGTAAGGTTGAACTGTGGCACAAGAGCTGGGTCCCACCACAGAAGACGTTAGGTAGATAATGGACAGGAATGGATTTGCATAGAGTTCAGCATACTGTTTAGACTCACCAAACTCTTATTTGATTGAGAGATTTGCAAGTCAGAAAAAGAAAATGCCAGGCAAAAGGATTCCCCTCGGCCTGATAAAGTCTTTTGAATGAAATGTTAGGCCTTAGTCTGAACCTCTGGGACTAGACGCTGGTTTAAGCATTTCGAGGCTAGTCTCCGGCAGACCAACCACAACAACAACCGCAACAAGGAACAGGTCTTGCGCCGACCAGCCTGCTGTGACACCTATTTCTTAGGGCTGTCAGAGTGCAAAGTTTTCAGAAGACAAAGCAAATAATATCCATCTGTAAAAGAATAGCACACCAGTAATAACTGCACAATTGGTTTGGGGCATTACAAGAAAAGGTGAAAAGGAGGCCTGTGTGAAATAGCATATTTTTTTCTCACTAAATGTCATTCAAATTCCATGAATGTTTTGTGAAATTAGACTTTTGTGGGAAGTGTGATTTGCCAGTATCAGGCATCACTTTGTTTGTCCAAGCACTAATCTCACATAGAAAAGCTTTGCGAGATACAGTAGACGGATTTCAGCAGAAAATGTATCTTGACAAGTCGTTTTTTGGGTGAACCAGTCTCCTTCAGGTATCTCATGTGATTGTTTAACGCAAGATGCGCACTCGATTAAAAAAAAAATATGCTAAATCTGGTAATGTGCAATTTTGAACACTGTCATTAATTTTGAAAAATTCGAGTACTTCTTGAACACCAACGGTTAGTCTGTTGATAAGGTATTCATAAAAGCTATTCACAGTTGTCATAGTAATGATCACTAATATGGTTAGAATTAGTTATCATTAGTAACAGTAAACAATTACTGATTCAGACATTATGCAATAGTGCATACTGTAGGATTGTAATAACGGTCACCTTATGACTGTGTGTTGGAACATTTACAAATGATATCCATTAATTGGTTCTACACTTATGAACCCTGTTACGGTGCATATGGACAATGTCTATATAAGTGGTATAAGGGTGGTCCAGTCCTCTGACCGATTCAGATCAGTTTATAGACATCTGGTCTGAAGAAGCACTTGAGTTCCTCCTTGTTCAGGATTTGATTAATGTCCGAACCTCTAGGGGGTGGGTTGATGACAATAATGACCTGCCAACGGATATCGTACTCGGAGTGTATTTTCTCCGAAAAGTGATCAACAATCAATCAATCAATCATGGGGATTGTAGACAAGCTACTCACCTGTGAGGGTCTAAAGGCACTCGGAGGGGTATGCAGCTCTGTTCAGTCAAAAAGCCAGGTCTTCAGCATCTTCCTAAAGATGTTCAGTGAGGGGGCACATCTGATGTCGAGCGGGAGCTCATTCCAGGTCTTGGCTGCGATGTAGGAGAAGAATATTCCACCTGTTCTGGCTCTGCGGAAGCGCGGGGTTTCAGCGAAGGCGAGGTCGGCGGATCGAAGGTTTCTCTTGGGTACATGGAAGGAGATTCTCTTGTTGAGGTATTAGAGTCTGGTGTTGTGGAGGCATTTGTAGGCATGGGTGAGTATCTTCAAAGTGACTCTCTTCTCAAGGGGGGGCCAGTGGAGTTTCTGTAGGTGTTGGGTGGTGCGTTTGTGTTGAGGAAAGTCGAGGACGAGCCTGGCCATGATGGTCTGTATGGTCTGAAGCTTGCAGAGAAGAGACTTGTTGATCCCAGCATAGAGGGCGTTTCCATAGTCCAGTCTGCTGGTTATGAGTGCGTGGGTGATGGCCTTCCTTGTTTTGGAGGGATCCACTTGAAGGTCTTTCAGAGGAATCGTAGGGTGTTGAAACAGCTGGAGGCGACGGCCTTTACCTGTCATGTCATGGAGAGAGAATAGTCGAGTACGAACCCGATGTTTCGGTGTGGTTCGTGGGGGGCTGCTGAGGGCGGCAGGCTACCAGGTGTTATCCCATGACAAGGGGGAGGGCCGAGGACTTCTGTCTTTTCCGAGTTGAGCTTCAGGCTGTTTCTGCTCATCCAGGATGCAACATCCTTCATTCCTTCCTGAAAGTTGAGTCTGGTGATGATTGGGTCCTTGGTGAGGGAGAGGATGAGCTGGGTGTCATCGGCGTAGGATACTATGCTGAGTCCGTGCTGTCTGATGATGGTGGCAAGGAGGGCCATGCAGATTTTAAAGCGCTTGGGGCCGAGCAATAATCACTGGGGCACTCCGCAGTTGATTTCTGTGGGTTCAGAGAGGAAAGGTGGTAGTCTGATTCTTTGTGTTCTGCCGGTGAGGAGCAAGCAGATCCCTTTCGAGGGAGGTTCCTTGTATGCTGGTGTGATGGAGTCTGGTGGTGAGTGTGCATTGGGAGACGTTGTTGAACGCTGCAGATAGGTCTAGTAGGATCAGGGCCGCGGTGGGTCCTTGGTCGTAGAGAGTGCGGATGTCATCTATGGTGGCGAGAAGTGCGGTTTTGCTGCTGGGGTTGCTAAGGAATCCATATTGAGAGGGGTCGAGGATGAAGTTTTCTTAGATGAATTTGTTTATTTGTGCATTGACGGTCTTCTCTGTGACTTTGGCAGCGAAGGAGAGGAGTGAGATGGGTCGATAATTCTTTAGGTCGATGGAGTCTGCTGAAGGCTTCTTGAGCAGGGGTCTGACTTCAGCGCATTTCCAGTCATTGGGAAAGATGCCGGTCTTTAAGGTGGTGTTGATGGTGTGTCGTAGTTTGGGAGATATGGCGGTGCTGGCTCAGTGGAAAATGTGCAGGGCAGGGGTTCTTGGGGGCCCCTGAGTGGATGCCCTCGCCAGTGACTGGGGTCCAGGAGGAGCTGTTGGGCTGTATGGCGTAGCTGGAGCAGGAAGTGTTTTCGGAGTTTGGTGTCAGGTCATTGAAGTTGTCGTAGAGTGCCTTGATTTTAAGATGGAAGTAGGATTCGCGCTTGTTGCAGAGGTCCTGGGAAGGGGTGATGTCCATGGTTTTGCTAGGGAACTTGGTGAGTTCCTGGATGACGCTGAAGAGTTGCTTGGAGTTGTCGCTGTTTGGTAAGGATCTTGTTTTCGATGAAGGTCCTTTTGGTGGATATGATGAGTTGGTGGTATTCTGTCATGGCATTTTCGTAGGTGGTTCGATCTTCTGTGGGTCATTTGGTACCTTACATTAGATCCTGCTTTGATGTTGGCAGATGCGAATCTGGATCTTTTGTGTTGTTTGCCCGATGTAAATTAACTTGCAGGGACACATAATGGCATAAATACCATTTGAGGTGTTACAGATGGAGAATTGTTCCAGAGTGACTTTGATGTCACCGAAAACAAATTATTTGCTTCCAATAGTAAATTGACATGCCACGCAATTACCACATTAGAATGCTCAACAATTGGAGGTAGACCCCAGAGGTCATGCAGTGTCTGTGTTGGTCTTTTTGGCGAGAGGCTTGCTCTAACTAGGTGATCTTTAATGCTCCTATTTTTTCGGAAAGCAAAGAGAGGGTGTTCAAGGTTGAAGCCTCAAGCCTTTAGTATGGGCCAATGTTTCAAGATGCATTATTTCACTTGTTTAGATATGGTTGAGAAGGTTGTCACACATAGTCATCTGTTAGTAGTATCCTATTTTGCTCTCAGTGTGGGTGGAGTATCGTGTGGGCAGTACCAAGCTTTCTTGACTGGTTTCCAGACCAATTTCCACAGTTATCCTCTAGTCAGTAGTTATTCAGATAATGTGTTTGCTTCACGAAAGTATTCCTCTTTAGCTGAACAGTTCCTCCTGATGCGGAGAAAATGTGACAATGGTAATGAGTCCCTCAAGGCACGGAGGTGATGGCTGGAATAGGACAATCGAGTACTTCTCTCTGTGGGTTTCTGATAGAGAGAGGTAAATAATGCGCCTTCAATATGTCTTATCACTAGATCTAGGAAGGCAATTTCAGACTTTCCATGTGTGTGAGTAAATCTTAAACCATTAGAATTTGTGTTGAGCCATTTAAGAAATTCTTGAAAGGTCTTTTCACATCTGGGCAAAATTATAAAAATATTGTATATATAGCGCTTTCATGTAGTAATTTTGTCTACGTACGGATTGGTGGTGGTCAATATATTGTTAATCTCCAGATTGTCCATGTATAGTATTGCAAAATTTAGAGCAAAAACAGTTCCCATTGATGTATCTTTCACTTGTTGGTAAAATTGGCCATCTAACAAAAAGAAATTGCAAGTTAGACACAAAGTAAGGAGTTGCAAAATGAATGGTGTGGGAACAGCATGGGGGTGTGTCCTGCAGTTGAGAATGCTTTCAATAAATGCCAGGCCTTCAATTTGGGGAATATTAGTATAGAGTGAATTCCACGTCCAAAGTTCCTAGAATGTCAGTGTTAGGATTAAAGGGTAGACGTTCAACGTGGTTGATCATATCTCTGATGTAGCAGAGTATCATCGGGACAAAGGGCCAGATGTACGAATCTAAATTGCTCCTTCGATCGATTCCTTTTGACTAGGTTTTGGCTGGATCTCTTTTATCTACTTATCGCCTATCCCAGGGGTACAACTAGAGGACAACCCCTTTCATCTTGAGGCTGCGATGGTTCCTCTCCACAAGACATGGCCCATTTTACAATGTTCTGCCCAATTTACGACACACAGAGGAAATCTTTTTTAATCCCTATCTTGAAACAGGCCAATTTAAGACAAGTTCTGGGCGCTTTTTTTAATTCTTCAGATGTTGACGGGTAATACCGCCTTTTATGTGTTACGTTTTTTAAAATCTGCAATTAGGCTTAGTGCAAGTTGTGATTACCTCACTGATTCACCTACAAGAGCTTTTATGTGTTCTTTTTAGCAGGTGTGCTATTATGTCCTAGGTACTCTGGATATTAGTCGCAATACATAGACAAATAATCAACTGTTAAGCTCTTATACCAGGTTTTTGTACGTATTGTTTTATAAAAATTCTTATTTTGTATTTTAAACATTGTGCTTTTATGGTTTTATCTACATGAATCCGAATAAAGATATTTTGACTGATTGATTTGACATCTGGAAGAGTCCAGGGTGGTGTACTTTGTGCAGTTCACACAAAGGTTTCCCCCCTACAATGCCCTTGCAAACCTCAAACTTTGCCTAAAATGTTGCATTTTCCTCACATTTGTCTGAGAGAAAGTTCCAGAATCTATAAGGATCCAGAAATGTCCTACCACCCAGCTTTTTCCCAATTTTCCCGATAAAAATGGTATCTCACTTGGGTGGGTGGATGTAGCACCAGTGACAGAAAAAGGCCCAAAACCAATGTGGAGAAATCAACATTTCCTATAATAAAATAATATGGTAGCTGAAGTATCTGGGCATGATTTCAGAGAGAACCCAGAGAAACCTACAAAACCCAGACATTTATGAATACTAGACTGCTGGGGGAATCCAGGGAGGTGTGCTTTGCATGGATCCCATGAAGTTTTCTTATTCACAATACCCATCAAACATCAAACTTTGCCTAAAATTGTGCATTTTCTATGCATTTTTGTAGCGTATATTTTTCTGGATCCGCAAGGATCCCCAAGTTTCTTCTACCCAGTGGTTCCCCACTTGTTGTGATAAAAGAATGATCCCACTTGTGTGGCTGGGCCTTGTGCCCACAACTGGAACAGATCAAACCAGGGTCAATGGGAGTGCTCCCGCGTTGCTCACATCAGATGGATTTCATGCCACTAGTGTCAGGACGTGATGGGCACACTCTTAACACATGGGAGGTGGTGCAATGGACATGTCCAGCACATCCATAGCACCTAAGAGGCTAAGAATAGAAATACTAATTCTTCTAGTCTAAAATACTCCAGTGGAAAATACTCTTATGAAAGAAATTGTACTTCGACCACATTTCAGTGGATTATATTTAACCACTAATAAATCAAGGTTTAAAGTATATCAACTCTGTGCATAGTGGTGCACATTATGTTTTTAGATTTGTCTCAATATTTAGTGAAGATGCGCATAGTAATTGTTTGATATGCTCAGATGTATATTTTTCGCTTTCTCATTTGGCTTTTAACTACTTTTGAAATAGAGCATAATAAAGTAACTCAATATGTTGCCAGTTAAGGACTGTCATAAGTAAAGGGTGGTTGGAGGAGAAGATTACATTGTGAGGGGGAGGTGGAAAATTGGCAAGATGTTTCAGAACATAGAAAAGGGAACTGGAGAAAACATAGAAAAATAGATTCTTCTCCAAGAGTTAAAAAAAATAATTCTCCTCACGTAGCCATTGAATCCCATATATGGAGATGGAAATACGCCATCCCTCTTCTCTGGTCTCAAGCATTCCTTCAAAGACTGAGGATTTCTGTGCACCATAACAGAGTAACTCATGAATCAGATTCACACTTCATGTATCTTGTATTATGGGAACAAGGATATCCTTAAACAATAAGCATATACATTCTAGTCCACTAACTGCATATTGGGGTATTCATGGAAAACAGAGCCCAAGGCACTGAACATGAACACATTTGTCTGAGACACATAGAAAAACAAATACATATTTTTCCTATCCCTATATCACAAGAGGCAAATCAAGAAATGCATCTATGGAAGAAAAGATGCCATTGAAATTCCTTAACATATCATCCTACAATTAAAAAAAAAGGGGCATATTACCAAGCAATATCGATAATTATCGCTATTGCTTGGTTAGAGCCAAAAATTTACCGCTGAGCTGCGGCGATTTTTATATCGCAAATAAACCTTGGTATTACCAAGGTTTATCGCAAATGCGATGAAAATCAGCCGCAATGCATAAATATCGCTGAAAAGGCAGCGATATTCATGTATTACCGAGCTAATGCTCTTAGCCATGTTATCCACCTCCCATTGGATAACATGGCTAAGAACTGCTCAGGGCAGGTGTTAGCTTTTGGAGATTTTCGCGCTTAGCGCGAATATCTCCATAAGTTGGTAATAGGAGATAGCGATGTTAGCCACTGTTTCCAGTCGCTAACATCTTGGCACGCCCACTTTGCATTTCATTAGTGATAAATATCACTGACATGCAAAGTGGGGCCCAAGATGGTCGCTATCTCCTACTAGCTGTCGCTAACTGGTGTTAGCGACAGCTATGTAATAGGGAGATAATTTTATCTCCGCTTTCTTGGCTTTTAAAGCCAAAAAAGCGTAGATAAACCCCCTTGATAATATGCCCCAAATATCTTTTAAAAAGGAGAATATTAAAGTGTAATATATATTTCTGCAGCTCAGAGCATGGCGATCAGATTGATAAATTTAAAGTTTAGTTTACTGTTCTGCAACAAATAATCTCAAGAGAGAAGGAAATGATTTGAGAATTTACTAAAGAGAATGTGTATGACATTTCTTGGAACACGCAGGCAATTAAACATTTTGGATTGATATGGGGGTCCCATTACGAATGAGGCTTAAAGTTGTCCACATGTCAAAGGATAAACCTCAATGTTAACACAATGAGATCAGTGGAAAAAGATATCTAGAGAGAGAGTACCCCACTATCACCAGGGAACAGGGTACAGTGACAACCGGTCGAAGAAAGATCCCTGGGTATACACTATCGTATGGACTTGCTATACTTCCATACCCTATCTGTCTAGGCATTCATACACTCTTACTCCCGCAAGGACAAACAAGTCAATCACAGTGATGGTGAAAGGTTAATTTCCACACTAAAATTGAACGTTCACAGTCTCTTTAATAAAAAACATAAAGAAAGATCTACACAAAATGACGAATTAAAATTTCAAAGAACAATCAGGGAACATATACAATAAAAAACAGATATTCATAACAGTTCATTACATACATTAGGCAAGCACGATTTCATTAGTTAAATTAATACATAAAAAAGAAAAAACATTAAAAGCAAATATGGCAGACAGATATACTATTAAATCACAAAAGAACCCCCTACACAACGTGGCCTTTAAATTCCCTCGCCACTCTAGCTTCTAGATCCAATGGTCCTTTGTTAATATACAAGTGGTGCAGTCACTAGTACCATTAATATATGCATATTTATTGCTCCCTAGACCCTACTTGGATTCTACACAATAAAGGAATGCGTCTTTCCTTTTTTGTGATTTAATAGTATATCTGTCTGCCATATTTGCTTTTAATGTTTTTTCTTTTTATATACCCAGTATGTATACCCAGGGATCTTTCTCTGACCGGTTATCAGTGGAAAAAGAACATATGGTAAATATAATTAAATGGATTAACAATGCATAAACTATACAGGTGCAAGTGAGTTATAATACCTCATTTGAAGTTTATACTGTGTGCTATCTACATTTCCTTCATTCGCCAATTACACTATTGGACTAATTCACAAAGGCATTCTTGGGTAAATGTGGCAGATCTCCTGAAACATGACTTCACTCACTCTCAAATACAATTCAGAAAAGGTTGGGATTTTCACTTAAGCTGTTCCTATCTCTTATGTGTAGGGTTCTCTGCCGAGAGTACATCTAACTGTTCATGTCCATCTACATTTTTGGATTAACAATGGGAGTAGCAAAAGAGAGTGGCTGGAAAATAGGGAATATTTACTGTAAAATAAAAGGAGGAATTGGAAAATTAAAAGGGACACAAGGATAGACAAGCAAATACACAAACATACCTACAAATAGTAATAAGTCAGTTGCAGTACATCAATGTCTAGTTCATTAGTTCAACAAGCCCAAACAGGATTTTTGCTACAAAACTTGGAGTAAGCCACCCAAAGAAATGGCAACTGACTAGTACTGCCTAGGAATCATATAGAAATCTATGAAGTTGAGGAATAAAAGGGCCAGCACAAAGCACAACACCTATGTAAAAATGCAAATTATGAAAATAAAAATGGTTACATACTTTTAGACATAGCATAGAGTGGAAGTCATTTTAAAAATGATGTTTGTTAAGTAATGTCAAACATTAGTGAGCTATATCCATTTACACTAGTTTTGCATCTATCTTCCCCAGACTAGAATATTTTGAATGTAAGTGGCATGCCTTGCCGCATAAGTATTTCTTATTCTCTAATGTAAGAAATGTGAGGACCTAGGAATTCTTGTGCACTCTCCAGCACTTTTAGGGGCTGAGTGGTATTGACATTATTGGTAACTTCATTAAGCTAATTAAAATTACCAGCCCCTGAAAGGGCAGTAAAGCAAGTTCCCCAGTATGGAAGCACCTGTATGATTCCTGTTTCCTGGAGTGCCAGAAGTACCCCTCAGGCAGCTCACAACACAGGCTTCCCTGCTGGGAAGATGTTTCAAGAGCCCAGTTCGGGGTCCAACAAAGTATTTTTCTTAATGCAATGATCACTAAGGTTTTTACATTGACCCCGTACACCCACCCCAACATTGCTCCTAAAAGCAACTGTTTAGGTCTTGGAGCATCTATGTTTTTTCTATCAATTGAACAACCCTAATCCTACCCCACTGGCAGACAAAATGATGGATTTTATGTCTTTTGAAAATTTACCTAGGAATTTTACCAATCCCTATTTGCATGCAATCATATAAATCAAATGTTACAAATGTAAAACTAAAATAGCGTAACGTAAATAAAGAATGTTAAGTTGATGTGTAAAGTAGTCAAATAACTGTAAACATTGCAAACACTAATATAAATCAGAATTTAAATACTTAAACATGAAATACGTGCTGAGAATGTGTGAAAATTGGTAATGGATTTTACACTAAATGACTATGTCCAGATGTAATATGAATCTACACAAACCCAGAGATACACAATATATTGCATGTCACAAACACACCCATTGTTTGGGGTGTATGTATGTGCTCAGCACTAGTAATGACTGTCAGGGGAGTATTTCTTTCCTAAAATAATCTCCAGATTACTGAATTGCATTGTTCATCACTCTTAGTCATACTCATCTGTGCACAAAAAAAACCTTTCAGGTGAATACCTAGTGAACTCAAGAAGAAAATACGAAACTGAAAGCCAGCACGCCCAACTGGGCTCTCTGAGTGGCTTACATTCCCAAAATTCGCTCTAACATAACAAATCAAAAATCGAAGGCCAGACAAGTCAAGGGAGGGGGGCTGGTCATATTGTCTGTAATGAGTAGGAGTAAGAGTAATTAAGATTAACAGTCAGTAATCAGAACAATCCCAATACGTACTTAACACTCAGTGACAAAAAACATCTAAAGTCATAAATACAACTAACAGTGGCTTTACAGTAGAAAAAGAGTACTTCTCCATAGACCCAAGGACATTATCCATAGGTCCTTGGGAGAGGTCATCACCAACAGGGCAAGACACAGAGTGCCAAGAGGGCCCATGGAGTGGCTCAAGAAAACATTCCCAGATTAAACCAAGAGCAACTGCCCAAAAGCAGTCAGATAGAATAGGAAACTGTCAAGAAGAACCCCAAAAGTTATAATTCAATTAGAAAAGCCGAGCAATAGGGATACGGTCTCATGAAACAGGGACAGTAACTGACTTTGAGCACTAATATCATTTGAAAAACCATGATGGCAAGGATAGTTTATTTTTAACTTTGTTAAAAATACCAATTTATAATAATTGTATTTAATATAGCTATATATTTTTTATTTGATAATGTGTTATTAGTTTTTGTGTGTGAGTTGGTATTATTTTGTTATTATTTTATTATAAATGTTTTCTAATTATGCTTTAGTGGATTTTTGGTGATATTTTTAAGGAATCATTTTTTTTAAATTGGAGATTTGTTGGGATTGTAGGTGTACACTGTAGGAAGTTTTTATGTATATATATGTTGCAAAATTGTATACATTGTACATTTATACAAATATAATTGGTAAATGAGATTATTAATGATAGAAATTATTTAATCATTTTTAATATGTAACCTTTGGTGTATTTTAAGTATATCTTTATACAAATATCATTATTATTATTAGTATTACTACTACTACTTCTACCATAATTAGTAGTAATAATAATAATAATAATAATAATAATAATAATAATAATAATAATACTAATATCAATAATATTAATAACAATAATGATAATATTATGATTGTTGTTATTATTATTATTATTAATATTCTTTTCCAATTTTGCAGGTTGTTGAGCTTGTAGGAGAGTATGATGGGAAGTGTTTTAAATATTCACATATAGGGGGCGATTACGATGTTGTCTCTTTTCCAGACCACCGTGCACGATGCAAGGGAGCTGTCTGAATCGGTTCCAAACAAGATCAGGCAGTTTGAGTCATTCTGAGCCAAAACGTACAGCCCAATGAAGATGATTTTAAACAAGCGAGTATGATGAACGATTTGGATAGCTGTTCCGAATCGGTTTGGCTTGAACATAGTGGCTGTGTGAATGGGACTTTGGGGGCCTGTAGTGGGTCCCCTGTCACCGCTAGGGCTCAGGATGGGGCCCATGGGGGTACCTAAGGGACCCCCCTTCCCACCCATGCGCAGTGTGCCAGGCACCATAGAGTGCCTGCCACAGGGTGCAAGGTTTTCCCCAGCCACCACTTTTTTCAATGGGAGCCTGTGTTCTTGTCCGTAACAAAAGCTCCCATTGAAGTCAATATAAGTCCAACTGAACCGATTCCGTAAGCATTCGGACACATAGTAATCGGTCTGTAGGACTCCCCGAATACGAATTATCTGGAAAGCATTCCTTACCCGATTCGGTGGGAATGCTTTCCTGAAAACATCATAATCTGGCCCATACTTGTAGGATTTTGAATTAATCATATTTTTTTAATTTGATAAAATATTTAATAAGTATGTAAATGTATACATCTTTTGAATGCTTTATTAAAATGTAGTTTTTTTGAAAAAAGTTAAATATATATTTTTTATAACATTACATTTGTGTGTTCAATTATTTTGTGTTTGTATTTATTTTGTTTGATCTTTTTTAACAATCATTGTTATTTTAATTGCTTTGGGTGGTATGGTGGGTGTAAAGTTTTTAAAAATCTATGTTTGTTAATTATTACTATTATATATTAATAATCACTTGGCAACAGCGTACACATATTTTAGGTTACATATTTTCTTATATATATATATATATATATATATATATATATATATATATATATATTGGAATTTATACATACATTTTTAAAAAAGTAGTTAATTTAAATGATATGCTTATTTGAGTTTATTTTAGAGCTATCTATGTTTATGTATTTTTAAAGTACCTTTTAACATTTATATTATTATTATTATTAGGCTATGACTTGAAATATTAATTTGTATTTGTATCATTCATTAAATATCTATTTAAAAGTATATAAGGATTCAATATTTGTTTAGGAGTAAAACAATTTATATATCTGTTGCAGATGTATTGATTTTGTTTTACTCTTTGTAATGTTTCTATTATTTCTGATAGCGAATAGTGAGTTTTTGAAGTATTAAACTTTTTCTGATGTTGCAAAAACGATCCCACTAAAGTCCAACAATTTCTCTACTTTTATTTCGGTTGGAGTGGAAATATAAAATTGCACTCCTCCGAAGGCCAACACTTTCCCTACTATTGCACGTTCCGGAGTGGGGATAGTAAATGTCGTCCCACTAAAGTCCAATACTTTCCTGTTGCTTAGCTTACAGAGTGAACAGTAAATTGCTTCTCTCCAAGAGCAACACTGTGCCTTCTGTTGATTTGTTTAGAAAGGGAACAGTAAATCAAACTCATCCAAAGTCCATCATTCTTCTTACTGGTGCTTAGTTTGAAGTCAGAATTGAAAATTAACTTTTCAAATGTCCAACTCTTTTCCAACAGTACTTTCAATTGGAGAGGGAACAGTAAATATGATCCACCACAAAGACCTACACTGTTCCTACTGTTGCTTAGTTTGCAGTGGGAATAGTAATCTGGTTCATCCAAAGTGTACCACTCCCCAACTGTTCTGTAGGTTGGAGTGGCAATAAAAACAATCTGAACCTTTCAAAGTGCAACAATTTCCCAAATGTTGCTTGGATTGGAGTGTGAATAGTTAATTCACCCCTCAAAGGTCCAGCATTTTTATCACTGTTTGATTTATGTTTACCAACAGTTGCTTAGGCTGAAGTTTATATAGTACATTTGACTCCTGTAAAGTGCAACACTTTCTATACTGTCGTTTTGTTTGTGGACCGAATAGTAAATGTTATTTCTCTTATGTCCAAAACTTTCTCTAAAGTTGTTTGGGGAGCAGTTGGAGTAGTACATTTTATTTTTTGATTGATATGTTTTTTGTGATTTCTTTTAATATGTTGTTTGAATGGAGTTATAATGGTACAATTGCTTTATTTGTGATGGTTTTATATTTATTAAATTGGAGTTACAATTGTAAATATTTCTCTTCTTGTCTTGTATGTATGTATCTGTTTTTATTGTTGTTTTGTAGGATTGTATTTTGAATATTTCTATTTTCATTTGAATTTTGTAATTTACTTTATATTTATTTTAGCATTTGTTGGTTATATTTTTGTGATTTAATTTTAAAGTAAATGTAGATCTCTATTTTGTATGTTATTTATATTTTTGTATTATCATTGGAACAACATTACATTTATCAATGTGTTTTATATCGAATGTGAGAAATGGCCACTACAACGGGGCCGTTTCCACGCATAACTTAACCACGCATGCATTACAATGCATGCGTGGTTACAACGAGTAGCCTTTACCACGCACACCTTTACTATGAAATACATATTAAAGGCATGTGTGTTAAAGGCTAAAAATAATAAAAGGGGGCTTGGGTGGGTTTCCCCCCCAAAAAAAGCGTTAAAAAAACAGGGGACTTGGGGGGGATCCCCCCCAATAAAAAACGTACCTGTTAAAGTTTCTATGTGGAGAGAATCGGGAGGCAGTCAGCGTCGTTAGAGGGAATGGAAAGACACTTCCGTTTCCTCTTAACGACGTGCAACGTCAACACGGAAGAACTTTGAGAAGAGACGACGTGCAGAAGTAAGGGCAATATTAGATTTAAGAAAAAAAAAAACGGGTCCTATTTAAGGGTTAAGGGCAGGGGAGGGGTATTTGTAACAAGGGTTTAGGGGTGTGGGAATACCCTTTACCAAGAGTATGCCCTTACCATGCATGAATTAACAATGAAAAACGTTGTAAAAGTATGCGTGGTAAAGGAATATTCGTGGTAAAGGTTATGCGTGGGAAAGGCATTCCGTTGTAACGCGTGCATGGAAAAGGCATGCGTTACAACGGAATGCGTTGTAACATCATACAACCATTGAATGTTGATATGGGGTTCATAATATAACTATTAATAATGTAATATTTAATGATTTAATGTCATTGTAGAATTTGTAAATATTATTTTAATGTGTTTGTAGGTTTTCTGCTTATAAAGAACTGTGACTTTTATTAATACAATTATTTAATTATGTATTTGATATAATATATTTAATCGTATGCATATTGCATATTCTTGTTAGTACATTTATATTTTTGGTTTACATTTATTTTAAAGTTCACTGTTAAATATTTATTATATTTTTTTAGTTGTTAAATGTATTCTTACATCTTCAAAATTATACGTATATTTTCAAATATGTTCTAACTTTTTTCATGTTACTATAGTGGCAAATTACATGAATATATGTACTACGCTCTGTAATGTTGCTATTTTGTCCACTATACTTTTACAGTCAACATTTTTGTACTTTAAATAGAAAGTATGAAAAAGTCAATATTTTTGTCCTTGATATTCTAGCGCTGATAATTTTGACATCAACGTTATGAAATAGAAGAAACTGGCCCAGGCAATTGGATCCAAACTTTAGAACAAGAATTGAATCATTGCAAAAGAAGGCTGAACACAGGATAAAAGTGAATAATTTCACCACAAAAGGGCCTCAAAAATCTCAAAGGAGAGAAAGGAAAGATACAGGAATGGCATAGTTTGAGCCCTGCATAGAACCAGCAACATAAGACAAAAAGCAGGCAGCATTTGTTGATAGAAATTACCACGTTGTATTCTGGACAGAGTACCCAATATTAAAAGTATTGGAGGGACTCCCTGAAGCCAGTTTTAAATCAACATTTCTGCACTTGTTTTCACTTGGGATGCCTACATGATTTGCCAATTTTGTGTTGTATTGTCTTCCCCCTCCCTAATGCTCCACCTCCAGCGTTGGTCTGCGTGGAGGTGTGTTAGCTGCCCTATGATGAAGCATTACACAGATCTCTGTTTGTGAGGGCATTTTTAACACCCTTGTTTGATTCCCCCAGCTGTTTAACCTTTAGCATTATATATGCACACAGTCCCTCTTCTATGTAGTGGTTTCATAAAAATTACTCTGACCAGGAATCACCAAGAGAAGCCAATTATATCGATGCTCAAAACAGCTAGACAAGGAAACCAGACTCCCAATGCTGACACAAAGCTAAGGTAGTCGGATACAGGAATAGATTCCAATCCAAATTGAACTCATGCAGAGATGGTTAATAAATCATCATTTACCCCAACAGTGAAGGCTGTCAAGAAGAAGAAAAAGTTATACCAAAGGGCTTAGAAGTCTCCCATACACAGGCCAACCTGGTATCAGACCTTCTCAAGAAGAATTCCCCAGAGCAGTGCCATCAGCTTAGCCCAAAACAAGGCAATATGAGAAAGACCACACATTTTCCCGGCAATACCAAAATAAGAACCTGATTCGAAATGAGATCATGAAAGAAACTCTGTTGATAAGGCAATCCAAGTCATCACGAGGAAAAAAGCCATAATATAAAGTCATTGGCAACTTAAAGTGAAACATAAATAAAAAAGTAGGTATAGAATGCTTTCTTCGAGGTCTGAAGCACCCAACTGCAACCAACCCACCCCCACCATGGCACAAACACATCATACGGAACATAACTGCTTAATAACTAGGCCAGGGACGTAGCTATAAGCGAGGAAGCACAAGAATGTTCATTCTCTCCGAAAAATAATACAGGTTGTCTCCTCTTTTCCAATAATACCATTCAGTGGCGTAGCAACGGTGCAATGGGTCCTGATGCAAGCCAGGAAAACGGACCTCCGTGTCCACTGCACGGAAAGTAAATATAACCATAATTGGGGTTTAGATGGTCATTGCACTGATGTCACTTCACCTGCTGCACGAATTCCTTCTAACAAGATACTATCCACCTGCAACTGTGCGATTTTCAACAAGTAAAATAGCCTTCACACACTTCTGAATGAGATTTAAACTCGTGACCCAGCAATGAAAGTACCATACAGCACGAAAAATCAAAGAGCCAAAAAAGCAAGAAAGCCTCTCACAACTAGTATTTCTTGGTGTTCAGCTATTTCTGGATTGAAAAGCAGTGGCGGCCAGCACAGATCAGAGGTAGGAGGAGGGGGCAGGGCGAGGGGGGGTATGTGGGGAAAGAAGGCAGCAACAAATGAAATAAACAAAACATACCTTATCGCCGCTCCCTCCCCGTGTCTCTCCTGCGTAGTCCTTACCAGCTGACCTGAACAACAGGAAGGACACCCAGGCTCCCAACCAGCCAATCACAACATGGCCTTAACAGCATTGTGATTGATCTGAGTGCCATGTTTCGGTGATAAGACGCTGAAAGGGATCTTGGGTATTTTCTCCATGCAGGCTTTAATGCAGCCTGCATGGAGAACATGCAAAGTACTCAAGACTGTTTTGGGCGGCCCGAGAGAGTCGGCCAAGCAGTCATTGCATATTTAGGAGGGGTTACCGCTCCTTCCATTCCCCCACCCCCTCACTCAAAGCTGCAGAAGTAGGAGAAAATAAAATGAAAATATTGCGAGGTATTATCATTTTATTTTCTCTTTATTTCCCTTCTAATAAGCAGTGGGGCGACACTCCTCTGTCTTAGCGAAGGAGCCACCAATGTTGTTGAAAAGAAAACAGCGGACAGACGAGAACTGTTAAATCCACAGATCTGGCAATTCATATCTTTCCACTGCAATAACGACATAGGAGCTGAAATGAAAGACTGCGCGCTCACCTACCATAACCCAACTCAGAACCTGTGTGAATAGTTTTCTATTGGCTTCACTAAGATATAATGGGGATCCTGTAAAAGCTACTGGAAGCAACCCCCCATTAATGCCATGCTCCCACAGCTTACATGAGAGAACGCAGCATCAGCTCTTCCTTCACAACAGCCCACAATGACTATTACTCCCACGAGGGAGAGCACACTCAGGTAAGTCAACCAATGCCCTGACAGCAGTGATTCAGTCATACACAGGCCCGGCCCGTGGAGGGTGTTTCGGTGGGGCGGAGAGGCGGGGCGGGGGAGGGGCAGGGTGGGGGGTGCTAAAAACCGGAGTATGGATAATTGAGGGTAAGTAAACAATTTAATTAATAAAACAAATTTCGTAGCGCGCCCTGCATCGCAAAAAGTGATGCAGGGTGCACTACAAAATTCGTTTTATTTACCGCCCAGCCTCTCCGCCCCACCGAAACACCCTCCACGGGCTGGGCCTGGTCATACATATACTCGCGACCCCTTGAGCCCAACATAGAGGGACCTGGAAGACCACAGAACTGGAGGCCTAAGCCCAGAAGGGGCCCTTTTGCATACATGCCAAACCCTTTGCACCTTCAAGACAAAAAACACACTGTAAGAATGTTAGGACTGTTAGGCTTTAATGGCACCTAGCTGGTGAACGAGCCTGTTATTTTCAGCATTTCTTCAGGAGTTCCAGTCTCAAATTGGGATTCACCAAATAAGTAATGACAGGATAAGGGACAAACAGTTAAGGCCTGTTTCCCAATTACTTTGAATCTCTATTTCGACTTTGCACGAGGTCTCCGCTAATTTCTATGTAGCATTACATTTAGGGCCAGATGTATCAAAGGGTTTTGCCCATTCTGTGTCTATGGGGAAATGTGTTGATACATATGGCCCTTAGTATATTTACACCTAAAACATGTAGAAAAGCTAATAGTAGTACATTTACGGTTGTAATTTGAGTTGTATGCACCCCCTGATTATTATCGATCGGTGTGTGCAGTTTCATGAACCAGTCATATACAGTCAGATGTGAAATGACATTGCTGTCTTGCTTTCATAAAGTAAAATGAAAGCAGTTTCTCAAAATGCAAACTGTTTGAGGAAGGCCCAAGCATGACTTTTACATATTCGCACATAACTTGTACACAGTATGCTAATTTCCGTTAGAATGAACTTTCCCAGCTTTTTATGCAGGTGCAGCAAGTCACTGACCTCTAAATGTCAAGAAACTGGCCTCTAAAAGTCTGGAAACTGGCCTCTAAAAGTCTGGAAACCATTCTTTGAAAAAACAACTGTTGGAATGCAGAAAGGACACTAAAGGCCTGGCACTGAAAGGACACTAAAGGCCTGGCACTGATAATTGAGCGGGTTTTATCTACTTTAGACATTAGCATCTGAAGCAGGATGAAATCAACAAATGAGTGGCCTTCTATTTTAGACATTTACATTTGAAGCAGGATAAGAACAAAAACAGGCAGCAATGTACAGATCCACTACAATTTCAGTAAATGAAAGAAATAAATGTTCAGTACCTGCACAACCAATAGGTTAGTAGTAAATTGCACAGGATCATAAGGATGGCTACCTGCTGCCATGTAAAATTGTCTCCCTAGAAGGATGAGGTGATCCAATAAAAAATGTGGATGAATTGCAAAACTTTGAAAAGGAACCCCATGGGTAGCACGAGCAATAAAGGTATAATGCTTAGCATTTTATGATGGAGGGGGAAGGTAACCGGGGACCTGTGGCCTTTAAGCTTGGCCCAGGGAGACAGAGATGTCCTCTTCAACTAGTTCCTTGTACTGAATAAGCATAGTATTCCAGGCAGCGGCTATAGGGCGATGGCGTATACGACGAGCCTCCTCTCAATACAGTGCAGAGCTTACTGCCTCTCCCCATATAGGTAGTGCCTTGCGCCATTGCGAGAGAGCTCGGGGTGTTGGTCTCTCCAGTGCATGGTTTGTAAATGCTTCGTAGGAACTGTACAAATCTTAAAGATTTTGACATACAAGCGTTAGAGATGAGGAAGAAATTCATTGAAAGAGGATATCCGCACAGATTAGTGAGGAGTTCCTATAAGCGAGCAAGATTTTATGACCGGGACGCCCTACTGAAACCTAATGAAGTGAAAAGTAATGACCAACTTGTTTGTGTCATTAAACATTCCACTTTAAATGACCGTGTCAAGCAGATCATTAATAGCAACTGGCACATTTTAAATTGCAATCCGACATAGAAGAATACCCTGCCTAAACCACTCTTTGCGCATAAAAGAAATAAAAATATAAAAGACTTGGTTGTCCATTCGAGATTTGACAACAAAAGTAGCCTCTCTCAACGTTCATTACTGAATAACTTACCGGTACGTGGGACAGTGCCTTGTTCCTCCTGTAAATCATGTACCAATATCTTGAGAGGAGAAAACTATACGCACAATGGCTTCTCTACAAAAGCATGCGATATCTGGAATTGCAAGACCACAAACATTGTATATTTCATCATATGTCCCTGTGGTTTAGGCTACGTCGGCGAGACTTCTAGATCTATTCAGACTCGTCTCACAGAGCATAGATCTGCCATTAAAACTGAAAAGATTTTGGCTCCCTTGGTAAAATATTTCCTTGAAAAAAAGCATAAACCCGATGAATTCCAATGGCGCATCCTCGAGAAAATAAGAGTACCAGACAGCAAAGGAGGATGTGCTATTTGAAAAAAACGAGAAGTTTATTGGATTTTTGTTTTTAATACTTTTTCTAAGGGATTAAATTCAGAAATCCCTTGGGAAAATGCCATATTTTAAGCATTTTCTATATTCTGCAGCCCTTGTGATTTCATTATATTTAATGATTAATAATTCTGAACTATAAAAAGATTGCCCCTACTTTAATTATAAAAAGTGCATTTTCACTATTTAAATCTAATTTCTTAGTCTCAGTTTTGGCCTCGATAGCCATGATATTTTTCATTTAGTGACGTATACGATACATCACCCATTTTAATATGTTTCCTATTGTTGTTTATGTTTGATTTTATATCTTACCAGCTCTCAAATAATTTTTTATCGGCCTTGTTAATAATTAATTTTGCAAATATCCAGCAACCTTGAATGTTGCTTCACCTTTATTGAATCTGGTTCCATAATATTGTATTGATGCGGTACCTTTAATTAATCTTGTGTCACGAGACACGTGACCCTTGACTGGAAACTACTTCAATTGCTGTCAGGTACGTCCGCATTGCTATCATTCCAACGGACGTCAGACGCCGAAAGCCATCTTTTATCGTGTCGAATCTTTACTGCGGTAAGTGTACATGGAGACTCTGCAAGTAACCGCATCCCTTGATGTCTATCCCTGTGTGTTATATTGATTTTTAAACACACTTTTGACAAACTGTGTCGCGGTTTGTTTAATTTACTTTTGCAGATCCAAGTTATCCTTCTCGGTGTCCGCAAAGCCTATACCCGACAGGAAGTCTTGCCGCCTGCATTTGAATATACGCGGCTAGAAGTACCCTCGCCTGCATCGTATTGGTCGACCCTATTTTTCGAGACAGCAATGGGAGTTTTGTTTGTTCCAAAATCATCGGTGAGTTGATTAATAGCATATTAGGCTTTACTTTCAAAACTTTCCGTTTAAAAATAATGACTCAAACCATGCTTTTCATTACGTGTAGGGAGAAGTGCAAAGTTTCCCCGGCATCTCCCACTTTTGGTACCATTTTCCCCGACTTGGGCTACTTCACCATAATTATTAACAACTGTCCCTCGATTATAAACAACATAAGTGCCTTATGAAGGTGAGGTATTAGGACATAATCTTTATAATTATTTTGAATTTCGCCACCTCCCCTCTTGCATTTCATTAATATGAGTTGTTTTTTCAAATTCATTAGGTGACTCCGTTCCTGAAACTAAAAGGATAGTTTTTACCGTTCTGAAAACCTTACTACACAATATAGAGGTTCTTTTAAATATTCAGTAAGAGACAGGTGTACGTCTACACTTTTTTACGTAAGTCAGTCCATATTAACAATGCTATATGTATAGTTCATGAAATCTATTATCAGTGACTTGCATGTTTTTGAATTCCCTTATATACGCTTTCTCATGCATTATTTCCCCTATACATAGACCTAATGAACTGTCATCTTTAGGAAAGTCAGTCCATATTAACAATGCTATATGTATAGTTCATGAAATCTATTATCAGTGACTTGCATGTTTTTGAATTCCCTTATATACGCTTTCTCATGCATTATTTCCCCTATACATAGACCTAATGAACTGTCATCTTTAGGAATTTCATGCCTAATCGTCCTTGTTACCATCTGATAGACTATGATTTTTTACATGTTTTGTAACATATAAAGTTTTATGTTCATGAATGAAGCCTTGTTCATAAAATGTAATGAAATAATATTCATGAAAAATATATTCTGATCCCTTGTGTTGCTATGTGAAACAATTGTTGGAATTTTGCATGAAACTGAATCTCTATACATGTATTCACATGCATAGGTGTAATAACTTGCCACCTATAGGAACTTTATGTTACATTTATAACATTATATGACAAATTGTCCTGAGTGGTTATGCATTATAATATGATGCTTTTTGTTGTTATATCTGCCTTCTTAATATTTGTTTCTCTGATTCTAATTTTATTAATTGTCTTATTAGGGATTAATATCTTTTGTGGAGGACTTATTTACAATTGTAATTTTATTACATACAATATTTTTTTATTGAAAAAAATCTTCTTTTTTTGCTTTTGTTATATGTAACAGAATTTTGTGTGGCTCCTGAAGAAGGCGTTGCTGTACGCCGAAACGCGCGTCGAGAAACCTTCTCTTGCCACCCTCTTTATGTTTTTATTGATCATTGTTTTTTCTTTTTGTTCAACCTTAGTGCCAACATTTTTGTGTATTTTATATTGTGATGTATTTTATATTTGAATGTATAATTTGATGTTGTTTATTAAAAATTATATGAATTTAATAATTTTCGTATTGAATGTCCTCCACATACATTAGTTCCCTTGTTTTTATTCTAATTGCCTAGGAATTGTTACATATATATTATTTCCCTGTCCTAGGAATTTTTTATTTTTGTTCAGGGGGTCCTTCCTTTTTACATATATAGTAAATGCTTGGCCAGCAGGAGGGCAAGGTTGGTGAAGCACACCCGCAACCTGCATTTATTTTGTCTGTGGGAAATACCTAATGTGGTAGCTTCCCATAAATTTAACGTTGTCAGTTCTGTGAGAGTGGCTGATCAAGTATGTAATGCGCGCCAATAACGTGCTATGCTGGGGCAGGACAAAAGCATGTGGTGAAGGCCTGCAACCTGGGAGGGACATTTAGGACAAGTGAAGTTGACTGCAGGGAACATACGCTTAAGTCAGGAGAGTGTAAGATAGGCCCTGCAAAGGATCATATATTGGATGTTTTCAAAACAAGCATTCTTCAAAACAGTCTTAGGAGACTCCAGGGCTCTGGTGCTTTCAGTGTTGTAAAGAGGTCTTGAAAACTCCTACTCCCAGAGGTGAGGAAAGTGAACTAGATAGATGTCCATGTTTTCCCTCATAACTTTGTATTGCCATGTGATGAGATGTTGACCTATCCCAATGAGGTCTAGAGTATGTATCACCTCATGAGTAGGCAGTACTACATCTAGTGCTCACCATAATGATCAGAGTACCACCAGCAATTGGGCATATGTTGGTAACTGTCCTGGGAAATATTATGGTCCTGCTTAAATGTAAGGATCTTGGCATCCTGGAAAAGGTATTTCACCATTTCCAATGAGTGTGCATGCCATTCTTGCAACAGCTCATCCGTAAGCGGATCTAAGGGCCTCAGTAGACCCTGGAGGTGAAATATGGGGGAGTATGGGGTGATTTTACTCATGAGTTGGAAACCCCTAATTAGACATTTACAGGTGATCCTCCCTTGTAGGGAACAGGAGTGACGTAACATGATAGTGGTGGGGTGTAGGAGCTGTTGTATTATTCAGGAGGGGAGAGGACCGTCTTCTGTGCTTGTCTCATAAAGGTTTGTTCCTGCCAGCCATCGGAAAAATCCAATGGAGCTGTATCACTAGGTAGTACGTTTCAATGGATGGTGTCCCAAGCCCACCTTGATCCATTTGCCGCTGAATTTTTGAAGACCACACATCACACCTCGCCGTGCCCCAACAGATCCCCCAACAATTTATCCAAATTGTGGTAAAAGCTGCCTTTGGGAAACACCGGAACATTTACAAAATAATATAGGAGGCAGGGAAGGATGATCATTTTAGAAAGTGCTTTCTTGCCTGTGAGCGCAAGGGGGAGCCGTTGCAGAATCAGATTTGGGATCTAAGGGTATGTAGACATGTTTAACAAATTTGTTTGGGAGTAGTATAAACGAACCCCTAGATAACAGACCACATCTGTTCTCAGGCAAGTGGATTGTAACGCATTTGGATTACCTGAGGGGGGCATTGCTGCAAAATGGAAATGCTTATCATTTACCCGAGGTCACTCGGAGGCCAGGTATTTCTCACAAGTCCCAGAAAGTAATTGATATTAAGAACATGTCGGGTTTGTGTACAACAGCTTTGTATAGGTCAGAATGCGTTAGACCAAACATGCTGCACGTAGAACAAAGAGGTACTCCCAAGACAAAGAATCAAAGGCCTTCTCAATGTCCAAATTAGTCATGCTGCTTAAGGGTAACACAGCGAGGCTTGATGTATTTCATGGAAGAGTAGCCTAACATTATTAGACCTGTTGTGTCTTGGTACAAATCCATTTTGGTTGGGATGAATGAGTGCAGGAGGTACAACCAACTATCGATTCACTAGGATTTTGCTGAGTACTTTATAGTCATCCCACAATAGGGCCACTGGACAACAGGAGGAGAGGTGGGTGGACTCCTTTTCAGGCTTCATCGGGGACACTAGAAAAGATTCCTGAAGGGAGGCTGGGAGTATACCTGTTAGGGCTTTATTGTACACCTCGACTAAACATGGATCTAGGCTGACTGAGAAATGAATAAAGTATTCAGCTAGAAACCCATCTAACCCTGGGGTATTTTTATGAGCTAGGTCATTTATGGCTTTCTTTACCTCAGCCACAGTAATGAGTGCATCTACCTCTTCTCATAGCAAACATTAATGATCGGCAGGGGGAGGGGTGTTAGGAAACATCTTATTGTGCCAGGAGTTGAGGTGGGAGGTGCCTTTATTGCTCAGCATAGTATCAACGAAATGCTTGTAATGTAGCTGATTGGCATCTCAAAATCTGGCCAGTAGCTGGGGCAATTTCTGTGACTGAGGAAATATTTGTTTCCTGTTGGGCAAACCATGCCAGTATATGACCAGGTTTTACCCCACTGCCTGAATATGGGCTGTGTATTCTTTGAAATTATAACAGCAGAGGCTTTCCACTAAGGCAGCTTGTTATTTAGTGGTGTCAATCAGGGTGTGATGCATCGTGTCATCAAGAAGGGGGTGGATATCCAATGCAGACATTGCCCCACCCACATCTCAGCAAGCCCTGGTCAATTTCTTGCAAGCCCCAGCTATGTTGTGAATGCAGAAGTACCTAGTAACCACTTTAACCCCTTGCATGCTTGTGACCGCCGGAAGCCGTCATGTGGGGTGCGTGCAGAGGACGGCCCCTGGCCGTCCGAATCCCGCCCACTAATTAAAATGCCCACACAGCGTGAACATTTCCGCCGCATGCAAGAGGTTAAAGGAATCCTATTCGCAGAATGACTGGTGGCTGTGAAATGATTTTACTGAAAGCACTGGACTATGTGGGTTTAATGGGTATCGTAAAATACCGGGTCACCTAGTATATCTTTGGATAATCTCCAGACAGGAACTGGTGGGCGAGGAGTACCCCACTCAGTGTCCACTATAAGTGCAGCATGGTCTGATATCACATGGCCCAGGTAGTCTGAGTGGAGAATACATGAGAGTATATCCTGGCAACACATCAATCGGTCTAAGCGGACTTAAAGATTATGTTGGGTCAAATAATGTGAGAAAGGTTGTAGGTTTTGTTTAAGGGCTCTCCACGCATCAAGAAGAGGCCACTGTTGCCTGGAGTGTTGATGAGCTGGGGCATGATGAAGTGGGGGAAGGAAGGGTTAAGAGAAACCTCCAGTACATTGTTATAATCGCCACTTAGTATCCGTGGCATACCTGCCCATTGAGCTTGGACTATTGGTAGAATCATCCAGAATGTTATTAGCTCTGAATTTGGTGCATAGAAGCAAACTTAGAGGACTGCCTTGCCATCCAACTGGCCCCCCACAAAAACATTTTTGCTCTCTTATTAATGACTATTTTTTGGGTTTGAAAAGGTGTACCTGGGTGTATCCAGAGCAGTGTATACCAGGCGTATGTGGAATATGTTGCACCGTGAACCGTACCTCTCCATCGCCTACTCAGGCTCTGGGGTTCAATGCTATTGAGATGTGTTTCCTGTAGGAAACTAATGTGTGCCCATTGTCTTTCAATGTAAGTGTATATTGAGTAAAAGCAGTGTGCTGAATGTATCACCCGTACATTAACATGAGGAATTATATGTTGCATTTAGTGACCATAGGGAAATGTCAGATACGTTTAGAAATAAAGGATGCATAATGAACATTAGGCAAAACAGCACCATCCTACGCGTTTAATCACCATAATTAAAGTGAAGTCATTAAAGATACTAGCGAAAAGGGTGTACATCCATTTATTCATAAGGATGATTAATATATAAATGAAACAGCTTTGATTTGGTTGCCCCCCTGAATAACAATATGAGATCAGAAAGTTTTATTTACAGGTGAGTTTGAAATTATCATGACATGTAACATCCTTGATTTAAACACAATTATACATGCAAAAGTTAAAGGGATATTCATTTTCCAAACTTCTCAGGAAGAATCGATTTCGTAACATTAATTGTCTATTCCTTTTGCTTGTCATACAAATTAATTACTTGGGAAGGTTTGAGAGTTCAAGTGGGCAGCGTTATTTTCTAGATCTTGTTAATGGACCTTAAAAGAGAAAATATGTCTCAGTTAAGAAGTGATTCTGAAATTCAGTTTATGAATTGTAATTGGAGATATTCCTAAACCTGCATTCACATCTATTATTGACCTTAATCGGAGAAATAACTGAGGAACATAAATTCATTCATGCTGAAAGGTGTTGTTGTACTCTGCCCCTTAGCCGTTGAGTTTGTTAATGCATGACTTTCAAGGGTTTTCCCCACACACCCTGAATCTCACCCTTGGGTGTCCTGCGAGTAGAAGGCAGGAGCACATTTACCTTCTACTTTTGTGGTGAAGCCTTCTTGAGCACTCTTTTGTTCTCCATTTTTAGTTCAAATTGTACATGTTTTAGCCTGATTTAATTTTAGCAATGTTATTTTATTAGTTTAGACTTGCACATGTTCTTTTCTGAGAAAACGCTGAACATGTTTGTTTTCAGAAAGTCTTTTCTGCTACATTGTCTGTACTCTTCATTCAAGACTAAGAACAGCACAAGATATCCTAGTGTTTGCTTTGCCCATTCAAAACAAGCATTGGCATAGCCAATAAGTCTCGCTTTTGGGACCTTAAGTGTTTTCTTAGAAGTAATTTTGTTGCAGTGAGTGGAAAGGGAGGATAGCGAAAACACGCACGAGGTTTGCTGCAAAGTGCTGTTAGAATGTGGCACGTTTTGCAGTGAATTGTACACTTATTTTGGGTTTTTATTAAATACACGTCACTGTTCTGAGAACACGTTACTGGGGTAGTTTCGTAAGACCATGGCAGCCCTTCAGATGTAAAACGATCATGGACAGTAACTTCAACAAGTTATGAGTTGACAGCAATCTGCAGCATTTGTAACCCTGTGTTTCCTTACAATGCGTCTTTGGCGCCCTGAGCACCAGACACACGGGGCCTGTTGTGGGCTAATAATGCCACAGGATTAAGCCCATCTGTGCAACCTCAACGTCCACGGCAATACCGCATCATTATATGTTACGGGGCTGATCGAATCCACGAGAAATTCAGTTAGAAAATGTACACGCCCAGTCACTATTCATGTATCCAAGGGATAAACTGGTAAGAGCACAGTGTTCAAAGCTGAAGCACAGGCGAATCTAACTGCTAACCTTGTGCCAATAAATGAATTTACACGGTTTCACATTGGAGAATATGAAGAGATGGAATGAATTAAGGAATAACATTCATTTAAATCTAACATGTGAAACAAAATCGGAACAGAAACTTTTACAAGCGACATCCTCAAAATGGAAAAATTAACAGGAACATAAAGAAAAAGTTAATGCAACTGCGCTAGGAATGCAACTGCAGTGATACCGGGTTGCATGGTTTGGGTGCTGCAACTGAAAGGCAATGTCGCTTTGGCCGTGAGAGGTACGCGGACGTGAAAATAAAAGGACACACTAATTAAAATAGGCGCGCTCGACTCGCACTGAAAGGAGGCAGCAGGGGGAGGGGAGAGAGGAGGGGGCCTGCGCCGGTTTCCCTTGCGGGAGCGACCTGGAACTATATGTTTGTAATTAACACATGGTTTGAAAGCTCACTCCCGCAAAGGAATGCCAAACGTGCACGCGTTGTCATTCAAAGCAATGCAACTAATGCACGTTTTTGCCTGTGTCGATTACAAAAGGTCTTTTTCCTATGCGGCGAATGCGCGCTACATAGGCGAGACCTAAACAGATTCCAACATCTAGACACATCATTGTATCAGAGTTATACTTCTAACAGTGGTTCTATTATATAAATAGTGCATTATCCCTTTATGGGACAGAGGGTACTACAGCCACGATGGTCCTAGAGCGAAAGCTGTATTTGACATGTAGCTCTGCTTACACTGATCTTTCATCCTGTGGAGAGAGATTGCCAATACCACATCAGGACGATTGCTAAGTCTAGTTATCCAGATATGGGCCACAGGATAATCTAAGAGATCAAGCAGAGGGTACACTCGCTATGATCCTAGAGTAGGTAGTGATAGGTAGTAATCGATACATCGAAATCAGACTGTCAAAGTTGGATTGTTTATTCTTTTCACCATGTTCATAGTGCTGGTTACATTGCTTTGTTTTACCTGCATTATAATCAAAGCTCATCCTTTCACTACAAGATTACAATTGTTTCATTAATTGTTTTGAGAACTTTACTTGCCTTTTTTCTCGTGTTTACCATGGGCATGTACAAGTAAGCAATGAAAGGGATAAAATCTGTTTCCACAAATCCCTTGGGAATCAAAGTGTTTTGTTCAAGGTTGGAAAAATCGCCTGCAACTCCAGGAAGGTTAGGGATTTGGGTGAGGCACTGTGAGCTAGTCAGGAATTGGGCCAACAGTCTCTAATGGTATAGATGGACTACTTCCCCTGTATTCTCATGTCTTGTTACCCTAATGCACAGTCCTACCTTTTCCAGTGGGATCCGTGTAACATAGGGCCAACAATGTTCCTAGGTCAGGAACTCATTTAACAGGTCTCCTGAGTAGGTGTTGTGTATGCCTGAGGTACCCTTTTCACCTTTAAATGGAGACATCTGGGGGCCTGGACAAGATGGCAGTGGAGTAGCACTACCTCTCTGGAGCTCCGCTCACCATGGCCGAAGAAAGCTGTTATCTGGGCTTTCCGGGATCCCCATACCAGCTCAAAAGAGACACCTACCTTAGCTTGTTACCGGAGGAGGCAGGCAGGGGGCCGTGAAATTGTGGATTCCACAAGGTGCCGGGGAGACGACACAGGCTGCCATCCTTCGGCAGCATCGGACCCCAATCTGTCGCCCTGAGGGGGTAGGAGCAGTTAAGGAGCCAGCCAGCGCAATGGAGACTGGGAGGGAGTGACCTATGTTGGCGCAGATGTGGGATGCAAGGCACCCTCTCACATATTCTCTGGTACTGCCTGCAGATTACGACATTCTGGGACTCGATCCTACATGACATACACTGCATATACCTGACAGACATTCCCAGCTATATATTGGTAGGGCTCCCCAATGCCATCACATACCACCTTAAGTCCTGCCGAGGGAGAGCAATCATCCTAGAGCTAGGTGCGGCTAAACAAGCATTGTTATCCAGATGGGGTTCAGTAGAGGCAAGGATTTTGCTGGATTAGATGCATAGATTGTGGGAGACGGTGGGTATGGAAAAGATTACAGCAGGCCTCACACACTGAATCCCCATATTTGATAAAAATCTGGGGCTCCACCATAGAATATTTATCCACAGAATTTTTGGAGCTTACATGCCAGAGATATCTACGAGTACTAAGACTTACCAAAGCTCCTCTACCTGTAGACAACTAAGCTCTTCAGGATTCATAAACCCCACGGTGGATACAGCAGACTACCACTTGACACTGCCTCCTCTCCTTGGACCTCTCAGGCTCATCTCTCCCTTCTTCTCATTCTCTTTCTAGTTTGTGTTGATTATTGTTTTGCTCCCCACGGGCCAGTGGATGTAGGTGGTGGCTACTGTTATCTATGGTATTTTAAAATATTAAAAAGATTTAAACCTTAAATGGAGATGTCTGTGGTGTTAAGGACAAATCCTCCTCTGAATTATAGGAGCCACCTATTTTTGTCTGTAGGCTGTGCAAACTTGAACGAATAAAAGGATAACCCGCTATAATTATTTCTTCTCTGAATTCCGTCCACTACAATAATGAATGTAATCAATATGATTGCTAAATGCATACCTGCTGTTACAGCACATTTAACAGTACATGGGCTACAAAATAGAGGTGGAGAAGTTACTTTAGTTGTTGAGGCTCACAATGTTCTAGAACTGAAGTTTCCTTCTCATGGGTCACTTTTCCAACAATAAATGCTAACACAAACATTTCACTATGCAATGAAGCTGCCTTACCAGGCAAATACAGACTTTATAGCGACTTACAAATACAATTAACATATCAGGAACATCAAAATTGAGTTCAAGGTGCCCTACCTATACAATACATGACATCAGACTTGGTCTCCTCAGTAATTACGGGGCTACATGGCCAGCACTAACCGCTACACACTATGGCCAAATTCAGTACCACTTAATGCAGGTAAACTGCGCACACTCTACATTGGTCTTGTTAAACTATAAAGATGTTTAACACAGTTTGTTATGTTTACAATAACATCTACCCCAGCGAGTGATGTTCAAGCTGTTCAGCCACAGTTAGCTGTACCTGCGATTAATCCTGCAAACAATCAATGTTATTATGGACAAGATTCCCACTAGACAGAAGAAGATTTAATTCTGAATTGCACAAAAAACAAATCAGCTTTAAGCAGTTTTTCCCAAATCGGGACACCGAGATAAACAGAGAATTCCCACAATGTGTGTGCTACTTGAAATGGTTACCCACTTTGACAACTGTGCCACTTAGGGTACAGTTTTTGCACAACGTATATCATAACTCATGGTACAATATCCCTTGCTGTTGTGCCTGAAGTGCTAAAACATATTCAAAATGTATACAGGATTGTTCCTGCCTTGGATTTGGGGCTGAAATTAATTAGCAATTTTACGACGGTATCCCCAATCTTATTATGCAATATTAAATGGGAAGCAGCAGCACTGACAGTATGCCAATGCCTCGTGCAGGTTGTGGTAGCAGACAAGGAGCACGAATTACCAAAAAGAATTGCGGACACCTATACATCTATAGGTCAAGATAATTTGGGGGCCAGATCAACAAACTCAAAGCTTAACAGTAGTTCTGAAAAGGACAATGTCAAACAAGTACAAGAGTCTTTTAAAAAACATTTTGACAAGCCAAAAATGTATGAAAAACCTAAATCACAGGATGTATCTCTGCAACTAGAGACCTCTGATAGACGTTACAATTCATGCAACTGTGATACATTAAAACAGCCTGATAGGTGTCAGTACACAGACACATATCCCTCTCATTCCTTTCAGGACTCTTTGAACAAATAATCAAAGAGCAGGGGTGATCAGAGCGCAGACAAGAAGAGTATGTGACCCCATAAAAGGACTTGTAACACTTGTCTGGTGTCAGCATTGCAAAAAAAAGTAACTTCTGCAAAATAAACGCCAATTTAAAAAGAAGAAGGTTGTGTGAATTTCAGCTACATATGCCACACATATTGAGGATTCTCCTTCAGAACAAAACATGAGCAGTGACTCTGTTAAACAGCATGGCAAACTTCACAATACTTCTCCAGAACCTTCAAGAGTTTCAGGGTGCGAAAACAAGAAACAACTTCGTGGAAGTTGAAACACCAGACCAACATGCCAGCCCTCCCGGCAGACTTTATTAACTAAGGGCCTCATTTATGAGGCCTTGCAACAGTTTTGCACTTCCGTTTCGTCACTTTTTGTGACGCAGCCGTGGCTTAAAACATGCCTCCTGCTGCACCCTATTTACAAAGTGACGCATCTAAGCAGATGCATCACTTTGTAAACCCCTGCGCTATATTATACCTGTGTCAGGTATAATGTATGCGGGGTGGGCGATCCCACGTAAGTAAGCCTCATAGAAGTGAAACAGGGAAATCTACTAGATTTCACTGCAGCACTTCTAGGGTGCAAATGCGTCAATATCTAATGCCTGCCTCACAGCAGGCGTAAGACTGACGCAAGCTGGAGCTGCATCACTTTTGTGACACACTCCAGCAATGCATCACTTCAGAAATACTGACGTATCTGTAACTCCTTACGACATGATGCGTCACACACTAAATATGACGCATCAATCATGTTGCACTGAGAAGGTACGCATAACTGCTTTCAAGCAGCGATGCATCACTTCTCATAAAACCTAAACATATAAATTCAGGGTGACATATTGAGGACCATTTATTTAATTTATTTGAATATTAAATATTTAAAATATTTATATAGCGCACATCTACCTAGAGGCATCAAGGCGCTTGAAGAATCGACACATGGTGAATATTGACTGTCATAATCCCAGTCCTTATGCTGGGTTACAGAGTAAAGAGCCATGTCTTTAGACCCTTCCTGAAGAGTAGCAGATCTGAGGTATTTCTCAAATCAAATGGTAGCTTATTCCACCATCTTGTCATAATGCCCCAAAAACTTTTTTCACCCCACGTCTGAAGACAGAACGTGGGCTTGTCCATTAATTTCAGTGAGGTCGACCGAAGTGTTTGTCAGGGGATATGCCATTTAAAGCTCTTACTCAGGTAGCTAGGACCTGAGTTTTGTAAAGCCTTAAAGGCAATACACAAGACCTTAAACAGTATGTGCCTTTCCTTAGGTAGCCAGTGTAGAGTGTAAAGGACATTTTTTGCTGATGCATGTTTGGCTAGTCCGAATAGCAGTCTTGCGGCGGAGTTCAGGAGAACCTGTAGCTTAGCTAGAACAGATTTGTTTACTCCTACCAGAAGCCCATTGCAATAATCGAGTTTTGACAGCACTAAGGCTGATACCACAGTTTTCTGTAGGTTTGTTGGAATGAAGGGGAGCACCTTCCTTAGGATTTTCAAGGTGAAATAGATAGATGAAGTGAGCATTTTTATGTGCAGGGAGAAGGAGAGGGTGAGGTCCATAAAAACTCCAAGATTTTTTGCTTTGACTGCTGGGGCAGGGACAGCTCCCAATTCTGATGGCCACCAGTCTGCAGACCAGAATGTGGTGTCCTTTCCAAAAAGTAAGACCTCTGTTTTATTTGAATTTAATTTAAGGCCCTCCATTCACTGACACTTCTTATCCAGCCTTAAATTTTACTGCAGTGTCCTGCTTTTTGCTTGAGATAGATATAATAATCTGTGTGTCATCTGCGTATGATACCAATTCAAAACCAGGATTTTTGATCAGATGAGCCAGGGGAGCAAAAACATTTTTGAAAAGGGTGGGGCTCAAGGATGAGCCCTGGGGCACCCCACATGGGAGTCTTAAGCATTTTGATTTAAAACCTCCTATTTTAACAAATTTTTCTCTGCCATGCAGGAATTACTTGAGGAGTGCGAGGGCCGAACCACCAACTCCTGCCTCACAAAGTCGACCAATTAAAATGCTGTGGTCTACTGTGTCAAAGGCAGCTGACAGATCTAGCAGTATCAAAGCTGCCGATCCTCGTTTGTCAACTGCCTTTCTGATTTCCTCAGTGACGGTAAGCAAGGCAAGTTCAGTACTATGTTGTCATCTAAACCCATACTGAGTAGGGTCTAGGACTTGATTATTCTCAATAAAGGCACCAAGTTCCTGATTCATATGCCAGTAGGGGTAGGCAGGAGATGGGACGGTAGTTTCCTATATCAGTTTTATCTAAATTGGACTTTTTAAATAAAGGTAGAATGGATGTCTTTTTACATAGCGAGGTAAAAGTTGCAGTTTCAATGGCGGTATTTAAGACCTCCGTGAGAGCGCAGGCGAGTGTCTTGACTAACATATGGCTTATTTTCGGATATGCTACCAGAATCTATTTGGTTTGTTCATGAGACATTAATGTAAAGTTTTAAAAACTGGGTGGAATGTGATCGCGGGCCAGAGTGGACATGTCAAAACATTAATTTTCCATAACAGTTCGTGGGGCCTGAACGGTTGGAGTGTTAACCGAATCGGTCATGAATGTCTTTGTCACAAAAGTAGGAGGCCCATCTGTCCCGGAACGCTTGATCTGCTGTGGTTAGACTGGTCTCCTCTAAATGGCTAAGTTTCAAAACTGTACCAAATAGCTCCTTAGAATTGTTCGGTGCCCCTTCTATTTTTTCTGAGTAATATCTGATTTTAGTGTTTTTGATCAATTCTTTATATTGTGCCAGTCTTGACTTACATTTTTCTTTTTCCTTAAGCTCATAACATTTGCGTCAGCTCCTTTCTTGGCAACGACAAAGTCTCCTTAATGTTCTTAGTTCATCAGAAAACCACAGTTCCGTGGTGCAGCCCTGCTAGCTTTACCAGTTCTCTGTGGGAGAGTTATATGAACTGCTGTTGAAATCCTGTTATGATACTGTAGAGATGCCGTTTCTGAATCTGTAGAAAGACACAGTTTGCTTTGATTTCGTTTAACAGTGAAGGCGTTTTCATCGAACCGCTGCCACAAGTAGCTTTTTGCGCTGCTTGCATGCCCATGTTTGGAGCATGTTACAAGCTGTAGATGAGGGTTAGCATAACTCCCGAGTGGTCTGACCATGGCAGTTGCAGGTTGCCGTTGAATTTAAGCAGAGGACAATTGGAAAAAACAGTGTCCAGGAGATGGCCCGCGGTGTGGGTATGTCCTATTACCATCTGTTCTAGACCTGTGCCTGTCACTAGGTCCATCAAGCCCTGTGAATCTTTGTCGGAGACAATGTCTAGATGAAAATTAAAATCGCCTGAAATGGTGACATTTTGAGAGTTAACATTATATTCCAAAAGATCGCCCATGGTTAGCAGAAAATAATTTCTGGGCCCGACGTCCTGTAAACTAGTAGCCCATTGAATGAGAGTACATGATTGACTGCTAACTTAAAAGAGAGCACCTCCACCTGTGAATCTGTGGAAATCATTTTAAAAGATACTTTTAAATGATCCTTATAAATGATCGCCAGCCCCCCCCCCCTTTCTGGCAACACAGTCTTTTCTAGCCATTGCAAGACTAGGTGGGATAGCTATTGCCAGGTCTGGGCCTGAGGATTCATCTGCCCAGGATGCTGTGACAAAAATAAGGTCTAGATCGTTGAAATTAACAAAAAGGCAAAATTTTTGCTTGTGTTTAATCAGTGACCGTGCATTTAACAATGCACATAATAGTCTTTGAGGTGTTTGTGTCTTATGGTTATTGAGGTCCCTCCTTATTCCTGCCTGAGGGTCATTCTGACTATCCATAGCAGCCTCATCAGAGAGACACTTGACTTTTAAATCAGTTAGTTTTAATTTACAATTCGGACAGGTTGATCTCCGGTGCCCTGGGAGCCTCTCAGACACGGCCCTGAACATTTCTGACTCCGGTGGAGTGCACCAAGGAACTCACTTCCAGTATAAGAGAGCAGAGTTGCCATTCCTGACCCAAAACCGACAGCACGGCTGGCGTTGAGCGCTTCCCGGGCACGCCTTTGGCGTGCTAGCACTGCTTCCACTGCGCATCCGGGGAGTTTAAGTACTCCTCCCGTGTGATGTGGTTGTGATGACTAGAGCGCTGACCGCTGCAAAAGGGCAGCCGAGAATGCTCTGCTCTGCAAGTGAGTGTAGTGGCCAACTCTGTCTACTCTCTCTACTCAAACGGCACTGGTACGAGCCTTGGTGGACTGGAGAGTGGTACTGGCTAATCACATTAAAAACCGTCTAAAATAAGTCACAGTATTCCCTGACTGTTTTAAAAGTGCCGCGCAACTAAACCCATAAAATGACCATACATTTCATTTCATTCTGTGCAAAAGGGCAGTGCAAATTTTGCGTTTTAGTGCAAAAGAAAATTACAGTTTTAGTTAGCAAAAGTGCAGTCTTCCGTTGCGCGTCCGCGTCCGGGGAGTTTAGGTACTCCTCCCCGTGATGTGGTTGTGATGACTAGAGCACTGACCGCTGCAAAATGGCAGCCGAGAACGCTCTGCTCTGCAAGTGAGTGTAGTGGCCAACTCTCTCCACTCAAACGGCACTGGTGCGAGCCGCGGTGGACCGGAAAGCGGTACTCACTATTCACATGTCTAAAATAAGGAAGTCACAGTATACCATTACGGTAATATTCTGGGAAAATCTTACACTTAGGGCCTGATTACGAGTCTGACAGTCCCAGGACCGCCAGACTCGTGGTGGTGGCTGTCTTGAGATGGCCACATTACAACCCTAATGGTCAGCCCCTCCCAGGGACCACCATCACTGGCAGGTAACCGACGTCACCGCCTCAGATATCATTAAGGTCTTTCGTCCATAAAAACAGTGGCAGTTAGGAAAGAAATGGGGCCCTGCAGGGCCCCCTTGTGCCTCAAGCCTTGTGAAACCACACAGGGGGGCACAACATGTGCCTCCCAATGTCCATGCACAGATGTTCCAGCATGGCATGGACTTTTAAGTCATGCCAAGCTGGAACTTCCTTTGATGCTCCCATTGCAGTGTCTATTTTATAGGCACCACAGTGGGAATGGCAAAGGAAATGCCGGCCAATTACTTAAAAGTGATTATGGGGCAGGCAGTCCTCACGTAGCTTTGGCGCAGCCACACCAGCGTAGAGATTGGGGCAACTGTGTCAAAGTTGTAATCGGGCCCTTGGTAATGACAATCTCTTACTGCAGGTCGATTGGCTACCAGGGCTTGTAAGAACAGCATCACAAGAAGAGGAAGTTATTTTACCATCTTTCCCCTCTCACCAAAGAGGTTAAGCTAGCATTTGCCACAGCATGGGCTCTTGCACAAGTTACAGCATTATACCATAACAATGTAGTCTAGGATAAGTATTTGTCTTTTCATATTATACCCTTAAGGTCCAGAACGTAAATGCAACCACAATACACAATTCAACATGAAGCTAAAGCATTGCACGAGGCATGTAATGCTTTGACGGCCAATTATGCATTTTGCTTGAAGGGAGCACCAGCTTCTTGGTTTCGTCCAGTCCTTAGATTACTTTTGAATGGAAGATATTTGATGTTGAATGATCAAAGTTGCTGTGGGATGAGAGTGCCCCACATGTAGTTTCCGTCTCTTAGATAGTAACATGTTGCAATTCAGTTCTATTTCTGCCAACACACACAGCCACACCTGTTAGCTTATGGCCTTCCATTCCAACGTTGAATGTTACCTTTACCAAACTGAGCAGACTAAAAGTCGTATTATTATTTCAGAAGGACGTGGCACTCACATTTTCCCCTAACACCTTTGCACTACAAGTAGCAAGGTTGTCCTCTGAAATTCAATCATTATTGTGCACCAACTTGCCTCTGAATTTTGGTGATCTTGTGCAACATATATGTAATGCTTCTAACACTGCTGGTATGGTGCACTTTTTAAAAGTAGTTGGTCTGGCCTTGTCAGTACATTTCAGACCATTTTTGGAGTGAGACCATTCTTCATACATTCCATGTTTCCAAATGTTTTTGGCATGCTTGTGGTGCTATTTTTGCTGCTCCCAAAAATGTGGTATTTTGAGGCCAGATGATGATGTATCTGCCACATGCCCAGCTGTGTCATGAACGCATGGTGCAGGGTTTCGGACTGTCTTTTCTTCAGGAACTGAATGATTGGGTCCTGTACTTTATACCAATGTGGATTACCTCTGTGCCACTTATATTTAACTTTGAGTGATGTTTTTTCAAGTGTGCACTCGACATCTGCCTTGCAATGAAATTGCTACCATCTATGGGCACGGATCCGCTGATGCATCTGATGAGGACCGACTTTTGGAGTTAGACCTCCCTTTGCTTCAGGATGCTTTCCAAGAACCATTCTATTCCTTGGATGTGGATGCTTCCACTCTTCAGTTTGTTGATCCCGGCTCTTCTAATGTGGGTTCACTGCAGGATGACACTCCTTTGACATCTGCTGAGAGTGATGGCGACGTTTGTACTTTGGAAGTAATCAATGAGGTCATTATGGAAATATTGTCTGTGAATGCTGAATCCATCTTGGATTCATTTAACACTGAGAAAATGGATTACATCTTGGGAACCTCCTTAATTTTCCATCTCTGTTTTTATATATATATTTCTTTAACGCATATTTTCTAGTACATTTTAATTGCCATGCTTTTAGATGTCTTTTCTTTGCTTGGTGTGTGAACCTGGCAATTTTTTATATTATAGGTTGCTCTTAGTATAGTTTTATGTAGAAGCTGAGTCTTTTCCCTGCCAAGGGGAGAGTGGTGAGGCCATCTTGGGCCCACTTTGGTTCTCTATTTTTAGGTCAATTTTTTTGTCTAATTTAATTTTAAGAATGTTATTTTATTATTTTAGACTTGTACAATAATATTTTCTCAGAAGATGCTGTACATGTTGTTTGTTGTTAGAAAGTCTTTTGTGCTACCTTGTCTGTACTCTTTGTTCACCGTTAAGAACAGAGCAAGATATCCTAGTGTTTGCGTTGACCATTCGAAGACAGCTTCTAACATCTATACACATCATTGAACATCATTGCAATAGTGCTGTACCTTTAATACAGTGGTTTTTTAGTATAGAAACAGTGCACTGTCCCTTTATGCATCAGAATGGCACTCCAGCAACAATGGCCCAGGTACAATTGCTGTACTCGACATACAGCTCTGATTACTCTGATCTTTCATCCTGTGGAAAGAGATTGTCAATTCCACATCAGGCCAATTCCTTGGCCCAGTTATCCAGGTATGGGGCACATACTAACTTCAGGCAGAGGGACCACCCGCTATGCTCTCAGAGTAGGGTCACCATGTTCCTAATGCTGGTTACATTGCTATGTTTTATTTGCCTTATAATTGCAACTCATTCTTTCTATGCAAGATTGTGATTTTTTAAATAAATGTATTGAAAACTTTACTAGCATTGCCTGTGTTTACCATGGGCATGCATAAGTAAATAACGAAAAGTGTAATATCTGTTTCCACGATTTCCTTGGGTAACAGAGGGGCATATTCTCATGGAGCTATCGCTGAGTTAACAGCACATTATCGCAGCCAAAGTCGTGATGAATTTATCACCCCATTCACAAGCTGGTGCTAACAGCCCATAGCACCAGTTTACCCGTGAAAGCAGCAGCAAAAGACATTGCCACAGATGACCCCTGCAACTATCGCTAATGAGATGCAGAGTAGGCGTTCCTGTGCCAAAAACCACAACAAAACCACTCCGCAAAATCCTCAATGATAAGCCAGATCGGTGAAAATACCACGAAACATGCGAAAAGGCGCATTAGCAGCAGGAAATTAACACCTGATCTGACCTGGTGTAAAGTCAGACGCCAGCCAGCACCAGAAAAGGGAGCCCATCCCCAAACCACACCTGAAGAACAACAGATGCCATGGACTTACTGATCATGCAGCTCGGACGCCCAAGAGGGCCACAACACCCACCGTAACCACCCCCAGGCCCGCCACCACCCCCCGGAACCTCTCGCACCCCCCCCCCGGACCACCACAAAGGCAGTGCAGACACAGACCGAGGACCTTAAGAACACCCACCAGCCGCACAGACTTAACACCATAGAATGTCCTTGCCCACTACAGGCTCAATAGGAAAACCATCATCCGCATCCTGAACATCATTGCCCACTGGCTGATGGTACCAACACAGCGGACAACCAACATCCCACCTCAGACAAAGCTGCTGGCTGTGCTGCACCTGTTGGCCTCTGGTACCTTCCAACCAACAACTGCCGGAGTCAGAGGAGTCTCACAGCTAGCCCTATTAATGTTCCTCAAACCTGTCCTGGATACCATCATAAGCTTGGCACTCCAGTACCTATACTTCCTCCACACTGTGCAGGAACAGCTGGAGACCAAGCGAGGCTTCTACGCCATAGCTGGATTTCCACACATGATGGGGGCAATAGACTGCACATATGTCCTACTTGCGCCCCTGCCGACACTGCACACAATTTCCGCTACTGAAAGCCCACACATTCCATCAATGTGCAGGCAATAGTGGACCATCCAGGACTCTTCACCAATGTCATTGCCAACTACCCAGGCATTGCGCATGATTCCTTCATCTTTCGACAGTTCATCATTAACCGGCACTTCCAGGATGGCACCTACAGAAATGCTCTGCTCGTTGGTAGGTACCAAATGAACGCACCACACACCTTAACTTCACAATCATGCAACTCACAACTCTGGGAATTCACACGTTACAAACTCACATACAACATGCCAAACAACATGCCCACCTACCAGACACAACAGCACAACTTAGTGTAGGAACCTGGGCTAGCAATGTACACAGGCCATCAACGGGATGGCACCTCAGCCACACAATCGAAGATTGTGGGGAGAGGTTGGAACCAGGCATGTGCGAAGGAGGCAAGTAACCCTTGAATAAGCATGTACACAATGTCAAGTGTAGCGTGGATGTGCTGGCCAGACTGTAGTATGCAGACCACACACATATCCATGTCGACACAAACCACTGGTGTTTGGAGTGTAGTGGACAGTGGACGCAACCATATCACCCCAGCCAGTGGAGGAGATCGAGGATATGTAGCTTGTCACGTGCCCCCTGTAACCGTGAGCAGAGTGGGCTGGCCCAGAGTACACAAGGCCAGCGTAGGGATGTGAATAAAAGGCACGTAACACTGGACGTGGTCCTCTTCCGGAATGCCCAATGTCTTTGCCAGGGCGGCGCCTCTCACCCCACCACGAAGCTGACGCCGATGCCCTGAGCGGGGTTGCCTGCGATCCTGTGCACCTGCTGCACCCCGGGCCAATGGTCCCCGAGCTCGTCTTGCCCGTCCCTGCATATCCAAGCCTCAATGCCCTACTGCTGGCGCCGGCGTGTGTCCAAGAGGGCCTACCACGTGCCGGTGCAAGCTCCATGTGCAGGGCCCACAACCTTGTGTGCCCTGAAATTCATGGTCGATCTCTGTTTGTACGACGGTGGTGTCTGGGCCCATGGGCTGGAAGTTGTTTTCCTCTACATGTTGCTGATACTGACAAGGTGGAAAGTTGGAGTCTGTAGCATTCAACTTAGTCATTTGCCTGTTCCTGCTTGCTTCTGCCCACTGCATCATTCCCTGGAGGGAAACCTTCCACTGTCCTCCGCAACCCTCTGCGACATTCCCATTGGACATTGGCAAATACACACTCAGCTCAAGTGGCCCTACCTCAGTGCACCGCAAATCACCATCCCGTGGCGGTGTGACTGTGCCGGCAGCTGTGCATGCGGGGCCACAAACTCTGTGCTGCTCAAGTCAGGGACGCATGATGTCCATACCTTGTACTGCTGATTGTCTGCTCACTGTTGTGGTTTTTACCAGCACCAACCAAGCCCTGAGTGGTGGTTACACTACCCAACACCCATCCAGCACAGGCGTCACTGGAGATGTGACCCTGGCAATAAAAGGGTCCGGCCCATGTGCACATATCCAGTCTCACAAACTCACTCAGTGTGTCTGTGTGGTCATTATGTATGCATGTGGGACCGGGGCCATTCCACATTACATTGTGCTGTGTACAGCGTGAGCAACCATATCACCGCAGGCAGTGGTGTAGACCTGGGACATGTAACAGTGTTGTATCTTCATGTGAGCGTAAGTAGAGTGGACAGGCGTACGACAGTACTGCATAGGGGTGTGGCTCCTCCACATGTGGATCTGGGTGTGGTTCAGTGTGGGCCTCGCCAACGATTTGGCTAATGCATGTGTCTCTGTTGTAGTGTCTGCACCACCCGTCACACAATTGACAATGTTGCTATGTGGCATGCCCCCGGTGTGTGTGGTCGCCGAAGGGATACATGGGGGAGGGCATGCCCGTTCGGGGTCAGGGATCACACGTGCCAACTGTTGTGTGGGTCGCAATTAGCGCAGCATGAGCCAAAGATGTACCCTCAACTGCATGTCGAGTTCAGCCAGGCATGTGCTCTACATCTGTGTCAGACCTGGTCTTGCAATGGGCCTATTCACACGTGGCCGGCCACATTCTGCACAGCATCATCACTGTGTCGTACTCAGGCTTGTAGACGTGTGCAAACAGGCATGGTGATTTAATCACGCTGCGCACACTAGTGAATGTGCTCGAGGGGAGGTGCAGCAGTGAGACTAGTGATGCAGCTCATGTGCAACACGCAGTACATGTCATACAGGAATCATTAAGTCACACATATCACACACCAATGAACCAGTGAGCCTGCCAACACATCCTGCAGTACGTAGTCTTGACTCATGTCTGTCCCACTGTCACAGGTGACCAAGGATATGCACTTTGCACTTGGATGATGACACCCCTCTGATCCCCGAACACACAGGCCCAGAGACAGTACAATGTGGTCCACAAACACACCAGGGGCATCGTGGAGCACACATTTGGTGTGTTGAAATCACGATTTAGGTGCCTTGATGTCACAGGTGGTAAGCTCCTGTACAGCCCAGACCTCGTGGCCAAGATGATCATTGCATGTTATGTGTTGCACAACATATTTGTATGCAGAAAGGCCACATGCATACAAGTGCCAGATACACCGGAGGATGATGATGAATATGAGGCAGGTGGACCACACTGCAGCCGCAGCAGGACTAGCCCGTAGGGACTACATCATTGACAATTTCTTCTCTGGTTGACGTCACATTGTGTGGGTCCTTATCAGTAATGGCACAGTACGTTGACTGACCACAGGCACTCCATGTGCTAATAAAAGCATTTCGATACACATTCCCTGCATGAATGTCACTCATCTGTACAGGCACTTCACTCAGACAAGTGTGGGTGTGAAAATGTTGTGCTGTCAATTGAGGGATTTGGTAATGGATGGTGGGTGTGTCACTTCTGTGCAGTGAGGCTGTTTATGGTGTCATGTATTCGAACTGCCAGTTCTGTCTGTCACAGTTGTTTTGGTATCTCACTCTTTTGTGTTTCACATGTGTTCCAATTCATTCCATGTTGGCTGTCATTTGTGGCCTACAAGTGACAACAGGGATTCTTTTGTGCTTTGATATGTGCTGACATGATGCAGTGATGCACCCTGTGTCTCAAGTCCCACGACATGGGCAACATGTACATAAGGGGGAGTCACTGCCCCTTCATTAGTCCGTGCTTTCATTAATGTTTGATCATGGACATGGCACGTCGGTGTGCAGGGGGTGTTGTGTGTCTCTCTGCAATGTGAGGGGGAGATGCGGGTCACAGTGGGTACCATGTTTGCTTCCGCATTGGCGCAGGTTACATACTGAATGCATGTCAATGTACATTATGCCGCTGTTTGTGGGGAAATGCCTATCTGATTTGAACAATGGTCATTTGTTCTGCGTCACAGCTGGGGGGTTGTGCTTGCACGTTGTCATCTCACCGTTTATTTACTCTGCTTTTATGGTGTATTTTCCTGCCAGACGCGTGGGATTTGCAGGCCGGTCGCTGTTTTTCAGTGCTTTTTGTACCACGATTGGCCTCATCGTACGATTTGTGCATTCACGTGTCGCATTTTTGCGGTGTGCCGTTGATTTTAACGCGGACACTTGACGTGTTATCTGGAGACTATCACATGGTACCGCTGTGTTGCATTAAGTTACTTTTGTGATGGTTATCTCACGTTCTTGAGAATATGCCCCACAGTGTCATGTTTGAGGCTTCCAAAAGCCCCTGCCACCCCAGGAAGGTAAGGGATTCGTGTGAGGCACTCTTGTTGTCCTAATATGCAGTCCTACCTTTTCTAGTGGAAACACTTTAACACTTTAAGCTCCTTATATGCAATGATCTGACAACTCACACACTTCAAATGGGCCTCTATTTTATCGTACGCTGAAAGTACAGAAGCTTGATTTGAAATAAGCATTGTCAAAGCTAACAGGTTTACCTTAATGTGTTAACCTATGAAAAACAGAATATCTGCATGGATGTGTCCGCATGTGCTATCCTAAAAATAAGGCTATTGGTTTTGCCAATGATTGCTGCTCGCCTGGGTCTTCTCCGAGAGCTATCATCACAAACATCTAGGTACTTCTCCTTTAGCCCCTCTCGAAAAGGGGGGAATTTAAAAATGTTGAAATGTCGAAGGCTTTGGCTACTGCTGTTGCATCAGAGTGGTGATACTACTGTACTTCACTGTACTCCTGTCCAGCCCTGTGTTTCGTCAGCAAGGAGGCATGCAAGGATCAATCGTACATCTGATGCTCTTCAGGTTGTACATGCGAATAACAGCTCTCTCCTGAGACAATATAACATTTTGTTGGAGAACATAAGTGTCCTTACAAAGATAACAGAGGACCTTCAGTTGTGGTTCTCACTTCCTCGTCAAAACCCCAGAAAAAATAGTTCCTTCTGATAACTTCTTGTCACAGCACTAACTAATGCAAACCTTGCTTAGTGAAACATACTATTGTTGAAAGCATTCATTTATTAGGGTTTGGACAAAGAAAACGGAATCTGTATGTGCACGCTACACTTTAGCGAAAGGAGCCCAATACCACATCAGACCACCCGTGCAATCAAGTCCACCTTCCCATCTGAAAACCTCTAATAGTTTTGCCATCCTCCAGTACTGGGAGTTCACCAGAAGCCTTAGGCACTTTCAAACTTGAGTAGCCAAATTATCATCTCACGTTGATCCCACCATTCTCTTCCTAGAAATTCCATCCTGCATCCTAAGGCAAAGTATATGCAAGAAGGCATCACAAAGGTCAAGTAAAATAAGACCTACCGTCCGTCAGCATCCAGTAGAATTCATCAAAATGACTCAATGGAGCTGCCTGGTGCAGATAAGGGTACTGAACGTAGATTGTGCATGCCTTGAGATACTTTTCTGGCAAAGAAAATGGATATCTGAATGTTTCATATGATTTATTGGGACAGCAAGCCAAGCGTTCGGCTAATAGGATTTGCTTTCTTCTTTTTTCAGAGAATAGTTTGCTGCTACTGTATAGGAGGAAATTGAGTAGATGTGATCAACCCATTGCACAGGGAGGACAAAATGAGGCTAAATCAACTGGGAGCTCGAAGAAAATTGTCCGCTGGATATGTTTCAAGTGAAAACCCACATTTTATTGAGCATTTGGGTGATTTGGTAATGTCTACTAACAAAAGATCTAAATTAGTCAGTTTTGGTGCCTATCATTTTTTGTCCTAACTTCCATGAGTGAGGTTTAATAGGCCACAACTTATTCTTTTACTGAAAATCCTGAGTGGTTATATTGATTTTTATGAGTAGAACAGAAGTAGTCAATCGCAGTCAGTTTGTGGATGATAATACTAATTAGCATCCCAAACTGGTCTTAAATGAGAAATCACTTGCTTTAACATCTCTTTTGAAGAATTTGATCCCAAAGTGATTGTTTGGACCAAAAGAGAAATAAGTCAGAAGGGAAACAATAGGCAGAAGGATGGGCTGGCTTTGTCACTGTCTGTGGTCTATTGCCACGTTGCATCTAGCAATAGGTATTTCTTAAAAGTAGAAAGATGCTTGCGATAACTAAGGGAATACTTACAACATTCACACTGCTAATAATAGCAATGAGTATATGCTCAAATGCTTACATTCATTATTGCTAACCCTATTTGGATAATGTTTGCAAGCATTTTCACTCATTAAAACAATAAACAGATGCCACAGGTCTTAATTTATAAGGGAATGTCGTTAGGCTTTTCCACAGGCTCTGTTTACCGAGGCATTGTAGACCTGCCACTAGACGGCCGGTACAAATAAGCACAGAAGGGGCTAACTCATCAAGATTGCTGGGTTGGGAAACCAATGGAAGGACTGCAGTTTAACATGCCCTCAAATTATGCCAAAGAAAAATAAATGTCATGGAAAGCTCAGCAAAAAGGGATAAATGGTATGGTTGATACAGTTGCACAGGAGGTCAAAGATGTTTCTAGTTAAAGGGCTCTTTCTGAAACTCCTTAAGTTAAACAGCCTTGTTCAATTACAACCCTCTGCACTAAGCTCCAAACATTAAAGATACAAAACTTATTAACATATTTTCCGTGACCAAAAAGAACAGCCCATATTTTGGACATTCTTGATAGGGCAATCTTGCTCTGTATCAAAAAGCACATCAGTTTCCAGTAGTCACAGGACTGTGTCTGTCAACACCATTACTATGACAGTGACAATCACCGTAATAAGTGAGGCCTCAGTGTTTACTGATTAAGGGAAATACCAACAGCCTAGAGTTCCTTTCCTAATGAATATTGCCCTCTATATGTGACTATTTTCACCTCATGAGCATACTTGGCTCATTTGACAAATGGTTCACCTCCTTTTTAGCAAAGAAATATGGTTTTATCCAAACTGACACTTCAAGATATCCCTCCTTCTAAACCATCAGATGCATTTATTTCTCACAGCCCCATTCTTCCAACTCTGCATGACAGTATCTTTAGTAATATTACCCCTACAGGAACTTTCTGTCCAGCAGCACACAAATAGTATGAACCACTTTTTAAAACAATCAGTGACTAATGCCATACCTCACATTTTATCTTATATCATTACATTGCAAACATGGATGCTTCCTGTGTAGATATGCAACGTCACATTACCAAGCCAGAATATGTACCTATCAACAGCAGTCCAATAAAAAAGAGAATGACACCTAAAACTAAGGGGATAGAGTTGTCAAACCAAATCTAGCAACACTTCCCTCCTAATCACACTGAGGGCTCAATTACGCCTTTGGTCCGCAGCACCGTCAAAACCCCCTGGTTAGACTCCCCCCAGATAAGAGTTTCCTCCTGTCTGGCAGACTTTTTTTGATGCTCCCACGGCGGTTTCTCTTAAAATGGGCACCGCAATGGAAACGCCAAAAACAGTTGCTGCACGACATGGACTGGAAAATCTATGCAGTGCTGGAACAGCACTGCATGGATTTTTCAGTCCATGCGGTGCAGGAACTGTTTTTGAAGTTTCCATTGCGGTGCCCATTTTAAGAGGCACCAGTTCCTGGTGTTCATACACAAAAGTGAGCACATGTTGTGCCCCCCTGTGTGCATCCACAGGGCACAGAGGCACAGGGGGTCCTGTAGGGTCCCCTTTGTTTCCTTTCTGCCAGGGTTTTCATGCAGGAGGAACCGCCATGAAAACCCTGGTGGAGAGGAAACTCCTTACATGCTTGGTGGGGCTACAGGGGTACCACCAAGCATATTGATGTTCTACACTGCATGCAACACTGCCAGGGAACAGCGGTTCCCTGGCGGCTGTGGCGGGGCGTTCATGTTCCCACCGCCCAACTCACAGTAGAGTAGTGGGGAGACCACCACCACTGCCCCTCTGCATGTCTGGTGGTCGGTTGACCACCAGACCCGTAATCAGGGTCTGAGTATTTATTGTTTCCAAGTGAAATTTTGCTCAGAGTTCACCTTACAACCACTTGGCAATAAGGATGTCTCAATGGCATTGTGAAATGATAGAAATCTTTAGGATAAGGTGGAATTATGAAAGCAATAATCCGATATCATTTGCTAATGGCTCATATATTTATGCTGTTTTTACCTCTATTGACCACATTAGCAGTGCAACAGCGCAGTGGAAGTTTGTATGTATTATGACTTCCCTCAAAGACTACTTCAAAGTACCACAAATATTTTAAACAGCTGCCACAAGCTTTTATATTGTGGACAAGGATGTTTTCATAATGCTTAATACAGGTCACAAGCATACTATCTGAAATAATATCCAATATCATAATAGTGAGTGTGGCTGGGAATATTGAATCACGAATATCGACGGGACAGAATAACGTTACGCGGATATCAATGGACAAAATATCGACAGGTAACTTCATAGAGGGAGGTAAGTATTTTCCATTATGAAACTCACATCTACATACCTTGAAGATATGTATATTACCAAGGTACATCTATGTGGAGTTAGGTATAGAAACTTATGTTTAAAAATGTTGTTCTTCGATAATGTAACACTATTCTTTCCTGTAAATATTTGGGATTCGATATTTCCAGTCTACTCCATTGATGGTCTGTGAGACATCACCATTACAACAGTAATAGATGATCACATGCTCTATTAGTCTGTCAATTTGTGGTTAATCAGGCATATCTTCAAGTGGTACCTGCATGTAGTTATGCAGCATACACAATGAATCCAAGGTCTTCTTTTATGCATGTAAGAATGCATGAGTAGAATTATAAGAGCGTGGTTAATGGTAAAGGGCGGTACATGTCATGTAAGTATTCAAAGCACACATTCATAAAATGAAGAATAAGCTTGGGTGTGGGGCAGTGATCACCAACTGGGGACGCTATTTTATTATGCTAATGATGTTTCCCTATGTGATAAGGTCATTTTGCAAATATTGCAGGTGTAAAAGATGAAACTTCATTTTTTCATCTCATAACCCCGAGGAAACTGATCAATGAGACGTTTGCCAGACTCTTCCCAGACCTACAAAAGCATTTCGAATTCTTTGAAGTTTCCGTAGGTAACCGTCTTCTGAACGGGAACAGCGAAAAAAGCCTCTTACAATAAAAAAAAAATCGGGATTCCCTCTTTACGTTATGTAAATGAATTAAGCAAATCTATTTAGGACTTTTAGGTAGTGTTTTCGGTAAGAATGAGTCACGATGCATACCCCACGTATAGGTTGTTGTCTCTGGATAGCTGACGAGTCTTTTCAGATTCATAAACAATTCATTTGCCAATTAATTTGAAGCAACGGATATTGTAATAGAAGTTTCAATTCTAAACAAAGGGGCAGATTTATAAGGAACTGACGCATCTGCATAGATGCGTAAGTTTACTAGCGTCACCTCCAAATATCCTTGCGCCACCATGGATGTGCTGTATTTTCAATACAGTGCACCATGGCGCAAGGAATTACAGATGCGTCAGAAATTCTGACGTATTTGTTGGAGGAAAAGTGACGCATTGTTGGAGTTTGTCACAAAAGCGACGCAACTCCAGCAATGCGCCAAAAAACATAAGTAGGTCCCATGCAAAATGCCCTGCATCAATCCTTACGCCAGGTCTGAGCAGGCGTAGGGATTTTGATGCAGTGAAGCCGTACAGTGACGCAGCAAAATCTTGTAAATCTTACTGCGCCAGTTCTACGTGGCTTTTTGCATGGGAACGCCTACCCTGCATACATTATACCTGGCGCAGGTAAATTGTGACGCAGGGCTTTACAACTTGACGCATCTCCCTAGATGCGTCCCGTTGCAAATGGGCCGCAATGATTACACCGCCGCTGCGTCACAAAAGTGACGCAACCGCGGCGCAAAAGTAACGCGATGGGCTTGTAAATCTGCCCCGTAATGTCTAACATTCTTAAAATTGAAAAACATTAAATATTATGTTAATTTGAACCAATGGCTAGTACTCTGCTTGTTTTCTTTTAACATGTTTTTACTATACTCACGATTCCCCATATTATCCTGAAATCATGGACATGTACATCTTTTCCTTTCCCTGTAGGAGCCCAGATGAAGGGCATACAGTTAATTCTAACCTTCACTTGAGAAGGGCATACTCTTTTCTTGCTTGACATTGTCAACGGGCTCTGAATATAAATGGCCCAATCAATACAATGAACATATTTTGAATACCTTACTATAATGCCCTCAAGGAGGGTCTGCAAAGGCGTAATAAATATTGCATATGATGAGGGGAAGGGCCGCCCTATTCGTAATTCTTATTTCTTTTTTCAGCTGATCTGATTGCAACAGAATTCTAAAGAACATCTGAGTAAATTCATTCCTTGATGAGCGGTCTGACCAGAAATTAACCCTAGGTCGATAACATCGTTATGCCCCACTTACTGCAGACTTTTGCATCTTAAAACCTTTCTCTTTTATTCTCTGAAATGTGCGTTTCACTGTTAGGTAGAGATTGATATTGGTTTATGTATTTTCCAACAAGATATCCTGGGGCTGTATGCTCATTGTGTGTACTTTGAAAACAAAATGTTGTTTTTTAAATGTTTAAACCATGTCCCCTTCTAATAACTAATTTGATTACTAGGCTGGAAATGTCGATGATGAGACCCCTACAAGTACGATGTTTCAACTTTTAAGTTACACTCCATTAAATATAGAGTAAAACGGTGCAAAGACTATATGCAAAGATGTGATACACTTGTGGCGTTTCTTGGTGCTTTAAACACAATGTGCCGGGTCACAAAACGTTTTTGCTACTGCTATTTGATGTCAAATCAAAATCAAATTTAACTTTATTCGGGTTTCAACCAGAAAGCCATAAAAGTACAAAACATTAATTTCATAACATGTTAAAATTGATCACAATTAAAAAGAAGATCAGTATTTTGTCAAAGGTCCATGATTTTATACGTCTCTGTGATTTTTATAAGTTCGTGCGATGTCTGAGGCACAACTTTAAATAGTGTGCCACTGGTTTTGAGACCAAACTATTTTCGAGAAACTGCAACGCCAAGAATGCGGGGCGACATGTTCTAATCTTCATTACTTTTAAAATTGGTAAAATCCACTTTTTCCGAAACGGGGTATAAAATTTACAAAAGAAAACAACGTGAATTGTGGACTGAGGGGAAATAAGATCGCAGGGGCATGGTATCGAGTTATGTGTCCATACATTCTGAGTGGGGAATAAGACCATGATATGGAAGAGGTTGAACCTGAAACGAGTGAGAAGAAGTCTTTCAAATTGTGTTAGGTCATGTTGCAGATACGGTTGAATTGATGGAACCAGTTGAATCATTAGACAGTGTTGGACTGATGTCTTTCTTATTTCATTCATTATTCTCAGTTGGGTTAAGTGAGACAGACATACCTTTTTTAGGTCCTTTTTTGTTATGTCTGTTACTGACTGCGGTTCGTCAAAAAACCTCGAAAGGCCAATATCTGAGAGGAACGATTTTACGTAACATAACCATTTTATCTTCTTCATGTGCTCTAGATTCATACAATCCTTAATAATTGCTCTTGTAAGATGGCATTCGTCGGTGGCCCATATTCTTCGCCACAACATTATGGGTTGGATCTTAATGATGTCAGTAATATGATCCAATCCGAGTTCAAGATGGCAGCCAAAGTTAGTTGTGCTCTTTGGGACTGCTAATAAGAATTTTAAGAATGCATTTTCCACTGTTTGTATTTGTTCAGCATTTGCGATTCCCCATACTCCTGCGCCGAAGATCGCCGTACTGATGCATTTTGCATTATAGATCTTTATCATCTCAGCCAGAGGTCTTTTTCCTAGACGGAGAGAAAATGCTTTTAATGCACCGGTTGTTTTAATTAGTGACAGCTTGCGAGAGTTTATAGCTACTTTCCATTTAAACTCTTCGTCGATGGTGATGCCAAGGTATGAATAGGTTTTCGTTCTTTCGAGCGGAAGCTTGTCCACCTAAATTGTCTTCGGTTTTTTCCCCTTACTGCCGGCATGCATCACGTATGTTTTTTTAATATTAACTTTTAGATTTAAACCTGACATAAAGGAACAATAATTATTTAGAGCCTTTTGCAGCTGAATTGGAGTACGCGCAAGAATCACCGCATCGTCGGCATACAATAGTGCTGGTAATGGACGCCGGGCGATTTCTGGGTAATCTGTTACGCCGTGTAGCATGGCAGCTTCCAGTCCGTTGGTATAGAGCGTGAATAGGAAGGGGGCCAGCACACACCCTTGCCTAACTCCTTTCTGTATTGTGAAGCTGTCTGTGAATTGGCCACCGGTCCCATAGCGTACTTTTCCCGTGGCCCCGGAATATAGTTCGCGGAGGAAGTCTACAATAGCTGAGTCGATTCCCATTTGCAGCATTAAGGACCAAAGTTTTGAATGTTGCACACAGTCAAACGCTGCCGTAAGGTCAACGTAGACGATGTGTAAGCTAGTTTTTGTTGCTGTTGTATATTTTCCGGCCAGCAATGTTAGGTTCAAAACTTGGTCTACGGTGCTCAATCCAGCCCTGAACCCGTATTGAAGATCTGAAAATTTCCCATGTTCTTTTGACCACTCCTGGAGACGGTCGAGAAGTATCCTCCCTGCCATTTTTCCGGCCGAATCCAGGAGGGAGATGGGACGATAACAGGCAGGACTATCCCTGTTGCCTTTCTTGAAGATAGGTACCAGAATAGATGTTGACCAGGAATTAGGTAAGTGAGTTTCTTTTGCTGCGTTCAGGACTTTTGTTAACAAAGGGGACCATAGTTCTGGTAAAAATTTGTATAAATCCATGGGGACAGAGTCCGGTCCTGGCGCTTTGCCGTGTTTAGCGATCTCTATTGCTTTCCTTGTTTCATTGACAGTGAATTCTATGTTTATCGGGTATACCACTGGTGGGAGGATAAGCGAGGAAGCCGGAGCTACAAAGTTTTCCTCTCTGAAGACCCCCGAGAAATGCTGCACCCATTCCGTCTCATTTATTGCAACATCTAAGGAGGGTCCCTCGTTGTTTCCATTTAGGAATGGAGATTTAACTATTTTCCAGAATGCTGCGCTGTTTTTTTGAGTGCTGCTGTTTGTCAGTTGGGTCCAAAGGTTACGTTGCATCTCTTTTTTTCTTTGTTTAAGTGTCTGCTTGTATAATTTCCTTAATTGCACTATCTCCTCTCTATTTCGATCTTTTTTTGCTAGGGCTTTCTTTAAGTCCGAGTAGGCCTTTGTGCATGAGGAATTAAACCAGCCTTTCCTTTGACCGTTGTTTTGCGTCCTAGGTTTAGTTAGTTCGTTGGCTATAGTTTTCACTATTACATCATAGCTGGTCAAAATGTCAAGTGCCGTTGTGGCAGGATTTAAGCAGTTTTCTATGTGGGTCCTGCATTTATTAATTATTCCTGCGCTGAATGTTTCTTGGTCTATGTTGCCCCATTTTAGAGTAAATCCGTTCAGTCTATTTAGAGTAAGTGCATCTTGATGCAATAAACCCAGATGATCCACAGCTTGGTTTTTACGGTGAGCAAATTCTATGTGTGTTATTGTAAGTGGATAGTGATCACTTAGTGCATTACGGTTTACTGCAAAGTTCTTTATGCATGCAGCGTTGTTTATGGAAACTAGTATGTAGTCGATTAAGGTTTGGGCTCCTCTTCCATGGAAAGTTGGAGTAAACTGGATTGGCGGAGTCGTTATCCTATTTGCAAATCCTAGATCTAACTCAAACATCATGGCCTGTATGATGTTTCCTTCTTCCGTGTGAGAGAAATGCTCCTGGGGGTTATCTTGATCATCCGTAATCCCACAGATGGGAGCGTTACTTTTGCTGCATATATGTAAATTAAAATCTCCACCCCAGATTGTTGAATGTGTTATTTTGGCGTATTTAGTTTGTTGCTCGTTTATCATGTCTCTAATTTCGCCAAGGACTTTGACTGAAGCAGTCAAACACATATTATTGTAAAAATGTATTACTGTATAGATAACCTGGTTGTTTACTTTAATGTTGATGGCCTGATAATTCTGGTGGAGTGCAATGATCTTAATCTCTTGGGTTAACCATAGATTAGAAATATATATTATTAATCCGCCTTTACTTCTTCCTTGATGTGACTTTGTTGCATGGGAGAAGTACGTTCTGTATCCCACCAGATGGATTGGATCGTTCAGCCATGTCTCCTGGAGACAAATCAAGTCTTTTGTGTTAGCTAGGTCCAAGAAGGTTTTCTCCGTGTACTTGGATGCTAGGCCCGCCACATTCCAGAATAACATATGCCTCTCGGCGGCTGAGGTAGTGCTGTCAGGTTGAGTCATTATGGCTGAGAGTTCTACCTCTGCTGTTGTATTTAAATGATTTGCATTCAGTATAGTCTCAGCGTTCCTTTTGTTTGAGGGAGGGGATAAAGGAAGCTGCCATATGGTGTCTGGAGTAGAATTATGAGGAATGACTTTAAGCTTGCTGTTTGACTTTTGGATTGAGCTTTTCCGGGGGTTCTGGTATAATCTAGTATTACACAGACTTTGAGTCTTTTCGAGAATTTTGAGCTTAGAGTTGTTTGATGGGGAGGATAAACCTACACTGGGTTTAGACAGAGACCTAGCTGGTGGGGAGTGTGGTAGCGGTCAATCCACCATGTCTAGGCAACTGTAATAATTGAAGGTAGGAATTCCAGTCCAGAGTTCTCTATTAAGATGTTGATATGGCTTCCTGCCATGGTTAGTGTAGTCTCTTCGATCTCTTTGTTCGTATCCCCACTCTCCCTGCGAGTGGAATCTTTGGGTGTTTTCGTGGCTCCTGTCTCCCCAGTTCCAATTTCTTGGTCCTTGGTCGTAATGATCCCAGGACCAGTTCGATGGCCAGTTAGGATCCTCTAGGCGATAGTTTTGTCGGGGATAAAAGAAGGATAAACGTTTAACGTCTATTCCTTCTCTGCTTTCTAAGGTGTTCCAGGAGCAGATGTGATCCACTGCGCGTGGGCTTTCAAAATTGACTATTATACAGTCACCCTGGATAGTTTTTGGCTGTTGGCCTATCCAAGGGACCCTCCTCACCGTGGTTATTCTAGTGTTATTATTTGAATGATTGGGCCTGTTGGCATTTAGCCAGTAGCGTACTTTGTTTAGTAAAGACCAGGTGGGTTCATCTGTGTCTTTATTTAGCTCTGGAACCCCAGTTAACATGGCTACAAAGGGTGCAGCTTCGGGTGGAAGGTTTACTGGCTTCGGCCATCTTTTAGACGATTGTTCAGGTTTACTGGGTTGTTTCTGTGATTGTTCTTGACGAGAGATGGTAGACGTGGGTAATGTAGAAGGTGTTGTTACCTGAGGGGTTTTTGTGGGAATGGATTTTACAGGCAATTGGTTTTGTGCGACTGATGTAGTTTTAACACTATTATGAGTGGGCTGGATTTTCAAAGGGAGAGTTTGATTCATTGATTCTTTTCCCGGTTCTTTAGAACTCGTCTTCAGTGGGTTTATAGTAGTTAGATTGTTAATTGGTTGATTTGATATGTTGGTAACGCTGGTGTTACTTGTGTTAGTAGTTGTAACTGTTGGGGGTGGGAAATCATTTTTCCTTGAATTTGTAATTGCTTTAACGGTGGTGATTAAGATGGCCAGTTGTTTTTCAATTACTTCAAGACTTTTTTGTACAGGTTGTAATTGATGTTTTACTATGCCCAAGATATCTGTTAACGTAGGTTGTTCTGCCGTGATATGTTTAGTGGTACCGAACGAGTGGGAGACTGACTTGTCTTGTCGTGTACATTTAGGATGTGGCCTTTTCGCATCGTCACCGCCTCTGGGTTTATCAGGAATGATCTTATTAATTGAGTCTGTGAGAACAATAAGCGGGTGACTTTGGTTGCCAGAAAACTGTTCAGATTCAGAAGTTGTGTCAGGGCCATAAGTTGGGCTTTTGGGGTGCATTGCTTCATGAGGCTGTCGTTTAGGGATTGCACCTTCTCTGATAGCTCTGGATTCTAGCTGTGTTTGATCGTTGTTTATTGGCTGCAGACTCGCAAAAATATCAGGGGTACGTTCGAGATCCTGAAAAGATTGCGAGTTAGACGATTGAGAGACTACAGATAGGTCTACTACATTTGGCAGTGTATGTGGTTCGTCATTTCTTTCCACGGGCAACTTATTTTCGGGAGCAGATTTAGGGGTTTGGGCCTGTGCCAACATGCCCATGGATGAACGTCGTGCTTGATCTAACTCATAGGAAACTCTACGGTCGAGCATGCAGACTGTTTGGTCTATTGTTTCGTTCACCTTGTGCAGAAATTGTTCAATGGGTCCTACTGTGGTGGTCATATTTGATTTATTGGTTTTATTTTTTGAACTTCTCGTTTTTCTTGTTGACATTATATATATTTCTCACCAGGAGCGCAATAGAGTGAATAGGCTTCCAGGGGATGAGATATCCTAAATGTTGGTAGAGCCCTTTATAATTCTAGTAAGGGCTATGGCATGATGTTTTACCTTATGTTAGATGTTAGGGGGGTGCGCCCGGTCCGGTCTTCTCCGGTCTGTGAAGGGCTAGGACGGGCCCACCCTTGGCCCTGGCTTCGCCCCAGGCTCCGACCCGCGCGCGTCCCGCGATGTGCGTTCGTGATCCTGATTTAAAGACTATCAGGTGAGGGCACTGGGAGGGGGCGCGGCTCACACGGGAAGAGGCAACAGCTGATGGAGCTGAGCGCTGAGCCTCGCAGTCCCGGAGCCGCGCCTCGCGCCTCCTCTGCGGCCACGCAGATGGTGTAACTCCTCTTCACCAGGGGCTGGAGTTAAGAACAGACTGCAAGCTACTCCTGTAGCGTCAAGGAACAAATGTCAGGCAAGAAAACCTCACTGCGAGCGGCACCTATTTGATGTCCTTTGTTGGTAAATAAGGCTGGCATTGGTGCAAACACCTGCATTAGTTTGTGTCAACAAGGGAGTCCCCAAGCTGCCACTCATGGTTTCTGATGCGAGGCCTTATCTACTAATAATTGTAGACAGGGCTTTGGGCCCAAAAATATGCCTCTATGTTGTTGGTGCAAAGTAGGAGAAACATTTTTTTTTCTCCAAACCTTTTCATTTTGCATGCGAGCTACACTGTACAGCACACATACGGAGGGGAAAACTTTTTTAAGTATGTCTTAGCATAGAATCTTTGAACTGGAAGGGTAGCCTTCCAGTATAACATGGATATCATGCACACACATTTGCTCCATTTTATAATGTGTCTGAGTGGTTCCATTTGTACACCAGTGCTTGTAAAGGAAGCAAAGTGCAATATCTTTGTAGATGTGATGTGTCCCGCTATCTCCCTTGAATGCAACACAGTACAGCATCTTAAATTACTGCATTGTATGAAATAATGTTACATCTGCCCCTATCTGTGTTAGGTCCCAATAACTTTCACAAGTGTATTTGTAATGTAGTGGCTAAATCATGACTGTGGACAAGTCATCCTTTTTACCCTGATCCCCCCCATTGTTTGACTGATGCTGGGTGACTCAGTGCTGAGATAAACGGACCTTGGCTGCATTTAGAGTAGTGGGGGGGTGGATTTTCTTGCACCTGAATAGGGCCTGTCTCCCTAGCACAATGCTGTTACCACCCCCTATAGTCATACTGCACCAGTGAAGACAGAACTGGTTAGGACTGGGCTCAGAGACCCTTACACAAAAAGAACAAAGACAGTTTGGGGTATAAGTATTAGACCTAAAACCCCAGAACTTTAGATACTTCTGGAATCAAGAAGAACGTTTGCCAAGGAGAAGAGCTGGAGAAACTGGAGGAGGAGAACTGCCCCTTTGCTGTGTGCTGTCTGGAGTTGGCCTGCAGTAGCTGTTTCTGCCAAGGAAAGGACAAGGACTTTGCAGTGTGCTGTGTCCCCCCTGTTTGAGGAAGATCTCTAAAGGCTTGAGTAGAGCTTGCCTCCTGTTCTGAAGTCTCAGGGATACAACGACTTCACCAGCTCCCCTGAACTTCCTTGCTGGGGGTTCTGACCTGACAAGAGGTTCCTGTGACTGTATTGGAACTCTGGAGGTTGTTCTTGCTGTCGGGAGCTGGAAAAACAGCGTAACTACAAAATAAATCAATGCGCTGATCTCCTTGCGGCTGTTTTTCCGATGCAGTACCGATGTGCAAGAAGAATCTCCAAGCATCACTGTGCCGCTGCTGAAACTGACGCAGCATCTGTTGCCCGCAAGAAAAGATTCATCGGGGTAATGCGGCCAAAGAAACTGACTTAGCACTGCTCGATGCCGCTGCATCTTTGATTTCCATGCATCGTACCTGTGCGGCATGTTTTCCCATTGTATCAATTGCAGACCGGAACTGTCTTGGAATCGATGCATTACTTTCCCCTACAGACCAGATTTGACGCATCACTTCTCCTGCATGCAGCAGAACTGTCACATCCCCTCCCCATGGTATCAGGAACTGACACATCTCTTTGTTTTTCTATGCTTGCCATCACTGCGGCTGTTAGTCCTTGTGGATTTTGTCACATCTACAGCATCTGATGAATAGTAAGCTGACTGACCCCAAGAAGCTTGCATAGGAGTCGGACTGCTTGAAGAGCACCAGGGTCCACAAGGGGTATGTTGGAAACCCAGCTAAAGCTGAGCAGGGTCCCCAGCAGAAGAGTGGGAAGGACACGGGTAACCAAAAGGAGTTCTCTAATAGGGGGCCCAAAATAGTACTCAGGGTAAAGATTCCCACCCACCAGTTCTAAGAAGCCATGCCCCACTTAGGGAAGGCCAGACAATCGGGGTCCACGCAAGTGTTATGGATGTGATCAGGAAGGCCACCTGTCAAATGATACCAAGTGCCCCAAGGCTCCACCATCACCCACTGGTGCACCGTCACTGGGGTTAGTTAGTGTGTAGTGCTGGGGGAGGAGTTGGTTGCTAATGAGGGTAAGGAGCCAGTTGTGATGACCCTGATCTCATTAGGAGATAGAGAGATGGTCCAGTAAACTTGTCTGCCAGATAACACTAAAAAGTCCCTGCAGAAGGTGACCCTCAGTGGGAGGAGGGTGGAGGCTCTGAGAGACACAGGAGTCAGTGTGACATCTGACGGGTGTCAGTGGGTGTCTTAAGAGCAGGTGATCCCTAATGTACTTCATGCTGTAGTTGCTGCAGACAACTCTGATCGCCTGTGTAATGTGGCGCTGGTTCCCTTTGAATGGGGGGTCTCAGCTTCCTTGAAGGTCGTTGTAAGTCCATCCATTCCTGTCGACTGTCTGCTTGGCAATGACCTAGAGAGCTCACCTTGGAAGGAGGTGGAGCGCCAGGCTCATTTAAAGATTTTGGGACTGCCTGAGTGGGCCTGTGTGACCACTCGGTCAGTGGCAGCCAGTAGGGGTGGTCAAGAGGACCTGGAGCCTGAAAGAGGGGCCCATGTGTCTGCCAGAAAGAAGAAGGGCTGAGGGTGTGGGAGACCAGCCCCTGAAGTTCCCATGATGCAGAAGCAGGCAGAACCTGAGGGTGATGCCCTGGAACCTATAGGGGACAAGTGGCTGAACTGGGAGACCTGCCTGAGCTGACTCACTGGCAGCAGGAAGGGGGTTCCTCCATGGAGGAGTTCAACAAGGTCCAGATGGAATACCCAACTCTTGTTGGTTTATGGCAGCAGGCTGAAGACCAGGCAGCAGGTGGTCCGTCCAGATCATATTTGATTTATTGGGAGAATGGTCTCCTTTACAGTGAACCTAAGGTTGCTGAGCCCAGGCAACCCGTGTGCTGGTGGTACCCGCGTGCTACAGGACCTTCCTACTGGGATTGGCTTATGATGTGCCTTCGGCAGGACATTTTGTGTGCGTCAAGACCTATCACAGGCTTGTCACCCACTTTTACTGGCCCCATATGCAGATGCAAGTCGGCATACATTGTAGGCCTTGTCAGGTAAGTGGCAAGACTGGAGGGAATTGTAAGGCTCCCCTCCAACCATTTCCTACAGTGAGCACCCTTTTCGAGTATGTGGGCAATGACATTGGGGGGCCCCTGGAATACAAGACAGCCTTAGGTAACAAGTTTGTCTTGGTGGACCATTTTTTTTTTTGTTGAATTTTTAATAATTTATAGAGCGCACATTCACTATGCAGTTTCTTGGCGCTAAAGGATTCCTGGACTGAGGAGGGCACCGGGGACTATAAGCTATAAGCTTGCTGAAACAAAAAAGTCTTAGGAGCTTTGCGGAACTCAATGTAAGAGGGGGAGGATCTGACGGGGGGCGGAAGAGTGTTCCAGAAGGTGGGCACAAGAACCGAAAATGTCTGGCCTCCCGATCGTTTTTTCTTGAAGCGGGGTATGACTAGTAAGGATTTAGAGGAGGAGCGTAGGTCTCTAGAAGGGCTGTAGTTGGAGATGGCAGAGTTAATGAAAGCAGGAGCAGTGCCTGCCCGGGCCTGAAAAGTGAGGCAGCCGAGTTTGAAAAGGGCTCCTTGTCGGATGGGGAGCCAGTGAAGGGACATGAGAAGGGGTGAAGAGTGGTGATATTTAGGTAGGCCATGCACCAGGCGAGCTGCCTGGTTCTGCACCAGCTGAAGACGCTGAAGTGCATAAGCGGGGGCACGATTATAGATAATGTTCCCATAGTCGATCTTGGATAAGACCATGGCCATTGCAATCAGTTTAAGTGCAGCAGGGGAGAAAAACCTGGATACTTTCCTGATAATACGCAGTGTGAAAAAACAAGAAGAAACAACAGAACTAATGTGGGTATGAAGTGTCAGATGATGATTGAGTGTGATGCCGAGGGTCTTAACTGAATGAGAGGGGGTGGGAGGAGGGCCAAGAGAGGGGGGCCAGAATGAAGACGACCGGGGGTTGCCACTGCCTCCAGTCAAAATCAGCTCTGTTTTATCCGGGTTGAGTTTAAGGTGGTTTGCATTCATCCAATCCCGGATAAACAGCATGACGAACTGGAAGCTAGTGGTGGCTAGTGAAGGAGAGGAAAAATTAAAAATAAGTTGGAGGTCATCAGCATAATTGTAGACTGTGACCTCCATTTATTGGAGTGCAAAAATAAGAGGAAAAATGTAAAGATTAAATAAAAGGGGGGAGAGAGAGGAGCCCTGAGGGACGCCACATTTCACCGTGCGCGGCGGGGCCGAAAATTCAGCAAGGTGGACCGCCTGAGTACGGTCATCGAGGAAGGAACCTATCCAGGTCAGGACCTGTTCCCCTATGCCCGCCGCCTTGACACGGGACAAAAGGATGGAATGGTCCACCGTGTCAAAGGCGGCGGACAGATCCAGGAGGAACAGGGCCTGAGGGGTGTTGGTATCGATTCCCTCCCTGAGTTGGTCCATGACTGAAATGACCACCTTCTCAGTAGAGTGACGGGGGCGGAAGCCCGCCTGGCAGGGTGCAAGGTAGTTACTATTCTCTATAAAGGAGCTGAGCGCCTGGGTGACATGGGACTCTGCTACCTTTCCCAAATAAGGGAGAAGAGATATAGGGCGGTAATTAGCCGGGGAGGAAGGGTTGGCCCCCGGTTTTTTTAGTATGGGGAGGATTATGGCAGTCTTAAAAGGGGCCGGGACAAAGCCATAGGTGAAACAATTATTCAGGAGGGTATGGGCAGGGGATGGGCACTCAGTAAAAATCTGACAGACAATGCGTGCCGGCCAGATGTCGAATGGGGAGCCCGACTTGACTCGCTTAAGTAAAGGGGGCAAGGATCCTCTAGTCAGTGGGGGGAATAGAAGTAAGGGACCGATTATTACCTGGTGGTTGGGGGTGAGTGAGAATGGGCAGGGGGGGGATGTTGGCTTTGATGAGGGCTATTTTTTCAATAAAGAACTCGTTAAGCGAGTCACAAAAGGCCTGGGAGGGGGGATCTTGGGTGGAGTTCTGTCCGATGATGCCAGCTCGTGGACGGTCGAAAAAATCTCACAAGACTGGCTTTCTGCAGCTAGGATGCGCCCAGAGAAGTATTCGGTCTTTGCTGTCAGAATGGCTTGTTTATATTCACTGAGTAGGGAAATAAAATGTTGTCTTCGGGTGGGGCAGTAAGCTCTTCTCCAAGCTCGTTCGGCCTGCCGTAATTCTAGTTTCTTGGCTTTAAGACCAGGACTGAACCACTTGTTGGCATTGTGGGTGCGGTTGATGGTAATCAGCTTCAGGGGGGCCACTGGGTCGCAGGCTTTAGTAAGCCAGCGATCTAGGATGGTGGCCTGGGAGTGTGGGGCCAAGCCCGATAGGTCTGGACAGGTGGCAACTAACGAGTTGCAGAGAGATGGAATATCGACTTTATGCCAGTTCCTTGCCCAGGTGTTATTGGAGAGGGAAGATGATGTTTTATGGCTCAAATCCAAGGAAAAGGCGAGCAGGAAATGATCCGACCAAGGGCAGGACGAAATAGTAGGAGTGGAAGTCGGGATGTTTAGTGTCCAGATCTGATCGAGGATATGGCCACGGATGTGGGTGGAACCTTGAACGTGCTGAGTGAAGTTAAGGCTGAGAAGCAGTTGGGTGAAGTCTTTGGAGGTGGTGTCCTCGGCGGAGTCAGTAGGCCAAAAGTTAAAGTCTCCTAGAACGAGGACAGAGGCACTATTGACTACTAAGGTGGCCAGTAAGTTCTGGAAGGCAGAGAGAAAGCCAGGGGATGGCTGAGGTGGTCGATACGTTAAAACGCAGGTGATTGGGATCTTGAAGGAGGTGGAACGTACTACGAGGCAGTCAGCTGCCAGTAGTATGGGCGATGCCAGTGTCTGAAAATGGAGACCCTTGCGCGCAATCAGAGCTACCCCGCCACCTGCTCTATTCTCTGACTGATCAGCACGGAACATGGAATAGTGGGGCGGGAGGGAGGCCAAGACGTTTGGCAGGGAGTCAGATCTATACCATGTTTCGGTTAAAAACAGAAGGTCTGGGGAATTGGAATCTAAAAGATCAAATATTTCGGTCTGGTGCTTAACGGCAGATCTCGTGTTGAGGAGGAGGACAGCAGTGGGGGGGTAGGGGTGAACGGGCGTGATAGGCGTGGGTGAAGCAATGCCGAGATTTTGAGCATAGGACAAGGTAGCGGGATTTAGCGGCCAATTTTTATTAAAGGAGCACAATTGTTCAGAGGTATATGTTAGAGATCGCGCATAATGGTGTGCCCCTTGCCCCGGTCGGTGGCGGAGGGGTACTAGGTACCAGAATGCTGTCCCTCTCTGGAGAATCACGGCTCCTGTGGTGAGCCGTTCATTGATGGGGATCTTTTCCATGTGGGGTTTCCCAGACAGGTGGTCTCTGACTGTAGTACAAACTTCATTTCCAGGTATATGACATCACCGTGGGAGGGGTGTGGTGTAATTTCCAAATTCATCACTCCTTACCATTCCCAAGAGAATGAGTTGGCTGAGAGATTCAACCAAACCCTGAAAGGCATGATAAAGGGTCTTGCTGAACCCATGAGATGTAAGTGGGACATCTTTCTACCATGCCTGTCATTTGCCCACAGGGAGATACCCAGAAATCCTTAGCGTTCAGTCCATTTGAATTGCTGTATGGGCACCCTGTGAGAGGACCTCTGAGTCTGGTGAAGGAGGCCTGGGAGAAAACTCCTGGTAAGACCCCCCAAGATGTGTTTGGCTACAGGCTGGCCACTTGGTACGACCAGTTTACCACTCGGGTTGAGTTTCGGCCTGGCCAAAAAGTGTGGGTGATGGCACCAGTGGAGCCTAGGGGACTCCAAGACAAGTGGAATTGTCCAATTGAGGAGGTGGAGCGCAAGAGTGGTGTGCCCTACTTGGTCAACTTGCAGTCTCCCCGGATCCCTTTGAGGGTCCTCCATGCGAACCCCACTATGAGAGGTCTGAAGTCACAATGCTCCTGGCTACAGATGATGGAATGGAAGAGGAGAGTGAGCCTCTTCATGACCTCCTGTCAGCCAAGGAACATGATGGGTCAGTGGATGGAGTGAACCTCTCTCCCACCCTGACCCCAGAGCAGCAGAGGGTTGTTATGTGCTGAGACAGTTCGCCTCCCTGTTCTCCCTGATTTCAGGAATCACCAATTGGTGTGTGCATGATGTGGACACGGGAGACACTTTACCTGTAAAGCATACACTTTACAGAGTAACTGACAAAGTCAGGGCCAACATGAAGGAAGAGGGTTGCAAAATGTTGGCATTAGGGGTGATGGAACCCTCCACCAGCCCCTGGGCTAACCCAGTGGTCTTGGTTCCGAAAGCTGCTGCACCTGGTGCCACTTCTGAACTCTGGTTCTGCATGGACTACCATGGGCTCAACGTCGTCAGCATGACTGACGAGCACCCCATCCCCAAAGCTGATGAGCTCATTGATCAGCTGAGATTTGCCCGATACTTTAATACATTTGATCTAATATCTGGATACTGGCAAATTGCCTTGACTGTTGGGACAAGAGAGAGGTCAATATTTTGAACACCTGAGGGGGACCCCCAGTTCCGTATCATGCCCTTTGGGTTGAAAAACGCCCCAGCCACATTCCAGGAACTGGTCAACCAGGTACTGTCCGGGCAGGAGGAATTTAGCACTGCCTACCTCGATGACATTGCTGTGTTCAGCTCCAGCAGGGAGGAACACTTGCAACACCTCTGTGAAGTGTTAAAGGCACTGCAAAAGCAGGCCTCACTCTCAAGGCCACTAAGTGCCAGATAGGGCAGGGATCTGTAGTGTACTTAGGGCACCAGGTAGAAAGCAGCAAGGTGGTGCCCCTGTAGCCTAAGATCAACACCATTCTGGCTTCAGAGCCCCCCAAGACCCAGAAAGAGCTTAGTGCCTTTTTATGACTCACCAGGTCCTACAGATGATTTGTTAAGGGATATGGCACCATTTTTGCCAGTTTGACAGAGCTGACTTCAAGGAAGCAGCCAAGAAAAGTGAACTGGACCGATGCCTGTCAGACTGCTTTTGATGCCCTGAAATCTGCCATGTGCTCAAGGGGTGGTGTGGTGAGCTCAACTTCTCCCAAGAATGTGCTGTGCAGACAGATGCTTCAGAGCATTGTGTGGGAGAAGTACTCTCACAATTGAACAACAAGGGCGTATACCACCCCTTAGCTTTCATTAGTAGAAGGCTACCTCCCAGGGAACAGAGGTAGAGAGCCATTGAAAGAGAAGCATTTGCTGTGGTCTGGGCGCTAAAGAAGCTAAGACCCTACTTGTTTGAGACTCACTTCCGGGTTCAGACAGAACACAAGCCCCTAAGATAGTTGATGCAGATGAGGGGTGAGAATCCTAAACGGTTTAGGTGGTCCATATCCCTACAGGGAATGGAGTTTGGAATACCGTCCTGGTACAGAACATGCCAATGCTGATGGTCTGTCCAGATTCTTCTGACTCAGTGATGAGAACTCCCAAGAGGGTGGGTGTTAGATTTGGGGGTCTCTAATTGGCACAGGTAGGTACTCGTGACAAATAGGGACCCTTGCCTCTAGTCAGGGTAAGGGGGTACACTCCTAAAATAACCTCTGCTCACTCCCTTGGTAGCTTGGCACGAGGAGACAGGCTTATCTCAGAGGCAGTGTGTAAAGCATTTGTGACATACAGTAATCAAGTGACAATACTACAGATGGACACCACACAAGTTTTACATTAAAAATAAGTATTCTTCATATAGATTTAACGCAAGACCACAAACAACAAAAATCCACAATACAATATTTAAAATGGTAGTTGTAGCTTAGTTCTCTTTAGTTCTTAAAATGCGACAATGTACCTTACGATGTGTTAGGCTACCACAACGAAAGTGTTGCAAGGATGGAAATGCGGCAAAGTTCCAGTGCAAAGAAATAAAGACATAAAGTTCTTCCAGATGCAGCACGCTTCTCCGATGATGTGGGAAGTCTGGATTCGATGTGTCAGCTGCAGCGGCAACACCCTTGTTCCGCAATGCGACGACAGCAGCTTCGGCGGCGACACTCTTCTCCGATGTTGCAAGATGCTTCCGCGCAATGCTACAACTGCAGCGGTGACACCCTTGTTCCGTGATGCGACGACAGCAGCTCCGACGGCGGCACGCTTCTCCATGGATGCAAGGTGCTTTTCTTGATGCGGTGCAAAACAAGAACTACAGCGGTGACAATCACAATGCGACGGCAGCAGCAGCGACAGCGACACACTTCTCCTTCATTGCGAGACGGTTCTCTCGATGCGGTGCTATACGACAGCTACAGCGAGGACATCCAAGATGTGACGGCAGCAGCAGTGACACGCTTCCTCTTCATTGCGAGACGCTTCTCTAGATGTGGTACAATACGACAGCTACAGCGGTGACATCCAAGATGCGATGGCAGCAGCAACGACACCTTCCCCTTAAGTCGTGCTTCCAGCTCCTTGCGACACGCAGACCCTCAGAAGGCCCAAAACAGCAGCATGCACTTCCCAAGGAACTCTGGGGAGCTGGGGGTTGAAGTCTGTTGTCCCTGAGACTTCAGCAGGAGGCAAGCTCTGTTCCAAGATCTTGGAGATCCTTACAAGTTGGCAAATCCCCCAAGCAGCTCTTCAGCTTAGGGGTAGCATCTCCTCAGTTTCTTCTGGTTCCTCTCCTCAGCAAAGGTTTCTCCTTGTTGTCCAAAATTGATCTAATTTCTTGGGATCAGGGTCCCAATATGTATACCCCAAAATCCTTTGACCTCTGAGGGCAGAGGGGCCTTTGCCTAGTCCAAACCAGTTCTGGAGCACTCTGTTTACATGATTCCTTCTCTCCTTTCACAGTGCAGGGCAGAGACATAAGACGCACCACAGGGGGTGGAGCCAGCACTGTGGGGGGCCGGCACAGCACTATTCAGGTCCCAGGTGCAACTCCTCCCTCCCATCTAGATACAGATCTTTCTATTCACCGCTGGGAGGACTCACCCTGTCTCCTGGAATCCCCGGACCTTATCACTCAAACGCTAGACATGGAATACACAACCTAGCAGAGGCAAGCTTGGATAATTAGACAAGAAAATACCTACTTTCTAAAAGTGGTATTTCCTAACCCTGGGCGCAAGACTACGCTCCGCCCACGGAGTGTACGTAGTGTTGCCTACTTTGCATTTTGCAAAATAGGCATAGTAGGCAACACTACGCACGCTCCGTGGATGGAGCGAAGTTGCCCACCACCCACCTCCCTCCCGCCCTCTTCTACATACATAATTTTAAGTAACGAGTACAAAAAAAGTTCATAAAAGCACTTACCTTGTCTGCGGCGTCCCGGGACTCCCTCTTCTATTTTGCGCCGACTTCTCCCATCGAAATGCGCATGCGCGGCCGCCCGCGCATGCGCATTTCATGCGAGAAATGCGCATACGCGGGCGGCCGCGCATGCGCATTTCGATGGGAGAAGTCGGCGGGAGGGAGGGAGGGAGGCGGGAGGCACGTAGTGGGGCTACGCGAAGCGCGTGAGCGGGCGTAGCATCATGCCCACTTCACGTAGCTACGCATAGCCCCACTACGCATACTACGCCCAGGGTTAGTATTTTCAAACACAGAATGTTAAAACCAACTTCACTAAAATATATATTTTATCATTCTGAGTTCAGACATACTAAACTCGAATTTCTACAATGTTCCCTGAGTTAGTTAGAATTATAAGATGTAATAATCTAACTGCCTATTCTGGCCTATGGAGAACAGGTAGCCTTGCAATAGTGAACAACGAAAATGGCTGTAATTCACTAATAGGACATGCCACACACCCAGGGCATGTCCTACCTTATACTTACAATGCACCCTGCCATTGGGCCTACCATAGCGGTGTCTGATATGAAGAAAATGGAAGGTTTAGGGACTGGCAAGTGGGTGCACTTGCCCAGTCAGCATGGCAGTACCAGACTGCACACAGGCTCTGCAATGGCAAACCTTAGACCTACTTTTACAGACTGCTTCTGTGGGTGGCACAACCATTGCTGCAGGCACTCTAGCAGCATTTGGTTTACAAGCCCTGGGCACTCCTGCTGCACTGTACTAGGGTCTGACAGTTAAACCAAACCAGCCAATCATGGAATCATGAATGCATACATTAATTTATAATAGTGTGAGCATATGCACTTTAGCACTGATCAGCATTGGTAAAGTGCCCAGAGTCATAAAATAGCCAACAACAGGTCAGAAAAAATATAGGAGGAAGGCAAAAATGTCAGGGATGACCCTGCAAAAAGGGCCAAGTCCAACAGTGGGCAGTTCTTCCCATCTTTTAGCTGGAGGGGACAAGTGTTACACTTGGCATGTTTGGCATGGCTTCCCTTGACTTTTTGCCTCTACCTCCTGTATTTTTGATGCTGTGCTGGAATTATTTTTTTGTGCTTTGGGCACTTTGCCACTGCTGATCAATGTCAAAGTACAAGTGCTCCCTGTATAAATTGTTAGAAAATTGGTGTGGGAGCACACTGCTTCACCTCCCAGCAGGGTCGCCCCTAAGCATCATGGTAGATGCAGTCCGACAAGCGAGTACACTTGTAAAGTCTTTAGAGTGTTTCACCAGGTGGGTGCAGATTAGTGCTGGCCATCTCTGGACACGTGTTTCTAGATTATTATCTGTCATCAGCAGAGATTAGGCATTATTTGGAGTTGCTGAGCAGGCTGCCGTATCCTTGGAACGTAGTATCTCTCCAGGCGCGCAGGTGCCTCTCCACGAGCTCGTCAGCCCACAGCGGCTCGAGGGAGCCTTTAAGTAGAAAATTGGTGTGGGAGCAAACTGCTTCACCTCCCAGCAGGGTCGCCCCTAAGCATCATGGTAGATGCAGTCCGACAAGCGAGTACACTTGTAAAGTCTTTAGAGTGTTTCACCAGGTGGGTGCAGATTAGTGCTGGCCATCTCTGGACACGTGTTTCTAGATTATTATCTGTCATCAGCAGAGATTAGGCATTATTTGGAGTTGCTGAGCAGGCTGCCGTATCCTTGGAACGTAGTATCTCTCCAGGCGCGCAGGTGCCTCTCCACGAGCTCGTCAGCCCACAGCGGCTCGAGGGAGCCTTTAAGTAGAAAATTGGTGTGGGAGCACACTGCTTCACCTCCCAGCAGGGTCGCCCCTAAGCATCATGGTAGATGCAGTCCGACAAGCGAGTCTACCATGATGCTCAGGGGCGACTCTGCTGGGAGGTGAAGCAGTGTGCTCCCGCACCGACTCTTTACTTAAAGGCTCCCTCGAGCCGCTGTGGGCTGACGAGCTCGTGGAGAGGCACCTGCGCGCCTGGAGAGATACTACGTTCCAAGGATACGGCAGCCTGCTCAGCAACCCCGATTAATTTTGCCTAATCTCTGCTGATGACGAATAATAATTCAGAAACACGTGTCCAGAGATGGCCAGCACTAATCTGCACCCACCTGGTGAAACACTCAAGACTTTCCAAGTGTACTCGCTTGTCGATTTGAACTGCATCTACCATGATGCTCTGGGGCGACTCTGCTGGGAGGTGAAGCAGTGTGCTCCCGCACCGACTCTGTATAAATTGTTGTTACAATCGGTTTTCCCTGATTTGCATATTTGATTTACTGGTAAGTCCCTAGTACATTGCACTGAAGTGTTCAAGGGCCTGTAAATCAAATACTACTAGTGGGCCTGCAGCACTAATTGTGCCACCCACATGAGTAGCACTGAAAAGATATCTCAGACCTGCCACTGCAGTGTCTGCGTGCAGTTTTGAACTGCCATGTCGACTTGACAGGTGCACCCACTTGCCAGGATCTAACTACCCCTTTTCTTACATGTAAGGCACCCCTATGGCAGGCCCAAGGTACACCTACGGGCAGGGTGCAGTGTATGTGAAAGGTAGGACATGTACTGGTGTGTGTGTCATGTCCTGATAGTGAAATACTGCCAAATTCGTGTTTCACTATTGAAAGGCTATCTTGCCCTATAGAATAGAATCAGAAATGCTTAGTAAAATCTTACAAGTATTACTTCTCATTGGGACAAGATGAAGAAATAAAGTTTAGGCTCTATGAACTCAGAATTTATTAACACATCTATTAGTAAAGATAGTTCTTAAATGGGGTGTTTGAAATGCCTCTATTAGAAAGTATAAAGAACAATTGATGGACAGAATGCAGAGCAAGGTCATACATTCACCCCAGTCCAGAGATCTGGGCCTAAATTCATAATTTTTTTACACACCATGCCATTCCAGGTTGGACTAAGCCATATGCAAATCAGTCTTGTCCCTGCGCCCAATTGGTACAGTCCAGCCTGGCTGATGAAGGGTGATGCCCTGAAACTGGTCCCAGGATGCTTGTTTCCAGTCCATGGAAGACCTGGCTTGGCAGTTCGGGCTGGACTGTTTCCATAAAGGAACAGGGCCACAACTGATTTGCTTATGGCTGGGTCCAAACTGGGGTGGTGTTGTGAGGAAAAGAATGATGGAATAAACCCAGATCCTTGTGTCTGGGGGTGAATGTTTGCATTGTACAGAATTCTGTCCATAAATTGTTTCTTTTGCATATGTCGTCCTAAGTGGGAAGGGTATGCCCAGACGTGGATCCCATGCTCACTACACCATTGGATTCAAGCTGGCCTGGCTGATGAAGGGTGATGCCCTGAAACCGGTCCCAGGATGCTTGTTTCTGGTCCAATGAGGACCTGGCTTGGCAATTCAGGATGGACTGTTCCCATAGGGAAAAGGGTCAGGGCTGATTTGCATATGGCTGGGTCCAAACTGGGGTGGTGTAGTGAGCAAAACAATGATGGATTAAACCCAGATCCTTGTGACTGGGGCTGAATGTTTGCATTGTCCAGCATTCCGTCCATCAATTGTTTCTTTTTTTAAGCAAGCCTGGCTGATTAAGGGTGATGCCCCGAAACCGGTCCCAGGATGCTTTTTTCCGGTCCAAGGAGGACATAGCTTGCCAGTTCGGGCTGGACTGTTCCCATAAGGACAGGGTCAAGATTGGTTTGCATATGGCTGGGTCCAAACTGGGTTGGTGTGGTGAGCAAAACAATGATGGATTAAACCCAGATCCTTGTGACTGGGGCTGAATGTTTGCATTGTCCAGCATTCCGTCCATCATTTGTTTCTTTTTTTAAGCAAGCCTGGCTGATGAAGGGTGATGCCCCGAAACCGGTCCCAGGATGCTTTTTTCCGGTCCAAGGAGGACCTAGCTTGCCAGTTCAGGCTGGACTGTTCCCATAAGGACAGGGTCAAGATTGGTTTGCATATGGCTGGGTCCAAACTGGGTTGATGTGGTGAGCAAAAGAATGATGGATAAAACTCAAATCCTTGTGACTGGGGCTGAATGTTTGCATTGTCCAGCATTCTGTCCATCAATTGTTTCTTTTGCATATGTCGCCCTAAGTGGGAAGGGTTTGCCGTGACGTGGGTCCCATGCTCACTACACCACTGGATTCAAGCTAGCCTGGCTGATGAAGGGTGATGCCCTGAAACCGGTCCCAGGATGCTTCTTTCCGGTCCAGGGTGTACCTGGCTTGGGAGTTCAGGCTGGATTTTTCCCATAAGGAACATGGTCAAGACTGATTTGCATATGGCTGGGTGCAAACTGGGATGGTGTGGTGTGCAAAAGAATGATGGAGTAAACCCAGACCCTTGTGACTGGGTGTGAATGTTTACATTATCCAGCATTCCGTCCATCAATTGTTTCTTTTTTTAAGCAAGCCTGGCTGAGTGTATGTGAAAGGTAGGACATGTACTGGTGTGTGTGTCATGTCCTGATAGTGAAATACTGCCAAATTCGTGTTTCACTATTGAAAGGCTATCTTGCCCTATAGAATAGAATCAGAAATGCTTAGTAAAATAACTTCTCATTGGAACAAGATAAAGAAATAAAGTTTAGGCTCTATGAACTCAGAATTTATTAACACATCTATTAGTAAAGATAGTTCTTAAATGGGGTGTTTGAAAATGCCTCTATTAGAAAGTATAAAGAACAATTGATGGACAGAATGCAGTGCAAGGTCATACATTCACCCCAGTCCAGAGATCTGGGCCTAAATTCATAATTTTTTTACACACCATGCCATTCCAGTTTGGACTAAGCCATATGCAAATCAGTCTTGTCCCTGCGCCCAATTGGTACAGTCCAGCCTGGCTGATGAAGGGTGATGCCCTGAAACTGGTCCCAGGATGCGTGTTTCCAGTCCATGGAAGACCTGGCTTGGCAGTTCGGGTTGGACTGTTTCCATAAAGGAACAGGGCCACAACTGATTTGCTTATGGCTGGGTCCAAACTGGGGTGGTGTTGTGAGGAAAAGAATGATGGATTAAACCCAGATCCTTGTGTCTGGGGGTGAATGTTTGCATTGTCCAGCATTCTGTCCATAAATTGTTTCTTTTGCATATGTCGCCCTAAGTGGGAAGGGTATGCCCAGACGTGGATCCCATGCTCACTACACCATTGGATTCAAGCTGGCCTGGCTGATGAAGGGTGATGCCCTGAAACCGGTCCCAGGATGCTTGTTTCTGGTCCAATGAGGACCTGGCTTGGCAATTCAGGATGGACTGTTCCCATAGGGAAAAGGGTCAGGCTGATTTGCATATGGCTGGGTCCAAACTGGGGTGGTGTAGTGAGCAAAGCAATGATGGCTTAAACCCAGATCCTTGTGACTGGGGCTGAATGTTTGCATTGTCCAGCATTCCGTCCATCAATTGTTTCTTTTTTTAAGCAAGCCTGGCTGATGAAGGGTGATGCCCCGAAACCGGTCCCAGGATGCTTTCTCCGGTCCAAGGAGGACCTAGCTTGCCAGTTCAGGCTGGACTGTTCCCATAAGGACAGGGTCAAGATTGGTTTGCATATGGCTGGGTCCAAACTGGGTTGGTGTGGTGAGCAAAAGAATGATGGATTCAACTCAAATCCTTGTGACTGGGGCTGAATGTTTGCATTGTCCAGCATTCCGTCCATCAATTGTTTCTTTTGCATATGTCGCCCTAAGTGGGAAGGGTTTGCCGTGACGTGGGTCCCATGCTCACTACACCACTGGATTCAAGCTAGCCTGGCTGATGAAGGGTGATGCCCTGAAACCGGTCCCAGGATGCTTCTTTCCGGTCCAGGGTGTACCTGGCTTGGGAGTTCAGGCTGGACTTTTCCCATAAGGAACATGGTCAAGACTGATTTGCATATGGCTGGGTGTAAACTGGGATGGTGTGGTGTGCAAAAGAATGATGGATTAAACCCAGACCCTTGTGACTGGGTGTGAATGTTTACATGTCCATCAATTGTTTCTTTTTTTAAGCAAGCCTGGCTGAGGAAGGGTGATGCCCTGAAACCGGTCCCAGGATGCTTGTTTCTGGTCCAAGGAGCACCTAGCTTGGCAGTTCAGGCTGGACTGTTCCCATAACGACAGGGTCAAGACTGGTTTGCATATGGCCGGATCCAAACTTAGGTGGTGTGGTGAGCAAAAGAATGATGGATTAATCCCAGGTCCTTGTGGCTGGGGGTGAATATTTACTTTGTCCAGCATTCTGACCATCAATTATTTACTTTGCACTTTTAAAAAGTAGGCATTTTCTGTTTTTGACCATTCTGTGTGCCTCTGCCTGTTTGTGCATTGCCCGTCTGGCTTTGGTGTAACATTGGCTAGGGATGTGCATTCACTGTAGACAGCCACTGGGGGGTTGAGGTTTGCCTGGCCCTTCCTGGATGACTCAGAGCTGAGCTGAATAGGGCTTGGCTGCATATAGAGCAATGGGAGGAGATTTTCTTGCCCCTGAATAGGGCCTGTCTTACTTGCACAATGCTGTCTCCACCCCCTGTGGTCATACTGCACCAGTGAGGACAGAACTTGTTTGGACAGGGCTCAGAGACCCTTGCACAAAGAGAACAAAGACATTTTGGGGTATAATTATTAGACCGAAAACCCCTGAACTTTAGTCTACTTCGGGAATCAAGAGAAACCTTTGCCAAGGAGAAGAGCTGGAGTCACTGGAGGAGGAGTATTTCCCCTTTGCTGTGTGCTATCTGGGTTTGGTCTGCAATAGCTGTTTCTGCCAAGGAAAGGACAAGGACTTTGCTGTGTGCTGTGTCCCACCTGCTTGAGGAAGATCTCCAAGTGCTTGAGTAGAGCTTTGCCCCTGTTCTGAAGTCTCAGGGACACAAAGACTTCACTCCCAGCTCCCCTGTACTTCCTTGCTGGGAGTTTTGACCTGCCAAGGGGTGCCGGTGACTGTGTTTGGCCTGTGGAGGTTGTTCCTGCTGTTGAGAGCTGGAAAAGCAATGCAACTGCATGAAAATCGACGTGCCGCTTTTCTTGCGGCTGTTTTTCTGGTGCAACACCGCTGTGCGAGAAGAATCTCCACACATCGTCGCGCCACTGCCAAACCTGACACAGCGCCTGATGCTGCTGCAAGAACCTACTCATCGAGGGATCATGGCTGAAGAACCCAACACAGTGCTGCTTGACTTCTCCGCACCAATTACCGACGCATCTGGATTTCCACACATTGTACCTGTGTGGCAAGTTTTCCTGATGTGTCACCCTCGGACTACAACAGTCTCAGAATCGACACATCACAAGCCCTTACAGACTGGATTTGACGCATCATTTTTCCTGCGTGCAGCAGAACTGTCGCATCACCTCCCCATGGTCTCAGGGACCGACTCATGTCTTGGTTTTTCAATGCTTCCCATCTCTGCGGATGTTTGACCTTGAGAATTCTGTCGTAATTGCAGGTACTTTGAGAGAAATCACACATCCATAGCTTTCTGTGGGCCAAGTTGTTTGAAACCTTTTTAAAGTCATATTCTTAATACTTTGTCTTTTTTTCTCTTGATGAGTTACTGTGTGTTTTTTTTAGTTTAAAAAATGTTTTTTTTGAAGAAAAATTCAGGAATAGAAGGAAATTACATCAGATAAAAGTAGACATCTGAAGGACAATCAAAGCGAATAAATGAACATGCAATATGAATAATATAACAGTCTGATAATGGAAGGAAGATAAAAAACTTATAAGAATTACACTAATTAAATATATTTTATAATATAATTTATTAACTCAAGAAACTTGAATTGAAATGCATAACTGTAATGATAAAAATAGTGCATTTTAATTATTTTATAAGGGTGAAAAGAAATGAACAGTAAAGAAAGAAAAGGGAAGAAAGAGACAAGGTAGAGATAGGGGAAGAAGAGGGAAAAGAGAGGTGAGATATGATATACTGTAATGTTAAACAAGCAAATAGCTAACAACTATGTGGCACTATAAATGGATAATAAATAAACCATTCTAATTTTAAGGAGGTTTGTAGTTATAAACGTTAGACCCGGAGTGAGTTGTGCATCTAGATAGAAATGAAGAGGTGACCATAGTAAATCTTTTTTAAATTCTCGAAGGAAGAGAAGTAGCATGGGCTTGACACAGCGATGGGCTTGACACAACAATGATGATGACACAACAGATTCCACCATGCCATATAGGAAATGTTAGTTGTATCCTCCTAATTAGATGTGATTATTTGAAATAATAAAGCAAACATCAAGTCAACAAATTTCCCAGCCATACGCTGAGAAATCCAAAGGGAGGAGGTGCCACCCAAAAAGATGTGTCTAACATCAAAACGGAAACATAAGGATAAAATGACGTTCAGTTTATACCATACTTGTAACCAAAACCTTTTAACAAGAGGACAATAAAAAAAACATGTGTAAATGATCACTCTTATCATGAGCACAGGGCCAACAATTAGTAGTTGGGGAGAGTTTAAATTTATGTAAGCTTGTGGGAGTGATATATCGTCCATTATAAAAAAAATATGTTTCAGTTAGGTTTGCTGAGCAAGACGAGTTATGAATCTTGGCCCATATCGATTTCCAAGTATGAGCTGAAAATTATTAATGTAGTTCTGATTTCCATACTAACTCTACTTTAGACTTTGTAGTTAATATAGAGCATGGGTACTCACAAACCTTCTCTCGGGGCCAAATTTACAGTGTGGTTTGTGTCCGAGGGCTGCACCGGTGGGGGTGGGGTCAGTGGAGGAGGGGGCGGGGCTAGAGCAAAAAAAAAAATTTGACCATGAGGTTGAACACAGGTCCCTGCAGCGGACGCCTTCGTCCACTGAGCTACCAGACCCGGCATACACACATCTCTCTCTATACCTCTATCTCCCTCTCTCTCCCTCTCTCAACCTCTCTCTCCCTCTCTCCCTATTTCTCCCTCTGTCTCACTCAGACTGTCTCACTCCCTCTCACTCCCTCTCACTCCCTCTCTCTCCCTCTCCCTCCCCCTGACTCCCTCTGTCTCACTCACTCTGACTGTCTCGCTCCCTCTCTCCCTCTCTCTCCTTCCCTCTCCCTCTCTGTCTCCCTCACTCTCCCTCTCTGTCTCCCTCTCTCTCCTTCCCTCTCCCTTTCTGTCTTCCTCTCTCTCCTTCCCTCTCTGTCTCCCTCTCTCTCCTTCCCTCCCCCTCTCTGTCTCCCTCTCTCTCCTTCCCTCTCCCACTCTGTCGCCCTCCTCACTCTGTCGCCCTCCCTCTGTCTGTCACCCTCCCCCTCCCTCCTCCTCCCTCTGTCTGTCACCCTCCTCCCTCCCTCTGTCTGTCACCCTACTCCCTCCCTCTGTCTGTCACCCTCCTCCCTCCCTCTGTCTGTCACTCTCCTCCCTCCCTCTGTCTGTCACCCTCCCCCTCCCTCCTCCTCCCTCTGTCTGTCACCCTCCTCCCTCCCTCTGTCTGTCACCCTACTCCCTCCCTCTGTCTGTCACCCTCCTCCCTCCCCCTGTCTGTCACTCTCCTCCCTCCCTCTGTCTCTCACCCTAATCCCTCCCTCCTCCTTCCCTCTGTCTGTCACCCTCCTCCTTCCCTCCTCCCTCCCTCTGTCTGTCACCCTCCTCCCTACCTCTGTCTGTCACCCTCCTTCCTCCCTCCTCCCTACCTCTGTCTGTCACCCTCTGTCTCCCTCCCTCTCCCATTCTCTGTCTCCCTCCTGCTCCTTGTCTCCCTCCCTCTCCCTTTCTCTGTCTCCCTCCCTCTACCTTTCTCTGTCTCCCTCCCTCTCCATCTCTTTGTCTCCATCTGTCTGTCTCCATCTCATTGTCTCCATCTTTTTGTCTCCCTTCCTCTGTATCACTCCTCCCTCTGCCTCCCTCCTCCCTCTGGCTGTCACCCTCTCTCTGTCTCCCTCTGCCTCCCTCTGTCTCCCTCCCTCTGTCTGTCGCACTCTCTCTGTCTCCATCTGTCTGTCTCCCTCCCTGCCTCTGTCTCCCTCCCTCTGACTCCCTCCCTCTGTCTGTCTCTCTCCCTCTGTCTGTCTCCCTCCGTCTCCCTCCCTCTCCCTTTCTCTGAATCTCTCTCTCTGTCTCCCTCTCTGCGTCCCTTTCCCTCCCTCCCTCGCTCTCCCTGTCTGTCTCCCTTTCCCTCCCTTCCTTAGCTCTCCCTCTTTCTGCCTCCCTTTCCCTCCCTCCCTCGCTCTCCCTCCTTTTCCCTCCCTCCCTCGCTCTCCCTCTGTCTGCCTCCCTTTCCCTCCCTCCCTCCCTCACTCTCCCTCTCTTTCCCTCCCTCCCTCGCTCTCCCTCTCTCTGTCTCCCTTTCCCTCTCTCACCCTCTCTCTGCCTCCCTTTCCCTCCTTCCCTCGCTCTCCCTCCCTCTCCCTCCTTTTCCCTCCCTCCCTCGCTCTCCCTCTGTCTGCCTCCCTTCTCCTCTCTCCTTTCCTTCCTTCCCTCGCTCTCCCTCTGTCTGCCTCCCTTTCCCTTCCTCCCTCGCTCTCCCTCTGTCTGCCTCCCTTTCTCTCTCTCCCTCGCTCTCCCTCTGTCTGCCTCCCTGACCCTCCCTCCCTCGCTCTCCCTCTGTCTGCGTCCCTTTCCCTCTATCCCTCGCTCTCCCTCTCACTGCCTCCCTTTCCCTCCCTCCCTCCCTCTCCCTCCTTTTCCCTCCCTCCCTCACTCTCCCTCTGTCTGACTCCCTTTCCCTCCCTCCCTCGCTCTGCCTCTCTCTGCCTCCCTTTCCCTCCCTCCCTCGCTCTCCCTCTGTCTGCCTCCCTTTTCCTCCCTCCCTCGCTCTCCCTCTCTCTGCCTCCCTTTCCCTCCCTCCCTCCCTCGCTCTCCCTCTAACTGCCTCCTTTTCCCTCCCTCCCTCTCCCTCTCTCTGCATCCCTTTCCCTCCCTCGCTCTCCCTCTGTCTGTCTCCCTTTCCCTCTGTCTGTCTCACTTTTCCTCCCTCCCTCGCTCTCCCTCCCTCTCCCTCCTTTTCCCTCCCTCCCTCGCTCTCCCTCCCTTTCTCTCACTCCCTCTGTCTTCCCCCCTCTACCTCCCTCCTTCACCCTCTTCATCTCTCCCTGCCTGTCTGTGCCCGGGCTGAGACAGCTTCAGGGCACACACACACACAGCAGCACCAGCACTTCACAGGTCTTTAAAAGACCGTTTGTATGTTAATGAGGCTTTTGTCTTTCACCTCTTAGCGCCCCTGCTCCTCCACTCCAGTAGCGTAACGAAACTTGAGGGGGCCCCCCTGCAAAGTACATGGGGGGCCCCTTCTGGACTGACTCAGGAGGCTCACGCTGGGGTACTGTGCTGAGAGGGCCCCCTAGAGTTGTGGGGTCTTGCAGCGCTGCCAACCACACAGTGTGGCGACAGCAGTGCCACACCCTCAACCACCTGTCTACGCAGATAATCCATGCCCACCCAAGCCTGCTCCAATACCCTTGGCACAACTGTCTCGACCAGCCATACATAAAGTGGACAAAGCATCCCGGAGTGTTGCACTAAGCTCCATTACTGATAAAAGAACACATTATTTATCCCACAGAAATCCCCTGCATCCAGCTGCTCTATACTGTCCAATGGATCAGGAGTCAGCTAGAGAGGCTTGCCCTGGACCCGACACCTAGTACATGCTAGCCTACAACTGACCTTCCCTGACACGGGCTCAGTGGCCAATTCCTCATTCCTAAATACCCCGGGGAGTGAAGGCTGGCATAGGCTCCCCCTGGGTTCCCCATACACCGACTTATTCAACAGTGGCTGCTGGTGACATTTGAAAGTGGTAATGCATAAAAGTTTGGGATGAGTGCCCTCTGGCAAGCTAACAAGCCACACTGCTGTAAGGTGAGTCCTGGGGGTTTCTCCTCCTGGTAAACATTTGAAAAAGAAGTGGGCAAATGGGCATGTTCAAGCAAATTTGAGAAAGCAAGAAACTTCATAGAGTAATTGTAAACTGTCTCTGCAAAAAGGGGGCCAACAAAGAGCGTTGCTGCCTCTGCAAAAAGGGGGCCTACAATGAGTGATGCTGTGGTGTGTCCAATACCTTTACCTGTTAAAGTCAACTCATGTTGCACCAAGGAAGATGGTATTTATTGGGACATGTTCCCTGTAGACACCCTGTTCACCCAGACACCTATTTTAGTAAGCCTGCTCTGCGACTGCAAGAATTGCCTGCTCCACACTATCGCCCATTTTAGAAAGGCGTCATGATATCACAAGGACAGCAGTTTCTGTGCTGACACCCGTAAGATGCTCCTGATAGGATTGACATCCCATTAGCCATTTTGGAACCCTCTTGAAATAGTGTTTGTCAAGCCACCCGTTCTGCAAATACTTGCAGAGACTCCATAGAGCACGGTGTCATCCCACCCTTGGGAACCACACAGCTAGGCACTCATTCGGGAACATTACTGACAGCAATTTCTACCTAAACACCTACTCCAGGAGTTCCACTAACCTAGCTGAGAGCTCAGTGTCTGTCCCAAAACCTGGCCTAAGAGTATGCTTCAGAGTGTAACGTCTCTCAAAATACCTATTCTCTGAGGCCACCCTGGAGAACCATTGAGGGAGCAGTTCACATTGGAGCATCGTGAAATGAAGTGTACCCTCTACAGTACCACATATTCTAAAAGGGAAGGCAGGAAAAGGAATCAAGCCTGCTGTTATTTTTAAAGAAAACTCTCACATACAACGGAAGGTAGTGTACAACCAAATACATCTTCTAGAAGGTCCCATTAACAGGGTGTTCAACCACCAAAACACACTTAGGCACCATAGATTGCATTATCCACCTCAACACTGATTCTAGGAGGGGTTTCACCTTTGAGAACACAGGAGTGAAGGGATCACCTGGTGACTCAATGGAGCAAGCGTCTCTAACTTGGGCACCACAGACTGCAGAATATTTCCCAAAAAGTTTTCTATGAGGACCATCCTGAGGCACCATGAAGTGAAGACCACCAAGTGAGAGATTCCTACCAGAAGGTCATGGGGTAAACGTACGTCACACCAATTCCACGTGGCACATTGTTACTAAAATTAACTACACAAGTAGGCCAACCTTGAGAGGTCACAGGAGCTTCTATTTACTGGACACAGATCCAGGTGGAGGCTAGTTTTTCTAATGCAATGTTCTGGTGGAATCTCTTGGAGAAAAATAAGACCACTGGTTCTCTCAATCCAATACTAGAATGACTCACTATCAGACCCAATCTTGGATGTCAACACACTTGATTTGCAGATCTGACTCCCTCTGAAAGAGTAGCAGGACTGCTCCTGCCATACATACCCTTAGTGTAACGGTAAGAGGAAGGATTATTGATAAGAGCGCCAAACAGTGAACCCTTGTTTGGAGATTGATCATGGAGGAAGAAGGTTTAGAGGTTTTCTTTAAAATTCCTTTTGCACCGGTGCAAAATAAAATGCTTTTTAGAGTGACATTGAAAAGATGCCCTTCACAAGTGCTACACCGCCATGATAACGCAGATGGCAAAATTAAGTCATATCATATTTACAATCCATACATTATTCTTTAGTTATAAATGTAAAAGATTGAAAAAATGAAGCAATGAAAACAAAAAAAATGGGCCATGAAAGGCAATTGTGTAGGAATTGCTGCTTCAACAGACTTTCCTGGCCCACTGAGTACATACAGCGCTGTAAGAGGATGTGTTTGGGGTGGGAGCAATGAAGGAAGAAACTGCTTCAAAAACATTTAAAAAGCAAAAACAAAATTAAACGAGATGTACTTTGTGCAGCAACAATTCTGCAAACTGCTCTAGATGCGAGTTTGGAGTCTACATAATCACACAGCCCTGGAGCTGCTCCAGTAGCTGTACAGGAGCATAAACAGATCTTCCACCTAATTGATCTAATAATCCAGTCTTTAAAATGGTTCCATGTACGAAGCACTTCAGAGGGAGAACAGTGGAAAGGGCCTCAAAGGAAGGAGAAATGTGCAGCCTAGCATTGAAATGGCTCCAGGGAACTGTGGAGCTCAACTCTGGAAATGGTTCCTAGTTGTACAAATCTTAGAATGCTGAAGATGCAAGGAGTATGTAGGCCTGTCACTGATGTGCACAACTCCGGCAGCACTTGTGGGTGTGCGGAAGCCATCAAGAAGCATAACTATGGAAATGACAGGAGTATACACACAAATACACAGCCCTAGAAGCATGGTGCACATGGAGTTATGGCCAATGCTCTATTTCTAATGGAACAGGCAGCATAATTTGGCTAGATGTTAGATGCCAGTTGTCAGGCTACAAACTACATAGAAAGAAAACTAAGTATGTCAACAATACATCTCTCCAGATATTCTAGCCCTCGCTTGGTCAGGTCAGCCACGTATATCTATCTTTGTCATAACATTTCTGCAAGTACAGATGATATTATTAGTCTTAATTTAAACTGATATGTATCCCATTTTTTAGCATTCAATTGGTAAATTATGAAGCACCCCGGTGTACCCTGACACCAAAGGCATGCAAATGTTTGTATTGACAATAAGCAATAGGTTTTCTGAAAATCAAGTCTGCAGACACTGAAATATATGCCCACACTGGCATCATACAAGTTGTGCTGAAGTGTTTGAAATAATTTAAAAAGGTGCAGCAAGAATGGAATGGATTATATTTTTCAGCCCTGTAATCATGTAATGCATTATTTTCACACATTTAATTGACGCTTCTGTGAATTTGGTGTAGCCTGCATACTTCTGTGCTGTAATTACACATGATGACTGGCCCCTCAAGTCTTTAACTTTCTACAGTGACTTGAAACAAGAGGCCCAGTCCGACTTTTAAGCTCCCTGGTTGGTTTAGAAAATAAAGAGGTGAATCCGCATGCTGATCGTACTGCAGTGCACCAGGTGGGGAAGAAAAGAGACAAAGAGCCAACGATAGCCATTCTTTGAGTCCCTACTTCTTGTGTTGGCACTTGGCAGCAGTGTGGATGCACCAACAAGGGTGTGCATACACAGTACAAAATATTTTGGCGCAAAAGAAGATATCCACACTTTTTCTTGCCTGTTAAGTTGCTGAACTATCTTCCAATAACTCAACGGGCTGTCTCTTTCTGTCACTGTTCTCTTTGTCATCTTAGTGATGAACAGTCTTATCAGGGAGGCTGTTGATGTTAACATGCATCTGAAGGTGCGCACCCACTTGTCTGCTTCATCCTCAGCTCCTGACAGACACCGGAGCTGCAAATCCTGGCATCCTCACTCGACACGGGCCTGCAACAAGCAGCGGGGGAAACACACCTTGAGTCTGTGCAGAAGAGAAACTGAGCAGAATCCAATGCATCAGCATGACGCTGAGGCAGCTCTGTCAGTGTGTCACTTGACTCATCAAATCAAATCAAATTCAAAGGCTTTATTCGAACTTCACGATTGTGATCATAAAAGCATACATTTAAAAGGTGCCTAGCACGTTAATTACAAATTGTACAAAATTGTTACATTCAACAACATTAAAAATCGGTTAGTGCCAATAAAAACATGAGAATCTAAAATGCAATTGGATTGCATAGTTTTACATTGAGTTCCTGAACTTGATCAATATTTTTAAAAAACTGGATACAGCATGTGCAACGATATCATTTTCTAACTGTTGCAACCTAACAAAAGCGGTACTACAAGTACGGTGGCCCCATGCCCACAAGATTGGTTTTAAAATTGCCCCCCTAGGTACCGTATAGAATTTGCAAAAAAGAATACAATGAATATTAGATTGGGCGGAGGTATTGTCACAAGGACAGGTAAGGATCTCCCTAGACCAGTTGTTACAGGCTGGGAAGGTGATTAAGCGAAAGAAGGTACCAAACCTTAAACAAGTTAATAGCATTCTAGAGTAACAGTTTAAGTCATTTACAAGATACAGTTGGGGCCCTTTGTTAACAGTAATTAGCTGGAAGGCCATGACAGACTTTTTAAGTTTTTCCGAGACCCATCTCTTGTTGGCTAAGTGGTCCAGTGCCATTTTTTTCAGTACCTTTCTTGCAACCACCTCCATACTTGATGGTCTTGTGAAGTACTCTGGGTGGCCGATCTCAGTCATCAGGGCTTCAACGGAGGCCAGCCATTTAATATTACTGACACCATCGAGAGTTAGGCAATCAGAAATTAAACTGCGGTTTAAGGATGTCTCGGGAGTAACCCACACCTTGTGCCATAGCAATATGGGCGAGATTTTAATGGCATCTAGTATATAAGGTAAGCCCAATTCAATATGTGTAAGGTAGGTTGGTGTTGATTTAGGGGCCCCCAGCAAATATCTGAGGGACTGATTCTCAGTTAGATGAATTGGTGATGCATTTTCTATTCCCCAAATTCCTGATCCGTATGTGGCCGTGGAGATGCATTTGGCCTTGTAAATTGGGGTCAGTTCCGTCACGGGTCTGCCCCCTAGTTTGGCCGCAAAGTTGTTTAGGGCTCCTACTGCCCGGGAGAAAGCTTGATTTCTTGCCCTCACTGCAGTGTGCCAAGTGCCTTTCCTGTCAAAATGTATTCCGAGGTAGGAGAATTGATCAATTGTCTCAATCCTCCTACCCTCAAGGAATATTGGACAGGGTAATTTCTTGGTGCCATGCCCACAGGTCATCATGTAGGTTTTCGTGATGTTGACTTTTAACCCCTTGTCTTTCATGTAGTTGGTAAATTTCAAGACAGCCCTCTGTAGGCCTAGCCTAGTTGGCGACATAATGGCGGCATCTTCTGCATATAGGAATATTGGCACCGGTTGCCCCCTGCACAAATGCACCCCTGTCTCACACCCCTCCTAATGGGGAACTTGGCCGAACATTCTCCCAGTCGACCGTAGCGTACCCTGGCGCCTGCACCCCTATAGAGTTCCTTGATAAATGTAAGAATTTTTTCATCAATGCCCAGATCAGACAATGTGACCATAGGGTATTGTGGTCCACGCAATCAAAAGCTGAGCTCAGGTCCACGAAGGTGATAAAGAGATTACCCTTCTTGGCCTGAGTGTACTTTGATATAACAAGGGACAGGTTCAGTCCCTGCTCGACTGTACCCTTGCCTGTTCTGAATCCGTATTGAAGGCTAGAAATGATGTCACCCTCCTCTTCCCACAATTGAATTCGTTTTAAAATTATACGGCCTGCTACCTTCATTAGGGCATCTAGGAGCGAGATTGGCCGGTAGCAGGTAGGGTCGCTCCTGTCTCCTTTTTTAAAGATGGGAACGACTATAGCTTCGGTCCAAGTCGGTAAAAACCCATGGAAATTTGCACTATTCATGACATTGGTAAACATGGGAGCCCATAGATTGATCTCATTTTTAAAAACATCTATTGGGACTCCGTCCGGACCGGGAGCTTTGCCTGAGGGGCTTTCTTTGAGTGCCACTATAACCTCTTCGCGACTCATCATAACAGCAAGCCCCGGCCCCAAGCAAGAGGTGCGAGTATTTTTTGTTTAACAAGATAGATAACTACTTTGTTTTCACGTTCACAACTGCTGACTCTGGGGGGTTAAAGTAAAGGGGGCGGAGCCCCGACACCCTCATACAGAAACCGCCACTAACATCACATTACTCAAACTGAAGATAGTCGGGGAGAGATGTAAACTTGCACTGCTGCTTCCGAGCCATACCTGTTTCTGTGAGGAGGTAATATTTCCCTCCTAAACCCTTTGTACACCTGTTTAAAGAGAATAAAAACTTGCACTGCGGCTGTCCAAAATTCACAGGTTCTGTGAAGGCGAGGCATATGCACTGCTGATACTCAAGCTTAATTTGTACCTGATCTGAGGAATAGCAGCTTGCATTGTTCCTACCGGTCTTGATTTGTTTGTCTGGCAAAACCTTGTACTGAACCTTCTTCGGCTACCGTCTGTCCAATGCATATTGTTTGAGTTAGCTTAACTTGCACTGCTGTCACTCAAGATACGCCTTTGCTGTCGGGTGTTGGAACTTGGCACGCTCCACCTTTTCATAATATAAAAGAAAAAACTATTGGCCTAGTCAATATGTGTTTGAATATATGCTGCAAATGAACGCGTGAACTAATATGTGACCTAAGCTTCATTTGGATATTGCACATTAAACATGCAGTCACGTGTTTCCCAAAAGGCTATGGCACTCTATACCTACTTTAACCTTGCCTGCAAAGTGGCTGCCTATCCTATGCTTGTATAAACACATCCACGCCAGCTTAAGCACTCAATATCTAAATCCAAAAACATATTAAGAACAACAAGCAAGCTAAAATGGACTCCAAACCTGAGGACTGCCTACCCAGGTTAGGTAAAACACACATAATACTTTGACTTGAATAAAGCAGCCGCGGGCAGCAATAATTAATGTTTTACGGCTTTCTTGGCCTTAGAGGTTGCACACTGAGCTTCGGAGAATAGACGCAAACCAAGAAGAACACCATCTGAACGTTTAGTTAGGTTTAGCCATTTTTCATTCATGATTATAAAGCAATCCATAAAGTAACACACTTAATATTGATATATAAGGAGGAGAGATCACAGTTTGACTCTTTCACAGTGAACATTCCATAGATGTATTGTGATTTTAGTGATTAGTGTCTGCTGACATGCAACATATGAAAGGCATGTCAGACCTTGGTCTAGGCAACATTGAGAACGACATTTGACCTTTGTGACTTTTCCTTAGTGGTTGTCTCCTGCACTTTGCAAGACATTTCAAAGGATGGCCCCATTGTTTTTTACTGCCATCTTCTTTACATTTGGAATTTTGTATACAGTATTTAATTTAACGTGTATTATAGTATGTTATATTTTTCAACAAAAAGCACTGACTGGACATTCATTTATTGAGTGTTATTTTCTACACTGCTGATTTCTGCTTTACTAGTGCAAGCACCTCCCTGAGTAAGACTTGGCCAGCTCTGTCTTGCTACCTGAGAACCAAGTGCTAGAAAGCATACTGAGGGCCCCATTTACAAGGACTGCTGCCAGTGCATCACTTTGTTTGACGCAAAGTCGGCGCAGTGTGCCTGCCCATATTTACAAGGCCATGTAAAGTCACCCTGCGTGACTTTTCTTGGCCTTTTAAATATGGGTCCTTTTCACACGGTACTCTGTGTGAAAGAAACGTTCCATTTGTGTAGCTGTGGGTGTTCCCACTCAAGATCCATGGAACCTGACACATTCCCAGATTTCCAATGTTTTGTAAAGTCAGGAATGCATCAAAATCCTACATCTCCCCAGGGGAGGCAAAGGAATGGTGCAACAAGGACAAATGCTTTTATTTCTCCTCGATTTTCCCTTTCTATACGTGCTGTGCATAGGAAGAGGATGATGCCATCAATTATTGTTTTTGTGCAGAAAAAGGAAGGTGTGCCTTCCTGTACAAAAATAATCATCCCCGCAACGCAGGCACCCTTGCAACATGATGCAAGTGTGCCTGTGCTGGCGCATGGCAGCTAATTGTGCTCCAGAGAGACGTAACGCACACAGATGCGTCAAATTGATGTGTCAATACGACACACCTTGTGCATTTAAAATGACTCTGCTCGGTGCTTCAAAATGGCTTCCAGAGCTGCGACATTTTTTGGGGAATGAGGCCTTCAGGTTCCAGCTAGGTGGTCCACAGTATGGGTGGCTCAAGGACACCAGAAATTAAATACTTTGGTTGTTCCAATTGGGGCAAAGTAGTTTTTGTTTGCCCTTGGAACCTCTGACCCAAATCTCTCACATGATAATTAAAAGTGTCAGCTTAGATCAAAGTTCTAAATTTCACTTATTTCGACGAATAGATTTGTAAGGAGTAAAATCACAGCCTAGATTTTAGGATTGCATTGTTTGAACCAAGAACATTTTACATCAGAGAGGATTTTGTTTTTAACTCATGAGTGAAAACATAGTCACAAATATAATGTAGACGTATGCTTTTCAATAGAGCACACATTCAAGAGGATTCTAATATTGTGACAAGCTCGCACTGATGTTTCGTGGATGATGTCAGCAATTTTTGTACGTAACCAGGCGGTTAGTTTGGTTGATATCGGACTGGTAAGTAAAATACATGGAAAAATATTCACTATAATTTAATACAAAGCACCGTGAGGACATAAAACAGAAAATAAAAAAAACTTGTTCAGCAGTTTTATACCGACATGATGAATGAAGCAGCTTAATGGGAACAGATGTCAGCCGCAAAACGTTACAGCTTGCAAAAGACAAACCTTCTAACTAGCAACACGGAAGTGGACAAAAAAGCGAATACTTTGAAATAAAATAAAAATAAGAAACAATAGTGTGTTGCTACCCTAACCCATTCAAGATGAAATATGAAGATGAAAAATTAAAAAACGATTTGATATGCTCAGTTGTAGACCTAGCAATACAACTAAGCCTCAGATTTGCGTACATTATGTACACATGTCAGAAAAATAATGAAAGATTTTGGTATTAGTCATATTTCTCTAAGAGTGCATTTTCAAATAGACTCATGACTGGGCATATCCAATGGGAGGCACTCTACAATCTTCCTAATGTAATATCTAAAAAAGTTTGCATTTAGAATTGATTGGGGATTTCACAGGTTAATTGTGTGTAAAATCAGATGCATCGAAGAATCAGTTGTTTTGTTAGGATGGAGCCTATGATATTAGGTTTAATAGAGGGGTGGGTGTCCTAAGTATTAGTAATTGATTCCCTGGAGCCCCCACAGCCTCTACCAAAGAAATAAATCCTTGTTGCGGTTCATGTGTGTTTGTCGCAAGGTGATATAGTACTATCACGATAATGTACTCAACATGGCGTACTGTGATATTTTAAAGAGAATGAGTACTTTATTACGTGCTGTACATAGCCATCGTAATTAGCAGTGCAGTGATCCTATTAGAAGTTAACATGTTCAGCTAGTAAACGTTCGGGTGATGTGCTTGGCATGTTCTGCTTGTAAGAAATGGGGTTACTGGTTGAGGGGGTAGACCCTACTCACGCAGCAACCACAATCCTTGTCAGGGTGAAGTCACCAGCAAATCCCAAATTGACCTGTGCTCTTCCCTCAGGCAACTTTGTAGCAGTTACGCTTAATTTGGGGTCTATGTGTAAAGTATTTGTGCAACATTTCAAATGGCAATACAAATAAAAGCACAACATAAGAAAAAACCCACACCAATTTAGGAAAATAGAGCATGATACTAAATAAAATTAGACCTAAATGACAAAATTCCAATCAGTAGATGTGCAATTATGAAGATTTAAGGGAAAATGGCATCAAAAAAGCCAAAAGCATTATTTACCGCTATCTGGTTGCACAAGACCAGAAGAAAGTCACTAGTTCAGGATGACCATGAAGGAGCATGGAATGACACAAGGACCAGGTTAGTCTTGCTGAAAAGTTACCTTTCCATAATAGTGCAAAAAGTCTCATTCTCGGTGGAGTGGGACTCGAGGAGTAGAGAAGCACAGTGGAAGAGCAAATCTATCATTGCAGACGGTCATCGCCGTAGCATGCAGATCTTGTTGTCATTGCAAAATGGTGAGTCAGATCTTCACAAAGGTACCCCTGTGAACGGCCAATGCTGCATTGCGAATAGTTGGGCTGACAGAACTTTGCTCTTGGCAGGTTGTGTGAGGGATGAAGTTTCAGTGCCAATTGTTGCACAGAGCCCAACAACTTCAAATCAACCCTTTGAGGCCACACCAAGGGTCCAGGACCTGCGGGGCACCACTTGGGGGTTAGGGGCGTGCTCCAGCTGGATCTGGGTCCAGGTGCAGGTTGTTGTGAGCCTGTTATGTCCATGTGGCTCTGGACAATAGGCCAGCAGACTAATCCCTAGAGCCACTCTGGGAGTCCAGGGTTCAGGTGCAATTCCAAATCCCTCAGACCTGGGCAGGAGGATGGCAGGGCAGCAATCCAGCTAGGTATAAATCCATCAATCCATCAAGGCAATAGCCCAGCAGGGCAGCAGTTCAGAAGAGTGGCAGTCCTTTCAGCAGTACAGTAATCCTTGTTCCTGGCAGGGTATCCACAGGTTATGAAGAGTACTGATGAGTTGGTGGATGAGGTCCAATATTTATACCCAGTTCTTCCTTTGGAGTGGGAGAAGTTTCTAGAGGTTTCCCCTTGAAGTGCACAGACTTCCTGCCTCCCCTGCCCTTGCTCTAGAATAACTACGAGGGCCCTTTCTGTGGAGGCACGACTCAGCCTTTTCAAGTGTAAGTAGAGCTGTTCCCAGCCCTGCCCTCCCATCCTGAAAGTGATGGCCCATCCAGGCACATTTAAGTTCTCTATTGTGGATGGCTGTCTAGGAAGAATACACAAAGCTCAACCGTCAGCTACACCCAGTCATGTAACCCAGAGGTAGGCTATAAGCACAAAATGGCAAAGACAGGAAAATGCCAATTTTCTTAACGTGGCATTTTCATAATTATAATTTAAAACCTGACTTTTCGTTACAATTCCAAAGACACCAAACATGAACTATTCACTTGTTCCCATTACAGCTTATTAAATGTAAAAAAGAGAACTCTAATGTTATCCTATGGGAGAAGTAGGCCTTGCAATAGTGAAAAATTAATTTAACAGTTTTTCATTACAAATACACGTAAAATTTGAAGTGCATGTCCACCTTTGTATATATACATCACCCTGTCCTCTGGGCTGTTCAGAGCCTACCCTAGGGGTGACTTATATGTATTTAAAAGGAAGGTTTGGGCCTGGCAAAATATTTATTTTGCCAGGTGGAAATAGCAGTTTTAAAACTACACAAACAGGCTGCACTGGCAGGTCTGAGACGTGTATAGGGCTACTTAAGATGGTGGCACATAAATGCTGCAGGCCTACTTGTAGCATTTATTTTACAGGCCCTGGGTGCATATAGTATTACTTTACTAGGGACTTATAAGTACATTAAATATGCTAATTGGGGATAAGTCAATGTTGTCATGTTTTAAGAAATGAACACATGGACTTTTAGCACTGGTTAGCAGTGGTTAAGTGCAGAGAGTCCTAAGGCCAGCAATTACGATAATAGCAAAAACAGAGGAGAAAGGAAAAAGGTTTGGGGTGAAGAACCCCCTAAGGATGACATGTCTATCATTAGGCAAAAGAAAAAAAGGAGGCTTGAGCTAACCCTAAAAGGAATTACACGGGAAGAGAAAAGGTGTCAAACATGTGCAGTGTACAAGAAAAACAAATTGAAGAGTAAAAGTAGGAGATTGGAAGTATTTTGTTCAGTAATACTACTGGAAAAATATATATATATACACACTAAGCTGTAATATTGTGCCTGGAGAGATAAATGGCTTTTGTCATTTTACAGCTCGGCAAGGACAGCACTGTGCTAGTCCTATGCTTAAAACCTTTGCTGTAGAAATGGCAAAAGACTTTGTCCAATTCTATCTCGGCGTGGATAGAAGTGTGCTAATCCTACGCTTAAAGACTTTGATAGAAAAGCAGATATTTGAGGTGAGCAGGTATAGGGTGTCACAGGTGTTGAGACTGCTCCATACAAGAGCTGCTTTCCACCTAAACCTGAGAATACCCAGAGTTCTCTGCTTCTTTTTTGAATATATATATATATATTCGCTGAAAAAACCATAGGTTATAGACCATATATAGTTAGGAATTAGCATTTACAAAACCTTGAAAATTCACTGAAAAAACCATAGGTTATAGACCATATATAGTTAGGAATTAGCATTTACAAAACCTTGAAAATTCACTGAAAAAACCATAGGTTATAGACCATATATCGTTAGGAATTAGCATTTAAAAAACCTTATTTTACTCACAGAAAACCATTGAAATTCCATATATAGTTAGTTGCACTAACTATATATCGCGCACCCGCAATCCACTGCTGATGATGTCACATATTACATCATTCATGACATGGTCAGTGACATCACTGATGACATCACTGATGACACCCCCGATGGGGAATGACTGCCATGATCGCCCATGGAGTGACAAAACTGTAGCCGCGGGACGTCGGCGCTCCCATGCTGGCGCCAGCCTCAGTTTGAATGACTAGAATCCTGCAGACCTCAGTTCCGGTGAAAGCACAGTGTGACCCGGTAGGAAAAATTGTTGCACCCCCTCCCCTTTTTGACTGATGGTTCAAACCACCGATCCTTTCCTTTGCCCTTTTAACGGAACTTTGGACTGCCACCCCCCCCCCGCGGCGCCCCACGCCGTTATTTGCTGGGCGGCAACTTACTAGACATCACCTTCGTGACATCCAGATTTCAGCGCGTTCTGCTGCCTTGGAACTATTCGCACAACAGACCGCTACTGACAACCCACCCCCCGGGACGCCCCACGCCGGATACCCAAATCAGTGCGGCACCCAGGCAACATCTTCTGAATTTTCATAATTTGAAAGAACTAGTAACATGTCCTCATCAGGAATTTCCTCTTCAATCATCTCATCAGGAATTTCCTCATGAAAAGTCTGCAATGATGATTCTTGTAACTCTATGGTCTCCAAACATTCGATAAATTCGCCATCAAGACATTGATCCAAAAAATCATTCAAGTCATCTCCTCCTTGTGAGAATATTTCATTATTGGTGCTGTCAATTTCAATAAATGTAGTGGATAATTCAAAAGAAATTGCCACGGTCTCTTCGTTGTTTAAATGTTTTTACTGTTTTTGTTTTGTTGTATATATTTATAAGTTATTAAAGTTTTATATTCCTACTACTTTGTTGGAGTGCTATATATTTTTAATGTGACACATAATTGTAAAAACTTTGATGTACAAAGAGTCATCCCTGGAATCTTCCGCTTCAGGCTCGGTCCCCTCCCCAATCACAATACAGGATGGTTTTCAGATAGTATGAACACGTGTGGTGTGACGGATCTCATCGGGTGTGGGCCTTGATCTACTATAACTCCTTTGAAGAGGGGTGATTCTTTACAGCTGGGGCCATAAACTACATCTGCAGGGCTAGCTGATAGCCTAGGACCGGCCTGGACAATCGGACACAGAGGAAGAGGAGTGTCAGAGGGTGCGGTAGTGAATAGGGCGAAAGGGAGGTGTCGGGCGGGCACAGAGTGTGATTCTCAGGGAAGAGCAGCGCAGATGGGGGGAGGTTTATTGCCCATGCATAAGACAGAGAGCGGGGGTGAGCAGTGCCTGGGGAAGATGCTTGCGAGGGTGGGGAGCCATGCTACGAATCGACAGCGTGCAGAGAGTGGGTCTGGTCAAGGCATCTAAAATGGCTGCCGTGCACAACAAAAGTGTGGCATTTCAAAAAAGGCAAGATGGCGCAGACAATGTTTTTCAACACTTCCTCATTTCCTTCGAATCGAACGTTAACAGACGTTGGTGCATATTGCCAAAGTTAAGCGATATTTATCGCTAACGATGCTTAGCAACGAATTTTTTACCGCTAAGCATCGTCAGAAATTATCGAAGATAAACCTTGCTATTATCAAGGTTTATCGCAAATGCGATAAAAAACGGCCGCAATGCATGAATATCGCTAAAAAGTGAGCGATATTCATGCATTACCGAGCTAATGCTCTTAGCCATGTTATCCACCTCCCATTGGATAACATGGCTAAGAACTGCTCAGGGCAGGTGTTAGTTTTTGGAGATATTCGCGCTTAGCGCGAATATCTCCAAAAGTTGGTAATAGGAGATAGATATCTTGCATGTTGTAATGCAAGTTATTGTGGTATATGGAACTCATACCATAATCTCTCAGGAAAGCAGAAACTGATCCTTTTGGGACCGCCTGAGAAGGCCTAGGGGGTGAGGGGTACTCTACTTTGCCCCCTTTTCACGTTCCGAACTATTTTATTTTACTCTCTTCTGTAATTACACAAAATGGCAGCGATAAGATGCATCAGAGACAGACAGTGAGAGAAAGGAGGCCGGAGATGAAGAAGAGATGTCAAATACACATTGGAGATAATTTAGTGGGAGAAGGGAAGTAAATATGAGTAAACTTACCATGTAACATAAAAATGTTCCACTCTATACTATAAGTCTCATTTTATACTACAATTACTTCGCTACAACCTCATAAATTAAAAATAAAAATGAATAATGTCTCAAACAATTTTTGTATTTCTAAATATAAATTTATTCTTCTGAATTTTCAAAATTTGAAAGAACTAGTAACATGTCCTCATCAGGAATTTCCTCTTCAATCATCTCATCTGGAATCTCCTCATGAAAAGTCTGCAATGATGATTCTTGTAACTCTATGGTCTCCAAACATTCGATAAATTCGCCATCAAGAGATTGATCCAAAAAATCATTCAAGTCATCTCCTCCTTGTGAGAATACTTCATTATTGGTGCTGTCAATTTCAATAAATGTAGTGGATAATTCAAAAGAAATTGCCACGGTCTCTTCATTGTGAGCCATTTTATTTTGAAATTGCTTGCTGTAAATTGCAGAAAAAAATAATCACTTTCATTTATCGTTTTTAGTAATACATAATATAAAACTAACTTTATCAAGTATTTAGTATAACAGAAGGACTGTAAATAAATAACAGAAAACATTTTTCAAATTATCTTAAAGTGTACAACATAGTTCCCCTTACAATTTAACAACTCACCTTTTTAAAAGTAGGAGAAGTGTTAGTACTGTGTAAACCAAACACCAGAAATTGAGCACCAAAAATTCCTCACAAATGTACCTCAGACAGTAGTATCACAAAATGGCTGTGGTTTCCTCTCATTTTAGATATATACATAACCAATTAACTTTCATCACACACAAATACAAAACCAAAGTAACATTTTAATTGGTTCTAAATTTCAACACTTTCAAATGTGTTTTCCCCATGCAATTTTCCATAGGACATTTAGATACGTCTACAGCCTGAATGGCTGAACGGAATTACACCAAACTTGGCAAAATGGTACATCAAACCTAAGAGGTCAGGGAGGATCTACTATGCCCCCTTATGGTCATTTGCCCCTTCGCTTTGGCCTCCTCTTGTCTCTCGATCCCACCGAGAGACAAGATGGCGGCCGCTACGGACTGTTTGGAATGTTTACAGACGCCGGAGAACCAATCACCTTCGCAAAGCTCCGTAACGCGAAAAGTACGCGAAGCGGAGCGCTGTTACAGATATATATCTTTTTTTGAACGTTAATTTCTCAAAATCCACTGGAGCACATATATTGAAACCTAGCAAAGGCACATCGGGCTACCAGTCCCTAATATTTTGCCAAGTTTCGTGCAAATCCATTCAGCCGTTCGATTATTATTATAAATTTTTTTTTTTTGCCCCGCGGGGCCCTTTTAAAACCTCCACATCAAACCTAGGGGGTCAGCGAGGATCTACTATGCCCCCTTATGGTCATTTGCCCCTTCGCTTTGGCCTCCTCTTGTCTCTCGATCCTACCGAGAGACAAGATGGCGGCCGCTACGGACTGTTTGGAATGTTTACAGACGCCGGAGAACCAATCAGCTTCGCTTCACAAAGCTCCGTAACGCGAAAAGTACGCGAACTGGAGCGCTGCCCGGTCCGCTGTTACAGATATATATCTTTTTTTGAACGTTAATTTCTCAAAATCCACTGGAGCACATATATTGAGACCTAGCAAAGGCACATCGGGCTACCAGTCCCTACAATTTTGCCAAGTTTCGTGCAAATCCATTCAGCCGTTCGGGCTAAAAGTGAGGCCAACCGCCCTATGGAAAACTCAATGTTAAAAACACGTTTTGGGACCCCCCTTTTTTCTCGGCCCCCCCTTGACGAAACCCCCCCAAATTTTCAGGGGCTGCTCAGAAACATAATGTTCCATTTTCCTGAAAATTTCAGCCAATTCCGTCCACAAACGCCAAAGTTATTAGACATAGAATTTTCAAAAATCCCATAGAGAAAAAATCCTAACTATATATACCTACTGGCGACCGCCAGTAGGTAATATATATATATATATATATATATATATATATATATATATATATATAGATATATATATATATATATATATATATATATATATATATAAATATATATCCAAATCACCCTCCGCAAAGAAAGGCAGAGGCCAGGGTAGGGGAACACATTGGAGTCTCTTTATTACTTATTGGCAAATGGGCGTATGCATTTCCTCTGTGTAGCCTCTTCAGCGCCCAGAATAAAACAGGAGGTGAGTGTGCTGCCAAAAAGTCCTGCCCCAGCAAAGATAGTAATATTAGGCTCCGCCCTTAAAGCGATGATTAATGTCACCTGCTTCATTTTCCCGATGGTCAAAGGAACTGCAACTCCCAGCATGCAATGGTTTGCCAGGATTGGGCGGCAACATCGTTGCGTGGACTGCAGGTTTTTTCGAGTAGCTCTCTCCCAATATCCCGTATTGCCTTCAGGAATATCGTGGCTCCTTGGGTCCCCTGACTGCACAACCACCGCAACCAGGTATGTGTTCCACGGGGGCAAGTGCGACAATGCGCCTCGCCCACTGCAGAGTTCCGTGACTCCGACACCGCTTCCAGTCCTCCTGTGCAGAGTGGTGGGCCTGGTCTATCCGATACCTCGGAATACGAAGAGTTTCTGCTGGAGCGAAAACAGCGCCAGTGAAGACCAGGCCAGCTTGAGTGCAGGGGCCTCTGTAGCACGCCGCTGGCTAGCAATGCAAACTATATCCAAATCACCCTCCACAAAGAAAGGCAGAGGCCACGGTAGAGGAACACATGGAGTCTCTTTATTACTTATTGGCAAATGGGCGTATGCATTTCGGCTGTGTAGCCTCTTCAGCGCCCAGAATAAAACAGGAGGTGAGTATGCTGCCAAAAAGTCCTGCCCCAACAAAGATAGTATTAATAGGCTCTGCCCTTAAAGCGATGATTAATGTCACCTGCTTAATTTTCCCGATGGTCAAAGGAACTGCAACTCCCAGCATGCAATGGTTTGCTAGGATTGGGGGGCAACATCGTTGCGGGGACTGCAGGTTTTTCCAAGTAGCACTCTCCCAATATCCCGTATTGCCTTCAGGAATATCGTGGCTCCTTGGGTCCCCTGACTGCACAACCACCGCAACCAGGTATGTGTTCCACGGGGGCAAGTGTGACAATGCGCCTCGCCCACTGCACTAAATATATATATATATATATATATCATGTGATCAAGTCCCAAGCTAGGGACGAAACGCGTCATGGCTGCCCCTTCCGGTTTGTGCAAAGGATTAAATAAACTGAAGGTATTTCTAAAGATCTGTGGTCCGTGCTCTTCATTTGGCATCCTGCGAGGGAAATCTAAAAGAAGAAGAGTCCTGCTTAATATATATATATATATATATATATTCACTGAAAAAATCATAGGTTTCACACATGTTATAGTTAGCTGGACATTTCACTCATACAAAACCATTGAAATTCCCCCGTTATAGTTAGTTCAGCTAACTATAACTCACGCGCCCCCAATGCACTGCTGATGATGTCACATATTACATCACTCATGACATGGTCAGTGACATCACTCATGACATCACTGATGACATCTCAAATGACATCACTGATTACATCACTGATGACATCATCCTTGTGAAAGAGTGGCAGACCTCCTCTCACCGTAATATAACCTTTGATACACACATTCAAAAATAGAAACTAAAATTTTCAAAAAAATGGAGATAACAATACCAGTTACAACAACCTATTCAGTAATTCCAACATCTACATACACATCCACTCATTCACCAACAGTCCTATATAGTCACTCATACATGTACTCACTCATCATATGTACTCATACACCTATACATCCGTTTACACTCCGACACTCATCCATAAAGTTACTCACACATGCAAATAAACTATCAAACATCCATTTACTTGCATATACAGCTATAGACACACCACTACACTTACTTCTACAGAAACATTCACATACTTACTTTCTTAAACAATCACTTATAGAAACACAGGCTTATTTATAGAGGAACTCATCCAATCTCTCACTCTCACATATACTCACTTATATACATCAATACTCACATATACTAGTTTAAAACATATGTAGTTACTCATAAATATACTGTTGAGACAGTAATTTACTCACTAACACACCCATATACACACCCATTCAGTCCTGCACACATGCTGTCTTCAAAACACATACAGTGAGTCAGTCATTCATGCATCTATGCGCTATGTATTACCCCCACCAAACCATACAGACACTCATACTGATACTCAAAAAAACAACTAATAACCCATATAGACACTCATGTAGCTACTCACCAGCCCATGCAGCCACTTATACACAAAGTGAGACACTGATACAGATATTTACATATTTAAACAGCACTCGCTAATACATGTATTAACTAAAATACACTTAATGAGTCAGTTATACAATCAATTTTACAAAAAAACATTAATTTAGACACTTATTTACCCATTTATTCTTCCATCGACCTTTAGATATACATATATAAAAAATATTTATTTTTCAGAAAGACACATTCACTGGATGATGTCATCAGTGATGTCATCAGAGATGTCATTTGAGATGTCATCAGTGATGTCATGAGTGATGTCACTGACCATGTCATGAGTGATGTAATATGTGACATCATCAGCAGTGCATTGCGGGCGCACAAGTTATAGTTAGCTGAACTAACTATAACCCAGGAATATCAATGGTTTTGTATGAGTGAAATGTCCAGCTAACTATAACATGTGTGAAACCTTTGGTTTTTTCAGTGAATTTCTAAGGTTTTTTAAATGCTAATTCCTAACTATAATGTGCCTGAAACCTATGATTTTCAGTGAATTTCTATATATCTATCTATAGATATATATACATATATATATATTCACTGAAAAAACCATAGGTTATAGACCATATATAGTTAGGAATTAGCATTTAGAAAACCTTATTTTACTCACACAAAACCATTGAAATTCCATATATAGTTAGTTGCACTAACTATATATCGCGCACCCGCAATCCACTGCTGATGATGTCACATATTACATCATTCATGACATGGTCAGTGACATCACTGATGACATCACTGATGACATCTCAAATGACATCACTGATGACATCATCTAGTGTCTGTGTGTTTTTGTAAAGTTTAAATACGTTTTACATATTGAAGAATGACTGGATGTATGGAAGACTGAGTGTGTGTGTGGCTGGCTGGGAGGTGTGTGACTCTGTGCATATCAATGTGTACTTGTATCAGTGATTGTATAAGAGAGTAAGTATGTGTTAGTATATGTGTGAAAAGTATGGTGTTCTGTGTTTAACTATAGATGAGGAAATCGAAGTGTGATTGATTCTTCACAGGACTGACTAGGTGTATGAGTGCATATGATAGTGTTCTAATAATAACTGACTGTATGTATGAGTAATTGTATGGGTGAATGAGTGAATGTGTGTGTAGACGTACGAATCAGTGAGTGCGTATGTAGTAACTGGTATTGGTGTGTCATGATGTCATCAGTGATGTCATTTGAGATGTCATCAGTGATGTCATTTCAGATGTCATTAGTGATGTCATCAGTGATGTCACTGAAGTATGGTGTTCTGTGTTTAACTGTATAGATGAAGAAATGGAAGTGTGATTGATTCTTTACAGGACTGACTTGGTGTGTGAGTAACTCCATGGATGAGTGGCAGTGTGTGACTGTCTGCATAGGTGTATGAGTGCATATGATAGTGTTGTAATAATAAGTGACTGTATGTATGAGTTATTGTATGGGTGAATGAGTGAATGTGTGTGTAGACGTAGGAATCAGTGAGTGCGTATGTAGTAACTGGTATTGGTGTGTCATGATGTCATCAGTGATGTCATTTGAGATGTCATCAGTGATGTCATCAGTGATGTCATTTGAGATGTCATCAGTGATGTCATCAGTGATGTCACTGACCATGTCATGAATGATGTAATATGTGACATCATCAGTAGTGGATTGCGGGTGCGCGATATATAGTTAGTGCAACTAACTATATATGGAATTTCAATGGTTTTGTGTGAGTAAAATAAGGTTTTCTAAATGCTAATTCCTAACTATATATGGTCTATAACCTATGGTTTTTTCAGTGAATTTTCAAGGTTTTGTAAATGCTAATTCCTAACTATATATGGTCTATAACCTATGGTTTTTTCAGTGAATTTCATTGGTTTTTTAACAGCTAATATCTGTAGCTGTAAAATGTATTCTTCTTTAAATCCAAAAATATATTTTATATGTTTATGAATCATTTTTTTTTTAAATATTTTTTTTTCTTCGTTCCCGCTTCGCGAATCGGGAAGCTTCCCGTTAGCTGACCTTGATGCCGCGAAATAAACCGCGAGCCGGTAAACGTTTCTTTACCGCAAGTGCCGCGTTAGAAAACAACATCGTGACGCCTCCCGTCCGCATGACGTTTCACGTTGTCGCGTGATACGTCATATGACGTGCTACGTTAGCGAACTGGTACGCGAAGCGAGTCGCAAAGCGCAGGTTTCTGGAAGCAAACCGGGAGGCCCTGCAAAGCGCTTAACGTAAACACAGCAAGTCATGTGACTTGGTAATAACACTTTTCATTGGTTCATTTCACTTTTGGTTTCCTAATGATGTAAGACTAGGTCATATAATCTAAAATGAACACTTTTGATTGGTTGAGAACTCTTGTTTTTCCCAAATGATGAAAATCCCTCCTTCTTTCCTCACTCTGACTTTCATCATTGTGAGAGAAAGACCCTTTGTGATCACTGAGCAATGGCTTCTTTAGTAGCTTCAGCTGGTGCTTCCCCACCACCTCCACCACATCCAAGGAAGAGTGGACCACCTGCTCAAGTTATAATTCAGCAAGAAGAGGAAGAAGAGGAAGACGAGGAAGAGCAGGAAGAGAGGCAGTTTTTGCCTGAGGAACCCAGGACGTCTCACCGGAAAGAAAACTTCATTTGGCAATTTTTTTAAATTCCCAAAGGTCAGAAAAAAGTAAATGCAAGATACGTAACTTGCCTTATATGTCAAGATAGACTGTCCAGAGGAACCGACAAAAAATACAGTTTCGGAAACTACACAATGCATCGCCATATGACTAGGTGGCATCCTAACAACTACAGTGCTGCACAGTTTCGGAACGACCTAGATAATCTCCCTATTATGGCCAGAAGATCTGTTGTACCGGAAGTAACGGGACCAGAGGGCAGGGAGATGGTGCCAAATATACAAATGAGATTTGGTGAAGTAAAACACATCTGCGTATTTTGCGATGGATTCATTTGCTACGGAGAAAGAAGCATCACTCTGATCAACAGAGCTATTGACTATCATATGCAAGTTTGTACGAAACGCCCAAAATAATAAATACTTTTTTTTTGTTTTGTTGCTCCTGTTGAGCCCTTTACAATGAATCGTTTTCATTGCCCCCTCCAAGAAAAACCCCAAAAAATATAAAACTGTTCAGAAAAATTCAAAAAAAGTAAAAAAATGTTCTGAAAAATAATAAAAAAAATATAAAACAACAAAAACAATAAAAAAAAAGTTCTTTTCAGAACTACCTCCCCGTTATTAAAAAATTGGTACAATATTTGGAACTGTGCCAACCTCTATTTCTCTTAGTTCGCTTCCCAGTTTGCTCGCCGGTACGCGAACCGGAAGCGAACCAAAAACAGTAAGTATAAGGGAAGGAAACAGACACTTATGTTAAAAGAAAGACAGCTATAGGGGAGTAAACTAGAGATACTATTACCCGTAATCCACTGCTGATGATGTCACATATTACATCATTCATGACATGCTCAGTGACATCATCAGCAGAGGATTGCGGGTTTTTTGGCAACGTGCCTTATCCACGGTTTAATAACGCTGCCTTTTGCTTTATATAAGTTTTCAAATTGTATGAAATATATACCAATAGGTCGTTATGAACCTTTAGGTAGTGCTTTTCTTCATGAGGTCTGGTCGCTTCCATACACATACAGATGTTTCAAAGATGATCAAGAAGTTTATCTGAATGGAGAGGAATGCACTGAGACGCCAGATCATTCACTAATGTGTAGGCACATACAGTTACACGGTTCATGCAACAAACACCGACCAAATATGGCTTGCGTGTTGCAAGGCACGCCAGTTCCTGCTATCATCCCCACGTTCAAGTTGTTGGAAAATGGTAGTTATTTGATGCTCAATAATGAAGATTGTTCTGAGTTAATTAAAAGTATTCCTTTTATCGTAACAGTAAGTGAACGGGTTATTTGCTGCAGAAATGTTCTATTTTCTCCCACACATGAACATAGGGAGTTTTCAATCTGGCCACAAATACCAACCTTGGGAGAGATTTCAACGGCATGGCAAGAATAAGAGCTCTTTTGTCTCAGAGAGAGGTGGCCTTGAGTTCGGCCCGTGAAACTTTCGTGCTTCACATAGCGAACACCCGTACAGAGGTGCAGACCCTTTTCAATTCAGATTTGCCTTTCAATTTCAGCAAGATGGTTCGGACTATCTTTAACGCATCCTCCACAAAGGCCCTGGCGCACTTTTTTAAAGTTGTTACCAGTGGTCTCGTGACTTCATTTGAGAAAATCTTTGGAGTCATCCCTGCTTTCTTTCATTCTATTTTCTCCACTCTGCTTCGTGGATTGGCATTTTTACTTGCATTACCAGCGGACGCTCTTGTGCTTTTTTACATTTTTAAATATGGATGTCCCTCCTATGCAACCTCCCACCCTGCAGCTGCTGACACTGTTCCGCAATCGCATGCTAGAATATTATGGCACAATGCCGTTGGCGATATTAAGCACGGCATATGGATTATCTTTTCGATTCTCCTACTTCACCTGTGTCCAGCCTGTATTTCACTGCCTGACCTGTGATTTCGATTGGGCCATTGATTTGTGTCTCTGCGGACCGGTTTCTCCTGACGTCGACTTTAATCAGCTGATGACTCCTATCATTACTCACGAGTTGGTTTGTCCTGGCGAAAGGATTATGGCTGTGGCATTGATGCATGGACTAATTGGTCCCTGGAATTTATTGGCGGCAGCACAGTCTTTCTTGGAACAGAGCTTTCTTGAAAACCCACCGAGCTGTCCTCTGATGGTGATAGAGGATCCGGTGCTGGGAGAGCACGTATGTTCTTTTCCGCTTTTAAATTGGATGGCTGAACTGTTTTCGGATGAAGACGGTGACTTCCTATTGGAGGCTGTTGCAGCTTATTTTGCATACACAGTTATGTCATAGACCTTTTTCATGTTTGATATGCTGAGTACTAGCATTTCATTGACAATTCATTGACTTATTTGTCAAGTTTTTATTATTTACCTTGCCTATTGGCTTAAGACTCGATAAAGTACTTGGCTGTTTTATTTTTCTTTAGCATTACATTTTCCTAGTTTTTAATGCTTTACCTTGCGGACCGTCCACATATAAACTTGCAATCTGCTCTCATGAGATGGCACTTCTATTATCTTATTCAGTTCGTTTCCGGATCATGGGGAGGTGTCATCTAGGTCCTGGATATCTTTACACCGTGTTAAGTTAGCATGGGCTCATTACCGGTTTAAACGCCATTTTTCCTTTTTTGCAACTTCTGCACACGACACTTAGTTGTTGCTTTAGCTTTCCACCTAGTAGTTCATCGTGGTTTACATGAGAATAATATGTTATTGCTCTACTATCTGCTTTGCTTGTTAAACTATATCTGTACAGCGAGTGCTAAAGTTTCAAGAACAACACGATACAGAATTGTTATGAGGTCTGATCTCCACGACTTCATACTCATAACATAAGTGCAACTTCTGCCAATTCTGGGCATGAGGCGGGTTTTATATTGCTTTGCCGAACACACATACACAACAGTTGATACGGTTCACATGAAGAGAGAGCTGGTGTATGCTGATGTGATTCCTTCAAATCTAAGACACTAAAGTATGGGCACGCCCTAAACCAACACAAAGAGACCTTCTTAGCAAATAATATAATATGTGTATTAGGGAGGGTGAGATATAAGCAGCCGCGGGCCGTGGAGGGAGTTACGGTGAGGCAGGGAGGCGGGGAGGGGGAGAAGCAGGGTGGAGCCCTCTCTACCCTGCCCCTCCCCCTCCCCGCCTCCCTGCCCCACCGTAACTCCCTCCACGGCCCGCGGCTGCTTATAAGTGTTGCTAACTCTTATTCATTTACAGCATGTTAACATACTGTCACCATTCGCTTTTTATGTACTAGTAACTATGCTGGTAATTTTGCTACTGATAATATGTGTACTTGTATTCTCCACCCTGCTTCTCCCCCTCCCCGCCTCCCTGCCTCACCGTAACTCCCTCCACGGCCCGCGGCTGCTTATAAGTGTTGCTAACTCTTATTCATTTACAGCATGTTAACATACTATCACCATTCGCTTTTTATGTACTAGTAACTATGCTGGTAATTTTGCTACTGATAATATGTGTACTTGTATTATCTAAGATACTACGCCTGAGAAGACGGCATTAGTAAATAAACATTTCAAATACACATGTGTTCTTCTTAACTCCATGTTCTGGTTTCTAAGAAATATATAACGACCGACTGTTCATGAGTTCCACGTATCCTGAGGTACTATAAGTTCATATTCTGGATTGTCTAAACATTGAGAGTTTGTTATATCCAATGTGACACTGTACCTAGCTTGCTAAGGAGTTTTTGATTACTAACGTGAGTTTTGGGACACCCTAATTCGCCGAGGTTCCAATCCTCTGTCCACAGTTCTGTGTGAGAACAGAAACCCTGCGACAGGGGCACCCCCGACCCTTGCTGGAGCTTCATCACACTTGCGATACAACTCCAGCAATGCGCCACCTTTACGGCACAGATACATCACGCATCTGTGCTGTTTTTGCCCCATGATGCGCCGCATTGTAAATGCAGCACACCATAGGTGACGGAACAGCGGCACAGAATGACTAACACATCCCTGGTGATGCGCCAGTCATCATAAATGTATCCCTATGCTTCTTATCTTGTTAGAGATGAACCGCCATATGTATCATCAAAGTTTTTTGCATTTCCTAAATAGCGAACTTTAAGGAATAAATAGCGATTCTTTACCATTCCTAGTTTGCGATTAGCTATTTGCTAATTACAAATTACCCATTCATTTCCTTCATTTCCATAGGGCGGTTGGACTCACTTTTAGCTCGAACGGCTGAATGGATTTCCACGAAACTTGGCAAAATTGTAGGGACTGGTAGCCCGATGTGCCTTTGCTATGTCTCAAGATATATGCTCCAGTGGTTTTTACGAAAATTAACTTTGAAAAATATATATTGGGCTACATTGGCCTATATATATGTTGGAGCCCAAATGTAGCCCAATGTAGCCCAATGAAGCCCAATGTAGCCCAATGTAGCCCAAAGATGGCCGCCAGACACACAAAAAAACAAATGTAGCCCAAATATCAGCCAGATGTAGCCCAACTATAGCCCAGTGACAGAATGACCAATCAACTTCGCAAACCTCCGTTACGCGAAGCGGAGCGCTGTTACAGATATATATCTTTTTTTGAACGTTAATTTCTCAAAATCCACTGGAGCACATATATTGAGACCTAGCAAAGGCACATCGGGCTACCAGTCCCTAATATTTTGCCAAGTTTCGTGCAAATCCATTCAGCCGTTCGATTATTATTATTTTTTTTTTTGCCCCGCGGGGCCCTTTTAAAACCTCCACATCAAACCTAGGGGGTCAGCGAGGATCTACTATGCCCCCTTATGGTTATTTCCCCCTTTGTTTTGGCCTCCTCTTGTCTCTCGCTCCTACCGAGAGACAAGATGGCGGCCGCTACGGACTTTTTGGAATGTTGACAGACGCCAGAGAACCAATCAGCTTCGCTTCACAAAGCTCCGTTGCGCGAAAAGTACGCGTCCTGGGACGCTTCCCGGTCCGCTGTTACAGATATATATCTTTTTTTAAACGTTAATTTCTCAAAATCCACTGGAGCACATATATTGAGACCTACAAAAGGCACATCGGGCTACCAGTCCCTACAATTTTGCCAAGTTTCGTGCAAATCCATTCAGCCGTTCGGGCTAAAAGTGAGGCCAACCGCCCTATGGAAAACTCAATGTTAAAAACACGTTTTGGGACCCCCCTTTTTTCTCGGCCCCCCCTTGACGAACCCCCCCCCAAATTTTCAAGGGCTGCTCAGAAACAAAATGTGCCATTTTCCTGAAAATTTCAGCCAATTCCGTCCACAAACGCCAAAGTTATTAGACATAGAATTTTCAAAAATCCCATAGAGAAAAAATCCTAACTATATATACCTACTGGCGACCGCCAGTAGGTAATATATCTGTATATAGATAGATACCTCATTAAAAGCATCACGTATGGCGAGTTATTGAGATTAAAACGGATATGCAGTTTACCTAAAGAATTTGAATAATGCTCCAGAGAGATGGTAGGACGACTTAAAGAAAGAGGTTACAGCAAATCGGTTCTTTCTAGGGCACTCATGAAAGCACAAGAAAGGCCCAGAGAGTCTTTACTACTACCCAAAAACCAAAGTGAGACAGATGAGGAAGGTATTCCCCGCCCCATCACGACATTCAGTAAACAGGAAAGAAAGATCAAGTCAATCATTAAGAAGAATTGGCCGATTGTGCTTACTGATGGGTATCTGGGCAGTATACTGCCTGAAATGCCCACTATCACATATAGGAAAGCAAGATCCATTCATAGCCAATTGGTAAAAATGAGTCCAGAATTAGGTACATGGAGTACATGGTTTAAATCAAAGGATGGTTTTTACAAATGCTCATCTTGTCAAGCTTGCAAGTTTGGCATAAACACAACCCATTATAGCACTCCATTTTCAGACAATAAAGTAGCCATTAAAGGCAACTATTGCTGTAGGACTGTGTATGCTGTGTATGTCCTGGCATGCACCAGTGGATTGCGTTATGTGGGTAGCACTAAGCTGCAGGTGCACATCAGAATTTTGCTGCATCTCAGGGCAATCGTGAACAATGATAATGCTTATCCGGTCGCCAGGCATTTCAGAACTGTACATGGCAATGAACTGGGATGCCTTTCGTATTTTGTGATTGATACTGTGGCCCCCCTTAGAAGGGGAAGCAATAGAGAAAAACTTTTAAGAAAATTGGAGACACGCTTCATTTTAGAACTCGACAGTAAGAGTCCCAATTGGTTGAACACAACGGAAGATTTGCACAATTTCTTGCAGCCATGTAGGTAGTTCACAATTTCTGAAGCACAAGCCAATTAATAAATCAACGATAATACAATGATATAAGAAGCAAGATGAATATCCAAGTTCTTGGGCTTGTCCAGTTCTTTTATTATGTTCACTCTTTATAGTCTTCCGCTCCCTTATGCCAACGTGTTTTGTCGTATATGGGTGTAACCCCGCGACTTCGTCAGGGCTGGAAGCAATATATATGATCACATTGAAATCTTACTGATAAATATCCATCAAAGCCCATTATAATCGCCCAAAAACCACCTAGGTGCGCAAGGGGAATACTCAAAATATACATCATTGTGACATTAAAATCATGCCAATAGTAAGCATTCCCAAAATTACAATAAATTCTCTGCATATGCTCATACGACATTCATTATTAACATGTAATTAAAAACATCAATGGACATTGGGTCCTAGTTCATCCTAACTACGGATCACTAAGCCCTGTACCTTAATAGACTCATGGTGAAAGTGAATCTAACTATGAACATTTCCTTGTGCCATTATGAATAAGCCACCTCCTGTGATATGCCCCAATCATATTAAAAGCAAAAAGAAAGGAAAAAAGGCTTGTACCTTTATGTGTCTTTCACAAGTATTTTCCAAAAATATTTAAACAACAAACACTGTTTCAGCTATCAATCACGGAGACATGAGACCACAGCTTCTCCTGACAATCCCAAAATCACACCTTCCATAGTAATAAAACTATTTCACTAATGGATAATCCTAATCTCACGATTAGAAAAGCAGATAAGGGTGGAAACATAGTTGTTATGAATACGAGCGACTATGAAAATGAAATTTATTCACAGTTGAATGACAGGCAATGTTATCAAAAAGTACCTCATAACCCTATGTTCCCCCTTATAGCAACCATCAATGGGTATCTCAAAACATGGCACGACAAGTCTCTGTTAGACGATGATGAATTTTCGTACCTTAAAGTGACTAGACCTCGATTCCCTTGTTTATATACTCTGACAAAAATTCATAAGGGGCTCCCCTTTCCACCGGGTAGGTCCATTATATCAAGCATTGGGGGACCGACAGAATGGCTATCGCAATTTGTTGATCTTTTTTTACAACCGATAGTGGTTAATCTACCATCTTATATTAAAGATACAACACATATTTTGAATATATTGGGGGACATTTCATGGGATCCGGAGATGATCTTGGTGACCCTCGATGTAGTGTCCTTGTACACCAGTATTCGTAATGAATTGGGACTTAAGGCACTATTCCCTTTCTTATCTAAAAGACCGGCGAGTCAATGGGAGCACACCCAAATGATACTAGTCATGACAGAACTGATATTGTCAAATAACTTCTTTCTTTTTAAGGATCAATGGTTCAGACAAACCCAGGGCGTCGCTATGGGTTCGAAATTTTCTCCGGCCTAGCTAATATTTTCATGGGCTGGATAGAGGATTTTTTGATTTGGGGCACATCAGGTAAGAGTTTGAATGAACACATCCTCTACTGGGGACTTTTTATTGATGATTGCCTCATGATATGGACAGGGACGAAACATCTATTGAACGAGTTTATCGAGTATTTAAATCACTATGACATGAACATTAGATTCACTACTCACTCTAGTACGAACAGTGTCGTTTTTCTAGATGTGAAACTGTATATTAAGGATGGACATATTCATAGTAGGATGTTCCGGAAACCTACTCCCTGCAATTCCTTGCTCATAGTGCACATCCAAAGCATCAGATTAGAGTAATTCCCTATGGTGAAATGTTGAGGGCTAGGCGCAATTGTAGTGATGATTCAGATTTTTTAACATGCATCAAGGATATGGAGAAGCGCTTTTCACAAAGAGGTTATCCTAATCGTGACATTGTGTCAACCAAGGAGAGGGCTATCAAGGTCAAAAGAATCATCACCTTGAGATCCAGACACACTAATAAACAAGTATCCAGCCAAATTAGGCTGATTACAGACTATACAGACATGAGTACTACATTACGTAAAAGTCTGAACAGACATTGGCCCATTTTGCAAGTGGACTGAACTTTGCATGAGTTCTTAACAGAGGCCCCAGATTACATTCAGGAGGGGTAGAACTTTAGGCACTTTATTAAGTCCCAGTTATCCCACTTTACCATTAACAACATCATGGTTAACAGAAGTATCAAAAGGTTTCTTCAAATGTGGGCATTGCAGGATGTGTAGATTTGCTGAACACCAGATAAAACAATTTAAAGACAGTAAGGGTAAAATCTATACCATCATGTCTAACATTAACTGCGGTACGAAATATGTAATCTACATTATTGAATGTAAATGTTCCAAATTGTATGTGGGAAGTACTATTAGGGCATTAAAAGAACGGGTTGGAGAATGTATGCGAGCAATTAAACAGAATGACTGTCGATATCCCATTGCAGAGCATGTACATACTTGTATGGATCAGGGCCCCGTTAAAACGTTTAAGTTCTATGGTATAGAACATGTCAAGCTCGATCCACGTGGTGGAGATAGGGAGCTGAGATTGCGGAGGCATGAGGCACGGTGGATCATGCGCTTGAGAGCAGTGAAGGAGAGGCCTAATTATGATCAGGAACTGCAATATTTTTTAGGGGATTGATAAGCTTTGGCACGAAGTGTCTTGAATTTCTTTAAATTTCTGTGTATTTTGATTGTACTTAGATGAGGATTTTTAATAATAGTAAATAATAGTTGAGTATGAGACCACTAAGCGGAAGTGATACATATAAATCTTATTTTTCTTCACAGAGCCACAGTCAAACCTTGTTGGGTATTGTAGAGTATTTAAGTGACAATATAGTTGATCACCTTATCGGGCATATTCTAGAATGTCATATTAATAATGTTTCCATTTTGTAAATTTTAATGCTGCATGAATCTAGTTCTAATTTTATAGATCGGATTCAAAGGTTGTACCATTATACCTATTGAACATTTTGGATATTCCAAGATAGCGCCGCCTTATAGAGGAGGTCTCTCTGTCTATGACCGAGTTTGAGCATAAGGGAAACCCCGAGCACAAACGCGACTTGAGCTTTATCTGATCCGGGGAAATGAGGATTGCAGCGGCAGATACAGGTACGCTTTTGTCAGTCCAGAAAGTGATTGTGGAGCATATTAGTGGAGGAAAATAGTCCAGAATACTGAGGATACTCTATTTATATCTTCACAGGCTTCCCCGTACTGCAGGGACCTGTGGAGTATACACCGAAGGATTGGTTCAGGTATTGGTGATTCAGAGACATATAGTAGTGGGGATGACGGCATCACGCCAAAGCGTTTAGCTGACTCAGGTATGTTCCTAATAACGGTTAACAGTTGTTGTAGAGTCTAGCGTCTTATTATGAGTGGGAGCAGAATTGAGGGTATTATACGATTGCCTTCACAGATTACGCCTAATACAGGGACCTTTGAGAACACATGCGGAAGGATTTGGTACGATTGAAGATTGCGAATTGATTATCAATAGCCCAGTAGCCCGTGATACACTGTGTAAGAATTAGTAGGGCTGTCTAGATTTTGAATAATATTTTCAAAATACACAGAGTGATATTTGACACAGAGTTACCTTGTAGGATGACGGTGTGGCGTTGCATACAATCTCAACTATTTGACAAAAATCATGTGGTGAATTTAAATAGCGGCGTGCCTCGCCGCAGAGATGCCCCACCGCGGATGCAGCGGGCCTGCAGCGCTTGGATACATGAGCGCCTTGAGGAGATGCAAAGCTGACTTTTGTGGGCGGTTGGATAGTAACATGAAAGGAGTTGTTTTTTCCATCCTAGCACCCACTTGGGAGATGTATTTTTATGACTGAAATTCCTTAAGCACCCATCATGGTTGAAGTAGGACTACCGGTCCCATAAAGCTATTTTATTGAAGTCCCAACAGGGCGGGGCCTAATGGTATAAAGTCCACTCAGCTGCAGGACTTTTCAATCATTGCTAGTGAACAAGTGCATGTAGCACGAAATGCGTATGGCGTCTGCAGGATTGTTTTTGATTTGCTCATAACTTTGGCGTCATTTGATGAATCTTTAGAAATCTCCCCCAAAAATTCTTCTTTTAGATCAGCTCCTATCTCGAAAGTTTGAAGGTAATTCGTCAAGCTGGGGCTGAGAAAAAAGGGGGGACCCAAAATGTGTTTTCTCCATGAAAATTCCATAGGAAACTTTAGACAAGGCTACAGGTCAAACTGCTGAACGGAATTTTGCCACATTTAGCAGGGAGAAAGTTCTTGGTCCAGAAAGCACGCTTTTGTTTAAATGGTGTACATCGTTCAGTAGTTTTTGAGAAATATCAAAATTTACAGATATTGCTATTTGAGAATTCTGACATCCGATTGGCTGAGGCATTACAAGCACGAGCTTGCGACTCATTGGTTGTAAACAGTTGAAACTAGGAAGTGTAGGCAGCCGTTTTGTGACTCAGTTAAAAGAAGTAGGTGGGAAAAAAAGAGAAAAATTGTATAAGAGGGTATAGTAGGAACACTGTGGACTTAGTTTAAGCAGTCTGTACGGTGCAGAGGCAGGGAGTTTGAATGCTGCATATGCCGTGGAAATCACGTCCGCAGAACAATGGTGCGCGGTATTACGGCAAGGTTGCGTTGTCTCTGGGAATCCTGTCGGGGAAACAATGCACAGTATTGGGGCAAGCAGTGTGTAGGGTGCACACACAGGTAGTGTGAATGTTGGGTAGGCTGTGGAAATCACATCCGCAAAAGAACATTGCACGGTATTGCGGCAATGTTCAGTAGGCTTGTGGAAATCATATCGGGAAAACAACAATGCGCAGTATTACGGCCTTCCTTTAATATAATGCGCAGTAATGTCTAATTATAATGCAGTGTTCACTTTTATCACAGATAGTGTCACTTTGTTAGCGGAAATGTAATGTTATGTGGGAGGTCATGTTCTGTCCCTGTGCGGGGAACAAAATTAACTTTTAATTGGCTGAGGTGTTCCAACAACGAGCTTAATGTTCATTGGCTGCAAACCATTGAAAGTAGAAGTGTTGCTAGCCATTCCCTCCTCCTCCGCTGAGTAGCAAGGATATCTGATTGGCTCACATGTTCCAAGCAGGACCTTCAAGAGCTTAATGTTTATTGACTGCAAACCATTGACAGTAGAAGCTTTGTCAGCGATTCCCTCCCCCTCCGCGGAGTATCAGGGACATCTGATTGGTTAACATGGTCCAAGCAGGACCTTCCCAAGCTTAATGTTCATTGGCTGTGAAGCATTAGAAGTAGAAGTGTTGGCAGCCATTCCATCCCCCTCTGCGGCACACCATGGGGATTTTATTGGCTAAAGAGTTCCGAGTACAAGTTTGCTCCTTATTGGCTGGGAACGGTTCACTGTTGTCAGCCATTTTGTGATGCACTTCAAAGGAGTACAGGAAAAGAAAGTAGTAGAGGGGAGGGTAGGAACACTATTAACTCTGTACAGTAGTCACAAGGTGGTGGACTGGGACTGTGAAGGTAAAAAATTATTTTATACATTTTAAGGACCATTTATATAATTTGGATGGGGCCTACAAATCATGGCGGGAAAATAACAGAGTGTTGCTGTCTTCTTATTATTAGGTCCGCGAGTGGGATACTTCCCAGGAGCACTATTTACTTTGAATGTAGTGTTTAATTTTCTTAATGGGAGGTGTGGTTGCGCTGCAAAAATTTCAGTCTAGGTTTGAAACAGTTTTTATAAAGCAATGACAAATATACTTTCTTGGGAAAGTGAAGCTGTATAGATCAGAGGGGTGACAAATAAAAACGCAATTCTAAAAATATCCCTTAAGCATGGCCACGCCCTGCCTTTTTTTGTCGCCTATAGATTGTAAAAGTGTTGCCCCATATTCTTGTTAATATAAAAGGGCATCAGTTACTTTTAGATTAAGTAGAAAAGAAGTGCTACAAGAAACACTACAGCACCACAGCATCTCAGGTCACAACAACAATAAGAAAAAACTGTTAAACATAAATGACATCATATTACATAGAAATGTACGCTTTATCAAAATATTAAATGAAGCACTATGTATACAATTTTTGTTTAGCATCTACTATTTTATAAAACATTAGCAGTGTTACAAACTGTGAGGTAGTAAGCTATCAACGGAAATAACTGTAGTGTACGTTGTTAATTTTTTCGCACAAATAGATCTTCAACCCCTTTGAATTACTATAGGTTCAGTATTCAAATATACAGGGTGAGTTTATAGTATTCCACAGGAGAACAAGTATAAGGACATTAGAAGACTGAGCTGCAACAAATTGGGCACAATTTGGGCACAGAGATGTTCGAGGGTTTTCACAGGCTGGTGATTACTCCTGTGTGGCTGCCCGTGGAAGCACAGCTTAAGAGAAAGCAGAGCGGCGCCTGGCAGTCAGCGGCATCTATAATTAAGGAGACAATTACTCATCTTCTTGAGAGCTGGGAAGCCGTTAAACGTGTCATGGCCCCGAAAGTACAGAGGGCAGTGAAGGAGATTCGGGAGAGAGAGGAAGAACCTGGACTACTAAGTGACTCCGATATCCCTGCGACGAACCTAAGAGCCAAGGCACGACAGAGAGCTCAGGCCCGGAAGGAGGCTGCAAAGAAGCGTGAGGAAGAGCGCTTCATAGCGAGTGAGAGAAGGAGAGAAGATCGGCGCAAGGAGTATTATTTATTTATTTATTTATTTATTTAATTATAGTGTTTTATATAGCGCGGACAAGACCCGTGGGTATCAGAGCGCTTAACATATGAGATTACAAATTGGCATTATAGTAGCAATTATAGCAGCAAAACATATATGGAGGTAGAAGGCGATATGCTATCTAGGGTGATTACAAACTGACATAGAAGGTTAAAAAATTGACATTATAGTAGCAATTAAAACAGCAAAAACAAATATGGAGGTAGGAGGCAATATGCTATCTAGGGTGGTTAGATAAATATATTCCTAACGCCTGAGCACTTAGCGTTAAGCGGTGCATATGGTTTAGGTTGTGTCATAGTCATACAGTCAAGTTCGATGAGGTAGGATTGTAAATTATTATCAGATCAATATCACAGTAATTAGCAAAGAGTAGAATGGGTATAGCTAGTTGCAACGATCATAAATATTAACATGATAAGGTAGGGGTAGTATCTTTTGGTGTGAGACATAGTGCAGATAACATCTAAATATGAGGTAGCAGTAGAGTGTAAAGCCGAGGCTTGAGTGGAATAGTCATTAGTCTTATTGGTCTTCCGATTGTTTATGATGACTCCAGTCCTCTTTGGCGCAAAATGTTTATACCACTGGTCTGTGGTCATCTCTATGTAGGGTATTTACTCATCATGTGGCTTTTCAGTTCCCTTTTAAATGCTGCAATATTTTGAATCTTCCGGATGTAAGGAGGGAGTGAATTCCAGACTCTGGGGGCGGCTCCTGAAAAGGCTCGGTCATAGGTCTTTTTTTTCTGGAAGAAGGCCGGCCGTAGTAGCAACTCTTTAGCGCTTCTCGTTGATCTGTTACCTCCCGATAGCTTAATTTTCTTGGCTAGATATCTCGGCGTGTTGTAGTGGACCGCTTTGTGTGTGATACAGGCCATCTTCATTTTAATTCTAGCATCGTAGGGTAACCAGTTTAGTGCCTTCAGGTGGGGAGATATGTGATCGAATTTCCTCGTTCCCGTGATGAGTCTTGCCGCTGCGTTGAGACAGGCTTTTAGTGGTGCAGTGGATGTTTTTGGTAGGCCAGCTAACGTAGTGCAGCCATATTCGATCCTCAAAATAACTAGCGATTGGATAGCAAGTTTTAGATCTGCTTCTGAGATAAAGGGTTTCAGTTTTCTTAGATAGTTCAAATGGAAACGGGCGCTCTTGGCCATTGCATTGATGTGTTCTTTCATGTCTAGGTTCTCGTCTAGTGTAATTCCTAGAGATTTGGCTGAATTAACAAGGGTTGGAGTGCAGTTAAGCGCAGTCACCAATTTCGCCCATTCCTTTGCCTCTGTGTGGCTCCTTGTCGGTGAAATTAACAGGAATTCTGTTTTATTGGCATTCAGTTTCAGGTGATTGGCTGTTAGCCAATGCAACGCTCTCTTTAGAGTTTCATTCATAAGGTCAATGTCATCACTGCAGGCAATCTTCATATATATTTGCGTGTCGTCTGCGTACATGTGGTAGGAGATCTGTGATTTCCGAAGAATCTCTGTGAGAGGTTCTACATACAAGTTGAATAGATCTGGGGATAGCGTTGAACCTTGAGGGACCCCTATTGTGTTAGGGCACGGAGAGGAGTTACCTGGGGGGGACACCGTGGACCTCGTTGCTGAGTCCCAGAGAGAGGCGATCTTGCGGCAGCCTTTGATCTTTGAGTCCTTTCCACTACGTGGAGAGCAAGCGCTGCCAGCGCTAACAGCGCTAACAGTCCTGCCGGTGAAAACGATGGAGGCAGAAACTGCACCCGCTGAAGTTGAGAAGATTGATGCAGTAGAACCGACAGCAGTACTGGTGTTGACAGAGTGTACGGCATTGACTGCAGAGCACTTGATGTTTGATGAGGCTGCTGAGGTGACAGGATCGGCAGTAGGTTCGGAGACAGCTGTGATCGCAGTGCGCCCTGCTTCAGTCGAAGTTACAGAGCATATGACCAGAGCTCCTTTTGTAGGCGGGGCTGGAGGCGGTGATGAGAAAGACGGGATCAACGACGGGATCAACGCGTCACAGGAGTTATTGAAATCACAGCAGGCTGATGTACAGACTGATGTAAAATTAAGTGTGCAGGCAAGTGAGCAACCGCGAGTAGATTGTTTGGTCAAGGAAAAGGAATCACAACGGAAAACGAGTGATCTTGATGTAACAGCGACCAAATCTGTGATTGAACAGCAAGGTGAGCCACAAGGGGAAAGGTTGGCTGCAACAACAGGACATGTTGATCGTTTAAACATACAGGCGGACCTGGTAGAGGGGGGAGGAGGAGTACCCTCTAGGCAAGCAAGAGTCTCATATGTAACCGAGTATGTAACCGAACAGAATGGTCAGCAAGGGGGAATACTCATGCAGCAAAGAGCAGCCACTGGCACTCCAGTAAACGCAGTAAGCACAGCAATCAAAGTAAATGCAACAGTAAACCCAAGCAGTGGTGCTATTCCCAAGGAAAATATTAAGATGAAGTCTTTTAGACCCGCTAGATCTGTTAGATCTGTTAGATCCAATGATGACTCATTACCGGACTCTAGGAGGTTGAATCAGGAAAGAACTATAAACATCTTCGGACAATTATCTGTCACAGGGTCACCCAGCGACGAGTGCTTCTTTACAGGCAACGATGATGATAAGGAGGAAGAGGAGGACGATGAAACGGACTTAAGCTCAACTTCGCCTGCGGAGTCAGATCATCCTTTATCGAGTGGCTCCGAAGAATCAGACATTTACTCATCAGAATTAGAGATGGAGCAGAACACTGCTTTAAAAAGAAACCCGAAAATCAAAAATTATAAACCCAGGGGGAGGCCTCGCATGAGAATTAGTAGAGTAGGGAGTACGCTACAAAAAGGAGTAGCTAAAAGGCTGGATTGGGATAAGACAGTCACTTCGCAGGCTCACCAGGATGGAAATAGTGGTGCTGGTTTGCAGGAGGTGAAGGAACGGGAGCAGATTCAGGACCAACATCAAGGTTTTTCAGATTCGCACATAGATAGATTTGATCTTCTACTTTCTACATTGAAGCAAATACAAGGGGAAGCTCGGTTGGAGAGTCAAAGAGCCAAGCGCGCTAACAAGAAAATACAGAGATCTCTCCACAAAGTACATGAAATGTATACTGAAGTCACTGGTAGATTGACGGAGGTCGAACAGAGGACTGGCAAAATGGAAGATGAGGTGGTAAAGCTGCAGGAATCTAGACAGGGGCAGGAGAAAACAGAGTCTGATATACTTTGGAAACTTGAAGATTTTGAAAATAGGCAGAGACGTAACAACATAAGATTGCTCGGAGTGGAGGAAGGGAAAGCAGGAGGAGATGTAAGAGCTTTTGTGGTGGAATTGCTGAAAGGTGCCTTTCCAGAGATGGATAACTGGGACTGGGATAAGGAAGTGCAACGAGCGCATCGATTTCCCCTTACGCAGAAAAAGGGCAATGTGGGCTCAAGAGCAAGAGCTATTCTTGTGTATGTGGGAAACTACTTGTTAAGAGAGGAAGTAATTATGAAGGCTAAACCAATGAAGAAACGAACATATAAGGACATAACTTTTTTTGCTCGTCCGGATTTTTGCCACACAACAGTAGAGAGAAGATGGCGTATGAGGCAACTTATAATACCATTTCAAAATGTAGGGTGTGAAGTGTATTTGTTGTTTCCTTCTCGCCTTAAAGTAGGACGTAATGGTCAGTTCAGAGTATTTTTTTCTGAAATAGTTGCGCAGGAGTATTTGACCTTTCTTCGAGAAGAGAGAACACATAGGGAACGGAATACGCAATCCGATCGGATTGAAGACATAAGACAAACAGCTTGCAATACAAAGAAATAAATAAAAATAAAAAAAAAGGGGGATGAGTTCTTTACACCTTGAATAAAGGTTTTAAGAGATGGATCATGGGGGAGTGGCTGAGGGAAAGTCCCCTGGGGGGGGGCTCGGCTGTCACACATAGGTCAGGATTGACCTATTTGCCAGTAAGGGAGGGGGGAGGAGGGGGCTGGGGGGAGTTAGGGGGGGCACAGGACACGGCACGACACACAAGAGAGAGATGTATCTTAGAAGGGGCAACAGCAGAAAAGGGAGAATGGGTAGGGAGGCGAAAATCTGAAGGAAGAAAGATAAGAAATATTGATGCTAGAGTGTTTATAAGACGTTGGACAACAATAATGGCTAGGGTGTATACGAGATTAGATGATTGAAAAGTTACATTATAAGTTAAGTTATGGGTGTTAGGTGTGTAACATGGAACGTATGTGGTTTGAATGATGCTCAAAAAAGATCAAAAATATCAGTAGCCTTAAAACAAATGAATGTGGATTTTGTATGTATTCAAGAAACACATGTTATGGTAACACAAGCATATCTCCTTAGTCATTTAGGATTTCATTTATTAGTAGATTCTAGTCAAGGGGTAAAAAAAAGAGGGGTAGCTATTTTAGCTAGAAATAAAAATACCTTGACTAGGAAGAAAGCACAGGATAAATGGGGAAGATGGGCCATGGTTGAGTGTTTGATAGATGGGGAGTGGACAACGCTTGTAACTGTTTATGGTTCAACGGAGGATGACCCCGAGATTTTTCAATTTTTAGATGTGGAGTTAGCTACCTGGGCACCGAAAATTATTTTGGCAGGCGATCTTAACATAAATGGGGCAGATGGATTAGGATTGGGCTCTTTTGGAAAATATCAAGGTCGGAAAAGGAGAGTTAACCAGGCACTACATAGTTTAGTCTTAAATAATGCTCTCTCAGATGTATGGGGGAAAAAGAGATTGGATAACAAAGGTTTTACATATTACTCAGCCCCACATCGAACTTGTGCAAGATTGGATTATTTTTTTGTTTCAAGTACTACCATATCGAATTCAAATATTGAAAGGCTGCCGCGGATCCTTAGTGATCATAATCCCTTAGTACTTACAATAGCAACAAAAACAAATGCTAGACAATATACAAACTGGACTTTCGAAAGAGGGCTGTTAAAAGAGGATAAATATATAGAACATATGAATAAATGGATCAGCGATTATTTTTTCATTAATAGGGATAGCGCAGAATTGGGGGTGGTCTGGGACGCCTTTAAGGCAGGGGTACGGGGGGAAACGAAGAGTTTTAATTCTTATAAACGGAAGCAGGAGCAGTTGAGGAATTTAGAGTTACTCGAAAAGGTACTCAAGGCAGAGGAGGATTTAGAAAAATGTGTTTTGATTGGGAGTCAATTGGATAATGCCGTGATAGAACTTGTGAAAGCAAAAGGCGAAGCAGAGAGTGATATAGCTAGCAAAGCAGAGAAAATATACACTACTAAAAGGGAGAAGTGTTACGAACTGAGTGAGTCAGTTGGGAGAATTTTGGCTACCCGGACAAGGCAGCAAGAAGCGTCGGGAACAGTGAGAGAAATTAGGGATACATCAGGTAGGGGGTATACAGATTCGAATGAAATAAGGGAAGTATTTAGGACTTTTTATGAGAAGTTATATGATGACGAATTAGCGGGGGAGACACCCGGAGAGTTAAAGAGGACATGCAGGAGTATCTTCAGGAGATCCCGGTAGATATATTGGAGGAGGATGACGCAGATGGCCTAGAGGGGGTCTTGCAGATAGAAGAAATTAAGGAGGCAGTATGGAAACTTCCCTCAGGGAAAGCAGCGGGCCCTGACCAAATACCTATAGAGTTTTGCAAGGTGTTTTGGGATATTTTGGAAGAAGAGCTAATAAAGATCATGCAGCTGGCACAGTTGGGTGAATCAGCACCCAAATCATGGGGGAGTGCCGAGGTGGTAGTAATATTGAAAAAAGGGAAAAATCCGGAGGAACCAGGATCTTATAGGCCCATCACCTTAATGAATGCAGACGCTAAAGTATTCTCCAAGGCATTAGCATCAAGACTTGCCAGAGTAATTCACAAAATAGTTAGTAGTGCTCAACATGGATTTATACCGGGAAGAGGGACTACTCACCACATACGCAAAGTAATAACTCTATTTGATGTTACAACAGTCACAGGAGACCCGATGGCAGTAATGTTACTTGATGCAGAAAAAGCATTTGATCGGGTCTCCTGGGATTATCTTTGGTATGCATTAGAAAGAACAGGTGTTAAACAGGGATATCTGAAAGCTATACAGATTCTATATTTAAACCCGGTAGCAACTTTACGTGTGAATGCGGGGAACACGGGGCAATTTCGAATAAAAAGGGGTACAAGACAGGGGTGCCCCTGCTCACCGCTTTTGTTTGCTATATACATGGACCCACTTATTCGTAGAATAGAGGCGTCTGAGATGATTACACCTTTAACAACACTCATCGGGCACTGTAAAATCTTAGCCTATGCAGACGATGTTGCTGTAATCACTCCTAATCCTACTGAATCTATAGAGCATGTAGAAATTGAGGCGATGAAATTTGGAAAGATATCGGGTTATAAATTAAATACATCCAAAACACAGATAATTAAAAACTCTTATACTATCTGTACAGATAACCGAGTGACGCAGGTAGGCATATACTTAGGGGTAATTATCTTGGCAGATTTGGACTCTTTAGTAGAGAAGAATACTTCCCCTTTAATTAAGAAAGTGGAGAAAGACCTGGACAGGTGGGACAACTTGCACATGTCAATTGTGGGGCGGACGAATATAATAAAAATGCTGGTTCTCCCAAAATTTTTATATTTATTCAGAGCCATACCTTTGTTATTCGATGTCAAATATTTAAAAAATTAGAGTACATAATCAATAGATTCATTTGGGCACATGGGAAAACTAGAAGAGCCCACAGATTCATGACACTCCCGAGAGAGAGGGGAGGCTGGGGAGTACCAGAATTAAAGCTTTATTATTGGGCGGCAGCTCTTCAAAATATGGTTGGTTTGTTGGGAGGGGCAGAGTCAGAAGGTTGGAGCGAATTTGGAACACTAGCAATTTATGGACTAACCTTGGGAATAGAAGTGGAGAATGTGTTTTTGAAGTTTACAGAGGCTAGTTACTACAAAAGGACAAATTTTAAGACGCTTATAGCAGCATGTACAATTTGGAAAAGCTTCATTAAAAGAGCAGGCTTGGGGAAATATAATGTATACACTAGATTTATAGACAATCCAAATCTTCCACAAGAGATTTTTTCGGGTTCCACATTTATTGAGTGGGAAAGTAAGGGAATTAGAAGTATAGGGGATGTAATGGGGGAACAGGTGTTTTTTCAATTTTCAGAATTGCAGGCTAGATTTAAGCTAGACACCAGACAATTTGTTAAATACTTACAAATTAGGAGCTTCTTGTTGAGCAAAAAGGGAGGTCCATTGGGCTTTAGGCATGATCCGATTATGGAAGTGGTTCAATCAGGGGAAGATTGTACTATCAAGAGGTTTTATGCTGAATTGATCAAATCAAAACAGGATGATTATGAAAAATGGAAAGAAAAATGGAAGGACAATCTTAATATTAGCGGGGAAAGCTTTGGTATTTCTTTAGAAAAGGGATATTCTCTGTTATGCTCGGCACCATTGCAGGCGCAACATTATAAAACGTTGTATCATTTATATTATACCCCTGCAAAAATAGCACAATGGGGAGGTACTGTGGGTATTAAGTGTTATAGGTGTGGAAGTCTGGAAGCTGATCTAAAACATGTATTTGCAACATGTCCTCATCTATATTCACTTAAAAAAGATATCGAAGGCTTCATAAATAACATTTTAGGAACTGAAATTGTGCTAACTCCCGGAACAATATTATTAGGAGTGAATGTGGAGGATGAACAACTAATAAGCGGGAGGGAATTTTTATTTGTAGCATTATCAGTTATGAGATTATGTATAGCGTCTGCATGGATCGACCCTATTCCCCCTACTTTTCATAATTGGTTGGCCAAATTAATAACAACATATAATTTGGAGAAAGAGATCTATGCACGGAAAGGGAAAAGGGGAAGGAAGTTGGGTAAGCTAATATGGGACCCCATTACACGATGGAAAGAGGGTGAAATAGAATAAAAATTAGATGCGAGTAAAGTTCGGGTGATTTATGACAACATATAAGGTATCAGATGCTACTATTGTAATATTGTGAGAGAAATAAAAGGTAGACAACTGATTATGATTTAATTGTATATAAGTGAATTTATGGAATATTATGGAATGGAAATCTTTTTTTACTAGATTTATGTTTTCAGAGTCTGGACTGATATTTTTGTTTATTTTTCAGTTGGTTGTTGCTCTTTTTATTGTTGCTGTTCTTTTTGCTCTTTCTCTCATTGTTATCTATTTTGTTTGTAATAATGCCGTGCCCTGTATGTAAAAGCAAAAACTGTCAATAAAAAGATAAAAAAAAAAAAAAAAGAACAAGTATAAGGACCACAACAAAAAAAATCAAATTTTTTAGCAATTTCTATTCTGTAGAACCCTGGAAAGTTCTGTCATAGTGCTTACAGGTCGCTCACTGCTCAGCTAAGACATCACGTACTCCTTTAAGAATATAATTGGATAGTAGCATAATATACACTACTATTGGTATATATTCTATGAGGAGAAGGAGAAGAGCAACCACAACAGAGAAAAAGAGAAATACCAAAATATTATTCAGAAATGTAGGGTTTATCAAAGACATTCAGTAAGAAAGTATCTATCTAATTATAACTTATAAAAGACTACTGTTACAGTTCGTTTTTCACTACAAAAAGTATGTAAGTTTTTTTATTTATTTAAAAACAATATAGGTTTCAGGGACATTGTAGTTAGAAAATAGTATTTATAAAACCTTTGAAATTCACTGAAAAAACCATAGGTTTTAAAAACGTTATAGTTAGAATTTAGCATTTAAAAAACCTCAGATATTCACTGAAAAAAACATGGGTTTTAAAAATGTTATAGTTAGAAATTAGCATTTAAAAAACCTTAGAAATTCACAGAAAAAACACAGGTTTTAGGCACGGTATAGTTAGTTGGACATTTCACTTGTAAAAAAACAGAAAAATCTGGCCGTTATAGTTAGTTCAGCTAACTATAACTCGCGCCCCTACAATGCACTGCTGATGACGTCACATATTACATCCTTCATGACATGGTCAGTGACATCACTGATTACATCACTGATGACATCTCAAATGACATCACTGATTTGGTTTTCAATGCATTTAAGCTAAGAATGGTTGGCGAAGATCCAAGTATAAAGCCATATTGACTAAAATGTATGTCAAATTTTTATGTTTTATGTGAAAAGAGGTTGTTCAGGAAATTTGAAAATATGCATTTAAGCATATAATAACAATCAATTGTGACGATGTCTGAAGGTACATATCACTGATTGAAAGTATTTTTTCTATGTCCATTGGTAAATGTAACAGCACTAGCACTTTAAATTCAGCAAAGTGAATCCCAAACACTGTCATGTGATCAAGGCAGGGGACTGCCGAAACACTTTATGGCGAGATATGTTGATGCGGTGAATAAACAATAATTGCACTTAGTTTTGGGTCTGCTCTCGTTTGTTGGCAGCAGACGCCATTCTATCATTCTACAAAAAGCGAGCAGTGGAAATATTTATATATATATATATATATATATATATATTCACTGAAAAAACCATAGGTTATAGACCATATATAGTTAGGAATTAGCATTTAGAAAACCTTATTTTACTCACACAAAACCATTGAAATTCCATATATAGTTAGTTGCACTAACTATATATCGCGCACCCGCAATCCACTGCTGATGATGTCACATATTACATCATTCATGACATGGTCAGTGACATCACTGATGACATCACTGATGACATCTCAAATGACATCACTGATGACATCACTGATGACATCTCATTTGACATCATTCTTGTGCTAATACGATAAACCTCTTCAGACTCTAATATAACCTTAGATACACTCAGTGTATACAGACACTCACACACTGTCACTCATCCATGGAGTTACTCACACACCTAGTCAGTCATGCAAAGAAACAATCTCACCTCCATTTCCTCAACTATACAGTTATACACACCTTACTTATTCAAACATATACTAACACATATTTACTCTCTTATACAATCCCTGATACAAGTTCACAATGATCCATACAGCCACTCACACATTCAGTGGCTCTCATGCACAGTTATTTATATATGCCAACTCTCACATGTACTGTGTTTTACATATGTACTTACTATGACATGTAGCATTGAGATATCCATTCACTCATCAATACACTCATGCACACAGTCAACCGCCCATGTAGCTTTTTCCACATGCACTCTTGAACTCATACACCTAGTGAATCAACTGCTCACACATCTATGCACAGAGTCACACACCTCCCAGCCACCCCCACACAAACTCAATCTCCCATAGAAATACTTGGGCAACCAATTAATAACACATATAGCCTCTCGTATAGCTAATGATCAACACATGCAGCAGTTTACATCACAACAGACATAATGATGCACAAATTAAGACAGTTTAGTCACTAACCCATGCATTCAGTGAGACACATTTAATCACTCACTCATACAGTCAGTCACGCACCTACTAAATCCTTCATCCAGACACTTATACATCCACTCATTCTTCAATATCTAAGACATATTTTAACTTTACAGAAACATACAGTCACTGGATGTTGTCATCAGTGATGTCATTTGAGATGTCATCAGTGATGTCATCAGTGATGTCACTGACCATGTCATGAATGATGTAATATGTGACATCATCAGCAGTGGATTGCGGGTGCGCGATATATAGTTAGTGCAACTAACTATATATGGAATTTCAATGGTTTTGTGTGAGTAAAATAAGGTTTTCTAAATGCTAATTCCTAACTATATATGGTCTATAACCTATGGTTTTTTCAGTGAATTTTCAAGGTTTTGTAAATGCTAATTCCTAACTATATATGGTCTATAACCTATGGTTTTTTCTGTGAATTTCATTGGTTTTTTAACAGCTAATATCTGTAGCTGTAAAATGTATTCTTCTTTAAATCCAAAAATATATTTTATATGTTTATGAATAATTTTTTTTTTAAATATTTTTTTTTCTTCGTTCCCGCTTCGCGAATCGGGAAGCTTCCCGTTAGCTGACCTTGATGCCGCGAAATAGACCGCGAGCCGGTAAACGTTTCTTTACCGCAAGTGCCGCGTTAGAAAACAACATCGTGACGCCTCCCGTCCGCATGACGTTCCACGTTGTCGCGTGATACGTCATATGACGTGCTACGTTAGCGAACTGGTACGCGAAGCGAGTGCCAAAGCGCAGGTTTCTGGAAGCAAACCGGGAGGCCCTGCAAAGCGCTTAACGTAAACACAGCAAGTCATGTGACTTGGTAATAACACTTTTCATTGGTTCATTTCACTTTTGGTTTCCTAATGATGTAAGACTAGGTCATATAATCTAAAATGAACACGTTTGATTGGTTGAGAACTCTTGTTTTTCCCAAATGATGAAAATCCCTCCTTCTTTCCTCACTCTGACTTTCATCATTGTGAGAGAAAGACCCTTTGTGATCACTGAGCAATGGCTTCTTTAGTAGCTTCAGCTGGTGCTTCCCCACCACCTCCACCACCTCCAAGGAAGAGAGGACCACCTGCTCAAGTTGTAATTCAACAAGAAGAAGAAGAAGAGGAACAGGAGGACGAGCACGAAGAGAGGCAGTTTTTGCCTGAGCAGCCCAAGACGTCTCACCGGAAAGAAAACTTCATTTGGCAATTTTTTAAAATTCCCAAAGGTCAGAAAAAAGTAAATGCAAGATACGTAACTTGCCTTATATGTCAAGATAGACTGTCCAGAGGGACCGACAAAAAATACAGTTTCGGAAACTACACAATGCATCGCCATATGACTAGGTGGCATCCTAACAACTACAGTGCTGCACAGTTTCGGAACGACCTAGATAATCTCCCTATTATGGCCAGAAGATCTGTTGTACCGGAAGTAACGGGACCAGAGGGCAGGGAGATGGTGCCAAATATACAAATGAGATTTGGTGAAGTAAAACACACCTGCGTATTTTGCGATGGATTCATTTCCTACGGAGAAAGAAGCATCACTCTGATCAACAGAGCTATTGACTATCATATGCAAGTTTGTCCGAAACGCCCAAAATAATAAATACTTCTTTTTTTTGTTTTGTTGCTCCTGTTGAGCCCTTTACAATGAATCGTTTTCATTGCCCCCTCCAAGAAAAACCCAAAAAAATATAAAACTGTTCCGAAAAATTCAAAAACATTAAAAAAATGTTCAGAAAAATAAAAAAAAAAGTTCTTTTCAGAACTACCTCCCCGTTATTAAAAAATTGGTACAATATTTGGAACTGTGCCAACCTCTATTTCTCTTAGTTCGCTTCCTAGTTCGCTCGCTGGTACGCGAACTGGAAGCGAACCAAAAACAGTAAGTATAAGGGAAGGAAACACACACTTATGTTAAAAGAAAGACAGCTATAGGGGAGTAAACTAGAGATACTATTACCCATAATCCACTACTGATGATGTCACATATTACATCATTCATGACATGCTCAGTGACATCATCAGCAGAGGATTGCGGGTTTTTTGGCAACATGCCTTATCCACGGTTTAATAACGCTGCCTTTTGCTTTATATAAGTTTTCAAATTGTATGAAATATATACCAATAGGTCTTTATGAACCTTTAGGTAGTGCTTTTGTTCATGAGGTCTGGTCGCTTCCATACACATACAGATGTTTCAAAGATGATCAAGAAGTTTATCTGAATGGAGAGGAATGCACTGAGACGCCAGATCATTCACTAATGTGTAGGCACATACAGTTACACGATTCATGCAACAAACACCGACCAAATATGGCTTGCGTGTTGCAAGGCACGCCAGTTCCTGCTATCATCCCCACGTTCAAGTTGTTGGAAAATGGTAGTTATTTGATGCTCAATAATGAAGATTGTTCTGAGTTAATTAAAAGTATTCCTTTTATCGTAACAGTAAGTGAACGGGTTATTTGCTGCAGAAATGTTCTATTTCCTCCCACACATGAACATAGGGAGTTTTCAATCTGGCCACAAATACCAACCTTGGGACACGTTTCAACGGCATGACAAGAATAAGAGCTCTTTTGTCTCAGAGAGAGGTGGCCTTGAGTTCGGCCCGTGAAACTTTCGTACTTCACATAGCGAACACCCGTACACAGCTTTGCCTTTCAATTTCAGCAACATGTTTCCGACTATCTTTAACGCATCCTCCACAAAATCCCTGGCACACTTTTTTAAAGTTGTTACCAGTGGTCTCGTGACTTCATTTGAGAAAATCTTTGGAGTCATCCCTGCTCCCTTTCATTCCATTTTCTCCACTCTGGTTCGTGGATTGCATTTTTACTTGCATTACCAGCGGACGCTCTTGTGCTTTTTTACATTTTTAAATATGGATGTCCCTCCTATGCAACCTCCGACCCTGCAGCTGCTGACACTGTTCCGCAATCGCATGCTAGAATATTATGGCACAATGCCGTTGGCGATATTAAGCACGGCATATGGATTATCTTTTCGGTTCTCCTACTTCACCTGTGTCCAGCCTGTATTTCACTGCCTGACCTGTGATTTCGATTGGGCCATTGATTTGTGTCTCTGCGGACCGGTTTCTCCTGACGTCGACTTTAATCAGCTGATGACTCCTATCATTACTCACGAGTTGGTTTGTCCTGGCGAAAGGATTATGGCTGTGGCATTGATGCATGGACTACTTGGTCCCTGGAATTTACTGGCGGCAGCACAGTCTTTCTTGGAACACAGCTTTCTTGAAAACCCACCGAGCTGTCCTCTGATGGTGATAGAGGATCCGGTGCTGGGAGAGCACGTATGTTCTTTTCCGCTTTTAAATTGGATGGCTGAACTGTTTTCGGATGAAGACGGTGACTTCCTGTTGGAGGCTGTTGCAGCTTATTTTGCATACACACTTATGTCATAGACCTTTTTCATGTTTCATATGCTGAGTACTAGCATTTCATTGACAATTCATTGACTTAATTGTCAAGTTTTTATTATTTACCTTGCCTATTGGCTTAAGACTCGATAAAGTACTTGGCTGTTTTATTTTTCTTTAGCATTGAATTTTCCTAGTTTTTAATGCTTTACCTTGCGGACCGTCCACATATAAACTTGCAATCTGCTCTCATGAGATGGCACTTCTATTATCTTATTCAGTTCATTTCCGGATCATGGGGAGGTGTCATCTAGGTCCTGGATATCTTTACACCGTGTTAAGTTAGCATGGGCTCATTACCGGTTTAAACGCCATTTTTCCTTTTTTGCAACTTCTGCACACGACATTTAGTTGTTGCTTTAGCTTTCCACCTAGTAGTTCATCGTGGTTTACATGAGAATAATATGTTATTGGTCTACTATCTGCTTTACTTGTTAAACTATATCTGTACAGCGAGTGCTAAAGTTTCAAGAACAACACGATACAGAATTGTTATGAGGTCTGATCTCCACGACTTCATACTCATAACATAAGTGCAACTTCTGCCAATTCTGGGCATGAGGCGGGTTTTATATTGCTTTGCCGAACACACATACACAACAGTTGATGCGGTTCACATGAAGAGAGAGCTGGTGTATGCTGATGTGATTCCTTCAAATCTAAGACACTAAAGTATGGGCACGCCCTAAACCAACACAAAGAGACCTTCTTAGCAAATAATATAATATGTGTATTAGGGAGGGTGAGATATAAGCAGCCGCGGGCCGTGGAGGGAGTTACGGTGAGGCAGGGAGGCGGGGAGGGGGAGAAGCAGAGTGGAGCCCTCTCTACCTTGCCCCTCCCCCTCCCCGCCTCCCTGCCCCACCGTAACTCCCTCCACGGCCCGCGGCTGCTTATAAGTGTTGCTAACTCTTATTCATTTACAGCATGTTAACATACTGTCACCATTCGCTTTTTATGTACTAGTAACTATGCTGGTAATTTTGCTACTGATAATATGTGTACTTGTATTCTCCACCCTGCTTCTCCCCCTCCCCGCCTCCCTGCCTCACCGTAACTCCCTCCACGGCCCGCGGCTGCTTATAAGTGTTGCTAACTCTTATTCATTTACAGCATGTTAACATACTATCACCATTCACTTTTTATGTACTAGTAACTATGCTGGTAATTTTGCTACTGATAATATGTGTACTTTTATTATCTAAGGTACTACGCCTGAGAAGACGGCATTAGTAAATAAACATTTCAAATACACATGTGTTCTTCTTAACTCCATGTTCTGGTTTCTAAGAAATATATAACGACCGACTGTTCATGAGTTCCACGTATCCTGAGGTACTATAAGTTCATATTCTGGATTGTCTAAACATTGAGAGTTTGTTATATCCAATGTGACACTGTACCTAGCTTGCTAAATAGTTTTTGATTACTAACGTGAGTTTTGGGACACCCTAATTCGCCGAGGTTCCAATCCTCTGTCCACAGTTCTGTGTGAGAACAGAAACCCTGCGACAGGGGCACCCCCGACCCTTGCTGGAGCTTCATCACACTTGCGATACAACTCCAGCAATGCGCCACCTTTACGGCACAGATACATCACGCATCTGTGCTGTTTTTGCCCCGTGATGCGCCGCATTGTAAATGCAGCACACCATAGGTGACGGAACAGCGGCACAGAATGACTAACACATCCCTGGTGATGCGCCAGTCATCATAAATCTATCCCTATGCTTCTTATCTTGTTAGAGATGAACCGCCATATGTATCATCAAAGTTATTTGCATTTCCTAAATAGCGAACTTTAAGGAATAAATAGCGATTCTTTACCATTCCTAGTTTGCGATGAGCTATTTGCTAATTAGCCGAATGTAGCCCAATGAAGCCCAATGTAGCCCAATGTAGCCCAAAGATGGCCGCCAGACACACAAAAAAACAAATGTAGCCCAAATATCAGCCAGATGTAGCCCAACTATAGCCCAGTGACAGAATGACCAATCAGCTTCGCAAACCTCCGTTACGCGAAGCGGAGCGCTGTTACAGATATATATCTTTTTTTGAACGTTAATTTCTCAAAATCCACTGGAGCACATATATTGAGACCTAGCAAAGGCACATCGGGCTACCAGTCCCTAATATTTTGCCAAGTTTCGTGCAAATCCATTCAGCCGTTCGATTATTATTTTTATTATTTTTTTTTGCCCCGCGGGGCCCTTTTAAAACCTCCACATCAAACCTAGGGGGTCAGCGAGGATCTACTATGCCCCCTTATAGTTATTTCCCCCTTTGTTTTGACCTCCTCTTGTCTCTCGATCCTACCGAGAGACAAGATGGCGGCCGCTACGGACTGTTTGGAATGTTGACAGACGCCGGAGAACCAATCAGCTTCGCTTCACAAAGCTCCGTTGCGCGAAAAGTCCGCGAACCAGAGCGCTAACCGGTCCGCTGTTACAGATATATATCTTTTTTTAAACGTTAATTTCTCAAAATCCACTGGAGCACATATATTGAGACCTACAAAAGGCACATCGGGCTACCAGTCCCTACAATTTTGCCAAGTTTCGTGCAAATCCATTCAGCCGTTCGGGCTAAAAGTGAGGCCAACCGCCCTATGGAAAACTCAATGTTAAAAACACGTTTTGGGACCCCCCTTTTTTCTCGGCCCCCACTGGACGAACCCCCCCCAAATTTTCAAGGGCTGCTCAGAAACAAAATGTGCCATTTTCCTGAAAATTTCAGCCGATTCCGTCCACAAACGCCAAAGTTATTAGACATAGAATTTTCAAAAAACCCATAGAGAAAAAATCCTAACTATATATACCTACTGGCGACCGCCAGTAGGTAATATATATATATATATATATATATATTTTTTTTTTTTCATCCACAAAGTGCCCTCTGAGAAGACGCCACCACAAGAGAGTTTGCACCTTTCTTTATTGGGGATGACAATGCTGCGCAATTCACCTCTTTAGTCCGTTCTGCCATACGCGTTTCAGACGTGAGTCCTTGTTCACTGGCTGCAGGTAGGAAACAGCAGCTGTGTAGAACGCCTTCAATTAAACACGATATCCCGCCCCAGTGGGCGTGTGCTATACAGCCTTCTGGTATGTGTGGTTTCTACATCTATGAATGCTGCCATGTCTTTGCTGCAAAAGTCTCTCCCAAGTGGGTGGATAAAAAAATAAACTGCTCGCATTGCCGTTCACGTCCCACAACACCGGCCTCTCTTGTCCTTTTACAGCGTCCTGTAAATCCTAAGCGGCTCCAACGCGCCCTGATTTACAGGACGCTGTAAAAGGACAAGAGAGGCCGGTGTTGTGGGACGTGAACGGCAATGCGAGCAGTTTATTTTTTTATCCACCCACTTGGGAGAGACTTTTGCAGCAAAGACATGGCAGCATTCATAGATGTAGAAACCACACATACCAGAAGGCTGTATAGCACACGCCCACTGGGGCGGGATATCGTGTTTAATTGAAGGCGTTCTACACAGCTGCTGTTTCCTACCTGCAGCCAGTGAACAAGGACTCACGTCTGAAACGCGTATGGCAGAACGGACTAAAGAGGTGAATTGCGCAGCATTGTCATCCCCAATAAAGAAAGGTGCAAACTCTCTTGTGGTGGCGTCTTCTCAGAGGGCACTTTGTGGATGAAAAATAGTAAGCGGCCTGCCTGGTCGCGAGGACGCCCAACTGCAAATCCTAAGCGGCTCCAACGCGCCCTGATTTACAGGACGCTGTAAAAGGACAAGAGAGGCCGGTGTTGTGGGACGTGAACGGCAATGCGAGCAGTTTATTTTTTTATCCACCCACTTGGGAGAGACTTTTGCAGCAAAGACATGGCAGCATTCATAGATGTAGAAACCACACATACCAGAAGGCTGTATAGCACACGCCCACTGGGGCGGGATATCGTGTTTAATTGAAGGCGTTCTACACAGCTGCTGTTTCCTACCTGCAGCCAGTGAACAAGGACTCACGTCTGAAACGCGTATGGCAGAACGGACTAAAGAGGTGAATTGCGCAGCATTGTCATCCCCAATAAAGAAAGGTGCAAACTCTCTTGTGGTGGCGTCTTCTCAGAGGGCACTTTGTGGATGAAAAATAGTAAGCGGCCTGCCTGGTCGCGAGGACGCCCAACTGCAAATCCTAAGCGGCTCCAACGCGCCCTGATTTACAGGACGCTGTAAAAGGACAAGAGAGGCCGGTGTTGTGGGACGTGAACGGCAATGCGAGCAGTTTATTTTTTTATCCACCCACTTGGGAGAGACTTTTGCAGCAAAGACATGGCAGCATTCATAGATGTAGAAACCACACATACCAGAAGGCTGTATAGCACACGCCCACTGGGGCGGGATATCGTGTTTAATTGAAGGCGTTCTACACAGCTGCTGTTTCCTACCTGCAGCCAGTGAACAAGGACTCACGTCTGAAACCGCGTATGGCAGAACGGACTAAAGAGGTGAATTGCGCAGCATTGTCATCCCCAATAAAGAAAGGTGCAAACTCTCTTGTGGTGGCGTCTTCTCAGAGGGCACTTTGTGGATGAAAAATAGTAAGCGGCCTGCCTGGTCGCGAGGACGCCCAACTGCAAATCCTAAGCGGCTCCAACGCGCCCTGATTTACAGGACGCTGTAAAAGGACAAGAGAGGCCGGTGTTGTGGGACGTGAACGGCAATGCGAGCAGTTTATTTTTTTATCCACCCACTTGGGAGAGACTTTTGCAGCAAAGACATGGCAGCATTCATAGATGTAGAAACCACACATACCAGAAGGCTGTATAGCACACGCCCACTGGGGCGGGATATCGTGTTTAATTGAAGGCGTTCTACACAGCTGCTGTTTCCTACCTGCAGCCAGTGAACAAGGACTCACGTCTGAAACGCGTATGGCAGAACGGACTAAAGAGGTGAATTGCGCAGCATTGTCATCCCCAATAAAGAAAGGTGCAAACTCTCTTGTGGTGGCGTCTTCTCAGAGGGCACTTTGTGGATGAAAAATATATATATATATATATATATATATATATCCCAAGAAGCAAGCAGGGTCCTGCTGAGATCCTTTCTCCCAAGTCAGGTAGCGCAAAGTTATTCGGAGGACCACAGAGGCCGAATCCAATATAAAATGCACGATTGCTTCAAAGCAATAAATTGCGCACTCAGGAATCCGCTTACCAAGTGATTTATTGTTTACAGTTTACATGCTACGGGTTTCGACACAATGAGTGTCTTGGTCACATGTGAATTCTCCGGGAAAGTAATGGCAGATAAAAACATCACAAAAGTAAACATAGAGGAGGTGACCAGTAAATTAACCAACAGTGGAGCGTAAATATGGGTGCCATTTTGTAGTGGTGTATTTATAAGGTAAAGTAAACATCACATAGTTGTTCTCACCTAGAGCCGATTAATTCAAAGGCCATAGGTCATACACCATTTACATATTTGTCCCTATTCATGGGTAGGAATCAAGGAGCATGAGGATAATACAGAGAATATATTGATCATCATACGATTCATAGGCTCTGGTGCCTTATGTATAATGGTAACAACTATTGTAGTACCTGTAGGTATACACATGATACATTCCTGCAGTCCAATTGTGCAAATGCTTCCATTCGGTCTAGTGCCCGTTGTAAACCACACATGTGCAACTTGGTATTCATATATTGGTTCTTCTCCTCTTTTTCAACATACTATGTTTGTAGCCAACTACATTACCCCGGATTCGAGTGCACATCTACTATTATATAACTTGCATACAAGTGAAAGTGTCTTTCATTCCAGTGAGGAAATATTGAGATCAGAGGACCGTGAAGTGAAGGTGATGGAACCAATTTCTCTCTTCAATAATATCCTACAAAAACAAATAAACATACCATTAAAATCTCTTCATAAAATCTTACTTATAAAAGAGGTTACAATTTGAAGTTCATTAACACATTAGAGCATATTCAATACTGTAAGGCATAACTCTGTCACATTGGCACATTTAATCTTCATAGAGGTGTGTACTAAGTTCCTCATCGAGGTTGTGTCCCCCGGGGAACTTTGACTCTAGCTCCATTATCCAATTTGACTCCTTCTTTCTCAGGGCCAGTTCACGATTCCCACCCCTTCTTCCTATGTTAACTTGTTCTACAACAAAGTAACGTAGCAAGGACTCATTGGAGTTATGGTACTTCTGAAAATGTCGTGCAATAGGGTATTTGTCATCTACATGAATGATGGCTCTGAGGTGCTCTTGCACCCGTTTTTTGGCCAGACAAGTAGTGCTCCCTACGTACCTAAGTTTGCATGGGCACTCGAGGACGAACACTACAAAGTTGGTGTTACAGGTCAAAAACTGTTTAATAACTCTGGGTTCCCTTCTCCCGGGGACGTCAACAGTCTTGACCATGGTACTAGCTTTGCAAGCTTTACAGTGGCCGCATGGGTAAAAACCCTTGAGGCCCTGTACATGAGTTCTCTTTTCTGTAATATCCGCTTTCACCAGGATATCACGTAGATTTCTCCCTCTTCTATATGTGATTTGGGGTCTATCATCTAGGAGAGGACCAACTGTGTTGTCTGCCTTCAAAATATTCCAGTTATCAACCAATATTTTCTGCACCATTTTGGATTTGCTATTAAAAGTAGTTATGACACGGGTCTTATTGTTCGTATCGTCACTTTTGTCTCTGGGTTTCAGGGTTTCTGTTCTAATTACTTGCGAGATTTTGAGACCCGCTTTTTCTAAGACCTCTTCCGGATAGCCCCTCTCTCTGAATCTATCCAGCATGGTCTCTTGTTCTATTGTGAAACCTTCGTCGCTGCTGCAGTTTCTCCTCGCCCTCAGGAGCTCTCCATATGGGATACTCCATTTCAGGGAATATGGATGAGCACTGAGGGCGTGGAGCAAACTGTTACCTGCGGTGTCCTTCCTGTGGAGGTTGGAAACAAGTTTTCCATCCGCCACACTAATTACAGTGTCTAGAAACTCCACTCTCTCAGAACTGATATTGTATGTCAACTTGATATTGTAATCGTTAATATTGAGTTTCTCTATGAATCGGACCGCCTCTTCCTCTGTCCCTGTCCAGATTACAAACAGATCATCAATATATCTGATCCACGTGGTTACATTTACTAAGTCATTGGAGAAGTTGGGATTGCTCCTTATTTCCTCCTCCCACTTGCCCAGGAAAAGGTTCGCAAAGCTGGGAGCAAATGCCGAACCCATAGCCACTCCACGTATCTGCTTGTGCATGACCCCATCGAACATAAAGATATTATTGCGTAAGCATATCTTCATCATTTCGATGAGCATGCAAGTATGTTCCCTAAAGCAGTTATCTCGGTTCTTTAGATAATGGAGACTTGCTTCCATACCCTGCACATGATCAATGATCATGTACAGGGCACTAACATCCATGGTGATCAAGAAGTATCCCTCAACCCAAAGTAAGTTGTTGACCCTATTCAAAAAATCCGTAGTATCCCTGATGTACGAGGGTAATTTGCATACATATTCTCTTAGAAAATGATCAATGTACTGTGATACACATTCATTGATACTGCCTATTGATGATATAATGGGTCTACCCGGAGGGACCCTAGCATCTTTGTGAACTTTGGGCAGCAGATAAAAAATGGGTAACTTCGGATAATCTTTTTTGAGAAAACAATACTCCTGCCAGGATAAAAGACCCTCATTTTGGCATTCCTGTAGTTTTTCCCAAGTTTCTAGTATGCTGTCATTATAGTTAGTCATAGTACATTTTGAATAAAAGTTAGAGGTATTTAACTGTCTTAAGGCCTCAGTCACATACAATTCTTTGCCCCACAAGACAATATTACCACCCTTGTCCGATGGTCTCAATATGATGTTCTTGTCATCTGCAAGTTCAAATAGAAATTTTCTTTGCTCACTCGAGAGATTCGTGTCACTTTTACACCATAGTTCTTTGCTGTGTTTAAGTTTCGCAAGTTCTTTAGTGACAACCTCGTGAAATGTGTCTATGGTGTCATGAGGCATGATAGGACAGAACACGGATTTAGGTTTAAAGGAGGTGCAGGCTGCCCTATCCGTTCTCATGTCATCATGACTGTCATCATATTCGATATTCTGGTTGACAAGAATGGTATCATCATTTGATACGTTCAAGTTCCCACTGTTGTACATATCAAAAAGTTCCTCTACATCATCAGCAATATCAGCAATATCATTGTTTCTTGCTTGTTTGAAGAAATGCCATTTTTTCAGTTTGATCTTTCTGACAAATTTAAAAATATCCACCCTGGTATTTACATAGTTAAAGCATTCAGTGGGGCAGAAACTGAGGCCTAAACAGAGAGTTTCTTTCTCTTTGAAAGATAAAGTACGTGATGATAAATTTATAACAGTTTTATTTACCGTTTCTGCATCCATGATTATTTTCTGTTTTTGTAACCCTTTCCTTTGTTTCCCACGGGTTTGTTGTTCTTTTCTTCTCCTCTGCTGGAGCCTGAGTCGTCTCTTTGCTGATCTCCCCTGCCTTTTCCTCTGCCCCTTGGTCTGCCTCGTGTTGGGTTTTTCTTGAAGACTTGAGTTTGCTCTGGTACCGCTTTCCTTCTTGTTCTTAGTACTCTGAACTCCTCTAAAAAATTCGCCGGTCTTGTGGTTATTTCAAATTCTGATGATGTACTTGAAGACTGTCTTGATGCATCCGTATCTGAGTCAGTGGTCACCTCTATTATTGGAGTTGCTGCGCCAGAGGCATTGACTCCGCCTGGTTGTTTAGCTGTGCCCGTTTGATTGTAGAGATGATCATATTTTGGACTATAGGTTAATATTCGTGCACTTTCATAATCTCCGCAGTCTCTGTGGAGTTTGCGCTGTTTGCGATATTTAATATCATCCTCATATTTTTTCAAGCGACCCTTTAGTTCATCCTTGAATTTAATTATAGTCTCTTGTTCCGGGCTCTTTTCAAAATCCTTATCCAACTCTTTAAGTTCTTTCAGAATTGCCTCGCGTTCTTCCCATGCGTCTTTGATAAGGATGCATAGCATATTTTTGCTGCTCATAGCCGAGTTATTTGCCCAATCTTCCAGCATTTGAGGGTTAGATGACTCTCGAGAAGGTGTTATATAAATGCGCAGACCACGTGGCACCATTGCCTTATCTACGTAGTCCTGCAATGATGTTGCCTCCCACCAACGAGAGATTTCTTGTTTAACCAGTCTCTCATATTTCCTTAGTTGGATATACATTGAGTCATTTTCCGGTTTAGTCACCATTTTGGAGATATTACAGCCTTTGCCTGGCGCTCTGGCAAATAATGTTGCTGCCTCACGTTTTCTATCTCCATCCTCCTCCATGTTACGAAGAGACAGGTTCTGCCCTGCAGATTGCTCTGTGTTATTTAAATCCTGCACTCGTAGTATGGAACTGTAAACATAGGCGGTATATTATACCATTCCTAAATTGTCTTGATGAATGTCTGTAAGCGTTTCCCCCACTTATTTAAGTGGTTCCTGATGCCGCTTCGTTTTATGTCAATGAGAGCTATACGTACATCGTAACGGACATGATAACAACCGCTGTTGTTTTTGTAATGAAAATAGTTCAATGTCCCGTTCTGTACCATGCGCCGCCCGCTCGTACTCGGCAGACCCCCCTGTTTACGCTCCACTGTTGGTTAATTTACTGGTCACCTCCTCTATGTTTACTTTTGTGATGTTTTTATCTGCCATTACTTTCCCGGAGAATTCACGTGTGACCAAGACACTCATTGTGTCGAAACGCGTAGCGTGTAAACTGTAAACAATAAATCACTTGGTAAGCGGATTCCTGAGTGCGCAATTTATTGCTTTGAAGCAATCGTGCATTTTATATATATATATATATATATATATATATATATATATATATATATATATATATATATATATATATATATATATATTCACTGAAAAAACCATAGGTTATAGACCATATATAGTTAGGAATTAACATTTATAAAAGCTTATTTTACTCACACAAAACCATTGAAATTCGCATAAATAGTTAGTTGCACTAACTATATATTTCCCGCACCCGCAATCCACTGCTGATGACGTCACATATTACATCATTCATGACATGGTCAGTGACATCACTGATGACATCACTGATGACATCTCATTTGACTTGACTGATCACATCACTGATGACATCATTCATGTGATAATACGATGAACTTCTTCAGACTCTAATATAACCTTATATACACTCAGTGTAAACAGACACTCACAGACTGTCACTCATCCATGGAGTTACTCACACACCTAGTCAGTCATGCAAAGAATCAATCACACCTCCATTTCCTCAACTATACAGTTATACACACCTTACTTATTCAAACAGATACTAACACATATTTACTCTCTTATACAATCCCTGATACAATTTCAGAATGATCCATACAGCCACTCACACATTCACTGGCTCTTATGCACAGTTATTTATATATGTCAACTCTCACATATACTGTGTTTTACATATGTTCTTACTTTGACATGTAGCACTGAGATATCCATTCACTCACCAATACACTCATGCACACAGTCAACCGCCCATACAGCTGTTTGCACATGCACTTTTGAACCCATACATCTAGTGAATCAACTGCTCACACATCTATGCACAGAGTCATACACCTCCCAACCACCCACTCACACACTCAGTCTCCCATACAAATACTTGGGCAACCAATCAATAACCCATATAGTTACTCATATAGCTACTGATCAACACATGCAGCAGTTTACTGAACAACAGACATAATGATGCACAAATTAAGACAGTTTAGTCACTAACCCATGCACTCAGTGAGACACATTTAATCACTCACTCATACAGTCAGTCATGCACCTACTAAATCCTTCATCCAGACACTTATACATCCACTCATTCTTCAATATGTAAGACATATTTAAACTTTACAGAAACATACAGTCACTGGATGTTGTTATCAGTGATGTCATCAGTGATGTCATTTGAGAAGTCATCAGTGATGTCATCAGTGATGTCACTGACCATGTCATGAATGATGTAATATGTGACGTCATCAGCAGTGGATTGCGGGTGCCCGAAATATATAGTTAGTGCAACTAACTATATATGCGAATTTCAATGGTTTTGTGTGAGTAAAATAAGCTTTTATAAATGTTAATTCCTAACTATATATGGTCTATAACCTATGGTTTTTTCAGTGAATTTTCAAGGTTTTGTAAATGCTAAATACTAACTATATATGGTCTATAACCTATGGTTTTTTCAGTGAATTTCAATGGTTTTTTAATAGCAAATATTAAAAGCTGTTAAATGTATTCTTCTTTTAAAGGAAAAATATATTTTATTATAATTTTTTTATGTATATAATTATTATTTTTTTTTTTTAGTTTCGCTACCGGTCCGCGCACCGGGTAGCTTCCCGTTAGCTCAATTTTATGCCGCGACCCGATCCGCGCACCGGGAAACGTTCCGTTTGCACAACTGCCGCGTTCGAGAACAACATCGTGACGCGTCGCGTAAGTGCGACGTATCGCGTTGCCGCGTAATGCGTCTTATGACGCGCCGCGTTGGCGCACTCGGAAGTGCTCCGGTGCGCGAACGAGGCGCGAAGCGCAGCACACCGGAAGCGCTCCGGGCGCGGAGCAGGACGCGTAACGTAAGCGTGACAGGTCATGTGACCTGTAAATACCACTTTTCATTGGATTAGAACTATTTTTTTTCCCAAATGATGAAAACCCCTCCTTTTTTCCTCACTCTGACTTTCATCTTTGTGAGAGGAAGACCTGTTTCTGCTTGTTAAAATAATGACATCTGTAGTAGCTGCAGCTGGTGGACCCCCACCACCACCACAACCACCTAGGAAAGAAGGACCACCTGCACAGTTCCTTCCAAACCCAGAGGAAGAGGAAGAAGAAGAGGAAGAGGACGTAGAGCCGAGGCAGTTCTTGCGTGAAGAGCCCCGGAAATCCCACCACATAGCCAATTTTATATGGCAATTTTTTTCTTACCCTCAAGACCAAAAAAAGGTCAATGCCCGAAATGTGACATGCCTCATTTGCAAAGATGTTTTGTCTAGAGGTACAAACAAAAAGTATCGTTTTGGAAACTATACTATGCACCGCCACATGCAGAGGTGGCATCCAATAAAATTACAGTGCGGCTGAGCTGCGTCACCTCCAGGATAACCCACGAACTCCTGTGGCCAGTACATCGTCACAGCAAACTCTATCGGGACCAGAGGCGAGGGAGACGGTCCTAAATAGTCAACAGAATTTTGTGCACATGAAGCTAATGTGCATTTATTGTGGTGAACTAATTTCATATGGGAATATGAGTATCATTTTAATTAATAGAGCATTTGAAAACCACAACTGCTCAAAATGCCCCAAGAAGTACATTTTTTTTTTGCTCCTGTTGAGCCCTTTCTAATGCCTGTTTTTCGTTGTTCCCCCCCCAAAAAAACAAAAAAAACATAAAATTGTTCAAAAAATACAAAAAAAATAAAATAACAAAAACATAAAATAAAAGTTCTTTTCAGAACTACCTCCCATTTTAAAAAAATTACTATAATTTTTAGCACTCTTGACTTCATTTTTCTCATGGGTGTGCTTCCCGGTGCGCGCACCAGAGAGCGCCCCGTTAGCGCAATAAACAAAAAAAGAAAAAAAAAACAAGAGAAGGAGAGCATAAGAGAAAGAGAAAGAGAGAGTAATGTTAAGAGACAGACAGCAAGAGAGAGCAACACAGAGGTACTGTGTAATACATAGTAAAACAGTGTAAAAGATATAAGAAAGTGTAAGAGAGAAAATGAAAAAAATATAAGGCTGTGAAACAAAGAAAGAGAGAAGAAGAATACTAAAGCAGGGGCACATGAAGAATGTGAGTGGCTGTAAAGAGTAAAAGGAAAGAGAAAAAATGATGTACAAATAAAAGGTAATAACGGAACCAGATTTAAATAACACTGGTGAGGGAGAGAGAGAAAAAAGTAGTGTGCATAACTAAAGAGGGATGAAATAAGATGGATAAAATCGACTAAAGTTTAAACATGTGTTTTGACAGAGAGAAAAAACTGAAAGAAGAAAAGAAGAAGTAACAGAAATGGAATAATTGAAGCAGCAAACAAATGTAAATAACATAGTGTGCTTGAACTTCAGGGAGAAAGCATAATGAACAAGGAGTGTCTCACAACAGGAATAATCAGTGATGTCATTTGAGATGTCATCAGTGATGTCATCAGTGATGTCACTGACCATGTCATGAATGATGTAATATGTGACATCATCAGCAGTGGATTGCGGGTGCGCGATATATAGTTAGTGCAACTAACTATATATGGAATTTCAATGGTTTTGTGTGAGTAAAATAAGGTTTTGTAAATGCTAATTCCTAACTATATATGGTCTATAACCTATGGTTTTTTCAGTGAATTTTCAAGGTTTTGTAAATGCTAATTCCTAACTATATATGGTCTATAACCTATGGTTTTTTCAGTGAATTTCAATGGTTTTTTAATAGCAAATATCAAAAGCTTTAAAATGTATTCTTCTTTTAATCGTAAAATATATTTTATATGTTTTTAATACAATTTTTTTATGTATTTTTTTTTATTATTTTTTTTTGTTTCGCTCCCGATCCGCGAACCGGGTAGCTTCCCGTTAGCTCAATTTGGTGCCGCGACTCGTTCCGCGAACCGATAAACGTTCTGTTTGCGTAACTGCCGCGTTAGAAAACAACATCGTGACGCATCGCGTAACCGCGACGTATTGCGTTGTCGCCTAATGCGTCATATGACGCGCCGCGTTAGCGCACCCGGAAGTGCTCCGGTGCGCGAAGCGAGGCGCGAAGCGCAGCTTCCCGGAAGCGATCCGGGGCGCGGCACGGACTGCGTAACGTAAGCATAACAGGTCATGTGACTTGTTAATAAAACTTTTCATTGCTTCATTTCACTTTTGGGTTCCTAATGATGTAAGGCTAGGTCATGTGACCTAAAAATAACACTTTTCATTGGTTTAGAACTATTTTTTTTCCCAAATGATGAAAACCCCTCCTTGTTTCCACACTCGGACTTTCATCTTTGTGAGAGGAAGACCTTTTTTCATCACTGAGCAATGGCAAGTGTTGTAGCTTCAGCTGGTGCATCCCCACCACCACCACCACCTTCTTGTTGCCTGATCCGGCCAGCTCAAACCCAGGGTCGTCCCGAAGTGCAGCAGGTCCACGGCTACGCCCATCCGGAAGACGAGGTCCCCGGCACGTATAGGGCGGGGCCTTGCTGGCAGCCATCGGCCGAAAAGGTCATTGGGTGGATGGCCCGGAAGCACCACGGCCACGATGTTGTTGTACTGGCCTTCCCATTCGTCCACCCTGAGGTGGCATCCAGCGAGCCACGGGTGGGGGGGGGGTGAATGCCTTGCTGATGACCCCCCCCTCCTATTGCCTGGTCCGACCATCACATATACCTGCGCCAGGAGACGGCGTGGGGTGCACTGGGAGGGAGAGGCGGCGCGAACGAGCCTCCCCCACCTCCCCAGGTGGAGGTTCCTCAGCTGCACCCCAGCGCTTCACTCGGCCAGCTGAGTTGCGCCCGCTCCTGAGGCACAGTGCCTCGCTCAGCCAGCTGAGTCTCACCCGCTCTTGCGGCACAGTGCCTCACTCGGCCGGTTGAGTTTCGCCTGCTCTTGCGGCTACAGCGTCTCACCCACCATCCGGCTGAATTGCACCCACTCTTGCGGTACAGCGACAGGCGGCTGCCACGGAGCTCACGAAATGGCAGACGGCTCCACAGACTTGGGCCTGGCCTGCAAGGATGGCTCTGGGCAACCCTGGAACTTGGACGCTTGACTGTTAGGGCATGGGCCCCATTCCCGAAAGCGTCCCCTCAGCCTTGAAGATTCCACAAGAGTCACCGGGGCCCCCGACTCCCGCAGGCTTCCGGTGGGGAGCGACTGCCATGATTGCTCGCGGAATAGCCACGACATAGCCACGGGATGGTGGTGCTCTCATGCTGACGCCAGCTTCAGTCTGAAACATCCAGAAACACTGTAGACTACCAATTCGATCACTTCCGGTGGAGCCCCAACGTGACCCGGTAGGGAAGAACTTGCCCTACCCTCTTTGACTGATGGTTCTTGTTGCCTGTCCCTTCTGTTGTCATTTTACGGAACTTTTTGGACTGCTGAAAGGGGTTCTGTTCCGACCGCTGGTTGGTGGAGACATTTTGACTATATTCTGGACCTGCCCGCCCTCGCCCAAAACGGCGCCAGTATAAATGAGACTCGCAACTCCTTGATGTGTACTGGTTGCTCAGCCTTGATATCACGAGATATGTGTGCAGTTTTGGAGCAGATGGCAGGCGGGGACGGGTACTGATTGAACATTTGGACATCCCTATTGATATTAAGTTCTGATGTATTATTGATTACTGTACTATTGAAAGTTCGAATTAACTTGTTTTCTAGTGCTCGTAAAGCCAGGACTGTGGCAGAGCGTCCAAAATCTACAAAAAACACCACTGCCAACTCTTCAATAACTTCCATCACCCAGCACCACATTTCCAAAGAAACAGCATAGCAAGCTTTCGTGGCCTTTAGAGTTTCCCGAAGCAGTTTCCCAAGACCATCACTGCAGCCATTACAATCCAACAGAGGAACTTTTTCCAAGATCGGCATATTAACAGGGCTGCTGGTGTAATCGGGGCTCTTGCAGCCATTCAACTTAATTGAGGCTTTCACAATGACAGACCGCCCACTGAACTTCGTGCCATGACATTCACTTATAACATTCTGCTGGGTCTTCGCCGAACTGAAGTCTACAAATGCAAAGCATTTCATTCCGGCGCGAACGAGCCTCCCCCACCTCCCCAGGTGGAGGTTCCTCAGCTGCACCCCAGCGCTTCACTCGGCCAGCTGAGTTGCGCCCGCTCTTGCGGCACTGCCGAAAGGGATTCTGGTCCTGCCGCTACTTATTGGAGACATTGAACTATACTCTGGACCTGCCTGGCCTCGACCAAAATAGCGCCAGTATGGGAGCGACTTGCAACTCCATACGACGTTCTAGTTACTTAGCCTTGACGTTATGGGGGATGTATACGGTCTTTGTGCACATGGCGGGCAGGGAAGGGTACTGACTGGGCATACGGACAACCCTATTGATGTCGATTTTTCATTATTGATTATTGTATTAATAAAGCTTCGAAGTAATGTTACCCATGATACTCGCCCATGGTGTGCGTATGGACGATTTTATTGTAACTGATCCTGTTATACTTTCAATTATAAAATCAACCTTCACTGATCCTGCAACCGTTTGTCACGTTTAGTTTTTTCAATTAAATGGCTCGCTTGTTACATACTCCTATACCCCTGGGTTTAGACCCTTTCCTACGAGCAGTCTGTACTACCGCCCTCGGGCGATCTATGTAATGAACAGACTACCATTGCCGAAACACAAGGGAATGCATCTCAAAGAGATAAGTCAAGTACGTGGTAGATAAAAACATTTTCGTGTTTATGCACGCTGATGTGCTTTGAACGCTGCCCCCCCCCCCCTCATCATTTAGATTACCACCGCCCATTGCACAAAAGCGTACCGGGCACTCCCCACGCAAAAAAAAGGTTTTTTTTTGTTTGTTTTTTTCCCCGCGGGGCCCTTTTAAAGCCTCCACATCAAACCTAGGGGGTCAGGGAGGATCTACTATGCCCCCTTATGGTCATTTCCCCCTTTGTTTTTGGCCTCCTCTTGTCTCTCGATCCTACCGAGTTGACAGACACCGGAGAGCCAATCAGCTTCGCTTCGCGAAGTTCCGTTACGCGTCAAGTACGCGAACCGGAGCGCTACCCGGAGCGCTGTTACAGATATATATATTTTTTTGAACGTTAATTTATCAAAATCCACTGGAGCACATATATTGAGACCTAGCAAAGGCACATCGGGCTAACAGTCCCTACAATTTTGCCAAGTTTCATGCAAATCCATTCAGCCGTTCGGGCTAAAAGTGAGGCCAACCGCCCTATGGAAATTAACATGGGAAAAACGCGTTTTGGGACCCCCCTTTTTTCTCGGCCCCCCCTTGACGAAACTCCCCCAAATTTTTAGGGGCTGCTCAGAAACACAATGTTCCATTTTCCTGAACTTTTCAGCCAATTCCGTCCACAAACGCCAAAGTTATTAGACATAGAAATTTTCAAAAATCCCATAGAGAAAAAATCCTAACTATATATACCTACTGGCGACCGCCACTAGGTAATATATATATATATATATATCAACTCGATGACACACTGATATTTTAATGTGTGTTCAAAGGCAGTACATCAGCCCTGACACGTTTTGGTCATTGAGTATAGCCTTGATTACAGGTGAGGCTAGTCAAAATTCAAAAAAGCCACACGCCTCATGATGCGGTGACCACGTGACACAGTAGTGCATCCTACTAATTCCATAATGCACCTGGAATAATGGTACAAACTGTGGCAAATATAACATCATGCTCAATAGCATTTTAAACCAACAGTTCGAAAAATGGTACTCCTCCTGTACACACTTTCACATATAACACTGAAAAAACCCAAAGGTTATAAGGCTGGTATAGTTAGTTTCCGATTTTACACACACTAAACCATAGAAATTCACAGTAGTGAATCCTACTAATACCATAATGCACCTGGAATGACGGTACGAACTGTGACAAATATAACATCATGCTCATTAACGTTTTAAACTAACAGTTCGAAATATGGTAAGTTGTCAAATACACAAACTGACACCTATCTCAAATCCTGCTTAATAGCTTCTTGTATCCCAGTTTGTTTAGCCAAGTGCATTAAATGTTCAGATCGAAAAAAGGCACGTACGACACACAATGCAGTTGACCTGTATATCATTTGACTCTTTGAATGTGCTCCCCAGTTCATATCACTTTGATCACTCATGAAGCAAGCTAACCAGAGTCGGCAAGAGGAGACATCACTCCTCCTGTACACACTTTCACATATGTATTCACTGAAAAAACCAAAGGTTACTAGGCCGTTATAGTTAGTTTCAGATTTTACACACACAAAACCATAGAAATTCATCAGTTATAGTTATAGTTATTTCAAGTGACTCTAACTCGTGCCCTAAGGTACCTATACTTCACAACCCATCATGCACAGTTTTCTCATCAATAATTTCACTGCAAATGTTGCAGTGATATTATCAATGATGTCATAGAAGATGTCATGAGTGATGTAATATGTGGGGTAATTAGCATTGCATCGGAAGGGTTTGAGTAATAGTTACCTTAGGGCACCAGTTATAATCACTTGATATAACTATAACAGCTGAACTTCTATGGTTTTGTTTGTGTAAAATCTGAACCTAACCTAACCTAGACAGTTTTGGGCTTCTTGCCGGTCCTGTTTCTGAGAAAGAGTATGGCTGTGCAGTGTTTTATCTGTTAAACAGATTCATCTATATGTTGTCAATACCACAGGAGTGATTTGTGGTTGCTGACAGGAGTTCACATACAGTTTTTTAAAAAGAAATAGTGACTTTTTTTTAAAAAACAACGCCATGCTATTTTGTACCTCCGAAAAAAGGTGTATTATTTTTTGCTTTGAAACATTTATAAATATCTCATGGCAGATAACTAACTGCCTCATAGGTGGTGGGTGAGATTAAGGGTGTCATCATAATCTGCAGGGAAGATAAGGATAATCAGAGGAATTTTTGATCACGCAGTCACAGTAATGGTAATCACTTCAAGCCTTCATTATAGGAGTGTCTAGACCAGAGGTCTTCAAACTTTAGGATGCTAAGACCCCCCCATTCAACATTTTCAGGCATAAGGACCCCCTCCAGACAACAATGTCTAAACCTGTAGGCAGGGCTACTGCAATTATGAGGCAGGTGAGGACCAAATTACATGACAGGCTTGACCAAATTGTGTGGGAAGAAAATGTAAATAATGTTATGTGATGCAGCGCATTTTGGGTTAACATTGCTACATTATTTTTACACACAGTAACACTGAGAAACGATTTCACCCTATCAGTACCAGTTTATAACCAAAATACAGCAATTAACATCAGAAAGATGTCTATTTAACCTTTGTGATGGGCCTTCCACTCCACAGGAAAACATGCTGCCACATTAGAAGCTCATCTGGCCCTGGCCCGGACCGGCAGGGGTCCCTTAAAACCCTGGTGGTCTTGTGCAGAGTTAAGCACTTTACCTATGCTGCTTTCCTCTCACCCCCTCTCCTCTCCTAATCCTGGATCCCTCTCTCAATTTGCAGTCCACTTCTATCACCGCTTTTTACAGTTTCGGAACTCTCCCCATTCAACCTCTCACTTCACCTTTAACCACCTTCTGCCATTGTGTCTTTTCACTGCCCTCATCTCTAACAGTCTCTCACATTTATCGCATGGCCTCTCTGGCCCCGTCACCTCCCGTGCCCCCCAGCACTTCTCATTCACCTCAAGTCTCTCCATTCAAGTTTTTGTCTATTTGTATTTTACACCTGTTCAGTCCCCCCATTCATCTTCCACACCTTTGTTCTTCCACACCTTCTTGAACCAACATCCCTCTCCCCTGTTACCTCAGCACCAGTGCCTAATTTGAGCAGGTGGTTTCCGGTGCTTGGCACTGGCACCTAATTGTGCACACCGGCAGTATGAGAGTCTGCCACATGGTGGCTCTGTCTAATCTGTGTAATTTAGAGATGAGCAGAACAGCTGTTTATTAATTCAATATACATTAAAAATGATAAACTCCTGACACTCATGCCATTCTTATATCTTTGGAGGCTTGAAATAGTCTGAACAGTCACACTTGTACAAGTGTTATGGTTCGTAGTTGCATAGGTATGGTCATTGGCCGGGCAAGCAAGGCAATCGGTGGGCGGTTAAAGTTGCAGTGGCCTACTGGTAAGGGCCCTGACACACGTTTTATTACAAATTAATCACTGCTCAGCACCCACCCCAGTAATCCCTCTCTTCCCCTATCACTGCTGTCCTGCACCCAGTCCTATGATTAGGGTTGCCAGCTCATTATTTTGATGTCCCAGATGGTCCAAAAATAAGCAGGAACCTAAAGCTGTATTTTCAGCACTTTAGCTGTGCATACTTAGAACAGCAATTATAAATAGAAAGCACTTTTAATTGTGTTCTAGTGCTGCCTCAATGACTGATAATTAAAGGAAACAAAGACAGAAAAGTCACATAAGAAATTAATACATATTTTTTTATTTATAACTATTTAGTGTCAAGAGGACGTCTTTGCAGGCTCTTTAAACAGCCCAGGGCTGGCATTTTCTTTTGACAACCCTACTTTATATTTCTTTTCATGAAATGCATTCTCACACTACCCCAGTAAATGTAAAATTCAAATGTATGGAACTGGCAGAGTGGGGGCCCAGGAGGTACTGGAACTAGAACCTCCCCCCCCCAGCCTCTGTAACCAGTTTACTAAAGGTATGTAAATATGCTAATGGTCTTTAATGACCTGTGAAAAACTCAGACTCCAGAACCTGCTCTTCCGAGCCCCCAGAAGCTCCAGCTGCACTTCAGCAGCCCGGGCTGAAACACGACTTGGGAGGAGGGGGGCTAAAGCTATGGGCCTGGGCAGAAGTGTGAAGGGAATGTGCGACCCCCTTCCTATCACTCCATGGCCCCCCTGGGGGTCGCGACCCACAGTTTGAATACCCCTGGTCTAGACCATAGAGCCTGCTTAAAAAATTAACTGCATTTATATGGAGGGAGACCAACTTTTGAGGTGCTCACTTGCGCTGTGTGGAGATCTTTCTTCATGTGCCCCTATACTGTGCTACCTGTTCTGAATAATGGACACTGGGACTAAAGCCTCCATATAAGAAGGGCGAGGCTAATTGCTAAATTGGTAATTATTAGGTTCAGGTGGACCGTAATCTGCAATTTAGGCCCAATTGGGTTAGAAAAAATTTCTCATTGTTTGTAAAAAACAGATTATGATGTGGATTAGCATTTGTGTGGGCAGCAAAGGCTCATTGGTAAACATGGAAAACATGTTGCTGTCTCATACATATTTATTTGACATCTGTCAGTTATTATCGGACAAGGTATTTGCCTTAAGTAACAAGTGTTTTGTCATGATTTAAGTGGATCCCAGTTATTCCATAGTTGGCAGATTTTCTGATTTTAGGGGATGTTTGTGCTGCTCTGTTAATTTATGGCACGTGGGATTGAGAACCCTAATTGCTACATTTTAGGGCATTTGCTGTTTATCTATTCTGGCATGGTATATATCTTGGTTACTGAGATGGGTGGCAGACTCTAGGCTTTAGTGCTACAGTGGTCAGGGCCCAATGTTGATAGTGGCACATGCCTCATAAATAGCTACACCCAAAAGCCACTGCGAAGTACAAGTTTAAGTAGACTGGTAATCATCGCGGTCTCTGTGGTCCCAGGAATGAAGTCCTGGGACCGTAGAGACCACCACACATGACCATCACAGGACTGGATTACCAGCGACGATTTCCTGCCTTGAGAAAGCCCACGGCAGTTGGGCCACATGGGCGAAACACGCGTCGGCTGTCCTTTGTTTCATGTGTGAAAATGTTGAAAAAACACACCATGTTTGGAAATGATCATTGAATTCTAGAAATAATTCCATATACGAAAAACTCATTAAGAAGGCACAGTCCTATAACAACTACTTAAAATGGTATATATCTTGGCTAATGTTAATCAGTACAGTCATACCATCATCCTCAGAGCGTGCTGATGTTGTTCAGTAAATGCCAGCATTTGTAAAGCGCACAGCTACCTCCGATGGAGGTGTCCTGGGGCTGGGGGCCCTTGGGAAGATTAAGCAAGCTATTGCCCAGAGTCACATGGTGCTTAGCTAACCTGCTGCCGGAGCTGGGGATCAAACTGTGAACCCTGTGGTCCGGAGTCATGCACCCCAGCCCCTGTGTCACAACTCTTCCCCAGTAACAGATTATGGGATATATTATCAACTATACAGGTGTCGTGAGGGGTAAAAGACTGATGTTAATATCTATAGAGAATGGTTGGTTCTCCTGCATACTGTAGCAGCGTGTTTTGGTAAGGCGGTGCTTCAAGATTTTTGGGGGGATAAACTTTTTGGGTGCCGCTGTACATTTTTCATGGCTGTAGTTTTATTGGTTCAGTGCCAGCCACAGAATATTGTCATTTTCCTCATAACACTTTGACCCAAAAGAAGGGTGTTATAACATATAACATATAGAAAAAACATATATAAAACATATATAAAAACATATAGGGGAAAGAAGGAGAAAGAGAAAGATGGAAAAACAGTGACAAATGGAGAACGCAGGCAGAGAAAAGAACCTCAAATAAGAGGTAACAGGACAGGGAATGTAGGTGGTGGTTGATAGAGGCATGAAGTGAAATCAAAACGACATCACAACATTGGTATTGGACATCTCTGACACTTTGTAGTGCCAGCTGTGGCCTACTGAGCCAACCTTATGGCCCCTGCACTTTTTTGTTTCAAATTAAGCATTGTGTTTCAACGAGTGAACCAACTATCTAGAGGGTCATTCACTGAAAGGGAAAAAGAGATATTTTCACTCTCACTCACTTAGCGCATATACCTCAAATGCAATCTAGTGGTTGATAGGTACATGCACAAAACAAATATTGTACTCCTTCAGGTGCACTTAAACAGAACAATCATTCAGGTAGTAGAATATGTCAAAGTCACAGAGCTTTGAGATACAATCCGTTGAAGGTTAGAGTATTATTGAGCGATTCACTAGTAAATAGAATTCAGAAACATGTTCTATAGTGCTCTTGCATCACTGTTTTTTTCAGTCATTTGAGGTGTTACATTATACATAAATATAGATGGGTATCAGTGAATTATGGGAATGTTTTTATTGAGGAGTTCTGAGTAACATGAAACCGAGAACAAGAGCGAAGCAGGAGTTTTTATGGTTTTTATGGCCCCCACAAATCATTTGCCCCTGCTTTCAACTGCTACACTAGGGCAGAGGAGTGATGGGGAAGCAATACATAGCATATCCTTTCCTCCCTGTCCCATTTTTTCTTTTAAACATACCTAATCTTATGTCACCCAATCCACAATTCTTTGTGCCTTCACTTCCTCTCCTTCAGAAACTGTGCTCCCTGAATTCCAACGCAGCTCTAACAGGCTCTGTGTGAGCCCGGCCAGAGTAGCCTGGAATTCGTTTATGAGGTATGAGATCGTAACCCATCATGCTACAGCACAGCGGTGAAATATTAGATTTAGAATCTGATATTCACACTTATGGCTCTCAGTGGGTGCCATACATAATAAGGCAATTAAAGACAGTTAGGTGTGGTGTTATTAGTGAGGCGATGTTAAATACTCCTGCAAACCATCAAATATGACTATTGCCAGGGCATGCATGAAGCGAAAATGCTGCTTCTTCATGTGACGCCTCACAAAACATAGCAACAACAGACATTTCTTATGGAAATCTTTGTGAACATGTTATAAGAAAGAGGGTTTGAGGCATAAAAGTTATAGCACATTTGCAAATATTGCACATTTTACGAATAGATCATTAAAAAATGGTTTGTGTTATATGCACAGAGCCCTTCATTATAAAATAGCACATTACAAGAATTCTCAACTTCACGAATCCCAAAAGAAAACAGCCACTTCGTGAATTGCTAAAGATCATTGAATCACAGATCATAAAATCACAGCATTATTATGGACTACCCACAAAGCAGAGAGGAGACCACAAAGCAGAGAGGAGACCACAAAGCGCTCTCCATTTCCAACCCATTGCCTTCCTTGAGAAAACTGCTAAAGGGTAAACCACTGACAAAACTGAATGAGGCCAGAAGTATAAGAAGAGTTTAAAAGAGGACTGAAACCTTTGCCTCTTCTCTCTTAACCCCTGTTTTATGAATTACTGCCCACGATCTTTAAGCCTTCTGGATCTTCTTTCCTCTTCTACATCCTCCCTTCTGCCCATCCATCTGTCATCTCTTTTGCTTTTACTTCCACGCGGCTTTTCCAAATTTGTAAGTATCACGTTCCTTCAGAAACAAAAAATACTCATGTTTTGTTCTCTAATCCAGTCAGGATTTCTATCGCAGCTGGTATTATGTAAACTTGTGCAATGTAAGAGAGATTTCTCTCAGTTAGTTAGTTGTCTTTAAAGTGCACTGACACCCCCGCGTATGCTGGACTATGTAGAAATGTAAAATAAATAAATAAACAGTGAAAACACCCAAAGTGTTTTATACCAAGCCCGAACTAAATCTATAAAGAAAATAAATGTTTTCATGCAAAACAAAAAATGCGTCTAAGACCCATAACTATTGTTTGTAAAGTACAATTCATATTAATATCAGTGTCCATATTCAGTCCTGTGCTCATTAAATGCGGCATCTCATGCCAGGTATGTTAGTGTGTTTGCTATAATGCTAGCTTGGGTGAACACTTGGATGCCAGGCTAATACCTGCAGTGGTGTTCCGGAAGCTCATAACCAATTTCTGTGCCCCATCCAGCAATAACACTAACTTTGTTCTCACCCCCTCTTTGTCCATCTGGGCCCATGGCACGTTTATAATACTGCTGCGCCCTTCTGTAGCAATAGGGGCTTTCTCACTCAAGGTTAATCTACAGGCTTCTACTCAATTTAGCGTTCCCACCTATCGAGACATTGTTGCATGTAGAGGAAGTACCAATGGGTAATTCCTCCTTCATGCCTGAAGCAAACCCTTCGCTACTGCCATGCCCTCTGGCTCAAATGATCCTTTCCTCTGCCAAGTCCTGTCATATTGGTCATTCTCCTCAGTCCAATCTGCTAATAGGTAAAAAGACAAGTATGCAATGGCCTTGCCTTCCCTTTTGAAAATTATCTCTGTTGCGGTTAGTTTATCCTTGCTGTGCACCCGGACGGAGCAGCACGTATCTTCATCGCTGTTCCTCTTGTGTGTACACACAGGTGCCATTTTGTTTTTCCTGCATCACTGGTGGGAGGTACCAGGTTGACTTAATCCCTTATTTCTTGGTCACCACCTCTCTTTTGTCGACCAGACAGTGTGGCTCTGAGCCCTGCTAGTAGCTTTTCATCTACCTCTGCTACTTTGAGTGCTGCGCTCTGTGCCTGGCCCTGCTTTCACTTTGTTCTGTATTCTAACTCCTGGTTGTGTGCTCTTTGTCTCTTGAGCATCAGTTCATGCCGTTCTTTCTTGTCCCGTCTGACCTGTCTTCTTTGTTCTGGGCTCAGCACTGCTTTCATTGACCTGGCTTCCCCTTCAAATTTGCTCTCTATTTTCTCCTCAGCTACCTGGGTAATCCCTGTAGTCCCACCCTCATCTTCACTTACCTGGAGATGGAGTTCCCTTCATCTCCCGAGCTCGCTGAATCACTATTGTGGATCACCACTAACTTTCCTGACACTTGTATATGCCCGCTAAACTACTAGGAGTGTGTGCCTTACTTGTCTTTGAGGTCTCACTTTGAGCTTTTTGAACAGGGAGCTGAGGTTTTGGGGACCTTACCTAGAAACCTGGGCTGCAATGGAAGTGTCTGAGCTTGCTTGCTTTTCATTTTGTTGTAGCTTAGACCTAACTATCCTTTCTTCGTGGGGGTCTTGTCAGCTTCTACTATTACTGAGTTTAAATATCCTAATGCAGGGGAAGCTGATATGAGTACATCCATCCCTGCATAAGGTGGGGGAGGTGTAGATGCTTTGCTTGTTATTAGCATTGAAGAGCTATCAGTTTTAGTTTCCTCAAAGTTGGCCCATAAGTCAAATATTAGCTCCTCTTTTATCTGTCTTTTTACCTGCATATTTAGTTTATATTTGTTTTAGTGTGCTCAATTATATTTGTTTCAAATGTTCCCTCCTTAGGACAGGTAAATACATGAGACTTTGTGTGTAGGTGCCTTTCTTGGCAAAATGAATACATCTTCTTTATCTGTTGAGGGAACCTAGTTTCCATAGGCTTCAACAGGAAATCCATGACAATTTTAGTCTTTTTTTGACAAATCCAAATCAAATTGTTTGAGTTTGGTTCATTCTAATCTTAGAGGCAAGCGTATATGGGGCACTCTTACATGCTACGTACTAAAGGCTCAGTACTTTGACAATAATGCACCAAACAATTTGACTGAACATTTCAATAAAACAAGATTAAAAAAAGCATGTGGTTTTGAAGCATGGAGTGAATTTCTGTTATTAAAATAGCATCTGCATTATCTCAGTTTTGGCAGATAATACCATTTACAATTAATAATCAGCACAACATCATCACATACACAGTATAAATCAATAATAGATGACAGACAAAAATATAGCATGCTCCTAACGCATGATCCTCTAAACAGGGTAGGTTTGCATGGTACGTGTTACTAAGTGAGCTGGATTGTCTGCCAATATCCGCTTCTAGACAAAGGTGGTAGTCACAGGTACCATATTGTAATAACTCAGGAATCACAGCTCCTCTTGGCCACACACAAGTTACGCCCAGGTTCCTGAGTCCAATTCTTTCCTAGTGTCCTGGGGTCCAAGTGACCTGCAAGCCCCTCATTTCTTTTTCAGATACTAACAGTATTTGGAAAACTTTTTAGCACTGAGAAAAAATTGAACTAAAAAACTATGAGACTGATGTGTCAACTCCACACAATCAGAGTAGCTATAACACAAAAATCAGCATCCTGGGAGTTATAAAGGGTTATCTTCACCTTTCCTAGCATGCTCAACTATTGAAATAAAAGTGACTTCTGCTGGATCACCTCCAAGGCCAGCTGTCACATGAGACTGTTAGGACATATAAAATAAGTAATACGCCAGATCTTGTTAGTGGCAGTGCGCTTAGGTTATCTTTTTACGATTTTAACTAGTTTACTATACCCTCAATGATTTAGACTATGCTTAGTCTCTGATGTGGTCTCTTACCCTCTATGATGGCTGCTTCAGGACGACCTCCGCTCCACAATTTCAGCAGAACTTCCGATCAATTGTGATGTATTCCCACCTTCCTTGTTGCGCAACGTGAATCTGTCCAGGTGGAATCTCCTTCCTTTCGGCTGTAGTCAGGTTCATGGTCCAAATCAGCTCCAATGGTGGCTCTCCAAAATATTGCTTGAGTTTGAAATCCCTTAAAAAACAGAAGACAAGAGGGGTTCGGCAAAACAATAACAGTTTGTTTATTTAAACTTTATGGCCGGGATTACAGTTTAGATGGCATAGGTTCTGAGGACTCAATTTACATATTGTTGGTATCCTTTTTATATACTAAACTTAACAGGTTGAAAAAGTTTCCAGCATACCATGTGTGGTGAGGAATGTTGGTTACTGCCTTTTGAGTCATAAATTAATTGTCAAATGGCTACCACAGGTGAGTCTCTGCTTCGCGTGGAAACAATGAGGCCAGTGGTGACAGTGTCCAGATGTCTGTCATGGGAGCACATGATGAATATGTGTGCTAGGTCCTAATTGGCTGTGTTTCTAATGAATGTGGCATCTGACTTTTATGGTGTTTTTAGGAATGTGCATACCCCCTTCAGCCATGTGTGCTTTATTGGGGCAATCTCCTTTGGCTCTTTGTGATGTTGCTGTGCCTATCTGTGGGATTGATCAGGAGTTTCCTACTGAGTGTTAGCCTGCTAGCTATGCACCCTCCCATCAGTGACCTATCAATCAGCAATCCCAGGCCTTGATCAGAGGGCCTGTTTGAATACATATTTGTGAGCTGATGTTGATGTAGAGTTCACAGCAGGAACATCTATTAATAAGGACCAGATGTAATTTTGTCGACAAATGCATCAAAAAATGTATTACACTCTGGGATGCAATGACATTAGAGCATTGCATTATGGTACACAAAGTTGCAATTATCTGCATTGCAATATCCTACTGATTGTATGAACTTATATTGTTATCTTAAATTATGTCAACCCAACACTTCCATTCCGCATATACAGTCAACCAAAAATCTTGGTGTGTTATTGTTAGAAATGGGGGTCTCTAGCTGGCAGTGGCTGGCCGCAGTCAAAGTAGGGACCCTTCTTCCTAAGTCAGAGTAAGGGGCTACACCCTTGGATAACCCCTGTTCAACCCTGTGGTAACGTAGCACGAGCGACTAGGCTTATCTCAGAGGCAGTGTGTAAAGCATTTATGATCATACACAGTAACACAGTGAAGGACACTCCAAAGGGACACCACACGAGTAGTTATAAAAAAATAAGTATCTTTATATATAGACTTAACACAAGACCAATAAAGGAAAAAAGCCGCAATACTGAAAAAGGGGGGTACTTTTGAAAAGCTGGAAAAAGGGTTCAAATAGGGGTTCAGTTCAAGGCAGGGTTCTCTGCGACCCTTTAACTTACAAAGTACCTGGATTTCGAAGCAAAACAAGCAAAATATCGCAAACGAGCTGTAGCGATGTTTTTACCCATGCTAGACCGGCGATGTGTTGAATCCTTGACGCAAGGGAGGATGATGCGCCGGTCTGCGGGTGCATGCAGGACAAAGCGACAGACTTCTTCACACTAGGCCAGCGATGCATTGAATCCTTGCCGCAAGGGAGGATGATGCGCTGATCCTGTTGCGTGTGCGATCTTGTTGCGACGAAAGAAACGACGATCCGGGTGCGATGCGAGGAAAATGGCAGACACACGGCGCCCGCTCTGCGATGATCTCGATGCAATGATCCGGGGTTAGCGAGCCTTCGACAAGCCCGAAAATGTGCGATGCGATGATCTCTGGGGTTAGCGAGCACTTTTTGGGCCGCAAGTGTGCGATGCGATGACCTTCGGTTTGCGAGCGCTCGGCAGCAGCAGCGCGATGATTTTTCTTACGCTCTTCAGCTGCGGCGGCTCGCAAAAGGCGTTAGCGACGATTTTCAGCACTCTCTTCTCTGTAGTAGAACTAGAGGCACAGGAACTCACAGGAGCCTCACCTGCAGATAGAAATCCCCGCTGGGAGGAATCAGGATGCTGGTGGGGGAGTCAGATGCGCCTGTGACCCCAGCAGGAGGCTAGCTCTCTTCAAGCCCTTGGGTGATTGCTCAGCAAAATAAAAGTCTCTCAAAAGTCCTTTTCCCTCTTCTTCCAAGTGCAAGGGGAATTACTGCAGGCCAATCTAAGAAACAGCACACAGGCACAAGGACAGTCCTCTTGTGGAGATTCCTTCAGTAACACGGACAGAAATTCCTCTTGACATCCAGGAGCAATACAAAAATCAGGGGTTTGGAAAAAGATATTTATTCCCCAAAAGTCTTTGGGGCAGATTTACAAGCCCCTTGCGCCTCATTTACGCTGCCGTTGCGTCACTTTTGTGACACAGCGGCGGCGCAAATACTGCTCCATGGTGCAGGGGTACTTACAATGTGACGCATCTCCCAGATGCGTCACGTTGTAATGCCCTGCGCCACATGTAGGTGTTCCTGTGCAGGGGGGGGGGCGTTCCGGTGCAGAAACGCCTCCTAAAAGTGGCTGAGTGAAATCTACAAGATTTCACTCAGTCACTTTTAGGCCCATGCTGCGTCCAAACCATGCGCCTGCCTGAAGCAGGCGTAAGGATTGACGCAGCATTAACTAGATAGGGCCCGCAGAGCATTGCTGGAGCTGCGTCGCGCTTGTGACCCAACTCCAGCAATGCGTCACTTTTGCACCATGGTGCGCCGCAATGTAAATGCGGCGCATCCATGATGGCGGAGCTGTGGCGCACAATAACTGGTGCATCCCTGCTGATTTGCAGGGATGCGCAAGTTATTGTAAATATGCACCTTTGTTCTCAACAGTCTCTAGTCACTGAACCCAGCCAGAACCAGTTCTGCTCAGGCCTGGAGCACTTTGTTTACCAGGCTGCATCCTTCTTTTCAGAAAGAAGGTGTCTGCCATCAGACGCACAGTAGGAGGTGGAGCCAGCATTCACCTTTCCAGGCACAGCCCTATTCAGGTTAAGGAGCTACGCCTCCCCCGGACTCAATACAGATCTCTCTATTCAACCCAGGTCGTGGTAGGGTATGCTCAGACATGAGTCCCTTGCTCACTGCACCATCAGGATTCAAGCAAGCCGGGCCGAAGACGGCTGCAATGCCAGAAACCGGTCCCTGGAAGCTTGTTTCCTTTCCAGTAAAGAATTGGCTTGGTAGTTTGGTCTGCCCTGTTCCCATGATGCACTGGGCCAGGGACAGACTAATTTGCATATAGCCAGGTTCTGAACTGGGATGGTGCAGTGAGCTAAAAAACGGTGATGGATCAAGCCCTGATCTTTTGACGGGGTATGAGTGTTCTGCTTAATTCAGATGCTCTGTCCATCACCACCCCCTTTCATGAATCGTTTTGGCCACTATAGGAGTGGTAGGGTATGCTCAGACATGAGTCCCTTGCTCACCGCACCATCAGGATTCAAGCAAGCCGGGCCGAAGACGGCTGCAATGCCAGAAACCGGTCCCCGGAAGCTTGTTTCCTTTCCAGTAAAGAATTGGCTTGGTAGTTTGGTCTGCCCTGTTCCCATGATGCACTGGGCCAGGGACAGACTAATTTGCATATAGCCAGGTTCTGAACTGGGATGGTGCAGTGAGCTAAAAAACGGTGATGGATCAAACCCTGATCTTTTGACGGGGTATGAGTGTTCTGCTTAATTCAGATGCTCTGTCCATCACCACCCCCTTTCATGAATCGCAATGTAAATGCGGCGCATCCATGAAGGCGGAGCTGTGGCGCACAATAACTGGTGCATCCCTGCTGATTTGCAGGGATGCGCCAGTTATTGTAAATATGCGCCTTTGTACTCAACAGTCTCTAGTCACTGAACCCAGCCAGAACCAGTTCTGCTCAGGCCTGGAGCACTTTGTTTACCAGGCTGCATCCTTCTTTTCAGAAAGAAGGTGTCTGCCATCAGACGCACAGTAGGAGGTGGAGCCAGCATTCACCTTTCCAGGCACAGCCCTATTCAGGTTAAGGAGCTACGCCTCCCCCGGACTCAATACAGATCTCTCTATTCAACCCAGGTCTGACTCAGCCTGCCTTGCCCCTCTAAACCCAGACAGCAAATACACATAGCAGCAGAGCACACTGGAGGCTTAGGCAAGAAAATACCTACTCTCTAAAAGTGGTAGTTTCAAACACAGAATGTTAAAAACCAACGTCACTAAAATATGTATTTTATCATTCTGAGTTCAGGCATACTGAACTCGAATTTCTACCATGTTTTCTGAGTCAGATAGGACTATAAGATGTAATAGCCAGTCTGCCCATTCTAGCCTATGGAGAACACGTAGCCTTGCAGCAGTGAAAACAAAATGGAGGGTGATTCACTACCAAGACATGCTACACATATCAAGCCATGTCCTACCTTACACACACAATGCACCTACCATAGGGGTGACTGACATGATACTAAGGGAAGGTTCAGGAGTTGGGAAGTGTGGGCACTTCTCAGACAAGATGGCAGTTCTGGACCGCACACAGACACTGCAGTGGCAGGCCTGAGGTACACTTTACAAGCTGCTTCTGTGGGTGGCGCAAACCAGCGCTGCAGCCCCACCAGCAGCATTTGGGTTACCAGCCCTGGGCACACACAGGCCACACTACTAAGGACTAACAGGTAAACCAAATAAGCCAATTAGGGATATACCAATTCACTGTCATATTTACACAGGGAGAGCATATGCACTTTACCACTGATCAGCAGTGGTAAAGTGCCCAGAGTCATAAAATCAACAACAACAGGTCAGAAAAAAATACAAGAGGAAGGCGAAAAGTTTAGGGATGACCCCGCAAAAAGGGCCATTTCCAACAGTTATGTGTGATACAAATAACATTTTTCATATTTTCAAAACCCCTGTATTATGAGGAACACAGAAGGATGAAACTTTGGTTATGGTGAACCTGCAAGTGGAGAAGATCACCTCATCAGCAGCAGGCCCAATCTCTGCGGTCATTAATCATGGCTAGAAATCACAAAACTATTACCATTAAACAGTGACACATAGACATTGTGTGCTTGTCCACCATCCATGTAATGTGGCAATAGGAACCTAAAGTTACACCAATTTGTGCCTTTGAAAAATATGTTAAATATGCAGAAGTGGCAGCAGCGAGTCCTGAACTCCACTGGTCACTTGATAGCTGAAATTGCAAGTAACTTTTGCGTGGGTAAGTTGTGATAAGAAGATTTAGGTGCATGAAGAGAAGCAGGGCAGAAGGTAGGCAGTAACCAAGATAGTAGAGAAGACCCCTAATACTTGTCTAGATTGGAGCATGCCTAAAATCGGACAGTGAGTGAGTTGAGTGATACCACTGCCTCATAGTATACACATTCAAACTACGTGTGTACCTTGTCTGGGGCAATACAGATACAGTAAGAGAGTTATCGTACTGTTAAGCCTCACATTGCAGTCACAGGCAGCACCCAGAAAATTTCTTACATACTGGAAGTGAGTCTTCAAGTATTAAAAGTGGGCTAGCTTTCATTTGCTTAATCCCCAGGGGCCACTATAGAATATGTGGAGAAAGCCATGAGAGTAATGTTGGACCCATGCAATATTAATGTCAAAGTCACTGGTTACAATTTTACACTGCAAATGACCTTATTGACAATCTGTACTGTACAATTTGCATGTCAGTCATTATGTCAGTTATAGTAAAGACTTGTTCATTATACATTTGTTATGGTGAATGGACTTTTTGTCTATGCGTCTGTTGGAGTAAGGTGAATAACGTTAAATCATGTCTAACGATTTGCTGCTGTGTGTGTTGTTAAATTGTTGTTCATGTATGCCAAAAATAATTGTAAGTGACATCATTCCTCCTGGCACTTTCTTCCAGGGTTTTGTCCTGCCCTGAGAATATCATACTACTTAGAGATGCACGGTACTGGCATTGGCGGAGCAATAACCCCCGCAGCACATGCGGTGCGGGGGGCCCCGATCTCCAGGGGGCCCCCTTGGGCACTGTGCACGGCCAGGCATGAGAGCTCCTGTCTGGGTCTGGAGCGTGGCCCAGCCGTGCCAAGTATCACAGGTTGGCCTAGCACATTTGAAGGCATGTTCCCACATTCCCGCTATAAAAAGGATTATCACCCATATTCAGTGGCGGCTGGTGACATTTGAAAGTGGTCAGGCGTAACATCATTGTCGTACTGTACTGTGGCGAGCAAGCCCGACCAACCTACAGGAGGTTTGGTGGGGGGTTCTTACCCCAAGAAAATTATGAAAAAAGAGCGGACAAACTGTGCACTTCCAAGCAAATTCGAGGAAGCAGGAAGGCCAACAAAGCAATTAGTGGTGGGCCCAATAAACACAGATCGGTCACTGCACCTCCCCTCCCCTCACCCCACACAGCCATGCTCCTGTACCTTCACCCAGCTCCACAGAGACCCATGCCCAGACAGTGCCGTGTCCAAAGTGCCCCCATCCTGCCCAGCACCAAACTCAACTGTCCCACCCAACTCAAAGGAAAACCAGGGACTCAACCCTGGCAGCATCGCACTCTACAAAGGAAATAAACACCAAAGCACAAAGTTATCTGATATGTAATCTGTCCCTCTACCACAGACACCTGTTTCCCCAAATTCCATACAACGCCCCGTCATACGCTGCAACGACGCAACTAGATGGGGGAGCAGGTGGGATTTAAAAATAAATGACATAGGAAATGCCCGGCAGGGCTGCTCAGAAGTCAGGGATACTCACTCTTGCGGAAAACCCCCCTCCTGGCACAAGTGCAACCTTCACACCGTGAAGCGACCGCAGTGATTTAAAATAGAGTTCAAACAAAGCAAACGCACTACATTGAAACATCAAAGCTTCGAAATGTGGAACAAAAAGAGTGCACCCCCTCTTTTTCTCCTGACATCCAATTCAAAATGGCTGATTTATTTGCTAAATATTTAGCAAGGAGAAACATTGACTTCTTGCAGGTGCACATCAGACATCCATCATTAACAGGCTTTTATTTACCGTTTTTTTGGGTCATTCTCTCTGCGAAGTAAGAAGAAAGGTAAGCATTGTTTAGTGGCTCAGGCTGAGAGCGCATTTTGTTGTAAGAAGATCGGTTCCTTCAGTGGGATGGAGAGAAGGGCTGTGAAAAATATAGCATCAAGTAACTGTGCATTCTGGGCGTCCTGGTGAAACTCGGAGGGTGCGCCCAGCCATTATCCGTTCACCAGTGTGAACACCTGCTGCAGTCAATAACTTAGCATCATCCGTTCACCAGTGCAAACGCCCGCTGCAGTCAATAACGCAACTATTGACGACGAAACCCCACCAGCTTCCACACAGCAATTTACCTCCGGAACCCTCCAAAGAGAAAGACATATTTTTGGACCTAGATAAAAGCAGACATTTTGCCCAATCCTGTCACTGACCCATTCCAGTCCCCACGAGACACCTTATCAACAGAACTTATCACTGTATATGTTCTTCAACAGACCCCCGAGTTGACTCCCCCACACATACCCCCCTCTAGTGCTCCTCCCTGCCTGTTTGCCCAGGCGCCTGCCATCATGTCCAGCACATGCCTGCTGCTGGGCCCCGTGCCCATAAAACAGGCCGGACACGTACGTCCCAACTGCACAGACCCCCCCCCCCTGTACACCAATGGCTGAGACCAAAAGAGAGCAATGAACTCAGCATCCAAACCACCGAGGAAGACCACAAACTTGCACAAAATATACACCAAGGCCAGCTCATGCCACCACGCTGGACCTGGTGAACAACAAAGAAGGCGACCTGCGACCTAGGTAACAAATATCACAGTGCCTCAAGGTAGCACAGCCGCGGCCGGCATGCCTAAGGGAGGGAGGGGGATGGGGGGGAGGCACAGAGGCATGGGAACGACACCGGCCCAAGAAACAGCTCCTGGATTGGCACCTTAACCGCAAGCCACAGCTTGAGTGTAAGTGCAATGACAATGCATGGACTTCAAGGCTGAGGCAACAGAGCACACCTGCTCACGCAAAGGCAACATGGCAGGGACTCGGACATTACGGCATAGATGACATGTCAGGGAAACATTGCTAACACAGCTGGGACAGCACTGCATTATACTGTGACGGACACTGGAATGCCAAGGCACAGATGACTTGGCAGAGCGGCATCAAACTAGAACAGAATGTATAGTGCTGCAACACAACATGACAGTCAATGGAACATTTCCTCGCACACAACATGACACCGAGCCATCAATGCAAGTCTACAGCCCTGCATGAGATCACTGAAACACTAAGGCGCAGATGACCTTCTGGCACCCAGTCATCGACACACAGACAACATCACACCATGACAGCCCAAGGTGCAGATGGCCTGACACTGAGCCACAAACTCAAGTGTATAGCGCTGTGTGACAGTCACCGAAATACGAAGGCGCAGACTGCATGGGAATGAAGCATCAATGTACATCTGGCACAGAACTGCTCTACAACCCGAGTAGCGCTAGAATATTAAGGCATACGACAGAACATGCAATGTGCAACCAATGAATGAACAGATGACGCAGCAGGGAGTCGTCTGTGCACACCGCTCAGGAACTGTAGGAACAGCACAATACCACAGCTTGACCACCGCTGGACCAGCACGGAAGCAGCAATGGCTAAGCTCTGGTGAGCCGGCGTCAGCACTCCAAAACACAGCCAGCTTAAAAGTGATAGAACAAACTGCATTCAGGCTCCAACAACAAAAAGTCACCCAACTCGCCACCTCCGCTCCCGGCCGCGGGGCCGCCCAGTGGAATGGTGCAGCCGGAATTGGATCACGAGTGCCCCTGCGGGTACAGGAAGCCGCCAGCCAGCAGCTTCCCTCCCCTACCCAACAATTACAACGCTGCCATGGCAGCGTTGTGATTGGCGAGGGCAGCGCCCCAGCCGGGACATTTTCTCTATGTAGGCTGCTCCATGCAGCCTACATAGAGAAAACGGGGGAGTGCGCATGACTGCTTTGTTCGACCCTGGGGCCGACCAAACAGTCAGTACCCAAAACAGTGGGCAAAGCCACTCCCCCCCTGCACTCGCGAAGGTCCACCCACCCACCCGCCATGGGGGAGCCGCTACTGCCCATATTGTTCGCCTGTCCATTTCTCAAAGCACTTTGGGATCATTTTCGGCGTAGTTCAGCACTTATCTGTTTACTCATTACAATGTGTCCCAGGAAGTACGAGCCCGGGCTTAGAGGCAAGGTAGCAATGGTTGCTAAAGAAATCGCCTCTGGGCCTCGATTGCTACAATTTTATTTCCTGCACTCGTTTTGTTACATTTTGTCAGGACCTCGGGACCCATGTGCTGCCGTGATTGAATCACACTCTCTACTCCACCCACCCCCACCCTTCCACTTCCTCACTGCTACAACCTCAGAATTAGACTCATTGAAATTTTAATTATGCAGGTGAAATGTGCTCTGCGAAACTTGAATTACCCAATTTCACATAATTTTCACCAATAAAGGAAACTCGTTCTTGCAACTAAAAAAATGTACTGGGACTTTTTCTGCTCAGGTATGGCATGTCACTTTTTACGCACGGTACGTCCTTGCACGAAAACGAGATACTGACAAACCACATATCCATCTAAAAGCCTCATTTTGTAAAAATAAAAAACACATAATTGCGTACAGCCCTTTTGAAAATGAGAACCCCCGTCCTCCTACCTCTACAGAGGAGAGATCTCCCCTTTGACTCATCGGTTTCGCACACTGACAAGACTTTTCAGAGAATGGATGATCGCAACAGAGTGAAAGTGAGTTCAATTGCTTAAAGCAAAGTGTGAGTGTGTGTGCGTGCACATGTTTAACAGTATTTGTGAGAATGAGGGCATGAATTTGTACGTGTAAAAGAGCGAGGGCCTGAATTTGAATGTGAATGCGTGTAAATGAGACTTAGCTACTGAATACGTGAGAATGAATGAATGAATGATTGAGCATGAGTGAGAAAGATGGGTCAATAACATTATGCATAAGGGAGAATGTAAACATAACGAGTGTTCTAAACTGTGAGTGCGAGCTTGCATGATTAGAAGTTATCTGTGTGCAATATTTCCTAGGCAGTCAAAAGGCTTTTGGAAATTAATATAAAAACAGGCCACCTATGGTGGTACAATAATAATTGAAACAAGAATAACACAATAATTGAAATTACAGACAAAAATTACATTTAAAAACAAGGTACAATATAAAATTATGCCAAGACCACCAATAGTGAAGGTGTCTGACCGAATTAACAATGCATTACTCGACGCGCGTTTCGGCGATTTAACGCCTTCTTCAGGAGCCAAAAAGCAATCTGAAATAATATAAAACATAACATAAGATACAGTACACATCACATTTCTGAATTTAACAAGGATAGAAATACAAGTAAGTACCTAAATTCGCGTATTTAAGTTCTCCTAAAAAGATTTAATTTAAGGACTATTGCATCATAACAGCTAGTATAGTGGCCTTGGAAGCGGTGGGTCTGTGAGCGGAACACTTTGTTTATTTTATGTTCATTGGTAGACACATATAAGCTAATGATAAAAGAGTACAACTGAAAGGAAGACAAGTCACACAGTCTTGAAGATGACTCCCTTTAATCGTGTCCAGACGCCAGCTTTCCCGGCAGCAACTGCCATCCAGCCGTTCTACATCCACAAACCTGCATACATCACGAGCGCGCTCGTGCAACATCATTAAAGAGACAGTGTACATCCCAACACATCCCCCTTCCCTCAATTGATAACAATAACAAAATGAATAATCACAAAAAACCCTCCCCCTCCCTAAAACAAATAAAATACTTGTTTGATTAATCATTACATAACAGTTACATGACAGAATGAAAGCGTAAGGTCATCTAGTAAGTGATAAAATCTCGGAATTTACCAGGAACTACCTTGCACCTGGTAGAACATCTTCTAGCACATGTGCCCCTTGACTCAGTCTTAGAGTTGGAGACAGGCAAAGTTGGAAGACTGGTACTAGGAGATGATAAACTTGAGTCAGAGATAGACAAATCATTAGACTTTGCACCAAATTTACTCCTAACAAACTCCACCTTGCTCCTAGGAACAATAGAAACACGAGATTTGTTCCAAATTTTACCATTTTCCAAAATTACTACATGTTCCTTAACTTCCTTGACAAGTACAGGAGGGGAAAAACGAGCCAAACCTTTACGCAAAAGTACAGGTTTTCTGATCCTCACCCAGTCCCCCACTCGCACTGGAGATGACCTAAAACTACTCTGAGCATACTTAGCTTGGGTACATGCTCTAACATCCGCCACCCTGCCTAGTTTGACTACATCAACTTCTTTCCTTGACATCCAATCCTTGTTCAATTCCGAACCTGCTACTCTACCTCTGAGTAAGGTAAAAGGTGAGACACCAGTGCTAGCATTAGGAGTAACTCTCAACGCCCACAACATGTCAGAAATTACCATTCTCCAATTCAAACCATTGATGTTGGCTAATTGTAGCTGATCTTTGATTACACAGTTCAAGCACTCCACTAATCCATTACTTGAAGGATGATACAAAGAGGTGAGAATGTGCTTGATCCCATGAAACTTAAAGAAACTTTCCATTTCGCTAGACACTAATTGAGTGCCGTTATCTGACACTAATTCCTCTGGCCAACCTTCCCGCAAAAAAATGTCTTTGAAAAAATGTATAACAGTAGCAGAATTCATGCACTCAACAAATTTAATTTCCGGCCACTTTGACATGTAATCAATCAAAACTAGAGCATACTTCGGAGTTGCTCCTAGATTATAGAATGGACCAGCCACATCAAATGCCAACTTATGCCATGGTAACTCCTTAACCTGAATCGGGGTCACAGGAGAAGGACTGGTAACTTGAGACTTGTCACTAAGAACACAAGCACTACAATCACGAACAGAGTGCTCGATCGCTTTGTCCACTCCAGGCCACCAAAAATCTTCACGAACTCTCCTTTTCATTGCACGAATGCCTAAATGCCCAACATGAGCCAAATCCAAAACTTTTTTACAAAGAACATCCGGAACCACTAACAGACCACCCCTACGTAAAATACCATCAATTAAGGATAGTTCATCACAAATCCTCTTGAAAGGTACTAATTCTGAAGGCAAGGACTTGTCGTCAGGCCAACCATTGCTTAAGTAGTCCATTACCTGACACAATTTCGTATCTTCAGATACGGCCAATTTCCAATCAGTTTCTGACAGTGTAATACCAGCGTCAGATATAGAACTTACTGCACACACCATTTCTAAATCATCGCCACCTTGCTCCAAATTATCATGAGGAAGAGGCAACCTGGACAAACAGTCAGCCACATTGTTCCTTATCCCCGGGACATATTCTAAATGATAATCAAATTCACTAAGTCTGTATTGCCATTTAGCAATGCGAGGAGAGGCCCTCCCGCCACCTTTTGTAGTAAAGAGATCAATAAGAGGCTTGTGGTCAGTCTTGAGTATGATGTGATTTCCCCAAAGAAAATTTCTGAAATGTTGTACACCCCACCATAAGGCCAATGCCTCTTTTTCAATTGTTGAATATGTACTTTCTGCGCCACGCAGAGTTCTGGAAGCGAAAGCAATAACTTCCACATTACCATCCAACCTTTTCTGAGACAATACCGCCCCAAGACCCACATTACTGGCATCGGTGACTACAATACATTGGTCATTAATATTGAATAATTTGAGAGGGCGTGCTTGTACAATAGCATTTTTCAATAATAAAAAATCATTAGCACATTCTTGTGACCAATCATACCTGACATTTTTCTTTAGCAAATTTCTTAAAGACACAGTCCTATCAGAAAAATTTCGAACAAATTTGGCGTAATATTCAACTAGTCCTAAAAAGGAACGCAACTGATCCTTGTTCGATGGTTCTGGTGCATTTTGAATGGCGTCTAACAATTTCATTTTGGGTTCTACACCCTTAGCTGAGATGTGGTGACCCAAATAATCCACACTATCCTTGAGAAATTTGCATTTATCTTTTCTTAACGTTAAACCAAATTTTCTTAAAATTTCCAAAACTGTTCTTACTCTACTGTTATGTTCATCTACCGACTTTCCATAAATGAGAATGTCATCCTGAAAGAAGACGACTCCCGCAGTGTTTTTGAAAAGGTTACCCATAAGGCGTTGAAAGACTGCGGAAGCCGACGCCAATCCGAACGGCATTCTCAAATAGCGAAATGCACCCTCTGGCGTCACAAAAGACGTAAGATGTCTTGAATCCTTGCTTAATACCACTTGGTGATAAGCTGAAAATATGTCCAGGGTTGTAAAATACCTGGCACCCTCCAACGTTGATAGCATCTCATTTATGTTAGGTAATGGTTGCCTATCAACCCAAATACACGCATTTAAGTCGCGCAAGTCCACACACATTCTAAGGGACTTATCAGCCTTACGTGCTAAAACTACAGGAGACAACCATTCTGATGCCTCAATCGGTTCAATCACACCCAAAAGGCACAATCTCTCTAGCTCGTTCTTTAATTCATTTCGCATGCTCAGTGGTACCTTGCGAACCTTGTGTGCTACTGCTTTAGCTCCCTCTTTTAAAATAATTTGATGCTGGAAACCCTTGAGTTTACCCAATTTGTCGCAAAAAACTTCCGGAAATTCTTGCACCCATTCGCTATCGCAGGAAACATTCAGAGCATGCACTGGGTCCGTATCAGGTAAGGAAGTATAATATTGCTTAGCCTCACGTCTAGATAAAATCATATCTTCATGGTTTGGATCAAGGATCATACTAAGCTCACCTTGTTCATGCCAGCCTAACAAATTGGTGCCGTCTTTGACAACATAAATAATAGAAGATGTAACGTCACCTTTAAACTCGAGCTCACCTCTAAATTTTCCTAGAACCTCCACCCTTTTGCCCCCATAAGCAAACATTTTGATGAAGGACTGGAACAAAGGAATATTTCCTAACATGTCTAAATCTTTAACATTTACAATGGAAAATGGAGAACCTGAATCCGCTAAAAATTTGATAGATACACCATTCACACTAATGGAACAAATCGGGGATTTCCTTCTTCGAGATCTATCAATGGATGCTATCTCAACAACTCCATTGGCATCTATGGGGGAAGAAGACAACATTAATAATTCATAACGTTCATCTTCATCATCGACATACAGACGTTCGTCTATGCTTTTCACCACGTGTGAAGATCCTTTCTGTACACTCGTGGCTTTGCATAAACGTGCGAGATGACCCTTTTTGCCACACTTGAAACAAGATTGGTTAATTGCAAAGCAAAATTTAAAGTTTCCTAAGTGAGATTTACTACCACAACGATAGCAAGACAATCCTTGTGTATCATTCCTGGGCTTGTTGGCAGGCACAGGAGAACGAAAGGCATTGGAATTTGATATCCTGCTTTCAGAAGTTTTCACTGCTGCTTTAGTGGTGATGACATTGACGTCAGAAAGTTCAGCTGAAATCACTGCAGTTGACGCAGGGGTACTCATTTCTTTCAGACAGAACTGAGAATGTTCAACAGATTTGGCTAAGGTCAATGCAGTTTCCAAATCAGGGTCACCAGAAGATAAAAGTTTTTCACGTACTTTCTTGTCATTAGTGCGTTCGATGAGTTGATCTCTGATGATTTCGTCCCTGAACTCTCTGTAGTTACAATTGACTGCTAATATTCTCAAAGCAGCAACAAAATCATCGATGGATTCTCCAGGCATCTGTGCACGTTGCAAAAATTTGTGACGCTCTAAAACGGTATTGCGCTTGGGACTAAATCTTTTGTCGAGGGTTTTGACAAGAGAAGCATACTCATCTAAAACTTGTGCGTCACCATTGATGGAGCGAGATAGAAAACAAAATTTTGTTTAAACTCGCAAAGTCACATTTCCATAACATGAATAAAATTATTAATGATTTGTGATATGTCGTGCTAATACAACCTAGATTAAACTTTACACGTGGGGGGACTAACATGTGTGCTCATAAACGTGCATAAATGTTGCATCTTTTTGTTCGTGCAAAATAATAAAATAATTTATTGTTTTCGTTTTTGTCATTACTAACTGCTGCATATTTAAAATAAGCATGTGCTTGTTTTGCTTTTTCTTGTCTGTGTGATGTCATTTCTACTATTCTAGGTGCATATGGGTCTCATTGAAAAACGGAGACTGGTAAATATAAACGCTGCTTTATTTGTTTGCAATGGCTAGGTAACATTTTGATTAATCGGGTGGGTTAATTATTTAGTAAACCATGGGGTGGATACAGAAAATACTTTATTTCTTACATTAATACTTTTCTTGTGTTTGTTTTATACTAGAAATCATAAGTTGCCTGCTTTTGAGGCCTAGCTATTTGAGCCGCAAAATAAAAGCTGATCTGTAATTCTGCAGAAAGTCACGAGACGCCCATTCTGAATTAAAACGTTTATTGAAGCTGCATTCACAAAGCGAAAACTGATGAGCTGACATCATTCTGTCGGACATGGCCAAGGTCGAAAGTGAACTTTTTGTCAGTCCTTAACTTGGCATCCGCGGAAGTTGCACTGTAAGACTGTGGAAGCTGCGAGGATGACTTATTACAAAGTTGCAATCGCAGGAAGCCTCTGGCTTCACGTGGAAGAGACAATGGTCTTTGTAAGACATGATTTTGTGGAACTTTTTAAGAATCGGGTGACATGTCACTTGTCACTCTCAGCCAATGGGACGTCGAGTAATTCTGAAAACTTTCCTTTGCTAGTTTAGTTAGTGTAGAAAGGTATAAAAAGTCATGCCCTTAGGGTTGGGCTGGCTGCTGCTTTCTGACTTTCCGATGAGGGTGATGTGCTGCTGGACTTTGCGTGGAGCACGTAAGAATCCTCAAAGAACTTTACTTTAATTTCTGTCTATTTAGCTCAGTTAGGAAAATAGGTTTTAGAAATGCTAAACTTTATATAATTTCTTTAAATTGATTCAATTGCTTAAATTGTAATTTCCTTATTTCTTACCATCATGCTTGCTTTAATGCTAATAAAATTCAATTATAAAACTTACAACATATATACTATTATCTAGAAAATAAAATCTTACTTTTTGACAAACAAGCTGGTCTTGGTTATTTAGAAGTATAGGTTACCTTTAGCTAGATCACGTCGCCTATAGTGGTCATTTAAATGATTGGGTTTTATTCTAATGACAATATTCTTTCTGCAAATGTATAAAATGTTTATGGTTTGTAAATAATGTGTATATAGATTTATTTGACCACCTGATTCAGTAGGCCCAAAAATATATCAGGTTCATAAATGGGTCCATGTATAGTTTAGAATTTTGTTTATAGGTTATGAAATTGGGTAGCGTAGTTTATGATATATTTTCTATAGCCCGCTGGATCAATTATCTGGTAGCAGAAATTGATGGTTGCTAAGGGGTAACCAAGGTAACATGTTGGTTGCTAAGGATTGCGTCATGGTATGCAAATAGGATTAATGTTTTAACACTTGTTAAGTTCGTTTTTCGTGCCTATCTGTAAGCTATACCGGTATAGATTGTGTGGCGAGAAATTAGTCACGCAAGCCATCTGTTCGTTTGTAGTGATATCGCCGAGTATCACAAGAGGTATCGCCGTGTACCATAGTGTTGTCGCCGAGCAGCACAGTTTTAGGGCTAGGTCTGAATCTTGTATAGTGAGGATTTTCTAAGAAATCAAAGCAGCATGAGAATAGGGACAAAGCGCCTTCCATAAAACTCACTGTGATGAGAGTATTGGTTATATCCAAGCTTGAGTGAAGGGTAAAATTTAACGTCGGTGCATGATTATCTATAAACAGGTTAGAGTCCTGTACGGGTACATGTTTCATATCTATAAACAGGTGAGAGCCCTGTACGGATAACGTCGTTATTTTGCTAACGGTGCATGATTTCTATAAACAGGTGAGAGTCCTGTACGGATTTCGTGTGTGTTTGAATTTAGGGAATTTTCCGTGTAAAAGTGCGAGTTTGAGTTGTATTTTATGTTCAAGTGGAACTCTTAGAACTTTCACTTCGCGGTGGGTTCAGAGCAAAGCGAGTTCATAATTATACGTGTTAGAAGGGTGGGGTAAGGTTACTCTACTGACAATTGAATATTATCCTTAGTGTGAATAGCGCCGACTATTCCGAAGTGTGGATACTTGAATGTATGTAAACTATCCTAATTAGTGAAACGAACAGATGTTGTCTTTATAAGTCATTGTTAAGAATTAATTTACACTGAAAAGTGTTCTTAAAATGGCGCTGTGAAAAGATTTTGTGAAGGAGGGGTAAGCGCCAGGAGTGAGAAGCGAGAAACCGCAGCTGCTGTGTACGTCACAGAGCCGCGCTGGGATTGGGTGACCTACGTCACAAGCTGTATTCTGATTGGCTCCTGAGTCTCTGACGGCCTGTGAGCTGATTGGTCCTTAGGAAAATCTCCAAAATTATTGGTTGAGCAGGAAACTGACGTAGCTCAACTGCCATTGGCTTGTTAGTGTATTTCGCGCACGGATTGGTTGTTTTGCGGAACATCCCGGAAATATTTTACGAACAATTTTGTGAAATAAATTTTACTTTTGAAAATGAGTTATCATTTTAAACATGTTGAGAAAAAGACAACATTATTTCAGAAATTTAAGAATTTATTTTCACCTGACAAGAAAATCGAAACGCGAGGTGGTAAATTACTTCATAAGTATAAAACACCTGCAGCGTACATGGAAGGTGAATACGGATATCATACTGTCTTATGGTTCGACAGTTGGAAACGTTATACTAAAAACGATGGTGTTTTGACTTGGCCTGATGATGGTTCATTTAATGTAAGAGTTTTAAGAAACTTACGAGAGAAAATGAATGCTCTTGTTCCAAAACCGAGACCAACTCAATTTGAAGCTTTAGTTGAGTGGGAAGATGAGATGTATCAGTTACAAAGAGAAGCTAGTGGAATTAAAAGACCTTCTAAAAATCCATCATGGAAAAGAGAAACTCATGAAGATAGATTACGAATGTGGAGACAGGGAAACATGAGTGAAGGATTATATTTAATTCATGAAATGGTAATGGGTTCTCCTACAGGAAAATCTATGGAAAGTGAATCTGAGGATGCAGTTATGGAAGAAATATATACAACTGCTAGAAATAAACAGCCTAATCAGCCTTTGAGACCTTCTAGATCATGGTCTACTCCGGTGGTTTCTACTGAAACTTCACCGAGTGCACCTCCAATTAATGAAGCTCCTAAACTTTATCCAAATAATTGTGAAATCACTGAAACTCCTAGAAGACCAGAATTTGAGAATGCTCGAAATGAGGGTAGACATTTTTCAATGACTCCAAGAGCAAGGGAACCTCCAAAAGATTATGCAAGAGAAACAAGAAATGTTGAGGATGATGATTATAATGAATACTTAAGGTCTAAAGAAGAATTAATTAAAAGAATGACAAAAGGCATGGAAGCTGTCACAGTTCCAGTAACAATAGGTCCTGTTCAGCCTGTATTTGATCAAAGAAATACAAACAAAACTGGATTAACTATTCCTTTAAATACAGAAATTCAAAAGCCTGCTGAAAAATTTTATTCAGATTTGACTGAATTAAACACTTCTAGATCAAGAATGCCTGATTTAACCTTTAATGAGGATTTATCTCCAAAAACACCAATGGGTGCTATGTCAGATGTAGGAAGTCCTGAAGTCAGAGTAACTACACCAAAGCTTGATGTGGCCAAATTAAAAGCAAATATTGAAGAATTAATAATTGGAACAATTGGCCCAGATAGTTTAAATTACTATCGGGATGATGAACTATTATTCATTTGCAAAAGTATTCAATGGAAAACAAAAAATAAATATGATCAATTAGAGGATCTAGCTGCAGAACTTGAAATCGATGTGAGTAAACAAAAGAATTTTGCAAAACATTACAGATTAGATTTCTCAGAAAGCGACATTGAGAGTTTGAACTCAATGGGAAGAATAGTTCACATTAAAGATTTGATTGTCTATATCAAAAAGCTAGGAGAACTGAACAAATGGAGAGTGAAATGGACTAAAAGGAAGGAAGATGAAAGATTAGAAAAATTGTCAAAACAATTTCCAATGAGAGAAGTTGCAGGTGGAGGATATGTTCATGTCCCATGGTCGAGACAGGACATTCTGTTATTCACAAATGACTTTCCAAAATTAAGAGAGAAACCTGTTGAGTGGTACAGGCAAGTCGATAGATTTATCAAAGTGTCAAAAGTTCTGTGGATTGATTTGGATGGATTTTTTGACATTGTTGTTCCATCTGATCTTTGGACAGAATGTAAAATATCTATTAGTTGGCCAAAAACAGAACCTGAGCGAATCAAAGAAACAGGTGCCCCAAATCCACTTGTAATGGATTTTTATGAGAAAGTAATTGTTTGGATGAAAAACAAAATTCCACCCAAAGAAGTTGATTGGGTTAAAATAGAAAGAACAGAACAGGAAACAAAAGAATCAGTTCATTCTTTTTATGAAAGACTACTGTTAATCTTTAAACAATACAGTGGTTATGAAAAATTAGATGAGAAAGACATGAGTCATTTTATCTATAGATTTGTTTATGGACTAAAACCTGAAATTGGAGAAATGATCAGAACTAGTATTGTCGGATGGCAAGCACTATCTATTGATGATATTCTGAGAAAAGCAAAATATTGTAGCGATGAATTAGAAGTAAAACAGAAGAAGCTGAAGGAGAAAGCCATGTGGGCACAGGTAAAAGTGGCTGAGCAACAGATTGCCAGCATGGGAAATAAGAACACTAATTTTGTTCAAACTGGAAATACGAACCAGATACAAGGAAAGTTTAAAGGTAATAATTTCCAAAAGAAATTTAGCCCAAAGATAGAAGAGCTGAAACAAAGATTACCTTGTTTTAATTGTGGCGAAATTGGACATTGGAGGGACGAGTGTCCTCATCCTCCTAGAAACTTAAAGAATCCCTTATTGAATCCACAGATGCAGAATGGTGTTAACGTGCAGCAACAGCTACAGATGCAACAGGGGTTAAATGAATTTAATGTTCAGCGACAATTACAACAACAGCAACAACAACAGGTGAATAATCGACAAGACCAGTTGCCACAACCACCTTTTCCGAATTGTGGGGGAGTTCAAAAATATAATCCAAACGTGGGATTTCAGGGATGTGAACAGGTAATAAAACCACAAAAACAGCAAAAGCAGCAAAGGGTTCAAATGCAAAATGCTTCACAACAATTTTTATTAACAGAAAGCCAAGACAGTGATTCTGATGATTATTGCTGACGGTGCCCGAGAGAGGAGGAAGAGTGTGTTGTTGGAGCCACTCTTGAGGTTGACCAGTCTGGTCCTTATGTAAACGGGAAAGTTAATGATGTAGACATCACTTTTCTAGTGGACACTGGTGCTACCCGTTCTACTGTTAGATCAGTGGAAATTGAAAACCTACCTCTCTCTGGGGATACCATCCAAGTTGTCGGAGTAAGTAATCAGCAAATTAAAACAGATTTAACTGATCCAGTACCAGTTGAAATTGGAAATTACAGAGACAAACACAGATTTGTGGTTTGTAATAGTAGTCCAGTAAATCTATTAGGCAGAGACATCCTATGTAAAATGAATTGCAGAATATATTGTTCTCCTGAAGGAGTTGAATTACAAACAATGGAGGAAGATGGTTTGTACAGAATGACAATGATGATGATGGAAGCAGAAGAAACAAAATTGTTTCCTGCATTTGAAGAAAAAGATTTACCTGAAGAGCTAAAAGAAACAGTGAAATCTGAAATATGGGATTTTACTGGGAATGAGATGGGTCTGATGAAAAACGTAGATCCTGTTAAAATTGCATTGAAGCAGGGAATAGAATTTCCAAACACTCCACAGTATAAAATGAAAACAGAGACAATTGAAGGTATTACACCTGTAATTAAAAAATTAATCAAGCAAGGTGTATTGGAAGAAATGAAGAGTAGCTCTTGTAATTCACCAATTATGGGAGTTAAAAAGGCTAATGGAACATTTAGGATCGTACAAGATTTGAGAAAGGTTAATCAAATTGTTATTCCATGTTGTCCTGTGGTTCCAAATCCAGCAGTAATTCTATTTCAGATTCCATATGATGCTGAATGGTACACAGTCATTGACCTTTGCAATGCATTCTTTACTGTTCCTCTACACCCAGACAGTTATGAAATCTTTGCTTTCAGATTCCAAGGTAAGACCCTTGGATGGACAAGAATCCCTCAGGGCTATACAGAAAGTCCTTCAATCTTTAACGAACTGTTAAAAAGATCATTAGAAGATTTAGACTTACCAGGTAGGTCTACGTTGGTGCAGTATATTGATGATTTGTTAATTGCTGCTAAAACAAGAGAAAATTGTGTAACAGACACAATAATTCTGTTAAATCGCCTTGCAGAAGAAGGACATAAAGTGTCCCCAGCAAAACTACAATTTTGCAAACAGGAAGTAAAATATCTTGGTCACAGAATTGCAAAGGGAAAAAGACAAGTAACAATAGAGAGAATAAAAATGATTCAAGCAATGTTACCGCCAAGAACACAAAGACAGGTCAGAATGTTCCTGGGAATGGTAGGTTACTGTCGACAATGGATAAGTGGATTTTCAGTAATTGCGAAACCACTACAAAGACTGACCAAATCAGATGTAAAAGATCCAATTATTCTCAATGATGTTGAGATGGAATCTTTTGAGAACCTGAAAAAGAGCTTATGCCAAGCTCCTGCTTTGGGTATGCCAAATTATGAGAAAGATTTTGAACTGTATTGCAGTGAGAGAGAAGGATGTGCATTATCTGTGTTAATTCAGAGACATGGAAATCTAAAGAAACCTATTGCATATTTCTCTGCAGTTCTTGATCCAATTGCAAAAGCATTACCAGGTTGTTTGAAAGCAGTTGCAGCTACAAGTATCAGTCTTGAACAAAGTGAAGGAATCATTATGGGATTTCCTGTGAAAGTTTTTGTGCCTCATTCAGTTGAAATATTACTGACAAGAGGTAAGACTCAACATTTAACAAGTAGCAGATTGACAAAGTATGAGAAAATCATACTAGGAGCAGATAATGTGTCGATTTCAAGATGTTTGAATCTGAATCCTTCTACATTACTGCCTGATTCAGAAATCGTTAATGACATTGAGACAGAACATGAATGTTTAGATGTCATGGAATTCTGCACAAAACCAAGAAAAGACATCAAAGACAGACCTTTGCCTGAATCGGATTTTGTCTATTTTGTAGATGGCTCATGCTTAAGATCCGAAGGTGGTGTCTTGAAAGCTTCATACTCAGTTTGTACAGTCGAAAACATTAAAGAAGCATCATGTCTTGAAGGAGTTCGTTCAGCTCAAGTAGCTGAATTGATTGCTTTAATTCGTGCATGTGAAATATCAAAGGATATAAGAGTTACCATCATTACTGATAGTCAGTATGGGTACGGAGTTGTGCATGATTATGGACAACTCTGGTCACAGAGAGGATACATGACATCAACAGGGTCACCAATTAAAAATGCAGTTTTCATTAGAAGATTAATTGAAGCAATACAATTGCCAAAAGAAATTGCCATAGTCAAGTGTGCAGCGCACACTAGAGGAACTGATTATATTTCCAAAGGAAATGCCTTCGCAGATGAAACAGCAAAGTACTGCGCAAGGAAAAATTATTCTTACAATCGGAATAGAAGTACAGAAACTGATTCAAATTCATTAATGCTAACAACTATTGTAGAAACATGGAATGAGATTAGAGATTTACAAAACGAAGCAGATGATGAGGAAAAAGACCAGTGGTTAAGATCAGATTGTAGACAACGTGATGAAGATGGAGTGTGGGTTTACAAAGATGGCAGAGTAGTTTTACCAAATTGCATGATTTCTGACATGGCCAGATTATATCATGGTCCTGCACATTTAGGAAGAGATTCTATGGTCAGACTGTTTAAAGAGACATGGTTCAATACCAAATTTAGAACCATTGCAGAATCTTTTTGTCAAAGGTGTTTGTCATGCCAACAAATGAATCCAAACAGAAAATCAGTGGTGGGGACAGGAATAATTGGTCGAGAAGGTGGTCCCTTCACCAGGTTACAAATAGATTTCATTGAAATGCCCTTACACAACTGTTTGAAATATGTACTTGTAATTGTATGCTTATTCTCAAGGTGGGTAGAGGCTTTTCCTACACGACATTGTGATTCAATTACAGTAGCAAAACTAATGCTCAGAGAAATCATCCCAAGGTACGGTTTTCCAGTCACTATTGAGAGTGATGGAGGAAGTCATTTTGATAACAAACTGTTGAAATTAATTTGCGAAGCTATGAGTATTGAGCAGAAAATACACTGTGCATACAGACCAGAAGCATCAGGTGTAGTTGAACAAATAAATGGAACTATTAAAAACAGAATTGGAAAAATGTGTCTAGAAACAGGAGTTAAGTGGACTGATGCTCTTCCACTTGTTTTGATGTCAATAAGAAGTACACCAGATAAAAAGACAGGTTTGAGTCCTCATGAAATTTTGATGGGAAGAGTTATGAGGCAAGCTTTTGTACCTGTAGGTAAACTGTTGAGCATAAATGACAGTGCAATTTTGGATTACTGTAAAAGGTTATCTGATATGGTAACTTCTGTGTCTAATCAGGTGGGAACTGAAGCACAATCAAATGACAAAGTTTTGACACATGATCTGAGACCTGGAGACTGGGTCAGAACGAAAGTACATCGGAGGAGGAATTGTCTATCTCCTAGATGGCAGAAACCTAGGCAGGTAATCTTGATCACTACTAATGCTGTAAAGTGCAGAGGATTGAAGCGCTGGATTCATCCAAGTCATACTATTCCAATACCAACTCCTGAGAGTTCTGATGTTGAAAGTGATACCACAGATGACTCTGATTCTGAAGCAGAAGACAGGACAGAAGGTGAAGTAATTCCAGATTCTGAAGATCGACAAGAAAGTCGACATCTGGAAACTGTGCCAGTGAATGGAAATCTGACAAGAAAAGACTTAGAAATAATTGAAATAGATTCTGAAGGTGAAGAGAATCTGCTAAAAGGAAAGATAACTGAGGATTCGGTTGTCTATGTTGAAGACAGAGAAGCTGAACCAAAAGAAGTTTCAGACCAGGAGAGTATCGAAAGGCAGAGAACAAGCTCTGAAGTAAGGAACAAAAATCCGAAATCTGGGAAGCTAGAGGTAATCGAGGAAGAGGAGGAGAACGAATTACCGAGTACCAGTGATGGAAGACAAAGTGAAGTTCCTGAAGGAGTGAAATTGCCGAATAGAGAAGTTCCTGAGTCAATTGAAATTTCAGACTACGAAACTGAAGAAAGTGACGTGGAAGGTGGAAGTGAAAGCAGAAAGAAAAGGACTTGGAAGTCAGAATCAAATAATTCTGAACCAAAGAAAAAGTACGTGAGAAAAGCAGATTACTGGCCTGGTGGAAGATTGAGAGTCAGATTAATCAAAAAGCCAATAGAACAAGTTGAAGAAATCAGTAGTCAAAAGAGTCCTGGAAAAGAAGTTGGAGTTGGAAGGAAAATAGAAGTGATATCGAGAAAAGGGAAGAGAATAATTAGACCAAACCAAAAATACAAGTCTCCTGAGTGGACTTACTTAGTAATTCCACCTGTTATAGACATATATGATAGTAGTGAAGAAGAAAACGAAATCCAAGAAATTAGTGACAATGATTGAAGTACAAATTTATTAAATTGGCATAAGGCTGAAGAAATCCTGTTAGTTGACACAAGGTCGAAGAAAAACTGTCTAGTAGAAGAAAAACTTATATATGACATAAGGTCGAAGAAATCTTGTTTAGGGTTATAAAAAGAAAAATATTTTAAAAGGGGGGTGTATATAAATTTTAAAATTTATTTTTATTTTAATTTTATTTTTGAGGCTAAAACTAACCTGAAAATGCCTTACATTAAGGAGAGCACTTCAAAATGCTCTGTTTTTAAAGGATGCTGTAAGATGACTCTGGTGTGTCTGCTCATTTTAGTTCTGCTCTGGTTGGTACTAGCTGTGATTATACCTTTAGAAATGAATAGAGAATTACACAAAGTTAACATAACAAGCAAAGCTCTGGTTAGCCAAACTAAACATAGTGCATCTGCAAAGGTAATTGATCATCAGCCTAACATTCATCAAGATAAATCAATAGGTGATTTTTCAAGCAATACTTTTACAAAGCTTTTGAGTGAATATGTAAAGGTAATGGATGCAAAGGATTGTTATGTGTGCGTTAAGTTACCCGCTTCTGTTTCTGAGGGAGTAACATATAATATGCTTCCTCTCACTTATGCTGTTACATGTAGTGTATTAACTAGTTTATTTTATCAAACTGGTCGTTTAGAATATTACTATTCAAATTATGATGAGATTTTTGCTAATATCAAGATTGATAATGCTTTAAATAAGCATAAGAAAGCTAAACAATTGAGAGAATATTTCCTTGTTACTAATGAACTCACTTATGAGTATGCTTACAAGAATAATCTAACATGTAAATTAAGTGCTGAAGGAAAGAAATTTTTGAATATGGTTGAGGAGAGAAGAGCAATTTATAAGAGAAATGAATTAGTCAAGCAAACTAAGTCATCATTCTGGCAAAAAGAGGATGAGAAATTAAATGGAAAAATGCTTGAAAATATTGCAATTCACATAGACAAACCTGTTAGTGGAAAGCTTTGCATTAGAAGAGATAACACACTTTTTGATAATTATTTTGTAGGTGCAAGCAACTGTGAAGATACTTATCAGATTATGGGAGGTTGGGGATTTAAAGGTGGAAAAGATCCTATCTTTCCTGGAATTTATTTTGTTTGTGGTGACAAAGCCTACTACAACCTTCCAGACCATTGGTATGGAACTTGTTATGTGGGAATTGTTTTTCCTAAAGTGTTTCATGTTGACAGAGATTCAGAAGGATTATTTAAAATCCATAATTATGTAAATAGAGCTAAAAGAGAAACTTTTACTGAAGTTCTGGGAGATATTTTCCAAGCTGTAATACCTTTTGTTGGTATAACCCTAAATGCAGGGAGAATCAGAAAATTGTCCACTATAGTTGATAGATTATCAACTGACACTGCTGATGGATTTCAATTAGTGAATGTTGAAGTTATTGCAATTAGATCCATGGTAATTCAAGACCGTCTTGCTTTAGACATACTCCTAGCAAAAGAGGGAGGAGTCTGTGGCATTTTACATGTCCAACATTGCTGTACATATATACCGGATGAAAGTAAAAATATTGAAATGTATATTAAGAATATTACACAAATGCATTCTGAAATAATTCCTTTAGAAGAAGATTTTACTGGGAAACTTTCAAATAGGTTTCAAGCAATTAAAAACTGGTTTCATAATATCGGAAGTTCAATTCTTGGCAAGATTCTGGCACCTTTGATTATAATTATATTCATTTTTATTTTGACTAAAGTAGGTTGTTTGTTGCATAAAAGAAAGAAGCATTTAAGAGAAAAGAAGAGAATTTATAAACTCAGAAAAGAAGAGGAAAGGGAGATTGAGTTGCAGGAGTTACATAGAGAGCGTCATGTTAATTGCAAGGATTATGCTGAAACAGACTTTTAGGTTTACTAATACAATGAATTTGAATCGAATTCTTATAAAATGAATTTACCAAAATTTTGAGTGCTGGTGTGGTGATTTGTTAATCACCAGATGAGGGAGTTGATGGAGCGAGATAGAAAACAAAATTTTGTTTAAACTCGCAAAGTCACATTTCCATAACATGAATAAAATTATTAATGATTTGTGATATGTCGTGCTAATACAACCTAGATTAAACTTTACACGTGGGGGGACTAACATGTGTGCTCATAAACGTGCATAAATGTTGCATCTTTTTGTTCGTGCAAAATAATAAAATAATTTATTGTTTTCGTTTTTGTCATTACTAACTGCTGCATATTTAAAATAAGCATGTGCTTGTTTTGCTTTTTCTTGTCTGTGTGATGTCATTTCTACTATTCTAGGTGCATATGGGTCTCATTGAAAAACGGAGACTGGTAAATATAAACGCTGCTTTATTTGTTTGCAATGGCTAGGTAACATTTTGATTAATCGGGTGGGTTAATTATTTAGTAAACCATGGGGTGGATACAGAAAATACTTTATTTCTTACATTAATACTTTTCTTGTGTTTGTTTTATACTAGAAATCATAAGTTGCCTGCTTTTGAGGCCTAGCTATTTGAGCCGCAAAATAAAAGCTGATCTGTAATTCTGCAGAAAGTCACGAGACGCCCATTCTGAATTAAAACGTTTATTGAAGCTGCATTCACAAAGCGAAAACTGATGAGCTGACATCATTCTGTCGGACATGGCCAAGGTCGAAAGTGAACTTTTTGTCAGTCCTTAACTTGGCATCCGCGGAAGTTGCACTGTAAGACTGTGGAAGCTGCGAGGATGACTTATTACAAAGTTGCAATCGCAGGAAGCCTCTGGCTTCACGTGGAAGAGACAATGGTCTTTGTAAGACATGATTTTGTGGAACTTTTTAAGAATCGGGTGACATGTCACTTGTCACTCTCAGCCAATGGGACGTCGAGTAATTCTGAAAACTTTCCTTTGCTAGTTTAGTTAGTGTAGAAAGGTATAAAAAGTCATGCCCTTAGGGTTGGGCTGGCTGCTGCTTTCTGACTTTCCGATGAGGGTGATGTGCTGCTGGACTTTGCGTGGAGCACGTAAGAATCCTCAAAGAACTTTACTTTAATTTCTGTCTATTTAGCTCAGTTAGGAAAATAGGTTTTAGAAATGCTAAACTTTATATAATTTCTTTAAATTGATTCAATTGCTTAAATTGTAATTTCCTTATTTCTTACCATCATGCTTGCTTTAATGCTAATAAAATTCAATTATAAAACTTACAACATATATACTATTATCTAGAAAATAAAATCTTACTTTTTGACAAACAAGCTGGTCTTGGTTATTTAGAAGTATAGGTTACCTTTAGCTAGATCACGTCGCCTATAGTGGTCATTTAAATGATTGGGTTTTATTCTAATGACAATATTCTTTCTGCAAATGTATAAAATGTTTATGGTTTGTAAATAATGTGTATATAGATTTATTTGACCACCTGATTCAGTAGGCCCAAAAATATATCAGGTTCATAAATGGGTCCATGTATAGTTTAGAATTTTGTTTATAGGTTATGAAATTGGGTAGCGTAGTTTATGATATATTTTCTATAGCCCGCTGGATCACCATCATCGCTTGAAATTGATATTCTCACTTCTTCTAGGGGTAAGGTTTCCAGAATGGACCTTCCTTCAGGTCCCAAGTTGTATACTAATAGTGCTTTCTTTTTTTTAGAAGTGAAAACATCGCCATCAATGGCTTCAATATAGGCGTCAAATGTAGATTTCCATTGCTTCCAGGGCATAGGAGGAGGCCCTGGAGACTGTAAAAAGGGAGGTGGCGAGGCTACTTTTTCCATTTGCGTGGGGAGTTGCTGCCACTAAATTCTTATTGAGAAAGAAAATATTTGTGCTTTCTTCTTCTTTTTTTTTTTTTGTCCTTAGAAATATTCACCTGCTTCCTCTGATAATTTGTTGAGAAATTATAAAATACTTGGAGAATTGTTTCTCAGTTGTGCTTTATGATGTCACAGTGGTGAAATTCTGAAGTGTTCCCAGGATGGTGCTTGCACGTCACAATATTGTGGAATAGTCAGCATGAGCTGAGAATTCTTGCTTGTTTTGTACAGATTCTGATGTGCTCAGGATGTTTGTTAAGCGTCACAATGCCATGTAATAGCCAGCATTCTTATTGTGCTGGGAATTTATGCGCGCGTGTAAAGAACGTGGAGGCTGATGCGCATCAGAATTTTCAAGAAATGTCAAATCGCGCACTGAGCTCGAGCAAGAGCAAGCGCCTGTCGTTTAAATTTTCAGGTTTGCCGTAAGCGATAATCTGTCAGGGCAAGTAGAGAGCAGAAAGCAGGGAATAATAAATCATTAAATGACTCACGGTCAATGCTACATTGTTGCCGTCTCAAGTCCGTGCCGTTCCGCTTTTCTTTTCTTCGGTTACAAGTCTTTGCTGAGGCTTTGGAAGAAAGGAGACGTGCTCTGTGTACAGTACAACACAGAGCACAACACTGGGGAGGAGCGGAGCGCTGGACCTCGTCGCCAGTGAAAGGAAGACAAGTCACACAGTCTTGAAGATGACTCCCTTTAATCGTGTCCAGACGCCAGCTTTCCCGGCAGCAACTGCCATCCAGCCGTTCTACATCCACAAACCTGCATACATCACGAGCGCGCTCGTGCAACATCATTAAAGAGACAGTGTACATCCCAACAACAACTCACGCATTTGCATTTGAAACAAGATGTTGATATCATGTATTGCATGTCACATGTTTAATAAACATTACAATCATATAACCATATAACCAGTTTAACTTATGAAATATTCTCTACTTACTTTATAAAAACCAGGGATTAGCTCAGGCAATGCTCGTAAATGAAAAATGATGTGTCGAAATGAATCTAGATGGAGAGAAATATATAGCATCATCCCAATGTTCTCATTGGAATTGGATAGAGGTCAGTCAAATGAGCACAAGAGATGCCATCGATGTAGGCAAACAAGAACAGTAGTCACGTTCTGAACATACACATATTATTGCCCAAGATAGTCATATAGATGAAATGGCTGCTCAATCCTCAACAAGTTAAGGGGAAAAATTCAAAAGGAGAAAGATATACACTACATGTTGATACCTGATATAAATACACGTAGACTGCGGTCCTAAGTCGGTTATGTTGTCTGGTGGAAGTTCATATGAAGTACCCGTATCGGAATGAGTCTGTCAGAAGATAAAGGAGGATCTATTTTATTCTATATACTATGGTCGTGGCGAAATTAATAGGGCATAGAGAGAGGTGGCAGAAAAATTCGGTTTACCTCTAGAGCGATATCTCTAAAACTAGACACTTCTTCTGTGGTGGTGCCGAAAATGATAATCACGACATTCACACCCAAGGACTGGAAAAAACCTAGAGGAAATTATTTTATGATTAGAAGTTATTGCATTAGGAGTGCAAACATGTGTAATGGGGTGTGGTGGGGGTCAATATTTTCATATGAGAAAATGAGTGTGAATGTATCACTAAAAGGGACGAAGCATGTGAATATGTGCGTTTGAGAGAGAGACATTCAGTAAACTGTGTGTGAGTGTGAATGAAGAGGTGCAAGTCACTGTGTGTGAGAGTATGTGAAGAAGTGCGAAAGCATATGAAGAAAAGATTAGTGAAAAGAGACATAGATGGACATAGAAACTGAAAGTAGTCCACAAGCTATGGCCCCAACAAGCCTGCCTGCTGCAGATCCTACCTAAGGGCCTTCCTACCTTGCCAATGCCCGCTGCAGACCCTAGAGTGGGATGTGCCCTCGCTCACTGAGCCATCTACCATATTCACACACCTACCACAGACCATGCTCTACATGGCCTACTATTCACACACCTGCCATAGACCCTGTTCTGCTTACCCTACTATTCACACACTTGCCACAGACCCTGTTCTGCCTATCCTACTATTCACACACCTGCCACAGACCCTTCTCAGCACCCCACCTGCCCCGTGTACACCTTACCATTAAGTTTCCCTCCAGGGGTGGCGGCACACTCTCGCCCCGGTGCGGCCTGAGCATTAGGGCTGCAGAGGGGTCGTCGTCTTCCACATCCCCCAGCACCACGATGCACACTCGGCTCATTTGCGAGCCTCACTGCCGCTCATCGCGGGCCGGGGGCAGTAACGGTCAACTCAAGAGGGCGCATGACTTCCAGGCTCGTGGCCTTGGCACAGGCATGCAGCAGCGTCAGCCTTCACCATTGTGGGCACCATGCGATAGGCCTCAAGGCGCTCAGCAGTGCCCGCCCTCAGCATGGTGGGCACCAAGACATAGGCCTTCAGGCACGGGGCCTGGGTGCAAGCACGCATTGGCACAAGCTTTTACCGTGGTGGGCACCACAACGTAGGTCCTCCTGGCACAGGCACACAGTGAGGCAAACACTCATCGAGCACCTCACGGCAACCTTGCTTGCACCTGGCTAAAATTAACGCTCACTCCAGGCCACTTTTGCCTCCAGACGCTATTTTTTGGACGCCAAATTGAGTTTACGCTGCAATTTAAAACTTCCGCCTACAAGTAATTTACGAGGCACAGGTGACTCTATTACAGTGGCAACTCCAAAGGCAGAACCCAGAGCCTCCGGGCGATAATGTAAAACAAAACTTGATGCCTTCATGTGGTGGGGGAAGATCAGTTGCTGGGCAGTATTGTGAAAAGGCAGCTCAGCGCTGGGGGTGGTGGTGAAACAATGCTTGGGATTCACGGATGATGCTCAGTCAGCGGTGGTGATGGTCAACAGTACCCACTGGTGGTCGTCAAACACCTTTAGTGCAAGCTCAGAGGTGGTCACTATTCAAGGGCAGAACAGTGGGCCTCGATGATGGTTATGAAGGTAGAGGCCATGAGGCCTAGGATGAAGGCAAGCTCAGGATTGGTCCCTGGTCGAAAACAAGCATTTGCAATGCAATAGCACTCGCATTTATGCGAGACCTATTGCTTTGCAAATGGATGGAAGGGCCTGCAGGGGGAGGGGGTAGAAGGCACGGACACGGGAGTGCAGGGGGAGAGGGCGAGAAGGCACGGACAACTGGAGGTAGCGGGAATAGAGAAGGTAGTAGAAGAACCTCATTAAAGTAAATAGTGCTCCAGTCTAAATAACACATACCGTGTAACATTCGAAGTAAAGGGGCCAGTAACCATGGGAGGATACAAATGACAACATGGGCGTCATAAGGAGAGACTAAGAGGCTTATACACCAATTCCAAGGCAGCATTTACGAAGGACAAAGACACAAGCCAATGAAAAATAGGGGTGGGGGAGTGAGCAGGGCTTTGCTCACGTACTGAACTACCACAGATCATCCCCAGAGCAGCACTTATGCACTCACCAAGGGCTCAACCTAAAAATGAAGGTGCATTACATGTGGATGAATTTTGCCGATCTCATTTTCTGTTAAGCAACTTAATTGGTGGACAACATTTCAGATTTTAGCATGAAAACAAGCATACAAATAAAATTGGAACGAAGAGTAATAATAATAATTTTATCAGGAATTAAGACACATTTGCAAAAGAAACACTTTACAGCTTCTCGCCACCATCCAAAACAACCACCCCTAACAATATTACACAATTTAGTTTAATATAATTTTTTTTATTTTCATAGGTGAATAGTTCCTGGAAAGGTAACTGGCAAATATTCAGGGGATGGCCTACAAACTGTGTTCAGTGAAAAGTTAAAGGTCCTTTATCTGCCCACAAAAGAGACTATCACCATTAAAAATCTGGAAAAGACTGTTAGGTGAACGTAGAACAACAAGCAGAACAACCAATCGAGTCAGTGCCTTTGGGAAAACACAAACATCCTGCAAAATGTATCTGTAAACCCCAATTGGTGTTTGTGTGGTAGAGTGGAGTGTGGGGATGCAGGGCAGCACATGCCTTCTGTGGATATTTCTGATTAAATGCACAAGACACGGGCTCGAATGTCGGCGGGGCTGTCTATGCACTCGCCCTTATCGGGCCGATAACACCAGGACTGCTTGGTAACCGTGACATGTGTAAGATATATCCTGTAAAGTACAGTGGCAGTAGCAGAGAGGGGCACCACAAAGTACATTGATGTAATAACCCATGTCACAAACACACACCAATCGATTCTGGGCCATCTAGTTTTGAGGGAAACATCTAGTTGTTTTGCTAAAACTTTCAATGTGTTAATTGCATATGAGTGTGAGTCAAAGAGAGTGCCTGTAAAATGGACAGTAATTCAGCAATATCTGGGCTAGAGGGGGTTAATGTTTTCGGGATCAGGGGTGATGGTTCTCTTGGTATTAGCGTTTGTTTTGCGTGCAACCAGGCCACAGGCCAGTACCATTGGGTTGTGCAGAAGGGACGGGCGTAGCACTCATCAGTGCAACAGGTGAGGTGGCACTGGGGCAAAAGCCTGTGATAGGACCACTGTACCCCAATTATAGCTAGATTTTGGTCAACATTTTGTACAATGTTTGTGTTCATTTAGGCAACAAGAAATGATAGAGAAAGTATCAGGCATAGAAATCCCTCAAGGTAGGCTCTGTAGTCCCCCATGGAGTGCTTCTGATTTTTTTCTTTTGCTTTGGCTCTGTCTCCCCCAATCAGCTTTGTATAGGCAAGAGGTGACAATTTATTTACTTGTTTCATGTGACAAACGCACGGACTCCCACACCAAAGCACCAGGTCTGAACAGCAGACACACTGGGCATGAGGATACAGATTCACTGTTGGAGGAAGTGGTTGGGGAGCCCAGATATGGATGGTGGTGGATGACTTCCAGTATGGGATGTATGACATTACAACGCATGCTTTTACCACACATGCCTTTACAACGCGGTATTTACAACGAATACCTTTACAACGCATAGTGCTTTGCGGCGCTGGATAGTGAATATTTTAATTTACTATTCCAACTCCAGTCCCTGTGGATAGTAGGGAAGGTGTTTGATAGTAAATTAAATCTATTCCCTATCCTAGAGCGCCCCCCAGCGCAATGCATTGTAATGGTTTGCGTTGTAAAAGTTGCGACGTAAAGGCACTGCGTGGTAAAAGTTGCGTTGTAAAGGATGTTTCCCTCCAGTATGTGGTAGGAAAGGAGGCCGTATGTGGATAGTCAGTTAAAAGGCCACCCTTATATATTTTCCTACATTGCCTCAAACAAGTCTTCATTATAAACACAACCAGTTTGTTTGTAAATGAGAGATGCTAGTAGGTGGATACAAAAAAGGAAGCACTAGCCTAAAGGCTAATGTCCTGGTCGTACCATCCCTTAGCTGTTACAGTCTCAGCCTTGCAGTGCTTTCTTTACTGAAACTACGTGTGGCTGAACTCAGCACATGATGACACCAGTGCTTGCTAGAGACAGCTGTACCGTGGCACAAACCCAATGTAGCCACCTTGTTATTTGGGTTATTTTCTTATATTTTTATAAGTTAGCCTGGGGTTCATGCAACACTCACCATGCTATGTCCCATTGCAGGAAACAACCACATGTTTATCTACACTCACCTTCACTCCGCTCTTTCAGGGTTGCTCAGGACATTCTGAAAGTAGCATTATAACAAAGGCACAGCTACATTGAAATGCAATAAAGTGTAACTCAAAGTGTCACACATAAGAACACTCCAGCCATTGAAATGTCACATATATGCAACCTGGTACCTTGGCAGCAAAGCATGGGGGTTCCCCCTCCATGTACTTGGCAGGGGGGCCCTCAAGTTTCCTCACGCCACTGGGTACTGGCTGGATTAAAACTCTGCAAGACACTGGTAGTGTGCGAAAACATACAATGCAGTTAGAAGCAAATCCCCATGGAACGGGGAATAACCAGGCAAACCCATTTTTTCCCTATTCCAGCTTTCCCAATTCCTTTTATCACTCTAAAAGCTATGTCTGAACTGGGGTGGCAGAGTGGGCTAAAGAACGGTGATGGATTAAACCCAGATCTGTTGACTGGGTGTGAGTGTTTGATTGGTTCAGATGCTCCGTCCATCACCACCCCCTTTTGTACCACTTTGTTCACCACAAGTTGGCAGCGTATGCTCAGAAGTGAGTCCCTTGCTCACTTTGCCACCTCATTCAAGCAAGCCGGGCTGAAGACGGCTGAAATGCCAGAAACCGGTCCTTGGAAGTTTGTTTCCGGTCCAGGGAAGGCATGGTTTGGCAGTTCGGGCTGGACTGTTCCCATGAGGCACAGGGTCAGACTGATTTGCATATGGCCATGTCTGAACTGGGGTGGCAGAGTGGGCTAAAGAACAGTGATGGATTAAACCCAGATCTTTTGACTGGGTTTGAGTGTTTGATTGGTTCAGATGCTCCGTCCATCACCACCCCCTTTTGTACGGCTTTGTTTGCCATAAGTTGGCAGGGTATGCTCAGACGTGAGTCCCTTGCTCACTATGCCACTGGATTCAAGCAAGCCTGGCTGAAGACGGCTGAAATGCCAGAAACCGGTCATAGGAAGCTTGTTTCCGGTCCAGGGAAGGCATGGCTTGGCAGTTCAGGCTGGACTGTTCCCATGAGGCACAGTGTCAGACTGATTTGCATATGGCCATGTCTGAACTGGGGTGGCGGAGTGGGCTAAAGAACGGTGATGGATTCAACCCAGATCTTTTGACTGGGTGTGAGTGTTTGATTGGTTCAGATGCTCCGTCCATCACCACCCCCTTTTGTACCGCTTTGTTGCCATAAGTTAGCAGGGTATGCTCAGACGTGAGTCCCTTGCTCACTTTGCCACTGGATTCAAGCAAGCCTGGCTGAAGACGGCTGAAATGCCAGAAACCGGTCCTAGGAAGCTTGTTTCCGGTCCAGGGAAGGCATGGTTTGCCAGTTCGGGCTGGACTGTTCCCATGAGGCACAGGGTCAGACTGATTTGCATATGGCCATGTCTGAACTGGGGTGGCAGAGTGGGCTAAAGGACGGTGATGGATTAAACCTAGATCTATTGACTGGGCGTGAGTGTTTGATTGGTTCAGATGCTCCGTCCAGCACCACCCTCTTTTGTACCGCTTTGTTTGCCATAAGTTGGTAGGGTATGCTCAGACGTGAGTCCCTTGCTCACGTTGCCACTGGATTCAAGCAAGCCTGGCTGAAGACAGCTAAAATGCCAGACACCGGTCGTAGGAAGCTTGTTTCCGGTCCAGGGAAGGCATGGCTTGGCAGTCCAGGCTGGACTGTTCCCATGAGGCACAGGGTCAGACTGATTTGCATATGGCCATGTCTGAACTGGGGTGGCAGAGTGGGCTAAAGAACGGTGATGGATTAAACCCAGATCTGTTGACTGGGTGTGAGTGTTTGATTGGTTCAGATGCTCCGTCCAGCACCACCCCCTTTTGTACCACTGCGGTCATTGGGGGTGTCATATGGAGTGATTGGACTCAAGGACACAGCCTAGGGGCTGCAGGGTGGGGCAGATGGTGGGCTGGTGGTCTGGCGAGTCTTGTCCCGGTAGCGGGGCCTCCTTGGCTGGTCATCGCGGGCTGCCAAAGCAGCTAAGCTAACCACAGAGCGGCTTGCAGCTCAGGGCCACCAGTTTCCGTGAGGACAGACCCGCCTCACCTCCCCCTACGGGTCCCCTGGACCATAAACCCATGATGCGCCACAGTCCTGTGTAACCCTTGCCAGAATATACTGGGCCCCCACTGAACCCCCCTTGGATCCCCGGGATAACCACCATTTGGTTCAATTATGGGGAAAGACAAGCCTGGCGGAGCAGTTACAAAACAGGGTACCCCTGATCAATATACCACGATGACGGGAAGGGGAACAACTAGTGGCACCATTCCAGATAACGCAGCACTCTTACAAGCCATCACAAAAGTCAGGGACACATTAGATGCCAAAATTGACACCATGGGATCTGAGGCCTCCGTTCTCCGCCAAGATCTGAGGAAAGCAGTGGATCGCATAACTGAAGCGGAACCACAGGTCTTGTCAGTCAAAGATACTGTGACCAATTTGGAGCAGCGTGTCAATGAACCGCAATCCAGGGTCGAGGCTCTGAGGGCCGCGCCAGACACAACAACCTTTGCATTGTCAGCTTCCCGGAGGGCTGTGAGGGTACCTCCATGAACCGTTTCCTCACACAGTGGCTCAGAAATCTCCTACCAGAGGAAATGCTATCTCCTTGCTTTGTGGTCGAGAGAGCCCTCAGACACTTATGAAGAAACCTCCCCCTAGGGAAAACCAATGGCCAGTCATCGCCAAATTGCTTAACTATGCTGACAGAGACGCTGTATTGCAATATGCCAGACTACATAAGAACAAACTCATCTTTGACTCTAGATCAATAATGATTTTTCCAGACTATACCCGCCTGGTGCAGCTGCAGCATCAATTGTTCATGGCAGCAAAGTGACGGTTGCGAGATCTTAACATTCAATATACACTCCTGTATCCCTCTAGGCAATGTGTTGTCTATAATTCCAAGTCTCACTTTTTTGATACGCCTGAAGCTGTGCTTGCTTGGACTGATGAGCATACTCACCTGAAACCTCAAACTCCACCGCTGGAGTCAGATTCATCCCGTGGTTCACAGGGAAATCAATCTAAAAGGATATAATCGAAGAGGTGATATAGATCTGGATCCAACCGACTCTCCTCCAGGCCGGAGCAGGCATCCTGAGCTGAACTATTGGTGTACTTCTTGGGTTTCTGTCTCCACCAACTGTTTGACATTTAAGCAAGTTTCATTTAGTGCACTGAGTAAGCATGGACAATACCCTCTGTGAGTGTCCAGCCCCTGACATTTGTACCCCATGTTGAAGTTCTGGGGAAAGGCTGAGAACCATTGGAGTTGGGATTCTCGGCTCCCCTGTTGGAAGCCGGGTGTGCCCTCCACCATGACAGATGCTCTTTGTTCTTGGCAGTATTGGGGGAGATGAAGGGTGGTTGGGGGTTATAGGTTTTTTATTTATGTTAACCTTAGTTCTTACAAGCGCTCAGCCACACAATCCAATCCCTGATTGCAAGACACTCAGTATAAATACACACGCAATAGATGATCATTCTGGTTAATATTCCACCTTTGGGAGACTTGACAGTGGTGTCATGGAACTTCAGGGCTTACTTAATCAAATCAAGTGGGTGCCATTCTTCGCCAGGCCAAGCGATAAAAGGCCAACATCCTTCTCCTACAGGAGACTCATCTTTTGGGCACCAAGGATCCCTGCCTGGCTAGGTTTGGATACCATTTGATATATCATGATGGGTTTATGAGGGGCTTTCGAGGGACAGCTATCTTAATTCACCGTTGTGTCCCTTTCAATTATGAGAAACATTGGGCAGAACATGGAGGGAGATATATCATGATATCAGCCACAATATACGGGGAACACATTAGCATCGGTAGTATCTATGCGTCTCCTGGGCTCTACTTTCATTGACACAATCACCCATCTGTGGAGTGTACTTCCGGATTAGTTTAATCCTGCTGGGTGGCGACTGGAAGGAGGTTATGTCACCACTGGGCATAAGGTGCGGGTCCAGCTCAGGACCCATACCAGATGCCTCAAAATTGTCTCAGCTTGCTAGCACACTGCGATGGTCTGACATATGATGGGAATATCATCCAGAAGAGGTGGGCTAAACCTATATGTCCACCATTCATGGCTCTCTATCCCAGCTGAACTATATCTTTGAACAACATAGGTACATTCACAGATGTTCCCAGGCCTCTTACCTCTGTCGGACCACTCCCCATTCCGTGTTAAACTTCAGATTCATTTCCAAAAGTCCCCCTTTTGGTGGCAAATGTCCCCATGGCTTCTCTGGGACTCTGACTATCAAGAGTCACTTGCTCGAGCAATCCAGGAATACATAGTTATAATTATTGCCTCTGCCCCATCCAAAATACACCTCTGGGAAGCCTTAAAAATCACACTCTGGGGGGTTGACATCAGCTATCGTGCAAATGAGAAATGCAAACATTCCACCCAATGAGCTAAGCTAGAGGCTCATCACGTGTCCCTAGAGGCAAAATACATAAGCGATCCCAGAGCTTCCCTCCGGCAGAACCTACTTCAAGCCCAACGGCAGATACAGCAACATCTCATGGATGAGGCTAAAGAGATCTGGTTGGCATCACAACACTGGATTTATCGATGGGGGGACAAATTAAGCAAAATGCTACATAGTCCTTGTCAGGCTGTGCGGTCTCCGGCTGCTATTCCGATTATCCGTTGGTCAGATGGTGCTTTACACTCCTCTCCTGGGGCTGTAGCCGCAGAATTTGCATGGTACTTCTCAGCCTTATATGTGCGGTAGGATCAGCTCTCAGACATTCTTATTGCAGAGTTTCCCTCTGGATGTCCCCCCCCCTAGACTAACCGATCAGATGAGAGACCAACTCGATGCCCCCATCACATTGAATGAGTTAAATGCAGCACTGGTAGCAATGCACCAGGGAAGGGCCCCGGGCTGAAAATGGATTCCCCATGGAATTTCCTAGATCATATATGCCTACATTGGACCCGTACCTGTTAGAGGACATTCAGGGCACACTCGAACGGCACATACTGCCTCAGGATTTGCAGCAAGCGGAGTTTGTCCTCTTCTTTTAACCGGCAACCTACCAGAAGACCCATCCTCATATCGCCCCATATCTCTGATTAATTTTTAACCCAAGCTTCTAGGCATGATTTTAGCCCAATGTCTACAAGCCTGTATACAAGACCTGGTGCATTTAGATCAATCTGGCTTTATGCCATACCGGGCTACCCAAAACAACATTCGATGGGTCCACAGCGCTATTGCTTTTACCCCCAGATCTGAGACACCCTGCAGCGATACTACTTGCCAATATAGATATGGCATTTTACTCCCTTAGTTGGGAGTATCTCTTTCAACTTCTCGAGGAAGTCAATCTTGGCCTGAGTTTTCTAGCATATAAACCTTACTAAATACAGAACCAGCAGCTTCAATGCGCATTGCAGGGCATTGTTCATCCCCTTTTTCCGTCTGTCGTGGCACGAGACAGGGCTGCTCCCTGTCTCCTCTTTTATGTACCCTAGTGATCAAACCCTTGCCATTTTGGTTACGTAGAGATCCTGTGCTCCGGGGATTTGAGAGGCCTCAGTCGCAACGAGATCGGATCAAACTATATGCGGACTACGTCATTTTATTTATGACTGACCCATGGATTTCAGGGCCACGGATCCTACAGATCCTCTGGGTATTTGGCCAAACCTTGTTGCTCCACACCAACCCCTCCAAATCTGTATTGTTCCCTGTTTGTAGTAACCAGGGGAGAAGTACATGTGCAGCCCAGTTGGCACACGTGACAGATGGCTTTAAATACCTGGGGATTTTCATATCTCTATGCTCAAAGACCTCATGGATGCACAACATAACCCCACTTTTGGCTGGCCTCTTTGATGAGACAACTATATGGCCATCCCTTCCCCTCTTGCTATATGGGAGCTCAGCAATCTTTAAGGTGGTCTCCCTCCCTAGAATATTATATTGGTTACAGAATTTTCCATACCAGATATCGCAGTCATGGTTTGCGCAAATCAATGCTATCCATAATAAGTTCCTATGGAACGGAGGGGCAGTTCGTGTGGTACTACACCTTGTGCACAATCTACATACTGTGACGGCATTGCAGCGGCAGACGTTTACGCCAATTCCGCAGCCTCTCACCTTATAATCATTAATGAATGGTGGTACAGTACATCATCGGATCCAGCTTTCGCTCTGAAATGAGCAGCAACGGAGGGGGTCCCCGTTCTTCAGTTATTATACAGTAATTAGAATCTTGAATTCCTTCCACATGCCAGCAGAACAGCGATTCGGCTCTTGAGGTATACTGTCGGGCAGATGGGATGGGGAGGGCACTTGAGTCAGTGACCCCCCTGTGGCACGGCACCCATCTGCGCCAGGTAGCAGCTTTAACAGGATTTTGCAAATGGGACCTGATAGGTATTTCCACCCTTGGTGAAGTAATGAAGGGCACCACACCGAAGTCCTTCCAGCAGTTACAGGTAGAATTCCAATTACATAAAGCACAATTTAATAAGTATCTTCAATTACGCCACACTCTCACTCCCAAAATTCTCACCCTGGACACCCTTCCACAGTTTCACCTGTGGAGGGCAGCCTTCTCATGTGGGAGCAAGAATCACTTAAAATCTGACAGATATACCAGACCCTGATGACACAGGCCAGAACTACCCTACATAAGACCAGAGAGGCATGGGAGGCAGATATTCCGGACTAAACTGATGATGACTGGGCCGAGGCCGTGGCTAGTCCTCAGGGCGCAGCAGTGTCCTCTTGATACTGCCTCGTCCAATTTAAATACATACACTGAGTGTGCTATACACGACTCCGTCTCTAATAGATGGGGGTTATTCAATCTCTACGCTGCGGTAGGGATGAGGGAACATTTATGCACACGTTCTAGGATTGTGCTGCAATACAGCCCTTCTGGCGCAAGATCTCGGCCTATCCGGGTAGGGTTCTAGTCTGGGATCTCCCATACTACCCCAAGCTATTATTATTACACAGCCCTGATGGGTAAGGGGGAAATCAGTATAAACAACACCTGCTATTCCTGGCCCTCACTATTGCTAAGCGTGATATCGCTCAGTTATGAAAGGGAACTTCCCCCCGACGTTACGGAAATGTTTATAAGAGCTAGATATATGCATGGGAGCAGAGATTGTTAGGTTTGAAATTCCCATTCCTGGACCGCACTTGTTTCATGCTATATTAGGTTAGTAGTGTGTGGCTACATTAATGTTATTTGTATTCATGTTATGCAGCCCACTGTGTTATCCCCATAATGTGCAGGCTTCAGTTAGCAAGTGTGACTCCATTTTGCATTTCATAATCCCTGTTAGGTTTGCTTAGACTGTGCCTGAGTTAGGTGTCATTACTGGTATTGCTTGCCTCAGCAGAACACTGTATTTCGTTATTATTTTCTTTCCTGTTTCTCGACTTACTAGTGAATAGGCCATTCTGCCCTCGCATACTTATCCGAATGTGTAGTGTCTGCTCCCTTGTTAGAAGATGCTTAGACCCCGCACCTTAGCCTTGAATCCCTGATAGCAGGTACCCATCTGGTAGGTGTTAGCTCATCCTACTGTGCCTCTTCATTCTTGTTCGGCCCAGGCAGGTAGGTTTCCATTGTGGGCGTGGTTGGAGGCTTCACAGGAAGAATGATTACTCACTGTAGACTGTTGGGGGGGGTCAGTCCCTCGGCAGACATCTGAGGGTGCAGGTCATGATGGACTCCTCTGCAGAGTAATACTAATAAAAATGTAAGTTTGTATTCTATACTGTCTGACCGACTCTTCATTCTTGGGAAGCTATAGCAGGTGGTTGTAAGTAACCCGGTTGGCCCCTAAGGACAACTTCCTTCAAGAATGCAGTCTTCCAGGCGAGAGGTTGTCCCCTGAAGCACAGAAAAATATGGTCCTGATGAGCAACATACCGGCGTATAGATCTTACCCCCCTTCCCTCCCAGACCCCCTGATGTATGAGTTTTCCCATACATCCCAGGCCATAGCGCGCCTAGCTCAATACCATATCACCGGTGTCACAAGTACTCAAACATACTCATTAAATTATACGGGTAGTGGGATTGTCTATGCAAAGTTGTTGTTGTTATACATGTTACTGTTACTAATTATGTGTACATCTGGTACCCCTGAACTACCCATTGTTTCAATATGTATATGCAGGGCTGAAGCCCAGATGGTACCATACAAATTAATAAAATAAGTTTTAATAAAAAAAACAACTACACATAGCACTGTTGAAGTTCATATCTCGTTCCCAATGCTTGGGATCCTTCTATGTTTGTTAAGACATTGGAATTTGTCCTGGAAATGTATGCTGCTAGTACAAAACCTATGCTGGACAGCACACACTCACCTCTGCAAGGCTGTGCGTCATACAAGACTGCCAATAAGAAGATCTCTGCTGGGAAAAACAGTCACTGGCCAGTCTTAATAGCAGCCAAGGTCCGTGCAGGTAACAGTGGTGGGCGGTGGGGCAGTGTAAGGGGGGATTCCGAAGGATGATCCCAAGGGAAAATTAAATAGAAATATATCCAGCGACCACTTTCCAAATAGTATTATCCTGTCAATTAATACTGCTCTACCTCACCCTACCAGGATCAGCTTATTAAACCAACAATCTTTGTCCATGGACAAAGTAAACAGTTTCTCCGCAAAATGGTGTAAAGTTGATCCTGAAGTAATTACTGGCAAAGTTATATCCAAAGCCCTTCCTTAGTTGAATAACTGCCTGGCAGAGGATTCCACACCCCAGCTGATTTTATCCAGCTTTCTGGAGATCGTAAAAGTTATACGGGCAGAATTATTCCGTCACCATAAACCCCGAGAACAGGAATCCATAGGATGGTTTAACTCTACCTGCCGTAAAGCGTTAACCGCCCTAAAAAGAGCCCTTCACGGTCAAGACAGAGACACAGTTGAGATAGCCAAACTTAGAAAGGCTTACAAATTGGCACAACACAACCGCAAAAAGGAAATAAAGAAAAATCTTTGGGCCCAATTACATGAGAGTTGTCTAAGTAAAGGCAGCTCCCTGGTTTGGCGCACAGTTAAATCACCCTTTTTGGTAGATGCCACAGCTTCCCAACACTTAGATGTGGCTGTGACGGCTGACGAGTGGGTGGCTCACTTTTCAAGGATATTTGGCGGTTCCTCCGTCGACGCTATACCTGTGGCTCAGACGGAAAAGGATCGTATCAAGGATCAAATATATCCAATTGACCTCTATTTCGACCTAAACGAGGTCATTAACGCACTATCATCCTCTAAAACTGGTAAGGCCCCCGGTCCCCATGGAGTCCCACTCGATATCTTTGTAAGTAACATAGAACTTTGGTCACCCCTCGTCACCCAGGTAATGGCAGCAGTCTCAAAGATAGGCCTAATAGACTCCTGGTCTTCTTCTATTCTGCTCCCTATCTTTAAAAAGGGTGAACGCAATAACCCAGCCTGTTACAGGCCCATCTCTCTCCTGGACTCCCTGGGGAAAGTCGCAGGCCGACTGATCTTGGTTCGCCTCCAGGATTGGGCGTCGGGGAATAACATTATAACTGATCTCCAGAATGGATTCCAGGAGGGACTTGGCACTGTTGAACAGGCGTTAAATCTAACCCTCCTAATAGACAAGTACGTAGGGGCAAAAGGAGGTAATCTGTACTTAGTTTACGTCGATCTCAGCACAGCATTTTACTGCGTGATACACTCTAGGCTGTGGTCCATTCTCAGAGAATTGGGGGTAGACCCTCCTCTTATAAAATGTCTCCGCGAGCTCTACTCTGATGCTACTGCGTGCGTGAGATATGGGATCGGCGGCAAACTATCTCCTTTATTCCCAGTAAACAAAGGAGTTAGACAGGGCTGTGTCCTGGCCCCTTTCTTATTTAATCTTTATACCAATGGGCTGGAATCGGCCATGTTAGCAAGGAGCCAGGACCTTCCATCTATTAATCATCGCCCTGTTCCCGCTTTACTATACGCAGATGACTCAGTTATCTTAGCAAGAACACTAATTCAGCTACAAAGACAATTAGACAAATACTGTCAGTTCATGCTTTCCTTGGGGTTGAAAGTAAATAAAAGCAAAACCTTTGTCATGCACATCGGCCCCAAGGCGAAGAACCCTAAACCTGTTTTTATAGAACAAGTTAGATTGGAACGTGCCAGGGAATATCCCTATTTAGGTATCCTAATGGACGACCAATTATCCTGGAAACAAGCAGTGGCAAGTAAAAAGTTACTCTATCAGATAGCAACTTCAGCTCTGGTTTCCTCTTCGAGAAAATTGGGCAAACCAGCCCCAGCCGAGTTGCTCAAGATTTATCACGCCAAATGCCATAGCGTAGCAACTTACGATGCAGGTGTTTGGGGCTATGCTCCTGTAGATGATTTACAAAAGGTCCAAAACGGGTTCTTAAAATACATTTTGGCACTTCCTCAAAGCGCCCCAATATACGGTTGCCACATCGAGCTGGGCATCGACTACCTAACAGATAACATCAGATGTCAGCCGATCCTCTTATGGCACCGTATTTGGAATAAACCGCAATGCCATTTAACCCACTCATTAATAACTGACTGCTTATCCTTGGCAAGCTGGAGCAAAATTCCTTGGCTATCATATGTCTCCAATTTTCTAAAGGGTTTGAACTGCACATCTTACTTCTCTGAGTCTATTTCAACATCAGACATCACCAGGAGTGCCCTGAAAAATCTCTGTTTAAACCACCTCAGAGATTTGCGTCTTTCTCAAGAAGTAGCTAAGCCGACAAATGTGCAGATCCTAATGTTTCAGACCTCCCCTGGTATTTAGCCATATTTAACTTTTTTCTTATCTAATTATGAAAAATTTGTTTTAACCAGGTTTCGATTTAATTCTTTCTTTCGCCTTGTTACTTTTCCCATTGAGTTAAACAGGTCCCATGATCTGATTAAATGTCCTTGTGATGGAATATCATCCCAGTCCACAATACATGTAACTTTGTTCTGCCGATATTACGAGCAACCCCGCAAGCGCTGGATTATCCCCCTTCTTCGTGCAATGGGTTTGAGAACCTGCCGGCCAGTCTACCTGGCCCTGCAGTCATTAGACTCACAAAATGCCGCTAAATGTGTAGCTTGCTTTTTAAAATCATGTTTGAAAATCCGCTGTAAAGTTTGAGCTACTGTTTTCATGATTCCATGCCTCTTTGTATACAATTCGCAATAATTGTTTTTACTAAAAGTTTTTAATGTCAATCAGTTTTTACTTGTATCATAATACTGTGTTTTAAGTATGTACCGTCATTTTATGATGTACTTTTTATGATTCTGCTAAGTGCCAATCGAATAAAAGTTTTGATACGACGATACGACGACGAAATAGAAAATTCATTTTCCCTCTGCATTGTCCCTCGGAATCCCCCCTTACATGGCCCCACTGCCCCACCGCTGTTACCTGCATGGATCACGGCTGCTTAATGGATAAGGCTCTGCACTGTATTTTCCGTCTTGCACAGTACCGCTCTGCAAATTTGGTTCATGTGCTGAATTGCATAAAAAACTGCAATATCTGTGCCTTTTGTGTATTGAAAACAGTTTAAAAGGGTGCAAATTACCGAAGACTGCAAAAACTTCGGAGCAGCTTCAAGAACTCTTTCAAGGCAAAACTGGTGGCTATGGTATTTAGCGGGTACTGTGGAAATTAAAAATAACAGTCAGGATTTGCGGGACAAAAATATTATTTTCTAGAAAAAAAAGCATTCATTGAACCTAGACAGATGTTTCTTTGAAATAACACATTTCTTAGACATTGAATGCCTCAAAGAGAATCAGTCATGAAATGCTTATAAGTGGTAATGAACTTAATTTGGAAGAGTTCTTTTACTAGATCATCAAATTACATGTCATAGCCTGTTGGAATGAGAGGGGACATTTCGTTATGTGCTTTATTTACCTTTGTGAATTGGAGGGTGGGCACTTTACTATTATTTCCTTACTACCACTGTAAGAGGAGGAGATAGTGTTCTCCAAAATATTTCCATATTTTCTTGGTTGCCTCTTACGTGTCAATGAAGCAGAGATCCATTAGGCATAGGCTGTATGTCCCCAGATGCAAATTTCAATGTTTGGCAATTGTTGATTCTGAGACACATACCACTGTAGATTTCTATATGCATAACCCCTGCACTGGCCTACTCCAAATTACATGCAACCCTTACATTTGAGCTTGCAATCAATTAGCCTGTTAGGTTGGAAATTTCCTTTCATAATATGGATTCATATATATTATATAAGTTAGCATTAGGTGGCTAAATACACCCATTAGTAATAGAATTAGGAAACCCACTGAGTTATCCTTACAGAATGCAATCTTTATTGGCTTCAGTGCCTCTATGTTGTAATGTGCGACTACTAGAAGTCTTTCTAGGCTGCAGACACACTAGGCCTCATTAGTTTTGTGCTTGCTTCAGCAGAACTGTAAAAAGGTATAACGTTAATATTCTTTCTCTGCTCCCCAAGGTTGAAGTCGGATCTGCTAATGAATAGATATTCTTTTCGTACATTCCTTTCTGTATGTGTAGTTCTGCTCCCACGTTAGGAGACGTTGGCCCTGGAACACTGATAATACACCCATCTGGCAGGTGTTAGCTCATCTCTCTGTACCCTCTTTGTTCGTGCCCGGCTGCGGGCAGTATTTTTCCATAGTGGGCATGGCTGAAGTCTCGAGAAAGCTTTATCATGTTTTAGCTTGCTTTGGGCAGGCAGTCCCCTCAGCATCCATCCTAGGGTGCAGGTCCGACCGGGGCTCTCTCTGCAGAGAACTACTAATAAAGTAAGTGTGTATTCTTTTTTCGTTTGCATAACATAATCTTAGCTCACATAATACAAAGCCCTGGTAATAACTTTATGACCCTGGCCATAAACCATCTTCATCGACTGTCATACATTAGTATTATGAATATTTTTCTCCTCTTACAGGTCATAAATCATCCTGTGACAGTTTGTTATCCCGTCCCGTTACTGGGGTCATAAATCATTCCTGCCAGTTTTGGCGGTCATAAAGTGGTTGGTTGAGTTTCATGCTGATTGCAGGTCGGGGTAGCCTCTGCCTGGAATTAGGCCCCAACTCACTGCCTTGTTTGTCCCGTTTGTGCCCTGCTATCCAGCAGATCTGGGCCGCAAGTGTTGTTTCCGTTTGCTACCCCCTTTCTCAGTCTACTCACCCTGTCCTAAGGCAGCCCCAAGTGAGTAGCCCTCCTACTACACACCACCCATTCAGTGTGCTCCATAACCAACAACTGAATCCCCTTACCCACCACGTCGCAAGGTAGGCTTACGTCTCCCGAAGGCTCCCCCTGTTTCTCCCCCTCTTTTTTTTATGTGCAGCTGGCCAGCGTTATTGCTCCCATAGGTTGGCCCAAACACTTGCATCCGTTCTTCTGACAGTGGACCCCGTCTTGTGCATAAAGTTCGGGGCACCCAGGGTTGATGTTTTTCAGGCCATTGGTCCGGCAAAATCTTCTCACTGTGATGTGTAGTCTCCTCCTCGAGTTTTCAATTGCTTTATGTGACTGTACACCTCGCCAGACCAATCTGGTTATCATTTTGGAGCATATGATGGTGGTGTTACCAAAACCCCTGGCCGTCTTGGTCAGGTCCCCCTGGATGGTGCAGAGGAGAACCTTCCTCCCTAACTGTGCAATGTTGTTCCCCAGACGTATTATCAAAATGTCGGGATACCATGCATCCGCCACCTGCATTCCCTCTAGAGTTGCTGAAAGCTGGTTCCATTTCTTTCCCAGATGGCCCCACCACCAGACACACGTGTCGACTGATGTACCCTTCTGTTTGTGGCCTTCAAGTAGCCACCACGTGTGCATTCAGGAGATATATGAGTGGCCTACCACCCATCCCAAATGAGGACGCCTCCCTGCTGGGGCAACAATCACATATTCAGGTGGCATATTGCACACATCCCCTCCTCTTATTAAAAAAAATAACTGGGGCTTCACGTATGTCCTGTGGGTGTTGGACTGCCACCTGCCCACAGCCTTGATCCCCACATCTGACATCCCCAGGTGCGCTTCAGTTCTTGCTGCCCCAACCCTAAAGGAATGTGATCCAAAGGCAGCCACCGGGAGCCCTACCCTGTCCAGGGTATGGCTCATGACCGATGTGAATTGATATTTACTTAGGAGATTCCCATCCCTATCCCTCAATAGAAGGTCATTCCCAGTAGGGTGTATCACCATGTAGGCCAAGAGGCAGCATACTGCACAGTACCTGGGGTTGTTGATGCAATCCAGCAGCACCAGCGCCACCCTGCCTGCCTGGTCTGTTTTTGACCATCTCAGTAACAGCTCTACCTGGGATACTCCTATCTAGACATCCGCTGCTTGTAGGCATCTTACAGCCAGGCCAGTTCTTACAGGGGCCACAAGTTTGCTGACCCTAAATGCACCAAAGAATTCTGTCATGAAGGCCACCCTGAAAAGTGTTCTTTCAAACATGTCCCTTGCCACCTCACGCAGTGTGTTTATTAGCAGGGTAAATTCCTTAAAGCCTATGGGATTCCTGGTGTCATGCTTTTCTCCCCCTGAGCGATTCCATCCCTTCATTGGTCCTCTAACGTAATGGGTGGCGGTGGGGCCGCACCCCATGGTTATCTTCGACAAGTGTGATATGGCAGACAGGTGAGCCTGCGCCCAAGATTTGGATTTTTCCCTGTGAATGCCCAATGTATAAAATGCTCCACTGCCTTAGTTGTCTCACCTGCGTCCCCCAGGGAATGGGGCCCATCTACCTGCATCACTGCTCCTGCGTATTTCCTGTAGCACCTGGTGGCCCCCAGGGAGAGTGCTTGGTGGACTAGTATCGACAAGTACATTCTGCCCTGGCCCATACCTCCTCTGGGAAGGGGGTCATATTCTTCTGTGCCCCAGGGGCCAGTTCCCTGATTCTGCCCATCTGTGCTCGAGCGAGTGCATCTGCCACTGTGTTCACCTCCCCTGGTACGTGGCGTGCCCTCTGCTCTTTGTTCCTTTCCAGCTGTAATTTAACCGATGCATTAATCTCAGTGTGTCAGGGCACCAGGCCGTGCCTTTGTTAATCACTTGCACCACCCCTTTGTTGTCTGGCCAGCGGCACCACAATGGGGAACAGCTCCAGGATTGTGATGTTGCCAGTGATACCTTGCTCATGCCAGTGTATTTGCCACTGCCCTGCGCACCACTTATCTCCCAGGACAGCCCCAAATCCGCTGCAGCCGTTCACGTCAGTGAAAAAGGCTATCTGTCTGGCTGTCAACCAGCACTCTCTCCAAATTAGCAAACCATTGAGCTCCACCAAAAAAGTGTCCCACATTGCCAGGTCCCGTTTGACCCCAGTCTCACATGGTTGTGCTTCTCCGTGAGCCCGGTTGTCAGCTGTGTTATGGCGCGTGGTGAAGACCGTGCCCGCTGTGATTACTCTGAATGTAAGGTTGAGTTTACCAATCACCCTCTGGAGCTCGCAGAGGGTTGCCTTTCCCTGTCGCACATAGAAGTTATGTCCTCCCTAAATTCTCTCACCTTGTCTTCAGGTAAACGGGATGTTCCTGCCACGAGTCTAGTTGGATCCCCAAAAGGGTGACCTTGGTTGTAGAACCCACCATTTTTTCCCCTGCTCGGGGTACCCCCAGATCTTTCGCAAGGGTTTGGAAAGTGGCCAGAGCTTCCCCCCATTCTGCCAACCTGTCCTGCCCTACAAACAGGAAGTCATCAAGGTAGTGTAATGTTCCCCCTTTGGGGTGGTGGTTGTGCAAGGCCCACTCTAAGAAGGTGCTAAATTGCTCAAAATATGCACAGGACACAGAGTACACCATGGGCATTGCCTTGTCAAAGTAGGTTGCCCCTTCCCATTGTAAACCTAGCCGGTGGAAGCTGTCCGGGTGCACCGGGAGGAGGCGAAATGCGGACTCAATGTCTGCCTTTGCCATGAGGGTGCACACCCTATCACCCTCACCAAATCCACGGCGTCATCCACCATTACATAACCCACTGAGCAGGCTTCTGGGCTAATCCAGTTGTTAACCGACGTGCCCTCTGGAAAGGATAGGTGGTGAATAAGCCTGAACTGACCTGCTTCCTTCTTAGGTGCCACCCCCAAGGGGAAGATCACAAATCCCGTAGGCAGAGGGAGGGGCAGGGGCCCTCGATCTCCTGAGTTTATCTATTTTATGGAGAACCACCTCTGGGTGTCCCAGTGCTGGTGTCAGGTTCTTCACACTGCCTTTGGGTAAGGGGCATTCAAACTGAATCACAAATCCCTCTTCAAAACTGTTTACTAACAATGCTGCGTCCTTTTTGTTGTGGTATCTGTTGGCTAGCCTCTAAAGCTGGTGTGTGTTGACAGGGTACCTGGCTAGTTGGAAACTATTCCTTTCCTTCAGGCTCCCCCTCCCTCCGGTTCCTTACTAGTGCTTCTTCTTCTTCTCTTTCTTCTCCCCCCGTCGTTTGTCTCACCTGCACCCTGACACTGGGTATCACCCCCCCAGGCTGAGCATATGTGTTTGAATTTGCAAGAAGCTCCCCATGTGCACTAGTTGGATTCATATTTCAAACAGATGGCTGTTGGACTGCTAGTGAGTGAGGGTTTATGAAATGACTTGACCCTCCCCTCATAAGGTGTGTTCCGAAACCTCCTTGGCTACCAATATTTTGTGGATGAACCCTGACACATCCTCCTCGTTCCATTCCATTTCAGGGTGTGTTTGCATTTTTAGCCTAAAACCCTTGTCATCTTCCAACCATGCCTCCCCTGGGAATTACATATGTCCCCCATGTATGTTAGCCTCGTACAGCCAGAGGTCTGCTGCACAGTGTGGGAATTTCTCTACGATAATGCATGCCATAATTCTGAATATATCCAACCAGTTATAGAAATTCCTTCCTTTCCTCTATCTTTGTCTTTCCCTCCCATCCTCCTCTTTTTTTCTGCATGTGGTCCAGTCTAACCCATCCAACTGTATCTCCAACAATGAGAAAATGTCAGTAAATTCCTTCCTCCATATCCTTTCCTTTACCGGTAAGGGAATGAGGCTTTCCAAACCAGTGGCTCTAGTGATCATTGATTGCTACCCGGGCAATGGCCTTTCATATGCCTCTGGGGTTGGACCTACCCATATTGTGTTGCCTGCCCTGCTGGTACTGTCCCATGCTATTATGGGGGACACCAGCAATATCCCTTTGCCACCTGCCTTCTTAATTGCCCGGATCTGCTGATATTGCTAGTGCGCCCCTCCTATTGCCTTTGCAAGCATTCCAGCCATGAGCGCCAGGTATTTACTAGGTGCCATGGGTGCCCTATACCTCCCCCTGTGGTTGTGTGTTTGTTGAGACCTGACCCTGTGCGCTTAAGTTGTTAAACAACAAAGGGACACAGGATTTAAAATGCTCCTGCACTATTGGTCCGATATGCTCACCACTTGTTGCTGCGTTGTTGGCTTCACTGCTGGTGTCTGCCTTCACATGCATGGCTGCAGTTCAGCCCTCTTGCGACCTTTTCTCGCGTCACCTTCAGCGCTTTCACGTAAGGTCTCTGCCCCTTCCTGGTTGCTGACCCGGCTGTTGGTCTTTCTCAGCCCCCCTGTCTGCTGATTGTTTGGCCCCTCGCCGGCATCCTTGTCCTGGTGTGCCTGCTGCCAGCTCGTCCTGTGAACCTCAAACTCTGCCCTGATCTGATGCAAGAGCTCTCCCAGATCCCCTGGCCACTCCTTGGCCCTCTGGTTCTCTATGCTATTTGTGTAAAATTAGGTGGCTGGGCAAGTCGCTTGCTGTGAAGGGATGTATTGCGTCGCCCCTCGATTGGGCTGTCCACAGCCCCTTGCATAGTTCCTTGAGGTGCTTTCGTCCTTGCTGTGGGTCCTGCGGGGTGCTGCTGCTCACTGTATGCACCAACCTGTTGTTTGGACTGGGAGAGGGTGGGCCGCAAAACCCTCGGTTTGGGCTGTCCCCAGCCCCTTGCAAAGTTCCTTGAGGTGCTTTTGCCCTTCCTGCTGCTGGGCTCTGTAGGGTGCTGCATCTCACTGTATGCACCAAACCAGTTCTTTGGGTAGGAGAGGCTGGGTCCCGTCACCTTCTGATCGGGCTGTCCCCAGACCCTTGTATAGTGGGACTTGCTTGGTCTATGATTACTAGCAGCAGGACTGCCAGTTATTGGGAATCACTTCCTTTCTTTATTTCCTTTTTAAAACCTTTTTCTTCCTAATCTCTTTTTTTTTGTAAGGTTGGAAGGCTCCTTTAAACGCGAAGTATTCCTTCAACCAGGTGGGGAGGGCGGAGCCTCGTGCTTCTTAATTTCAGGGAGCTGTCCCTTATTTCCTTCCTTCACCCTTTTCCTCCTCTTTTTCCTTTTCCTATCTCTTTTTTCTTCTTTTTATAAAAAAATCAGGAGTCTCCTTTAGACATGAGTATCCCTTTAACTATTGGGGAGGGGCGGAGCCTCATGGTGGTTAGTTTCAGGCAGGCTGTCTGCCTGCTCCCAGCCCTGCTTTCCTCCTCACCACACTCAGAAGCCGGGTTACCTCCACTGGCTTACATCTCCCGCTTCTGTCCTCAGGGAAGGGTTTGAGGAAGCTCCACTACTTTACTGCTGCTTGCCTGCCCCATTTGCTTGCTCCCACCGCCTGCTTGATTCTGTCCCGGAGAGAGGGGTCAGCCCCTTGATCTCCCTCCACAGTGTCGCCTATGTTGCACTATGGTGAAAAAAAATCCACGTCGCTCCTCCGACTCACCTTGCCTTGCCTTAGCTGCAATTCAAAGCCCGGCTGCAGCTCACATCCTAGGAGGCAGGAGCGCAGCACAAGGATACACTTAGGAGCTGAGAGCTCCGATCCGCCGCCAGTCATCCCTGGAGCTTGGGGGCTGATAGGTGGAAGAGCCAATAAGTCCTCACTTTCTTCACAGCAATGAACCGGCGATACTTCCGGGTTGACAAATGTAAGGTTTTAGCGATCATAGTGGCACTGCTCCCCAGCTCCTCGAGGTAGCATACATGAATTGTGGTGGTGGAGCACTGCCTTATAACCCCCCCAAGCCCACTTGTTGTGGCGGCGGCTTCGCCCATTGAGGGATTCAAACCAATACTTGCCCTCCCATTACCCAGGTGTTCTGGTGCCCTTTTCTTTGCCTGCTTGCTCTTGAGGGTGGTGGGAGCTCAATGTGTATATTGATTTCCACTGCGTATATGGAGACATTTATCACTAAATCCTACACACCTAATCATTTCTATTATTGGTGATTTGCTCATAGTAGCTTTGTTCCCTCTCTTCTTAGGCATGCCAAACCAATGCAAAGGCATTCATGATGGGATCCAAATAAATAGATTTATTGATATTGCCCCCTAATAGTTTGCTCAAAAACGGGATATGAAGTAATTTTTAGGATAAAATAGAAACAAAACCATTTTATTTAAAAAAAAATAAAACATTCAAACATTCAAACAGAATGACCACTCGCAAGAAGCACTAAATACCAACCATAGGATTCAACATCCTCTACTATAACATTTATCTAAATCTAACATCTGAAAGACTAAGTATTTAGTTGTTTTTTGTTAGTAGTGGTCGTGTGTGCCTGTTAGTGGGGTGGCATGGTTAAATAAGGAGGGGAAAAATCATACTGGAAATTAAAGAGAGATTAAAGAAACAAGAAGAAATTATAAAAATTCGTAAGGCATTACAATTCAGGAGAGACACAATCAATTATCAGAAGGGAAGGATATTCACCTTTGCATGAAGATTCAGGTAGCACCAGAAGACAAAGGTTTTCTGGCAGCAGTAGGCAATTAGAGGAGTTACAAATTCCGGAATGCAACTCAAAGTTGGGTTCGTAAGTGGATGCTGGTTTGGGGGAAGGTCCCCTGAAAATGGAGAAACTAAGAACATCCTTAGTACCAACAGTAGAGTATGAACCTAAATTTTTTACAAATGCGCAGAGGTTGGGGTCTGAGCCAAAATGGGAGCAGAAAAAAAGACCAAAAGGACTAGGAAGCGGCTTAGGAGAAGTTCAAAGAAGTGTGGAGAACAAAGAAGAGGGCAAGCAAAAATGGAGACAGAGGAGATAGACAGTTGTCATAACTTGGTGAATAATTTGTTGGATGTGAATGTCACAAAAACAGAGGAACACATTTTGAATTTAGCACTCTCTTACTGTTCAGAGAAACCTTTGAACTATTCAAAGACAAAAGTAGATGTTTACAAATTTATAAGAAAGTTTAAACTGCAGAAATACTATGCACAGGTTAAAGATAAAAGGTAAATTTGGAGGAGAGACAGATGAACAGTTGAAAGTATCAGATTTGGAATTAATGAAAGAGTTGCAGGAACTGGAAAATTATGCTTTGGGCATCCTGGCAAATGTGACTGAGAAACGATTGATTACAGAACAAAAGGTACACATTTATGGAGCAGGTGAGACTGATTTCAAACCATCATCAGCGTTTTTTACAACAATGCAGAAGGATGCTATTGACATTTATTCAGAATTGGTGATACAGGAAATCAAGAAATTGTGTGGCACAATTGGTGCTAAGAGGTCAAACATGCCACAAAAGCAACCTAAAGTAGTATATAAAAATGAAAAATAGAACAAACTGTCTAATAAGAGAGGCTGAGAAAGGAGAAAAAATTGTATCTGGCTATTAGAAATGTATGTGGACAATGGAAGCACATAGTGAAATATTAGAATGATGTAAAATGGGTTTATTGACTCAAGATGAATACATGTTCCTGCGTAAGGATTATCCCTGAATTCCAGTTTTCTATTTGATTCCAAAAATCCATAAGAGTATCACAAATCCACAGGGTCAGCCACGGTTTCCGCTAATTATGTGATCGTTGAGAATATGTCTAGATTTGTAGAGTCTTTTTTGCAGGACCATTTAAGAAATCTGCCCTTTTATATATAGGATACTGGTAAATTCTTAAAACTAATATTCAATATACCTTAAGAAGATGATTGTGTGTTGATGTCATTAGATGCAACATCACTGTATACGAGTATATGTCACGAGGATGGGTTGAAAAATCTAAAATAATTTTGGAGTATGAGATGGTTAAGATTGTCCAAACATACACTTATGTGGGCCTGGGCAAAGTTTGCGGAGTTCCGCTAGGATGAACTCTGCAAAGTAACCCAAAAACCCTGTCATACTATGTGGAGTTTCGTAAGCAGCGGAGTGCGCTAAGTCGTGTTGCTTGTGCTGATTTTTAGTGCCGGGTGTTTGTCCCAAGCAGAATAATCAGGTCCAATGGCACTATGCATAGCACAAGAGGGTTTGCAGCTTCTTTCTGCTCAAGTAGATGTGAACAGAAGGTTTCTCAATACCCGTGGTGGCGGCCATCCTCGACTGTCCGCATTGAGACATCTAACCTTCGAGGTGGTCTGAAGTAAGATTTTCCTTGCTCACCAACTTAAGGTTGACGAGCGTAGGCGAGGAAAAAAGTCTGCAAGGTGCCCAAAGCATTGGGTGAAAAAATCTATGCAAACTCCAAGAGCGGAGCGGAATTGCATGCTCAGGTCTGCAATGATGGTATTAATTATAATAAAGTGGTACCTTACTAACAATTTATTCTTTTTAATAATGAAGAGTTTTAGAAGAGGACAGGCGCATATATGGGCACCTGCTAAAAAATCAGCAATGCAAATTGGCTGGTGGGAGAAGCAGGTGCTTCAGACAGACCAGTTTGAAGAATGGTCACAACATGTGATAATGTGGGCATGCTATTTAGACGATTTGTTTGTCATCTGGAATGAGTCCGAAGAAAGTGCACAGAATTTTGTAAGAGGGGTTAAACAACAACCTTAATATACATCTGGCTAGCTTGAAGTTATTCTGAAGTCAATTTTCTGGCCAGTTTACATTAAATAGTGTAATATTTTACCTCTAAAGCATACAGAAAGCCGACAACAGCCAACACCTTACTGCACATAAGTATATTCCACTCAGAAAAATTGAAACAAAATATACCCTATGGTGAACATCTGCATCTGTTAAAGAATTGAAGCGAGAAAGAGCAACAAAGTGTGGCACAAGGAAAGTTGGGGAAGAGATTTATTTAAAGGGGTACTCCTTACAAGTGGTAGAAAAAAGAAAAAGCAACACTATTTTGGTTGTGTATAAAGAACTAGGTTCAAAGCAACATACAACAGGGAAGAAAGTCAGTTGAGAAGAAGAATATGCCACTATTGTCACCTGATTAAAAATGATCCTATAGATCGTGAGTTAGTTTCTAGGAGCTCAGCGATCAAATATAGAAAGACTAGATCTATGAGAGATGACCTAGTTAAATGCCGTCCAGAGATGGCAACAAGATCAAATTTGTTGGATAAAGGGCCGAGGCTTTACTAAGTGCAGCAGGTGTAAAGCCTGTCAATATCACATTTAAAAATGGAGTTCTCCTCCCCATTGTGAAAGACACCCATGAAAATCATGGGGGCATACCATTGTAAGACAGATTGCTCTGTGTATATACTAACTTACCCTTGTGCCTAAGTATATATGGGAAGCACCATCCACAAAGTACACAAGCGTATATTGCAAAATGGCAGGTCAAAAGGAATAAGGACAGGACATATCCTGTAGCACACCATTTTGCAGATGTGTGTTTTTGTGATGGTAAACTATTACAATATTTTATAATTGATGTCATATTCAGACATTACTGAGGGGGCAACAGAGAAAAAGAGTTATGCATCCTTGAGTCAAGATATGTAATGAAACTGGATAACAAGAGCCTGGGTGGGCTTGACATGCATGAAGACCTGCACATGCATCTGTAATGCTGTACCTTTAGAGTTTGAGGACTCTTGTAACAATGCTGGATAGGCATCTTTATTATGGTTGTGTGATGGTAATCTGAAAGGTATAGAGTAACTGGACTTTAAAAGAGTAAAGATTAAACATTTTCCCACTTGTGGCTGATTAATATGGAATATATCAAACAGAGTTCATGCCAAACCTCTTAATGTAATTTTTGATTATTTTGAATTGCGTTTCAGTGTCAAATTAATTCTTATGTGATTTGGTGTAATGTGATTTTGTTTTTGTTATTTTCCTTTTAATTGTTGAACTGAAGGGAAATGGGCACAATATTTGTAATGTATTAATTTTGTAACTGCACCTTACACTTTATAGTTAACATTTATTGGGGCTGTACAGAATATATATTTAATTTCCTTGATTTCCTAATCACATGAGTATGTATAAATTGAAGGAATAATGTGATGTCCTTTGTGGGAACAAGCCCTTGCATTAGCCCAAAATACGTTATGACAGCCTTACTACCAATAAACATTATTTTTCTGCAGCTTTGGTCTGTTGGGAAAAAAAGGACAGGATCTGTTTGATATATGTATATATGTCACTGACCATGCCATGAGAGGTGTAATATGTGAGGTCATAAGCAGTGCATTGTAGAGGGCATAAGTTATAGTTAGCTATAACTGCTGAATTTCCTTGGTTCTGTGAGTGTAGAGTGTAGAACCTGGACCTAACTATAATGCACCTGTAACCTTTGATTTTTGCAGTGAATTTCTAAGATTATTTAAATCCTATTTCCTAACTATAACATTCCTGTGATCTTTGATTGTGTCATTGCATTTCTTTGGTTTTTTAATGCTATTTCCTAACTATAATGTTCCTGTAATCTTAGTTTTTTTAGGGAATTTCACCCTTTTTAATTTATTATAAATCGTACTACCACTTGACCCATAACTTCAATTTACAAATACACATTTAAAAAAAATTTATAAATAAATTTTATTCACACATGCATTCTTCTTATATATTTAAAACTACTGAACCAATGCTATCTTTCTTTAATTAATTTTATGAATTCGAAGATCTGTTCCCAAACAGAAGCACACATTCAATACTAAGGGCCTTATTATGAGTCTATTCGTGGTGGCGGTCTCCCGACTGCCCTATAACGACTAGGGCAGTCGGGCTACCCTGGGACCACCACAACCACTAGCGAACCATCGTTCCCTGGTGGTTGTGCAGCAGTCCTGAGGCCGCAATTTGTTTGGTGGGCCTGACATAAAAACCATAGTGGAGAAAAAACAAAGGGGGTTCTACTGGGCCCCCTGGTGTCTCATGCCATGAGGAGCACCCAGGGGGACACAACATGGCCCCCTGAGTGTATGCATACCAGTACAGGCACGGCATGGACTGCAACAGTCCAAGCCATGTAGGTACTGCTTTTGACGTTCCCAAAGTGGTGCCTAATTCATAAGCACCACCCTGGGAATGCCAAAGAAAGAACCGGCTACCAGACCAAGAGAAAACTCCTGATCTGGTGAGCAATTCCTACATGGGTTTGGCAGTGCGAGAGTGGGACGTACCTGCTACCCCACTGCCAAACTTGTGATAAGGCTCTGAAACAAAAGCACATTTAATACAAACATATGCTTTGGCAATTTCTAGAAGCCTATCACAGCCTTTGTGCGGGTGTTTGAGTGGCTGCATGAGTGGCTGTGTAGGTCTATGAGTGGGTATGTGAGTGGTTTTGTGGATCTGGGACGGGGAGTGTGCGTGTTTGTATAGGTGTGTGAGTGGCTGTGTGGGTCTGCAAATGGTTTTGTGGATCTATGACTGTGAGTGGCTGTATTCATGTGTGAGTGGGTGTGTGACTGGTTGTGTGGGTGGCTGTGTAGGTAGGTAAATGGGTTTGTGAGTGGTTTTGTTGGTCTCTGAGCGATTATGTGAGTGATTTTGTGGGTCTGAGTGGGTGTGTTAGTGGCTGTATGGGTGTGTGAGTAGCTGTGTGCATTTAGGTCAGTGTGTGAGTAGGTGTGTGGGTCTGTGAGTGGTTATGTTATGTGAGTGGTTATGTCTGTGAGGGTTTATGTGGAAGAAATTAAATCATCTTATCGCTGGGACAGACTTGATATAGCTGCTTTTAACCTGCGTTTAACTAAGTCTATTCCATCTTCCATCAACACTGAGCAGAATCTGAATGCCCCCATTTCTGGTTGGTTGACAGATGCAGTGTCGGCTCTTGTTCCTCGGTCGAGCAGCAAATGTAGATCCTTGCGCCCACCAGCACCTTGGTACTCGGAGGAGTTGAAAACCCAACGTGCCAAATGTAAAGCCCTGGAGAGGAAGTGGAGGACGTCTTACTCCGCTCCCTCTAAAGTGATTTATAAAGAAGAACTAAAAATTTATCATGCAAACTGCAAACGTGCTAAGGCCTCTCATATTGCCTCCACAATCACTTCAGTGCAAAATTGTCCTCGGACTCTTTTTGCCACAGTTAAGAAACTCACAGGAGCTGATACCGTTCCTGCGCTGCCGGCTTTAGATGGCACACAATGTAATGCCATTGCAGACTTTTTTACATCCAAGGTTGAGGGCATCCATCAATCTTTGGCCTCCCTTCCACCACCTATTGATTCCTCTCAACCTGGCCCTTCCTACAATGCCTCCACCTCCCCTACTGAGTTCATTCACAACTGGATACCATTTGATGACTCCTCTTTCCTATCCTGCTTAAAAAGCATCAGGTCAGGTTCTCCGCGGGACCCAGTCCCTATGAAGATACTCAAACAACTTGACCTTGAACCACGGAGATTCCTAATGAGGTTATTAAACATCTCTCTCACTGAATCTCGGGTGGAACAGGATTGGAAACATGCCATGGTCGTTCCCCTGCTTAAAAAATCTGGTGCTGACATCACAAATTTTGCCAACTTCAGGCCTATATCCCTGCTACCAGCTTGTTCTAAAATCTTGGAGCGTCATGTTAACACCCAGCTTAATGAGTTTGTTGAAAACGTGGGATATCTCCATCCATCCCAATCAGGCTTTCGCGCTAATTATTCCACCGAATCCGCACTCCTTGGGGTAACTGAACGACTCCGACACGGTATCGATGGCGGTGAGACCTTTGCGCTTATTCTTCTTGATTTAAGCGCTGCTTTCGATACCGTGTCCCATTCCATCCTATTAGAGTCTCTCCGTTCCCTTGGAGTTGTTGGATCAGCGCTTGCCTGGGTGGCCTCATTTCTTAATGAGCGCACCTTTCAAGTTTTCTCAAACAAAGCTGAATCTGCGATTCATTCCTCTGCCTACGGCGTCCCTCAAGGGTCTATATTGAGCCCTCTGTTGTTCAATATTTACATCAGACCACTTGCTTCTATCATAGAGGACGCCGGTTTGTCTATATACTCATATGCAGACGACACGCAGATTGTGTTCTCTTTGTCTAGCAGCAGGGTTCAGGACACTTCTGCCCTTAAAATCGGCCTTTCTCGTGTTGCAGCTTGGATGCAAATGCATCTATTAAAGCTCAACGGAGATAAGACCGAGGTGATCATACTAGGCAAACAAAAAGATCTATGGGGTTCAAGACATTGGCCCAGTGATATGGGTCCACTGCCTACCCCTGTGCCTGTTGCTCGTAACCTCGGTGTCCTGATCGACGACAAACTCTCGATGAGGCAGCAGGCAACTAAGGTCGCTGCAATCTGCTTTAACACTCTTCGTTGGCTGCAGAAGATCATATGGATGTTGCCTGAGTCCACTCGTAGAACTGTCGTACAGGCCCTTGTGATGTCTCGTATCGACTACGGCAATGTGCTTTATCTAGGAGCAGATAAAGCCACAATCAATAAACTCCAGGTTGTACAGAACTCAGCTGCCCGTCTGCTGCGCAATGTTCCTCGGAGAATGTCTGCAATGCAAGCTCTACGCGACCTTCATTGGTTAAAAATTTCGGATCGTGTGGCCTTTAAAACTTTGTGCCTTCTATTTAAGATTCGTCAAGGTTCTGCTCCTATTTACTTGCATATTCTTGCCCAGCCATATCAGCCTGGCCGCCTTCTGAGGTCTTCTAACAGTGGCAATCTTGCGATTCCTAGAATCCGATTGGCAAAAATGGGAGGCCGTTCATTTGCATATCTAGGACCCAAGATGTGGAATGCTCTCCCGTTGGCGCTAAAAACAGAAACGAGTCTTCTCGCTTTCCGCAAAAAACTGAAAACTCTTCTGTTCTAAATCTTTCGGTTTTGTGTCTTCCCTCTTTGCAGTTGCTTGTTTTTCTTCTCTAGTCTGTCCCTGGCACCGGGAAACCCACTGCGGGTAGCTGTGCGCAATACAAGTTCAATAAAATAAATAAATAAATAATATATGTGATTCTTTTGTCAGTGATTTCATTTGAGAAGTCATCAGTGATGTAATAGAACATAGCATTACTGATATAATATGTGAGGTCATAATCATAGAAGTGTTTTCTAAGAATGTATTAATGTTAAACATATATAATAAGTTACCATAAATGTTTAATTACTATACTAGATGTACTACTAAAGAGTGATACTATTTTAACATATACTATGTGTGTGTGTGAGAGGGTTTCTGAATGGGTATATGGGTATGTGAGTGGGTATGTGAGTGGCTGTATGGGTATATAAGTGGGTGTATGAGTTGCTGTGTGGGTGAGTGAGTGGCTATGTGAGTGGCATTCTTGGTGAGTGAGCAAATATGTCAGTGGCTGTATGGATGGGTGAGTGGGTATGTGAATGACTGTATGGGTGAGTGAGTGGGTGTCTGAATGGCTCTATGAGTGAGTGACTGGGTATATAGGAGTGCTGTATGTGTGAGTGAGTGGCTATTTTAGTTGGAGTTTAGTGAAGTGAGTTGTTATGTGAGTGGCTGTGTTGGAGAGTATGTGTTTCTGAATTGCTCTATGGGTGAGTGATCAGATGTGTGAGTACTTGTATGGATATGTGAATGGGTGTGTAAGTGCTTGTGTGGGTGTGTGAGTGAGCGTGTGATTGCTTGTATGGGTGAGTGGCTATGTCAAAATGCTATATGGGTGAGGTAGTGGGTGTGTGAGACTGTATGAGTTAATAAGTGAGAGTGTAGGAGCTGTATGAGTGACTGTGTAGCTATGTGAGTTGATATATGGGTGAGAGGTTATGTGAATGAAATGAAGGTAAATTTATAGAGCGTGAATTGCTGCCCAGGGGCGTCCAAGCGCTAGGAATCAACAGAGGTGAACCTTGTAACGTGGCTAATAGAGAGTTACTGAGGCGGGTTGAAAAGGAATGTCTTTAGCTGCTTGCGGAATGAGGAAAGGTTGGGGTTGGCTCTAAGATGTAGGGGCAGAGTATTCCAGGTCTTGTAGGCATTATAGGAGAATGTCCTGCCGCCAGTCCTGGTCTTTTTTATTGTTGGGGCCGAGGCCATAAAGGCCTGGCTGGAGCGGAGATTTCTGCTGGGTAGATAGTGGGTGACTAAGTCACGGGTAATCATAGGACCTGTGTCCCAGAAGGCCTGATGGGCAATGCACATGGCTTTGAAGAGGATTCTCTGATGCACTGGCAACCAGTGAAGGCTGACCAGACCGGCTCTCACTGATTACCTGCGAGGAAGCTAAAGCAGTGTGAGAGCCGCACAGTTCTGCACTGTTTGGAGTCTGCGTAAGGTGTCGTCTGGGGCGCCAAGGTAGACCACGTTGTTAAAGTCTAGGCGGGACTGTATCAAACCCTGGATGGCTGCCTGCTTTGCTTCCATGGGTAGAAGGGGGAGGATTTTCTTTAACATCCTGAGCAGGCCAAAACAGGTAGCTGAAAGTTTTGTGGCCTGGGTGTTGAATGAGAGGTATCTGTCCAGCCACACCCCAAGGCTCTTGATGTTGTCCTTGGGTGCTGGAGGGGTGCCTAGACAGGGGGGCCATAAAGAGTTGAAGAAGCTGGGGTCGGAGGGGCCCAGGAGCATCAACTCCGTTTTGTCACCATTTAGTTTGAGGGATGATGAGGACATCCAGCTCTTCACCTCCTCTAGGCGCTCTCTAAGTCCGCCTGACATTGGCAAATCAGCCTCCTGCGCTAATGAGACCACCAGCTGGGTGTCGTCCGCGTAAGAAATAATCTTAACCCCAAATGGACGGACGACCTCAGCCAATGGCCTCATATATATGTTAAAAAGTGCAGGGCTTAAAGAGGAGCCTTGTGGGACTCCGCACCTTAGTGGTCTACTAGTGGACACTGACTCACCATCGAATACTCGGAAGGATCTGTCCTCCAGGAAAGATTTGAACCAGAGCCAAGCTTTATCCTTGATACCGACACTAGACAGGCGGTTCAGCAGGGTATTGTGGCTGACCGTATCGAGTGCCGCGCCGAGGTCGAGGAGGATCACTGCCACTGATCCTCCTTTATCCATGATTTTTCTGGATACCTCAGTGACCATAAGGAGGGCGGACTCGGTTCCGTGTTTGGGTCTAAAGCCCGTCTGGGTGGGGTCTAACAGTTGGTGGTGTTCTAAGAAATTCACCAGTTGAAGATTGATGTGTTTTTCCAGGATTTTACTCACCCACGGGAGCAGGGAGATAGGCCGGTAGTTGCCAAAGTCTAAGGGGTCTAGATTAGGTTTCTTTAGCAATGCTCGGACCATGGCCCGTTTCCAGACAGGGGGGACAGTGCCAGAGGTGATGGATACATTCAGGACGTCCATAATGGTTGGCAGTGTGATCTTGGATGCTGACATAATGATGTCTGGCCGGGCTGGATCGTCAGGGGAGCCAGATTTTACTTTCCGAGACACAGATTCTAGGGATTCAAGATCAAGGAGGGGGAAGTGATCCAGAGTTGGTTGAATCTGAATTGGGGGGTTGCCATAGTTGAATTGGTCCGGAATGAAGGGGTGGTGGCTGTGGGGGGGAAGGATGAATAGATTTGATTGACTTTTTGGTGAAAAAACTCTGCTACGTTGTTGCAGTGTGTTGTGGATTTTGTTTCGTGCAGGCTAGATGGGGGTTTGGAGAGTTATTTCACAATTTGAAAAATTTCTTTGGGTTTTGATTTGGCTAGGATAATTCTGTTCGAGAAATAGGCCGTTTGAGCTGCTTTAACTTCTGCTTTGTAGTCATTGATTGACTCTCGGTAGCGAATTTTGTTTCCTGAAGAATAATCTAAACGCCAACGTCTTTCGGTTTTTCTGCATTGACTTTTTTGTTTTCCCTAAGCGCCTCTGAGTACCAGGGGGCGGTCTTATGGGAGCGTTTCAGCGTGGTTTTACTTTTAGGGAGGGTGTCTTCAAGAGTTTGTGTGATCCACTTTTCGTAGGCCTGGTTGGCTAGACAGGGATCTTCCTTGTAAAGGGGTAGGTTGCTGGCGAGCTTGATGGACCATTCGTCGATTGGAAGGCGGGACCAAGCTCTGGTGAGTCTTGTCTTGAGTCCAATCGGTGTAGACTTAAGTGTGGTCCAGGTGAAGGGGACCAGCAAATGGTCCGTCCATGGGAGGGGAGTTGGTAGTCCGGCTATAAGGTTTTCACAGTTGCTGAATACCGGGTCCAGCAGATGGCCCTTAACGTGAGTTGGGGTTTTGACATGTTGGGTTAGTTGCAAGGCAGCTAAGTCATCTACATGAGTAGTGACTGTGTGATCCAAAGCAGAATCGAAATGAAGGTTAAGATCACCTAACAGAGTAAAGTTAGATGTAGTACTAACGCGTTCCACCACAATCGAAGGAAGATGATTGTGGAACTGCTTAGGGGGGCCAGGGGGGCGGTAGATAAGTGTTCCTGAAAAGCAGTTATTCGGAGAAAGTTCGAGACTGAAGGCAAGGCTCTCGCAGTCAGGGATTGTTTCTGGAGTAACTCGGCAATAAAACTGTTCTTTAAAAATAATTGCTAAGCCTCCTCCTCTCCCCTCAGGCCGATCCTGCTGCGTGATTTGGAAGCCTGGCGGGAGAGCTGTTACTAGGGCCGGGCCCGAGTCTGTGGCGAGCCACGTTTCCGTCAGGAATACTATATCCGGCTTACGTTCTTCCAATAGTAGGGCAATTTCAACTCTGTGTTTCGGCAGAGATCTGCAATTTAACATAAACATATGGTAGTCGTGTGTCAGGACTGGGGCCGGCTTGGGTTTAAGGATCGATTTGCATTTTGGACAGGTTTGTGGAATGTCTTCAGCATGGTAGAGATGCGATAGGCAGTCCGAAGCAGAGGGCCTGAAACTATGAAGGGTTACAGCGCTATAATACATAGGCTTGTGTAGCTGAGATATATGGGGTGAGGCCCTTGGCCCGGACTCGGCGCGGACGAGCGCAGACGAGCTTGCCTTAAGCGCGCCTTCGGCGTGCATTCGTCGCGCCCGCTGCGCTCGTCCGCTGTGCTTCTGGTAGATGCACATGTTTATAGGGCGGAGAAAGGGTGCGGGGGCGTGGCCTCACGAGTGGGCGTGATCCCTTGGCTGGGCGTGGGTAATGGCGGCAGAGGTTGCTCAGGGATTCTCCCGCTTCCGCGCTAATTCCGCTGTGTGGTGGGGGTGCCTGCACCAAGTAATCGGGTGCCAAGTAGCTCGGTAAGTGAATTTAAAAGCTGTTTCTGCACAGGTATTAAAAAGTTATGCGAGAGCTAGTGACTACTCCCGGCTGAGCCTCAGGAGGTTCCAATGTTAACTGCGACGCTTGTATTTCAGCGCGCAATTATATAGTTGCTGCGGGGGGCGTGGCCTCACGAGTGGGCGTGTCCCGTGGCTGGGCGTGGGTAATGGCGACAGAAGTTGCTCAGGGATTCTCCTGCTTCCGCGCTAATTCCGCTGTGTGGTGGGGGTGCCTGCACCAAGTAATCGGGTGCCAGGTGACTCGGTAAGTGAATTTAAAAGCTGTTTCTGCACAGGTATTAAAAAGTAATGCGAGCGCTAGTGACTACTCCCGGCTGAGCCTCAGGAGGTTCCAATGTTAACTGCGACGCTTGTATTTCAGCGCGCAATTATATAGTTGCTGCGGGGGGCGTGGCCTCACGAGTGGGCGTGTCCCGTGGCTGGACGTGGGTAATGGCGGCAGAGGTTGCTCAGGGATTCTCCCGCTTCCGCACTAATTCCGCTGTGTGGTGGGGGTGCCTGCACCAAGTAATCGGGTGCCAGGTGGCTCGGTAAGTGAATTTAAAAGCTGTTTCTGCACAGGTATTAAAAAGTTACGCGAGCGCTAGTGACTACTCCCGGCTGAGACTCAGGAGGTTCCAATGTTAACTGCGAGTGGCTGTATGAGTAAGTGAGTGGGTGTGTGAGTGGCTCTATGTGTGAGTAAGTAGATGTATGAGTACTGATGTGTTTGGGTCTGTGTATGGGCATGTGACTGGTTATGTGGGTGTCTGAGTGAGCATACAAGAAGTTGTATAGGGGTGTGAGTGGATGTGTGAGTGGTTCTGTAGATGAGGTCATCAGTGATGTCATTTGAGATGTCATCAGTAATGTCATCAGTGATGTCACTGACAATGTCATGAGTGATGTAATATTTGAGGTTATAAGCAGTGCATTGTGGGGGCATAAGTTACAGTTAGCTCAGGTAACTAGAACTGCTGATTTTCAATGGTACAAGTTAAAGATATGTGTAACCTTTGGTTTTCTCAGTGAATTTCAAAACATTTTTTTATTCCATTTCCTTAATATAAGGTCCCTGTAACCTTTATTTTTTTAATTTAATTTTGAAGGTTTTAAAAATTCTATTTCCCAACCATAACATCCCTGTGAAGTAGCTGTCATGTTTGCAAAGTGGTGGAGAAAAGGGTTGGGGCCTCCAACCAGCTCTCAGCTCTCAGCAATCCCACTATGTGGGACTTACTGGAGGTAACAGGAGGGGTTCTTGGCCCACAAGGACCCTCAACATCTAGGAGGATTTCATCCTCCCAACTAGTAGTGCGACAGGAGGTGCATTTGCAGAGTGGTAGAGAAAGAGGCATAGCACCTCACCAGCTCTCAGCAATCCCGCTGTGTGGGACTTACTGGAGGTAACAGGAGGTGTTGTTGGTCCCCAAGGACCCTCAGCAGCCTGAGGTACTTCATCCCCCAGCCAGTTGTGCACCAGGAGGCCCCTTTGCTGAGTGGTATAGAAAGGGGGCGAGTCTTCTGATAACCTTTCAGCAATTCCGCTGTGTGGGACTTACTGGCAGTAACAGGAGGGTGTATTGGCCTCAAAGGACCTCAGCAGCCAAGAAGACATAATCCCCATACCAATTGTGCACCATGTTGCCTTTTGCAGGCACCTTTGCATAGTGGTTGATAAAGGTATTGAGGTCTCCAGGGACTTCCCCTAGGTTCACCCTATATCCCCTCCTGGGCCGTTTTTGGCCCTGGGGACCCCATTCCGGGGCCCGGCATCTTCAATTTAATTTTTTTATTGAGAAAGGGACCTGTGTGAGTAAATTATGAGCCTAACTATAATGTCCTTGTAACCCTGTAACCTTTGTTTTTTTGTGAATTTCCAAGTTTTTACTACATGTGATTTCCTAACTATGACGACCCTGTAACCTTTGTTTTTTTAAGTGAATTTTATGGTTTTTCAAATTTTATTTTTAACTATAACATCCCTGTAACCTTTGTTTTTTTAAGTTCATTTCTAAGCTTTTTTAACTAGTAGTCACATTTTCAGAGTGGTGGGGAAATGGTGCAGGGCCTCTGCCAGCTCTCAGGAATCCTGCTGTGTTGGACTTACTGGAGGTAACAGGAAGTTTTTTTGGCCTCCAACAACCCTCAGCATCGAAGAGGACTTCATCCCCCAACCAGCGGTGCACCAGGAGGCTTGTTTGCAGAGTAGTGGAAAAAGGGGGCTTGGCCTCAGAAATCCCGCAAATATCATGCCCTTTGGGACTTACTGCAGGTAACAGTAAGGCTAGTTGCTCCCAAGGACCCTTTGGAGCCATGGGGATATCAGAGTGACAGGAGGCGTGTTTGCAGAGTAGTGGAGAAAGGGGTTGGCCTCTGAAGACCTCTCAGCAACTCTGTTGTGTGGGACTTGCTGGAGGTAACAGGAGAGCTTGTTGGCCCCCAGGACCCTCTGGATCCAAGGGGACTTCCTCCCCCAACCAGCGATGTGCCAGGAGGTGCACCTGCAGAGTAGCTGAGAAAGGGGGAGTGGCCCCCAGCAACCTCTCAGCAATCCCACAGTGTGGGAGTTACAGGAAGCAGCAGGAGGGGCACTTGGCCCCCAAGGACTCTCTGCAGCAGAGGGGACTTCAAACCCAACCAGTTGTGCACCGGGAGGCACGTTTGTAGAGTGGTGCAGAAAGGGGTCGGGGCCTCCATCGACTTGCCTGTCCATTTTCTTTTTCTTGTTTGTAATGGGAGGGGAGCTCCGTGGCCCCCTTGCTGAACTGACTTCAGCCCAGGGACCCCATCCTCTGGACCAAGGGTGGCTGAGCGGCCCCCCCTCCAGGGCTAATTTCAGCCCCAGGCACCCCATCCCCAGGGACCTGGCCACTTATTTATTTTATTTATTTTAAAACAGGGGTGGGGTTTGCACAGCTCCCTCCCCAGGCTCTTTTTTGGCCCTGGGGACCCTCTACCCCGGGGTGCAGCCATTTAGAGTTGGGATGGGGCTGCTTGGCCCCCATCCCTGGGCCAAATTGGGCCCGGGGAACTAATTTTCAATGCTCTTGGTTGCTGAAAGGGAGTACAGTTTCTATGGATTGGCTGGAGTGGTGATGCTCCTGCCAAGCCATAGCAAACAACTATGTCGCAAGGGTTGGCAACCCGGGACATATTAGGAGCCATCCCAGGGGCGTGGCTGTCACCAGGGTTATGTATGGCTCCAAAAGGGGGGTTGTGTGGCCTTCCTCCATCCTTAATTAAGGGCCTGGGAGGGGGCCATGTGTCCCCCCTCCCATTTAAAAAAAAGAAGTTTGTGCCCAGGAGGTGGAGGTCTTCGAGGCCCAAGGGTTCCACAAGGCCACCCCATTGCATTAGACCCAGGGAGATTGCAGTCCCCAGGGATGCTGGGGAGGCCATATGGACCTACCCAGAGTTATTTAATAAATGGCCCAGGGGAGGTGGCAGTCCCTGGGGATGCCACATGGGTACCCCTGCATAATTAAAATCATGCAACTGCAATTTTGCCCACCCTGAGACTTCTTATAAAAGACACACACAATCCTAAGCATCTTTACTTTCAATTTTGCCATGAGTCTACCAGTGAATTTTCAGCAAAGTAAAAAAATGTTCTGAACCCCCGACGGGGTCCCTGTGGGCTCCTCCACAATATCTAGGGGGTCAGGGTATTCCTACCCTGTCCCCTTTTCTTTACATTTTACTTTAATGGTGGGACTCAGCTTCAAGCTGATTCGGAAGATGGAAGCCAACTCTTACTTGTTGAAGTTTTGGCAGCCAATCAAATTTCAGTAGGATCCGCAAGTTCACTGCATGGACTCCCATCCCAGGATAGCTATATTTCATAACTTAATCATATCTCTGAATCTACTGAAAGGATTTACACCAAATCACAAAAAGCACACTTTCCAGACCAACATCTAGATTTCTGCCAAATTTGGTGTAATTCTGTTCAGCATTTCGGTCTGTAGTCATGTTCAAAAAATGAAAAATCCCCATAGACATATCATGAGAAAAACGTTTTGGGACCCCCTGTTTCTCAACCCCTTTTTGACAGATCACCCATAAACTTTCAACACAGCAGCTGAACCAAACAAAATTTTGTGTAGATTGGTGAAGCGGCGCCAACATTATTGGCAAAAACAATAAACTAATTTCCCATGAAAACTATAATTACCTACCGGCTCTCTCTGGCTGGCTTTGAATATATTTTTGTGGTGGGTGACAGCTGTATTTTGCACATTTCCTCTAGACAGAAGCACACAAAAGGTACTTAGGCATGACTGATGGGCCATCTACATCCTTTAGGGCCATCCTTGGCAGGATGGGAGTGAGGAGCTGTACGCAGTCTTACATGCCAGAATAGGCTGTGTCCTGTCACCACTTAAAGGGCTGCATACTCCCTGTAGTGAGTCAGGAGCCAGAGCAGAAAGGGAGGACCTCTATTGACATTAAATACCTTCCTTGGAAGGCTCCCCCACTTCAAAGACATGACTGGGCGTAAGTACTGGAACTCTGATACCACCACTTCAGTACACTTCTGAATCTGTGAAAACTGCCAGGAAGAAGACCTACTGTGTTGCTGAAGGAAGGCCACTCTCCTGGACTGCTGCTTTGCTGGACTCCTGCCTTGCTGTGCTTCCCCGCTGCCTGCTGTTTTCCTGACTGGGTGAGAAGGACTGGACCTGCATCTTCTGAACCCAGTGTGGCTTCAAGGGCCAGCTGGCTGGCCTCCTGATCTGAAGTCTCAGGGACATAAAAGACTTTCAACCACTGTGCTTCTGCACCTGAACTCAATCAATCAATCAATCAATCATTTAATTTGTAAAGCGCACTACTCACCCACGAGGGTTTCAAGGCACTGGGGGGGAGGAGGGGTGCTGCTGCTACTGGTCGAAGAGCCAGGTCTTGAGTTGTCTCCTAAAGGTCAGAAGGTCTTTGGTTTGTCGTAGGTAGAGGGTGAGGGTGTTCCAGGTCTTGGCGGCGCGGTGGGAGAAGGACCTGCCTCCAGAAGTGGTTCCACAGATGCGCGGGACTGTGGCCAGGGCGTGGTCAGCAGAGCGGAGTTTCCTGTTGGGTACGTAGAAGGAGAGTCGACTGTTGAGATAGGCTGGTCCGGTCTTGTGGAGTGCCTTGTAGGCATGAATCAGGAGCTTGAAGGAGATTCTACTGTCAACGGGGAGCCAGTGCAGGTTCCTCAGGTGGGGGGTGATGTGGTCGCGGCGCGGGACATCGAGGATCAGGCGTGCAGAGGTGTACTGGATTCTTTGCAGTCTGTTGGTCAGCTTGGATGGGGCTGCGGCGTAGAGGGCGTTCCCGTAGTCGAGTCTGCTGCTGACTAGGGCCTGGGTGACTGTTTTCCTTGTGTTTGTCAGGATCTATCTGTAGATCGTGCGGAGCATCCGGAGGGTGTTGAAGCAGGTGGAGGAGACATTTTTGACTTGTTTGGTCATGGTGAGTTTCGAGTCGAGGATGACTCCCAGGTTGCGTGCGTGGTCAGTGGGGGCCGGGGGGGTCCCCAGTGATGCGAGCCACCATGAGTCATCCCATGCTAAGGGGTTGATCCCGAGGATGAGGATCTCCGTTTTGTTCAGCTTAAGTCGGCTTTCCTTCAACCAGTTGGTGACTGCCTTCATTCCCCGGTGTAGGTTGGATTTGCCGGTGAGAGGGTCCTTGGTGAGGGAGAGGATCAGCTGAGTGTCGTCGGCGTAGGAGATTATGTTGAGGTTGTGCTGTCGGACGATGCGTGCTAGTGGTGCCATGTAGACGTTGAACAGTGCCAGGCTGAGTCAAGATCCTTGTGGGACGCCGCAGATGATCTCGTAGGCCTCGGACTGGAACGGGGGAGGTGGACTCTCTGAGTTCTGCCGGAGAGGAAGCAGGTGGTCCAGTCCAGGGCCTTCTCCCGGAACCCTGCATCCTGGAGTCGCGTGCGTAGTGTGCGGTGGCAGACTGTGTCGAAGGCGGCGGGGAGATCCAGGAGGATGAGGATGAGGCTGTAGTTGCTGCGGAATCCTGATTGGGAGGGATCCAGGATTTTGTTGTCTTCGAGGTGATGGGTGAGCTGGGTGTTAACTATCTTCTTGATGACCTTTGCTGGGAATGGGAGCAGGGAGATGGGTCGGAAGTTCTTGAGGTCGCTCGGATCCGCCTTTGGTTTCTTCAGTAGGGTGTTGATCTCTGCGTGCTTCCAGTTCTCAGGGTTGGTAGCGGTCTCGAAGGAGAGGTTGATGATTTTGTGCAGGTGGGGTGCGATGGAATTGCTGGCTTTGTTGAAGAAGTGGTGTGACATCTGTGAGCCTACCCTGCCAAGTGGTGCTGCCCCAGTCATGGACCCTTTAGAAGTGGACCTAAGGTGCTTGTTCCAGCAGAAAAGAGGCATCACCCTTCAAACCAATGCATCAGAGCTGCTGCATAGATCAGAACCGATGTGGATCAGAACAAGTGCATTGACTATGCTGCATGGATCAGGCCCAATGCATCGCCTTCGGAACCACCCCTGTGCATTGATTTTTCTGGTGTTAGACCCTATTATCTCCATCGACAGCAGTTTCAATGCCAAATCTCCACATTGCATCCCACTGCTCACCAGGGCCAATGCTTTGCTGCTGCTGCATTGATCAGGACTAGTACATCATCACACCTGCGTAGATCGACACCGATGCAACGCCTCAACTGTACAATGCATCTTTGATGTTGTTGCACCCTGGATTAAGGTACTGTGGTGCAGCTGGCCTCACTGGGTCCCTGTATCTGACCTGCACTTCATTACAGTAGGCCTGAACTACTGACTTTGTCCTGTTCTGGTATTGCCATATATCCCAAATATTGCTTTTTGTTTCTATGTACTATTTTTACCTAAACATTATGAAATTCCATATCTCAAGTATTCCTTATTTGATTTTTGTCATTTGGTTTGTTTTTTATTTAGTAAATTCCATTCCACTTTTCTATCCTGGTGTGGAATCTTTTTGCATGGAGTTTTCACAGTTTAACTGTTTGAAGTGTTTCACAAGTACTTTAACCGTTGCCTTTAAGTTGTGTGACTGCTCTGTGCCGAGCTACCAGAGTGTGTGCACAGGTTAATTTAGGGTTTGCCTGCTTCTTACCCTGACTAGGATGTTGGCTGTTGCTTGACTAGGGCTCATACCTCAGTCAGCCTACAACACAATTTCTAACTCCCTCTATGACACGTCCCCTGTAGAAATGAATCAATAAATACAAAAAAATAGAAGAGATGCATTTCGAGCTAAAAAAAAGTTACCTGAACTGTCTGCTTGGCTGAGAATTCAATTAACAAACAGTTTTAAGTTGATTCTCGGTTTCTAGTGCTACAAACGGCATTTGCTTGTGTTTGGTGAGACTTTGAAACATTGGTCTTATGCTAAATCTATTTCTACATCTAGCCCTATGACTTCACAAATCACCGTCACGTGAGGAACTGAAGGCTGCTGAAATGATTTCAGCAAAAATCAATCCCAATTTGTCGTCCTTCAGAGTCGTCTAATGTTCCCTGTTTAATATGAAAACCCACTCTTCAGGCAGTGCATTTCATTTCATATACTTTTAAACAAAAATAGTTTTTTTGCGGCAGGATGCATATTTAGCATTCTAATTTACATATTCTCTATCATAATATACTTTTTCGTTAATTTACTTACAAGCTGGATCCCCATCTGCTTGTCTCACAAAAATAACATTATAGCACAATAGGAGCTTACCTAAACTAATAAATTAAATGTTAATCTTTATTTTAGCTCCTTCCCTAATCTTGTAGATTAACACAATTCAAATTATACACTTGTGTTAATCTTGGCCTAATCAACTAATGCTGCTGATGTACAACTCTGTCTGAGTCATTACTGTTTCCACACATTTAGAGCCCATTTAGAAAGTAAGATGGCAATTATATGTCTATTATTTTATGGAATCTTGCATGCAGAATGTGCATAGCAATGTTTTTAATTAGCTCTAATCCCAGTCCTCAGCCAAATCAGGTTAGTTGTTTACGTAGATGTAATCCTCTTTAAATGTATCTTCATCAATAATAAGGAAATTAAATTATCTGAAAACAAGGACGCCAGCGGAACAAACGTCCACCAGGAAAGACGCTTAAGTGTATAAGAGCTCTGAGTAAAAATGGGCAGTAAATCCCATAGATCATTCACCAAAATGAGAACACTACTTCAATGGAAGCCCCTACTATCCCCTCAGAATTGAAATTAGAAAAGGAGGGGTTGTAGTAGTGGCTCGATTAATGCTCTACCCTTTGCATTACAGTGTCCTTTTATTCCAGTTACAAGCACATGGACTGTAGCTACTAAAGCGCCCATGAGAAAACACTTTTTTTAAAATTAAATTGCCAATGAATAAAGACGCTTCTGCTGCTTAAAATAAATGTGTATACTTCTGTCACTTTGTGTGTTGACGTTTTGCACTACAGTTTACAGTTGATCATTTATTCTCAGATTTGTGACAAAGCGTCTCCAGATGCACTACTAAGGCAAAGGATAGCACAGAGGTGATATAGAAGGGGGAACACCAGCATTTGAGGCCTTTCTACAATATAATATATAATTTCGCTAATTGTAAAGACTAGCAAACCCATGTATTGTATTTTAACATTTTAGAGGATTAAGGTTTTATCTTGGTTTAATGTAACAAAAGTAATGTTTTTTGTTCTTTTATGATTCTATGAATCGAATAAAGATGTTTTTGACTTGACTTGACCTTCCACAATACCAAAGTGCCCTACGGGGTGCAACAGCTGTCGTAAGCCCTGATTCTATCTATAATACTGCCCATGTGTTTTTGCAAGTATTTCTTTTTAACCTGGATGTACTGTTTCATTTGAAGCCTGACAGATTTAGGTGGCTCAATACAATAGGCCAGATTTACAAAAGTAGATAGAAATGTGTAGATTTACTCATGTGTAGATTTACTACTACACCTAGTGGGAACCTTACACGTTTTTGTTATTCAGCGGTTCTGAGTGTAAAATTACTCCTAGTTGCAGACTTTCATGTCTCCACTGCCTCAAGTCAGGGATTGGAGCATAATGCCTCATAAAGGATGACCTTAAAGTTACTACTAGTAGCATTACAATTGTATGTTATGCTGGTGGATATCTATGCCAGCATGGTAGAGGACTCCACATGTGGGGTGGAGACACCTGCAGCACAGATTTAGAACTCGATATTGAAGCGTATTAATCATAAATGAGGCACATGACCATAATCATACACACATGACACACATTTACTAAAAAACCTTTAAATGCAGTCCTTTCTTCCTTTATCACCCTGCTGCTACCAGAAACCTCGCTGTCTCCAGAAAGCAGCAATCAACTCTTAAGTGGAATAGGAACTTCCTAGATGAGGAGACATCCCTTGTATTACATTTGTACATAAGCCAACAAATAACTACAGGGGCTGCCTCAATTCACCCTCAATGGGAAAAGAAGGCAGCTCTGTTGCAGGAAGTGCACTGACTCAGTAAATGCATTGGTGAAGGAGATCTGCACCCTGGATAGCAGGATGAGAGAAAATGGATGTAAGACGTTTTTCAGGGGGGGGCGTGGCCAACCGCTAAGCATGGTGGACACAAGATAGAGGAGCTACGTAATCAACCCTGACACTGTGGCATTTATCCTCTCGACACTGGACCATCCAAGCTCGATTATCGGCGCCCTGGGCAGCGGGCATCGGAGTGCCTGTGGACCGCGGGGACTCGGACAATGGGCTACTTGGGTCTTGGTTTCGCCCTCAGCGGTTCGAGGACGTCTCGGACCGTGCATACACTGCTGAAGAAACAGCGGCGTGATGCTGGGGGGTGATCCGACCCCATGCCCCGGGAACGGCAGCTTTGGGTGGCTATGACGAGTGTGGCCTTCTCCCCTTGAAGAATTACCGCTGGGAGGACTGGGAGCTACGATCAGTGGGCATGCTAACTAGTGAATAGGGGAGGACTCAGAGCGGCTCAAGATGTCAGGCAGAGATCTGAGGCTGGCTAACACCCAGCAGCTTTGGTGAGAGGGAAGTGTGTGGAATCCAAAACCGCATTGACCCTGACTCCGTTTCTCGCATTACAGCAGTCCAAGAGACAGCGACCTGCGCTGGTCGGCGGTTGAGTGTAACCGGACAGCTCTGCGGTTGATGTGTGCACCGAGAGCTGAGACAAGTACGATTCTGTAAACTGCTACGCAGTGACCGAAGTGGGATCTGGAGGTGAGCTACACAGAGCGGCCAGAGTAGTAAGAGTGGCCTAGTGCAGCACGAGGGCGAAGAGACTGAATGATTCCTGGTGATGGCTCTGGTGGAGCAGTGGATACCAAGAATGTTTTAGCTGCCTGGGCGCGGGGGTGCACAACAGTGATTGCTGGGGAGCCCTATTGGCAGAATGAAAGGTTATGCGATCGCAGGCCCGTATTGACACATCATTGCTACTTTCTTTCTGAGGCTAATCCCCCACTTATCTGCGCAGCTGCCTACCTGAAAGACATATTGAGAACCAGGGCTGGACCAGACCAGGCGAAGACAAGGTCTCTGCCTTAATTGCACGAGGTGCCCCTATGATACTGATACAGCGAGGCTGGACTAGACTGTGATTGAGGAGGACACGGATAGCAGTCAGTGTGCTGGATTTGGCTGATGTAGGTGGCGAAACACTGCGTTGTGACAAAAGTGGGGTGGCCCCTGTAATGGGAAGCTGTGTGTCACACAGTGTAACACTATGGGACTGCTGTGGGCTATCAAGTAGCATCCAACATGTGGTGTAGGGATGTGGGAGAAGAGATGTACATTTCCCTAACCTGTTGGTGTTATGGGGCGTCCCAGGGCCAAACAGCCGGAACCCCAACCTCCCCGAGGACCCACCGGGAACAGTGTCAGACACACAGATGCACAGATGCACAGCCCGGACCTTGATGTGGTTCTGCCCACAGAGCCCACTCAAACTGAGGACAAGCTGGATTTAATCCTAAGAGAAATACGAGAATCCCAGGCTGCTATTGAAACTCAAATTGGCACGCTGACTACCAGTTTCAATCTCCTGAAAGCACATCACACAAAATTAGCGAACAAAGTCAAATCTAACAGGCTAGCACTGGATGACCTCATACCCCACAAGATGACACACTCCTCTCAAATAGAACATTTACAGCGCCAATTGAAAGGACTACAGGAAAAGGTGGATGACGCGGAGGGGCACTCGAGGCGCAACAATTTCCACATACTGGGAATACCTGAGAGAAGTGAAGGGTCCCACCATACCCAATTTGTCGAACAATGGCTACGAGAACGGGTGGCAACAGTAGGTCTCACGGAACACTATAGTGTGGAGCGTACTCACAGGGTTCTGCCCACCGTTCCCTGGGGCCCACCTAGGTCGGTCATAGCGCAGATCGGGAACTCTAAAGATTGGGATATGATATTGTGTGCGGCCGGAGAGAATGCGCCAATAACAGTTGAGAAAAAAACAATTTCTCTTTATCAAGATTTCCCTCTGGCAGTGCAGAGGGCAAGGGGTACCTTCCAAGACGTCAAAAAGAAACTCCGGCTCCACCACCTGAAGTATGTCGTATTATTCCCAGCTCGCCCTAGGGTTTTCTATGATCAGAAGGCCCTCTTTGATGGCCCGGAGAAAGCAGCGGACTGGCTAGAAATAACTATGTTGCTTCCAGGTTCATGGCACTCCTCACAGTCCAGCCGCAGACAGCAACCAAAGTCCCAGCGGGTTCGACGAGACAGACCTGACAAGAGATGCCAGACAGGAATCCGAAGCGGACTACATCCATCACAAGAGCAGATATCGGGCTGTCAGAGGACGCTCTACTGACGGCTGTCACATTAGCAGCACATGACGCACAATCAGTGGTGGAAACGGTGGACTCTTCGGAAGATGTGAATGCCCTCTCTGACTCTAAGACTAGTGTAGCACTGTTCCCCTTGGTCACCCCACAGACTGCCAATGAGTACCTGAGGTGACTGATGTGCTCTTCTCCTTCTGCTCCAGTGGACTGCCAGATGAATATATAGGTATGCAGGTTATGCTGAATATGCCAAATATGTGGATACCTATGCAAGTTATCATATTGGATGGTCTTGATGTCTGTAACACAGGCTCTATAATGGGGTGTTGGTTGGGGCTCCAATGTAAAGGAACATTGAGTATTGTGTGCAATATGCTATGAGGCAGGTGGTGGCCACTACCCTTAAGGCAGCTGCACTTGGTTATGGAATCCGCAGATTTCTTGTTGAGTTTCTTTTAATGGTTTGGTCCTCTTATGTTGAGTGGGGGAACCTAGTATTGGGAAATTTAATGGGGGTTGCGGGCTCGACTACATGTGATATACTGGGCGATCAGTGTATTGAGTATTATGTCCTGAGCAGTTTGTGCTTTAGGAAACCATATGACGCAAAGTAATAGATATAAGTATCTGTCCTGGAATGTGAGAGGTCTGGCATCGGTGCATAAAAGACATAGAATTCTGGTACAATTAAACCGTAGGAAGACACATGTAGTCCTTCTACAGGAAACCCCTCTAATACAGGCGGAAGCCACTAAGCTTCTAAAGAAATGGAGGGGCCAGTTATTTTTTACTTCTTACTCTGCATTTGCCCGGTGGCGGCCATATGGTTCAGAAATGGCATCCCCTTCACGCTCCTAGAACAAAAGACTGATTCCAATGGGAGATATGTGCTGTTGCATGGCTTGTTAGATGGGGAACACATTGTGGTTGGGAGTGTTCGTGCCCCAAACACAGACCAGGACAGATTTCTGGAGGTCCTTAGTACTGCCATGGTGGGCTGGGAAGGATATCCATGGGTTTTGGGTGGTGATTTTAACTCAGTGCTGGGCATAGAATTGGACAGATAGCACCCTCCTTTGCAGGGTGCGGGATGTAGGAAGCAGGCAGACGCGCTCCAGACATGGGTCGGAGGTTGGGGGTAAGGGACATATGGCAGGAGACGCACCCCACGGATAGTGAATACTCATTATTTTTGACGCCGCATGGCCTACACATTTGAATAGATGCAATATTCTGTTAACTGAAATAACTGGACATAGTACTAGATACCACAGATTTGGGCAAAACATACTTGGATCATAATCCAATTGAGGCCATGCTAATCTGGGGGATGGTTTTGATGCCTATCTCAACATGGAGATTACACCCCTCATTGCTGGAGGACTCGGTGTTCCACAATGCTCTCTCTATGGCCATAACTCACTTCTTTACTGAAAACACAGATACAGCTAGCACACAACAGATTGAATGGGACGCCTTCAAAATTGTGATACGGGGGTGGCGATCAGTATGAAAGTCGGGGTACTTGCGGCCCTGCTTGACAAGCTTACAGCAGGAGAAAATGGGCTTGGCACATTAGAACAGGAGGCGGTATCAAATGATGTGAGCAAAACAGAGTTGCATGTAACACATGCTGAGCTTTTGGAAGATCTCTGTGTCCAAGATTACCGATTATACAGCCAGAAACAGCATGTGAATGTGGATAGGGTGGGCCCCTTGCTTGCTTGGATAATTAAAGATGCGCCACCAGTGTCTCCTATTCTCGAAAAAGCTACCCCAAACGGAGATGTTGTGCCCACCCAGTTGGAAAATAATGTCGCTTTTCAACTGTATTATGAACGGTTGTATGCGCCTCTAGACGAGGCAGTGGAGGGGACATATGAGGCATTCTTTGATGGATTCCAGCTCCCAATGTTAAGTGATGAATACACAGCTGAACTAAAACGGCCTATCACAAACATGGAAATCAAAGGAGCGATTAAAGCCATTCCCTGTAACAAATCGCCGGGTAACGACGGATTGCCCATTGAATTCTATGCAGTTTATTCAGAGCTATTGGTTCCCGACCACAGGAGTTGTATCGGGCGGCACTTGATGATGGCTCCCTCCCACTTGCTACCTTACAGGCGACAGAGGTCTCCCTTCCGAAACCGGGGAGGGACAGTAGAGATATGGCAAGTTATCAACCCCTTTCACTCCTTAACACGGATTACAAGATTTTGAGTAAAATAATGGCAACCAGGCTATTGCCATATTCCCCCAGCTTGATACACACTGATCAGTTTGGATTTGTACCTAACAGGAGTACAGCGCTCAATATTAGAAGACTTCACCAGGTAATGTCTCAGGTGCCTGCAGATGTTGCTCTGAGGGGATGCATCTCTTTGGATTTACGTCAAGCATTTGACACCCTGCCATGGGAATATATGCTGAATGTGCTGCCTAGATTTGGGATTCCGCCTGAGTTCACAAATTGGGTGCAACTGTTATGTACGAATCCAATGGCACGGGCTCGCACAGAGACCCACATTTCACAACAATACCAAGTAGCGCAGGGTACTAGACAGGGCTGCCGACTCTTGTCCTTATTATTCATTTTACCGCTGGTACCTCTATTGCACAAGCTCCATGTCAAGGCAGGCCACAAGGGAATACTCATAAATGGGGAGGTGCATGTGGTTTCAGCATATGCAGACGATATCATTTGATTTATTAACAATCTAGACGAGGACTATGACCCTTTTCCTTCACTTTTTTTGGTGTTCCAGAAAATCTCTGGACTCACAACTAATGCGAACAAATCATATGTCTTCTTTTTTAATGACGTAGCCAGGACAGAACCAATTTGATTTGGCTGTTGGATGTTTCAAACTCCGAGGGTTACCTTTAAATATCTAGGTTTCCAAATATACCGGATGTGGAGGATGTGTTGGATGGTAATCTGACTCGCACTGTAACATCACTTTGAAATCAAATACGGTTCTGGACTTCCTTAAATATATCGGTAGCTGGGTGGGTTGCCATTGCTAAAATGGTGATGCTACAAAGGCTGTTATAATATTTAGTTAATCTACCCATTATGATTCCGCTTCAGATGTTTAAATTGCTGGACACCCTGCTCGTCGAATTGATATGGGGTTTGAGCGCAGACGTATAGGGCTTTCTAAACTACAGTTAGCCTCAAAGAAAGGGGGTATGGGAGTCCCTGATATGCTTATTGTTACGCAGGCCAGCTGCAATGGTTGGTGTACTGGATCGCGGGCCGCAACTTGAGAGAAATATCTATGACCACCCAGGCATGGGAACGGGAGGAACTACATGCACTGCTGCTACCGGGCAGCAAAATTCTGTTGAGGGCGTCGCCACTTTGGCGGACACCTCTGTTATATTGGAAGAAGGAAATGTGTTATACTAAAATAACAACACCCTACGCCACCAACATACCCCTAATGGTCCTTCCACGACCATCGGGGAGGGAGACTCCTAGATATATTGAAGCATGGGCAGAGATGGGTGTGTCCACGATATGCGCTTTCTTCTCCATCAGCACATTGATGAATCACAAATCATTTGTACGGGAGATGGGTGTTCAGAGTAGATTATTTCTGCTCCATGCACACATTTCTTGCTACATCAAAATGATTTGGGCCCCAGGGGGAGTAGAGCCATTGACACATGAACTGACACACATGCAATATTTGATGGGTGCTGGCAGTCATCTGACTAAGTGGTTATACCAGGGTATCCGCACACACATATTGGCGTCACTTCAGTTGAACCAAGATAGGTGGGTCACAGATATTGGCCGTACACTCATGTTTAAGGAATGGGAGATGCTTTTGGAACACCCACGCAAGGTTTCTAGGAACCTGAAGTTGATGTTTATCCAGCTCATGATTGTGCATCATGCGTACTTAACCCCACATAAACTCAGCCTAATGTTACCAGAGGTATCGGGTGATTGCCCCCGCTGCCACTCCGCAAAAGCCAGTTTACTGCACATGTTTTGGGATTGCCCGAGACTCATTCCTTATTGTTCGTCGGTGCAGGAAATAGTGAATAGTGTGGCACAGACGAGGAACATTAGGTCATTGGAATGTTGCATATTGGGACTAGGTCCCAAGGGGCAGAAGGGAATCCCTTTCCGCAAATTTGTGAACCTTGCATTCATCTTGGCGAAAATAAATAGTACCATGAGGTGGAAAGCAACCAGGCCGCCCCTATAATTAGATTGGTATAATGAGGTGGTTCGATGGGGGAGGGTAGAGGGAGCTGAGACTAAAGGAGAGGAACAGAAAGGGTTGCGAAAGATATGTATCTTGCTAGACTGGAATGCTATGATGGAGGAGTTTGTGGCCAAATAATTATAAACATAGAAGTGGAAGGTAAAGTCCTGGGATGCAAGTTTTGCCAGACGGTGAAGGCAGAATGTGGTGTGGGACAGTCCGCCTTTTTGGGTATTACTCATGTCACGGAATTTATGTGTGCTGATATGTTTCAATGTCTCTACCTGTGGGAGCATCACTAGGCATGCATGAAGGTAACGTTTATGTTGTAAATTGTCGGATATGACATTTGTAATAACGTAAAAATCAATAAAAATATGTAAAAAAAAAATGTTTTTCAGGATTCAGTTGTCTGAAGCATTTCCTGGAGCCACACTTGGTCCATCTTGTCTCACACCCCTGGAGGATGCTATACTTTCAAAACTCAACTAACATAGGGCTGCCTGTTGCATACAATCCTAAGGTTATGCCAGGAAAGAACTAAACCCTATCTTTCTCTAGTAAATGTCCTACAGCCACTCCGCCATTGACATACTTCCTTGTACTTACACAGTTGTGAAGATATCACAAACATATCTCTCAGACATAAGTCAGAATTCCAATTAAAATAGTTGCAACAGCTGGATCAGGAGTAATTTTTAGTGTGACATTCTTCCAATTGCAGCCCAACACCAATCACAGTTATGTCTTATGCTACTTAGTTCACTAGCACCAATATATAAATACCATTTATGTAACTTCAATTGTTCTATTCTACACATTTTCATAATTATTTGTATAATCTGAACAATAAATGTACTCAAATATAACTTGATATTCAGGTTTTAAAACCGTTCTGAATAAATATTCGTATTTTCATTTTATTTTTAAGGCTATGTTGTGGTTGTCTCATCCTCCACGTGCAGCGACATCTCACCCTGCTCTTAGCACTACACAAAAACCCTGGACTTGCTACAAGTAGCAAACAGATGGGGGAGACTGCTAAATCTGCTCTTTCTGTCTTGTTTCTAACCTTTCTTTCCATTTGTAAGTGTAGTATTTTGTAACTATACCATCCCTATATCCACGTATGTTCATAATTATTGTAAGTTGTCATTATGAGTGTCTTTGTTTTTGATATGTACTTTTAGACCTGACATTGTAATTCAACAATATAATATTTATGGTTTGCCTTGTGTTAACTAGTAGGATAGAAACCTGAGTATTTGATACTTTTATTTAAACCATTAACAGTAACTCATATGTGGCTTTGGATGGATTATTCGCCTTTGTATGTCTAATACGAATGTAAATAGGAAATATTTGTTACATTTATAATACAAAAAAACAAAAATTGAATCAAATGGAATCAAATATGCCAATACATTAGAACCTTGTAAAAGCACAGTATGCCTCTTTCCAGAACCTTTAAAATTCACAAAATTATAGAAAGGTGGAACTTAGACAGATCGGCCGTTGGAATTCAACTGGATTTACCAACTATGTATTGTTTGTATAATTTTTTGAGTCTGTACTTTTGCTAAAGATTGCCAGAACTGATATGTTTCTAGGAATTCCAGAATACACATGTAATTAGAGTCTACTCTCTTATTAGGGTACTGTGCAGTAGATATTTGGAATTTCCTCTCTCAATGAATGTCCACCAGGCTTTAAGCAGTCAAAGATTGTTTAGCAGTGGCTGAGCGGAGATTCCAGCCCTAATTCTAAATGTGAATCACCATATGATTGCATCATACACTAAATGGCCTCCAAGTTTAACACCCAAACTATAATTGTATGAATGTATCCACTTTTAAAAAAAACTTTTTTATTTGATTTTGGACCATAATGCATATTAAAAGCAGACACTTTCCCATGAGATAACAATTTTTTTTTTAAAACAACCGACTGAAATTACCAAACTGCAACCAAAATATAAGACACCAAGTAAGGGGAAAAGAACTTTTAAGCAGACAAACACCAAAACACTAAAGGATGAAGAAATGAGAAAACAAAAGAAAAAAAGGAGAGGAGATACACTTCTACACGCACACCCCCAATAGTCAATCCTTGTGATACCCATTTACCCATATACACATCCTGAAAATGTTCAGGTAGCAGTGGGATGTCCTGTATTGGGGTATAATAGTTAAATCTCCCCAGACCTAGTCTTTTACGGACTTTAATCCAAATATGATAGGCTGCCATTAGAACATTCAAATGAACTTTTTTGTAATAGCCAAATTCAGTTTGTTGAAATAAGCAGCCTCCGCTTTTATTCCTCATTAGGAGCTTGTATATAGATGGAGTCACATCATCCTGCCCTGGGAGATGTACCTCCTTGCCTAGGAGGGTAGCCATCTGTTGCAACACATCAGCCAAGTGATACAGTTTAAGGATGGGCACTGCTAACCCTCCATGTTCCTTTGGCAGAGTCATAAATTTCAGTGCATGTCTGGCCTTAGCATAAGCCCAAAGGAATCGGGTCAACAACCTTTCAAGAAGTTTAAACCAATTATTGCCTATCTCCAGCGGGATAGCCTGGAAGAGATAGAGTATCTTGGGAAGGAAATCCATTTAATCAAATTGCTCCGTCCAATCAAGGACAGTCTCAAACTATTCTATCTCCAAAAATCCTATTTAGCCTTCTGGATTAAAAAGGTTAGCTTAGCCTTCATAATCTGTCCAACCTCCGATCTAATAATCACACCAAGGTAAACTTCCTCTTAGGTAACCCGCTCAATCAATAAAAGTTCCTCTTTATTGAATATAACCTGGGTTTTATTCTTGTTCAGCAAATATCCAGAGAATTGACCGGATCTCAATCTTGAATAGTGCACCACAAGGTTCTTGGGTAGCAATGGCTAAATCGTCAGCATTTTCTCCTTTGTCGGCTAGATACGAGGCGGCATCGTAGACTAGGAGTCCTAGACCAAAGGTACATTGCAGGAGGACTTGATCAAGAAATATTGTTCTAAAAGTCAAGGAAAGAAACTAAAGCAACACAAATGAGCAAGAGAACAAACAGGAAAAAATGGAAAAACAGGCGTATACAGAAGCAAATGCATAAATCATATATAAATCATAGATAAAATATTTCAATCTCAAGAACATAACCTCAAGGGTACCTAGACATACAAAGAAAACCCAACACACATTAATCTAGCTATTCAAATATCAAAGAAGTGTCCAAAGTTCATAGATTAATGTATGTGATCTCCACAAGTTTTCTTTCAAGTTTAACACCCTGGCTGCTTGAGATATTTTCCTCCTGTGCTGGGCCATAATGATAATGGGTGTGGTCATGACGAGCTCAGCTCGTCATGAGCACCCTAGAGGTATACCTCATGACGAGCTGAGCTCGTCATGAGCATGGAAGGGATTAAGGATTTAGGGCCATATGTATTTGCAAATGCGAATTTGCCAAATGGTATGTATACAGGAAAATCTGGTGCAAAACAAAGAATCGCAAAATTTGCGATTCCTCATTTTGCAATTGCATTTATGAATCGCAAATTTTGCGATTCCTTAAATGCAATGTATGAAGCAAAAAAATGCAAATTGTCCTTAAGGAATCGCAAATTACCACCAACTTCAAGTTGGTGGTAATTTGCGAATTCCTTGAAAAATGCACATTTTAGCATTTTTCAAAGTGCCATGTGACGCACATACATGCCCTTAGGGCATGTATGTGGACCACATGTGCACCCATGCTTATTTCAGGGGTGCAACAGGGTGTCCCTTGGACACCCCTGCACACTTGAAATTATTCTTAATTTGCGATTCTCAAATTGCGAATCGCAAATTGAGAATAATTCATTCCTATGGGCCTCCTGGCCCATAGAAATGAATGAAAAAGTATTCCTTAATTGCGATTCGCAATTAAGTAATACTAGGAATTCACAAAAAAATTGCGAATTCGTACATACATCCCAATTTGCGATTCTGAAATAGCGATTTCAAAAAAATCGCTATTTCAGAATCGCAAGTCTAGTTGATGATTCATATGGCCCTTAGTCTGTTGCAAATGGAGCAGCATCAATGTTTCGGTCTAATTAGTCATATGTACCCAAGACCATCCACAGGACCTTTCCCACTACCAGAGTAATGATTTGTGTGCCCCTCCCAGCTCAACAAGACCACAATCGGTGAGACAGGCTTCGGTCATGATGCACACGCATTATAATGTTCACCAATAACAAAACAATCAGTACCAAGGATCTAGATATCCCTGCTGCTGAGGCACTGAGGGCAGGGGTGTGAATCCATCACCATGCAGGGGAATTTTCTATCCTAACAAGGTGAGATAGAAAAGCAGATAATGAAACAGTGACAGGGCACACTATCAACGGCTGGCAATATAATTATCACCGCTTTTGCGTCAGTTTTCGGGCAAAAAGCTGCGATAATTATATTGCAATATCATCAAGGACACGCTAGCGCCTGTTTTCCTTACTTAGCGCCCGTTTCCAGCACGCCTACCATCACATCGCTAATGAGATGCAAAGTAGGCATGGCTGTTGAAACAACATAGGTAAATATGGCAAAGGCAGCTTCACGACATTACCAACGAGTTGCCGCAATTATTTTAATTGTGCTAAATCTGCCTTAACGTAGGAATTTAACATCTGTTACATTTCTGACTAAGGTATACCTAACATGGGGGGTGGATTGTGCGGCTAGGGCCACAAGGCCTTATTATCAAGCCTATCGCAGTTTTTCATGGAACAGCGCTGGAAAACCAGCGATATTACATGGAACACACCACTATGGCTGGATCGCCTTTGAGATAATGATTGATAATGCAACGCTATCCCAGAAAATTAAATCCAGCAATAGCCGGCGATAAGAATAACAGCACAAAGCGGGCTTTGCGATATTTATCGCAACTCCTTGATAATATGCCCCGAAGTGCTTTAAGATTTTTAGCTGAATTTTAGGGGCTTTTCCTACTGCCTTATTTTCAGTAAGAAAGAGTTTAATAGCTAAAGGGTATCAGAAGTGAAGTATTTTCAGGGTTTGATGTGAGATTTGAACATTTTAGATTCCAATCATAGTGCATTTTTGCGCCTAAGAATCTTAGACCAAAACATAATTTCAAGCTCCTGATTACTGAGTCAGTTGGTGCATTATGAACCGTGTGTGAGCCCCTGTTTATGCACTGCTAAGAATAATGAGTTGGAAGGTATTTAACAGATCTGATAATTATCGGATGCCTGAAATATCTCAACCATCATTACATTTATGCATTTCAAGCCTTTCAAAATTGATCAGGTGAAAAGCATACAAAATGTACTGTCAAGTTGGTTATGGTGTCTGAAATACCAAAATCTGCATGTTATTTCTCAGAAATTCATAATAGATTATATTTCTCGCACCCGATAAATAACAAATCCAGTGGTATCATTATTTATGAGGTGTGAGAAATAGCAGCTATTTTCGCGATCAGGGGCTAATAATTTGTAAAAGTAATGAAGTTGTTGTCGATTAAGTGCCTACTATGTTTTAAGTTGAGTTTGAACTTCATCCTGCGCTCTAACAATAGCCAAAGGAGGTCTCCAGGTTACAAAAGATCCCTATTACATATGAAGACCCCACTGGTTCCATACTGTCTCCTGTCATTTGCAACCTTTACATGGAGCCGTTTGATAACACCATCACGATTCACCAATATGGGGATAATAGGCATTTCTACTTTAAAGTCATCTCTGCTTTAAGTATTCAACTCATCTAACACTGCCTGCCCATTATGTAGGCCTGGGTGTCCAATGCCAATGCCAAGCTAAGCCCAAACAAGTCATAATTTCTATTATTTACCAAGAACAACAAACAAGATAGAGTGCAAACCAGGCTCAATGACATAAAGCTTGACAGTTTCTAACCCACACTTCCACTGAATGTCATACCATTTAGATTCATCCTCGACACCAACATCTCTCTTAATGAACACATTACCAAAAAAACAAAGACTGCCGGGTACCAGCTCTTTCTTCTATAGAAAGTTAAACCATTGCTTCAAGACTATGGCTTCAAAAGTGCTGTTCAATCTTTTGTACTCTTGCATCCAGATGGTGGTAATGCCCTACTCTATGGCCTTTCAGACTCCTCACTGGCACCCCTCAGGGGCATTACACACACCACAGTATGTGTCATCCCGGACCTGAATAAATATGATCACATCACCCACACCCTGATGGATCTCCATTGCTTGCCATTGCCAGCCTGCACCATCTTCGAAGCTAGCTGCAATATTTAATAGCTGTCAGAATTAGCACCCTCTCTTATCTGGCAAACAAACTCACCATCTCAGGTGGTTCTGAGCACACCTGAAACCAGGACAACATCAGACTGCAGACTAAGAAGTGTCAAAAAGAAAATATCAAGACAGGCCTTTTCCATTTCTGCATCCCCATATCCATCAGGATTACCCATACGCTTCTCCAGTTTATTAAATACTCTCCTCTTTAAAGAACCCTCCATCACATCACTACATCTCAATGTATTAACCATCCAAAGCCCTCCATTACTCACCGTTCTGAACTTCCCTTTTACCAAGTACAGTAGTCCTCAACCTTTTGGCTAAGTTTGCAGTCGGGGCAGGATCCCATTGTGAACAACATAGTGGTCAATTTATCGGAATACCATTTGAAATCTAATGAACTGCCCATTTTGAATAAAGGCCTGGGGTATGTCCCCACCCCGCGACATGACTTTTAAATGCAGGATGGAATTACATGAGATTATGAGAAAAATCAAGTTGAAAAAATTCTTTGCTAACAAGAGTGCTGAACCCGCTTCATTATTTTCACCCAATTTACATCGCCCATCTCAGTTTTGTCCTCCTCATTCATCAGTAGGACCTGAGGTGTTGGTTTTTGAGCAATGGGCTCTTGATGACATTACTTCCTTGGAACAGTCTGAAAAACAGCACGCCTTTAACAAAATGAGATGTGATGACTGGCAGGCAATTAAAAGTCTACAGGATAATGAGGTGATAACTATAAAACCTGCCAATAAGGGCTGCGCAGTGGTTGTAAAGAATACGATTGATTATGAAACCATAGTTATGAGACTCCTTGGGGCGCGCGAATATTACCGCCCGCTACCCCGTGACCTTGTTGGTGAGCTTCAAGATATAATCAAGACATTGGTTGGACAAGCAAAAGAGAAAAAATGGATTTATGGCAAGGTGGCAGAATTTTTTGAGAAGCCCAAACTCAGGACACCGGCATTTTATATATTCCCAAAAATCCCAGGATGCCCAATAGTTTCGGGGATACAGTCTGTCCTCGAACCTCTGTCACAATTTTCAGACTTTTGCTTGAGGGAGACAGTAATAAAACAACCTTCCTATGTCCAGGACACAATGCATAATTTAATTAGATAGAACTTGACTTCACACAATAGTTCTTGGTGACTATAGACATCGAGGTAATATATACTAGCTTACCCCAAGATGCCGCGCTGGTGGCAGCAGTGCATGCTCTTGGGAAGCAGGAGTGGTTTCATGATATCCCGCAAATCATTTGTGCTATAATGTATAGAGTTGACAATTATTTCAGCTCCAAGAGCCAACTGTTTTTACAAGTATAAGGATCATCTATTATGGGCGCAACTTTTGCACCCAGTCTGGCCTGCAATTATGTGGGCCAGTTTGAAGAGAACTATATTAACCATATATCAAACTCCTTCCAGAGGAATATTTGCCTCTGAAAGAGGTATATGATTATGTGATGTGCATCTGGTCCGGATCAGAAAGTTGTTGCCTTGAATTTTTGAATTGGCTTAATGGATTGGAAACATGCCTTAAGTTCACTTGCACTGTGAGTAATCAAAAGTCTGTATATCTTGACTTGGACATTTTGGTGGTTGCCAATAAACTTTGCACCACTGTGCATCAGAAATCTACAGATAGAAATTCACTGCTTCATTACCAGTCGTTTCCTCTAAGGGCCTTACATGATAATTTGCCAGTGGGCCTGTTCCTGCGGTACCGCAACCTACAGGCCGATCTCCCTATTGCCTTTCCCAGTTAAAATTCTGGAGAAATTGGCCACAAAGCACCTTTCTAGGTTTTTTGAGTCCACCGAATGTTTAGATATGGCCCAGTTCGGTTTTAGACCAGCTCATGGGACAGAGTCGGCTTTGGTGACCGTTCTCGATGACCTTCGAACGCGGGCCGACCAGGGTCAAGCAGCCTTTTTAATGCTGCTTGACATGTCGGCCGCGTTCGACACGGTCAGCCATACAATCTTGATCAGGAGGTTGGCGGAGGCGGGAATTTCTGGACTTGCCCTGCAGTGGCTGGTATCATATCTCGATCACAGGTACCAGATGGTGTCCCTGCCGCCTTTCAAATCTAACAGCAGGAAGGTGGGGCAAGGTGTACCACAGGGGTCTTCCATCAGTCCCATTTTATTTAATCTCTACCTCCGCCCCCTGATCTCATTAATAACATCTTTTGGCATTACGGTCACCAACTATGCGGTCTCCCACGAGGTGTTCCATCGTTGTATGAGCACCGCGGCAGCATGGTTGGGTAACAACTCCCTGCAAATCAACAGCATGAAAACAGAGGTGTTACACTGTTCTACGGACCGTACTCCTAGGCCTTTACCAATGGATTTCTGGCCCTCTGATTTCCAAGGGACTGCCTCTCCTGCTGAGTCAGTACGGAATCTGGGCGTAATGATCAGTTCTAATTTGCAGCTGGAGGTAGCAGTGAACAAAACAGTGGCCACTTGCATGGCTCTGCTCTGCTCGCTGCGGAAGATTCTACCCTTGCTCCCTTCTCATGCTAGACCAGAGGTAGTGCGAAGCATTATATTAAGTCGTCTTGATTACTGCAACGCACTGCTTCTGGGGGCACCTGTTAGTCTGTTGGGGAAACTGCAACGTGTGCAGAACTTTGCTGCAAAACTTGCATTGTCACGCCGCCGTCTGGACTGCTCTGCGGAGGCTCTTAAGGACTTGCACTGGTTGCCAGTTCTGCAGCGTATCGATTTTAAGGCCCTATGTTTGGTGTTTCGGGCTCTTCATGGTCAAGGCCCACTCCCATTACAGAATCTTTTTACCTGGTACATCCCAGGCAGATCGCTTCGGTCAGCCTCTGCCTATCTGGTATCAGTTCCAAAGTTCAAGCGCTCCAGGATGGGAGGCCGCGCCTTTAGGGTCACCGCAGCAAATCTGTGGAACTCTCTTCCTCTGGACCTGAGGAGCATGACTGATCTCTCCTCTTTTAAGAAAAATCTAAAAACCTACCTATTTCCCAGAACACTGCACTAGACCTTTTCGGATGCTGGTAACATCGTGTATGTCATGATTATCTAAGCGCCAGGATGCCCGTTGGGTGACAGAAAGCGCTATATAAAAATATCTATACATACATACATACATACATACTGTTCCTCCACAAGTGCCTATATGCAGCAGTCTGAGAGTCTGACAGACAAATTGGTACAGAGGGCCTATCCTAGCAGGCTAGTGAACAAAGCTCAAAAAAGAGCTCTTAACACACCTCGAAGTACTCTACTCAAGAGAAATGTGAGACAGAGTAGCAATTTCCTGCCAGTGGTCATGACTTTGACCTGTTGTCAACCAAAATCCGTCAAGCCATTAGTAAACACTGGTCGCTATTATCTACGACTGAATTTAAGATGCCACAGCCCAAGTTTGCCTTTAGACAAGCATGTAATCTAAAGGACAAACTGGTGCATACTTGAACAGTACAGTGTACTAAAAATTCATCGATTTCTCCTGGACACTACCCTTGTGGGAGTTGTTCAGTATGTGATTTAATGGAGAAAACCAACAGTGTGCAATTGATGAATGGCAGGATGTGGTATATGACCAAATTCAATAATTGTAATACTGTAAATGTAATTTACCAACTTACCTGCCAGTGTGGGTTGCACTATATAGGTTTAACCTAGTGAAAGATCAAAGTTTGTATTCAAGAACTTCTGAGTACAATGAAATCTGGAAAACTAACCATGCAGCTGGTGCAACATTTTAAAGAACAACACCACAACTTCAGGGCATTGAAATGCCTTGTGTTGGAAAGAGTAGTGGATGAGGCATGCAATATTGAGAAAACACTTGCTAGGAAAGAGGCCTGTTGGATTTTCTCTGAAAAAGCTGATCAACTGGGTCTTAATGATTTTATTGAATGGAATACGGTCAGTGGGTGATCAGTTGAAGTGTGAGACTTAACTAGACACAGTATGGAATATCCTGTGTGAAAGTCTTAATGACTGCAACTTGATAATAGTGATGGTGTTTAATTAATGATATTATATATGTTTCATAAACAGTATGACACAGGTAGTTTCCCTGTCTGTGGTAACTAGGGAGTGTTGAATGTTCTGTACCCATGTTAGTGGGACTAGAAGAAAGAATGTCCTAAGTGTGACAGTTATTCGTGTAATTGAACTACTCAAAGATCAGCAGTAACAAATATATACGACCCAGTTATGTTGAGTTTTTGACACTCTTGGACACATGTGAGCAAATGAAAACCTTGAAGGGCTTGGTACACTTCTCGAATTGATTGTGTTGAATAAAAACTATTGAGCTATGAAATCAAAACTTGATGGGCTTAGTATAGTTCCTGAAATTGATTATGCTAAATGGAGATTACCAGGTGGAAATAAAGTGAAATTAAGAGCATTGGTATATAGCCTTGACTGTTGTATTTGTATTTAGAATTTAAATTCCCGCACATCACTATGTATAAATCTACGACGATTCAGCGAGGTGGATGATATGATACTGCGGATATATGAAAACGTATCAAGATACCAACAATACTTGGTGTATTTACTGAAATTATTTTGTAGAACTGCAAAATACTAGTCTAGGATGGTGCTGACGTTTTTTAATGAATGCCCGTAGACTGGCGGTGAAGTTACATGCCTTCACGTTTCCGGGACTCGCTAGCAAAAACGAAGTGTGAGGACCGCATTGACTCGCCAGAAAGAGACGAAGCTCGCTGCTTGGGTGCAAGCGGTAAGAGTTGGTGTGGGAGGTCCTAATGAATAGTGAGTCAGCACTGACCCTCATTTCAGTTGCAGACATTAACATAGATAGAGGGGTGATGCTTTCGAAAGATTTTAACCTAGTAATGATTATGGTGCGAGTTTCATAACTCAATTCAAATGAGCTAGTACAAGTGTTTAACCAATTTCGGTAGCTTGAACGAAATTCATAGTAAACATATCGGGCAGGTATTTTGACTATGGTATGGATTAATGAACATTTGGTACATATAAGAAGATAACAAACAATAGTGGTATGTCTTTGCAGGTAGATTTATGGCAACGGATGGAGTTGGAAGGGGGCTTGCGATAGTAAGAAGCACCCGGTGAAGGGTGGAAAGCTGGTATGAGGGGCCAAGGCTACCACCTGGTAAATATACAATGAAGTCAATATCAATTAGGTCAATTGTTTGACCTAAGAAGCCAGTGAATATTTGAGAGGAATTTCTAACTGGTTGATCGTTTTTAACTGATATCTTTATGTGTTTTTCAGTCACTCCGTGTACAAAGTTTGAAGTCCAGTAAGGTGATCTGAGACCTTGAGCCCTGAGAAAATTCCCACAACAAAGAAACAGACAATGAAACATGTTGAACCATCCTGAATTGGTCGACAACATGCAGTTGTTTTTAAAGTTTGAGTAAGCTCATGATCTTGAATAAAACTGGTACATCATATATGTGAGTCTTAACTCAATTTTAATTAGAGATATTGTTTATCTCACAACACTATGGGGTCTCTCTCTTTTTCTTTTACTTGATATACACTTTATTATTTTCACCTCTACTATTTGTTCTGGACACTCTTTCTTTTCTTTTCTAAAGGTGAGATAGCTACCAATGATGAGAAACGTGGGCACAACTGGTGAGAACCTACCAGTATCTCCTCTGGTGTAGCGCATGTGAGGGGCTTTCTCACCTACACACAATGTTTTGTTTTTTTCTATACGCCTGTACAGTTGGGGGTATACTTGGAAAGAGGCAACCGTCAAACTGACGTTTTTTTATAAATACACAAACTTTATTGTGGACATTGAGGATTGGATAAGACTAAAAACATTTGGAGCAGGTGGGTAGAGGAAGTTGAACCCCCACTCTCAATCCTACAAAAGAAAGTGGACTCTGCCCTGCATAATCAGGTCAAATGGTGTATTTATTTAATTTGTGAGTGGAATGCGACCTGATTAATGTTTCCCTTTACAGCTCCCTATTGTGATTCACCTTCTGAAGAGGCCTGTAGGATCTATCAAGGGCAATGATTTCTGTGTGGAAGAGTTAGGGGTGACTGTTTTACAACTCTCTATGGTGAAGCACAATGGCTGGGGCTATGAAGCTGATGCAACATGACTTAGATTCTGTGTGGACTGCTGAGGACTCAGTCCCTTCCCCAAGACTGACGCCCTTCTCCTATCTTGGGTTAGTGTTATATTGTTGGCATGTAATGTTCTTAGCAAATTTCAAATTACCTATAGAATCCACTGTATAGACCTAACATATGATTTGAAAGCTAGCATTATCAATGCCTCAGAACAATGTTCAACTTGATAGTATTTTGGTTGTATTAAATGATGCTCCATCTGACCATAAAAGGATTATAAGCCAGGTCCTATCTGTCTTGGAAGACCTCTGTTTTACCTACTGGGGCCATGCTGAAATTGCTTGCTCCGGTGCTACATGAATTATTAACTTGCCACTGCTTCAAGTGCCCACTGAACTATGAACTCTTGAAATATTAGAAATATGTATGAATGGTTGGCCTTCTTGGGTAACAAGGAGCTTATTACAAGTACCCAAAACACTCACTATTCATTATCCGTAGAATGAGATCCCTTTAGAACCTAATCCCTCCCAGACAAATCAGTTTCTAGAACTGAATTAAATCTACAGGAACATTGCCAAAGTTAAGAGTAATGTTACACCATTAACTTAGACTAGCAAATTCAGGATTTAGCAATGAAGAATAATATGGGTTGAGTGCAGGTAGAATAAGGTCTCCCAAAATTACGTTAGGACGTATCAAAGATAGTTTTGCCTCAATGTCAATTATTTTACAGTACACCATTTCAAGAGAAATCCATTTTAGCATAATATTTCTATTCCTTGAAGTGGCCCACCCAGGGATGTGTCTAGAAAAAAGAACAGCCACACCAAACTGCTTCTATGAGCACCTATCCATCCCCCGTGATGGAGCCAGGATGGGTACAGTGTGCCCTTGGATCAAAAGACCTCTCATCCCTAGATCTCACTTTCCATTTAACTCTGAATAAGCAGGTCTACCCTGGCCCCTCTCAAGTTAATGCTGTTCCTGAAGCCTCCGCGACTGCTTCCCTAAGAGGTGATGGGCCAAGCACCTTAAACACAGGTCTTCTTGACAAAAACACAATGCATTGTCTCTGCTGTGGGCGCAGATTTAAAACATTAATAGGAAAGACCTGATATGGATTACAGCTGCAGGCAGGCTATTGCTAATTAGCAAACTAGAGCTTCAAAAGTATATCTTTCTAAAAGTTTATTTTCCTGTCCATTTATCGACGGTACAACTTTGCCATTTGATTGGATTTAATTAATGTTAAAAACAGTGGTTGAATGATCTCTGTAGTTTTGTCCAAGTTGCCAAACAAAGCCTTTTAATTGTACTTTAGTTTCTCTCATTGAAACAGCTGGTTGTCCTCTACACTGAACATGCATAATGGGGGCTAGTCACCAAAGGAACATGCCAACATTGGAATTTAACAAGTCCCAGTTTCAAATATCAGGCATGCTGTCTTGCAGGCTACAACGAATACTTTGGGTGACTTTTGTAATATTTAAATATTTAAAAGTGGAGTGCCTTCTGATAAATAAAGTTAGTTTGATGGATTTGTATGCAGGCTCAAAACCTGCAGCAAGCAGTCTCTACAAGTAGGCCTGAAGTCATTTCCCTTGCCTGCCTAGTGGATGGCACAATATGTACTTCAGTCTGCAGGTGCCATTTAGCTTTCATGGTAGTAGTGTATGTCCTGCAGTATATACTATGGATAGGTAAATATGCAAATTTTGTGTTAGACAATCCTTTGATGTTTCTGGGGTCAGAGCTAGGGGAGGGAAATGTACTTCTGGATAAGTCAGTAAAATAACGTAATATTACATAAAATGCAAATCGTCATTTAGCTATATATTTTAGCACAAAATGCGTCCTTGCATTAATTTTTGATAGAAAAATGCAATTTGTGCTGAATTTTAAAAAAAACTAAAGCCCTTTGAAGAACAGCCACTTGTGTTCTGTTGCTCACTTGCATTTGTAAAAAACTTTGACTGAAAATGGGGAATTTTCGTTACATTTCTATACCTTATAATGGTGCGTAAATACGCAGTGCCAAAATACTGTAATTTAGGGAAATATGCGCAACAAACATAATGAAAAATTATTGAGATCACATAAATTACACTGACGTAATGTAAATTTTGCCCAGGATTAGTTTGAGTACATAGGGACTGGTCAGCGGTTCTCCAGTGTGCAGGGTTCACCAGCCACATCAATCCATAAACCACAAAGCTTGAATCAAATTTAAATTACACTGGCATAATTCATATAATTTTCTGAATTTTATGTCATGCTTGTTACATAAAATTTATTTATGCCACATCACATAAATACGCTGCCACTCAGAGCAAACCTATAGCATTGAAACAATCAGAACACAATCAACTGTTGTTGCTGCATTAAAAATTGACACATGACGCCTTTTGTACTAAAATATTGAGCTAAAATATGGATTTGCATAGTAACGAATAATTTTGCATAATCATTTTTCTGACATTTTGGGTCATTACACAAAAACAAGTTACTCTAATTGTACACATCCCTAGTGGCCATGCAAAAGATGCAATTTCTCACAACTACTTTATTCGAAATAAAAGAATTAAGCTGAACTTTGATTGTGCACATCAAAGAAAAGCAACTTTCATATTCTAGTGAGTCGCATTATACACATAATATTGTCTGGGATTTCTTTGTGATCGTGGATAGTACAAAATATTTTTTGGGCAGGCATCACATTGTTTCTAAATTGAAAAAGAATTGTATCACATTGTTTCTAAGTTGAAAAGGAGGTTGTAAAGGCTGAGTGCACAAACTTGAAGAATCTGTCAAAACCTGAGAGTGGAAGCAAAGGCAATTTTTGTTTTTAAAAGCAATGTAAGCTTAAGGCCGAATTACGAGTTTGGCGGTCTTACCACCATACCGCCGCAGTTGCGCTCTCAGGAAGACTGCAGCTGCAGTGGTCTCCCGCATGCTATATTACGATGTTACCGCTGGGTCAGCAGCAGTGTTTCTGACAGCAGGGAATATTTTTTCATATGTGTTGATGCATGTGTATCTGTTTTCACTGTGAAAGGGTTAAATGTACACATATACATGACACATGTGAAAAAAATCCTACGACCAGTACTTTCCCATTACTGGAGTCTGGACCATATGTGCCCAGTCCAGTCAATGGGTAAATAGTGCAAAATGGACTTACCTGGATTTGGGCACCAACAGGGTTGTTTTCTTCTGTGTCAATATGCTGCTGCGTAGGGGGGTCCTGGAGGAAGTGATCCATGTGGGAGATTGAAGGGAAGAAAAGGAAATGGGTGAGTGTGCACGACTCAACGCATGTGGCCTTCCCGTCACAGTCGGCACAACCGAAAGCCAAGTCTTAATTCCGACAGTAGTGGTCTTGTTTGTACCGCCCTCTGACAGCTGTTTTCCCTGTGCTGAAATCACAGCAGTTTGCGAATGGCTGGTGGTGGTGGAAGTGCTCCATCGTCATTTTGTTCGGCAAGCCGGCAACATCGTAATACAGCCAGCAGGCTGCCAACTAGGCAGTGGGGTTTTCGGTGCCCACTAAACTCATAATCAGGCCCTTAGTCTTATAATACTGAATTAACTCCCTGTCTGGTAGTAAGGCCCAGTGGGATGCCAAATTTGCCTTGAAGCCCGTGAGGAATTATTGCATCTGTCAAGATTTGTATTTATAGATTACACCATAACCCAGAAACTGGGTGTCCTGGCTCGAGTAAGGAACTGTACAACATAGTTAGACTGTGGAAAAGAGATGAGTTAAAACTTTTTATGAAATAGAGTATAACTAGTTGTAAGTTCTAGAGGGAAATAACTATTCTAACAATATTAACAAAGAAGGTTTGGCCACCCAGTCTTGCACATCTGTATCATGGCATAGTTAGCCAATGAGCAGATGCAACTAGCACGTGAATAGATTTCTGAGATAAAGCATGTCAGTGCAGTGGGCAGCCTGTGGAATAGATATAGAGCCATAAGCAGTGTTAATGAATGGTCAGCCAGTGAAATGCCCCTAGGTGGTTGGTGGTGTGTGTATGGTATGTCAAGCCAAGAATTAGTCTGGAAGATGCAATCGAGGTATCCGGGATTCTGTCCAACAAGTAAAAGGAGAGACACAGAAATAAAAAATTACAATAATCCAACCAGGAAATAGTAGTAGCCTTTACAATATCTTTCCTGCATGAGACCAGCAATAAATGTAACAGTTTTGTAAGAATTCAGAGGAATAAGTATCACATTAAGGACATTATGTTGATGTGAGTCTTAAAATACTAGCTAGATTCAAATATGACTCCCATAATATGAGCTGGCTCAACAGGTACAGAAGGATCACTGAAAAGAGGTGGCCACCAGGTATCAGTGGTGGAGAAGGAGAGTTTATGACGATAACAAACTTCTGGCTTCTCCAAGGCAATAAATAATTTTGCTATGGCATTTGTTCAGTCCTTCAACAGATTTTAGAAGTCCCTGCTGCTGCTTTTAATCTTGGTGATCAAATGTGTGTCATTAGCATGTGCAAAAAGGCTGATGCCAACAGATTTAATCCGAATTGTCATTGGTGTCACATAAATGTTGGAGTGTGGAGCTAAGGGAAGATCCCCGAGGAACTGTAAACCTTAAGTTTTTAAACTCAGATTTGTAATGTGGCACGGTTGCAACATATGTACAGTGAGATAGAAAGAAGATCAGCCAGTCTAGAGAATGTTTTCGCACCACAGACTAAACTAAATGCATTGGTATAATGTCATGAGACACTATATCAAAGGCTGGTAAAAGGTCTAGGAGGACCAAGGTAGCCTGAGTTTGTTCATCCAAAAGCCTCCAGATTTTATTTGTTGCTGCCAATTGGACTAATTGCACACTGTAAGAAGTCCAGAAACCCAAACGAAGGGGGTTAAGTATGTCATTCTTCTTGTTGAACCTTGTATGCTATTTGTTGAAAAAATGTTTGGTTAGTTTGGTAGGAAGTGGTGATAAATAAAGCGTTAACATGGCTGCTAACCATGGGGGGCTTAACCCATGTTCAGAGATGTGTTCAACTGTTGGCCAAGCACAGGGGCAAAGTTATCCGGCAGGGATTCGGAGGAGATCCTGAAGAAACGTGAATATGCTTTTTGGAGATATGTTGTCGTGAAACTGAAGGGAAGTAGCTGAAATTATTTTTTATTGGGGATGGAGTCCTTTCAGTATCCCCAAAATAAATGGATCTAAAGTTCAATTATCTTGAAAATATCACAGAATGTTATTAATTTGGCAATTTTTACATTTTCCTTATTTTAGCATGTTTTGAATAATCTTATAATTATGTTATAGTCCTTGAGAACATTTACTTAATAGAATTTAGGTACCAGACAACAGAAAATGTTTTACAATGGTGCATTTTATGTATTCAGTCTTTTCACTTCCAACATTTGACAATGGGACATTGAGGCAGAAGGCAAGAGGCAAGAGTTAAAGTCTTCATCAGGAATGAATTTATGAAGACCAACGATAATCCATCATTATAATAAATTGCATTTTCTTCTAACGTGTATCCAAAATTACGGACTAAGGATTCTAGAAAATATGTAATGAGCATGACTAAAGTTTACACCATGCTCAATCTGGGTGATGTTCTGGCAGGTTGGTGATTTCCTGGACCTGTTGGGAAATGTATAGGAAAACTGGATAGACTTGGGAAGTGATAGACACAATCGCAATCCCTATAAAGTTGATAAATATGGGGTCCAAAATATGTCTTGTCAGATCTGTCACTTTAACAACTAATTGTCTGAGGCCTAAAGTGATACATGGCCTGCTAAAGGTTACATAAATGGGGTCTGCAATGTCATCTAATCATAAATTAAAAACACCTAGAAATACTGCACTGCCAGAGTCTAAACCTTAGATTGAAATCATGCCTCATAGAGCAGTCAAAGAATTATTTAAAGATGAATGGGGGCTAAAGATAAGACTGGTTTGATAGTAAACTTGTAAGATCGCTCGACGTTTGAGTACAAGAGTTTGAGAATGAGCTCAGTAAAGGACATACAAATAAGATGGTCAAGGTGGGTAATTATCATTAGTTATTAGGTACTGCGAGTATCAGGCTAGGGTTAGAATACACTTATAGTCACATTTCCCTGAAAAAAGCAATATCAATTCTGTTGTCAAGCAAATAATCACAAAACTCAACTTACTGCATGTTTGGCCAAAGAGCATGTACTGAGCTACAAACATTGCTAAAACCTTTTTAAGACTTACATGTTAAGGTGGGAGAATTAGTTAAGGGTAGGACTTAACATGAGAAGGAAGAGCCCATACATATGCCCATAACAGTCCATATTACCCACATGAGAGGAATGTTGTGTAGGGCCAGAATATAGGTGCAATTCTATACCAGAACATGGTATCCAAAAAAAGGGCAGGATTTTTCACTTTTGACCCATGGTTCTGCTGAAAGGCTCAAATAGATTTGCCTTTGGCCCGTCTTCTGCTCACATGTACCACATGGACGAGTGCGCACCTCCGTTTTAGAGAACACTACAGCCTGTCACATGATATTCCCAAAAGGTAAACTGTCAGGACTACCTTACAATTGCCTACTGCCAAGTAACTTCAACTAGTCTTGGGGCGTGGCTTTTGCCCGGTGGAGATGGCGGCGTCTTTGTGACTCTCCCGGGTCGACGGGCATGAGAAGACTCACCGCGACCTTTCATGCAGATGCACAGACCTCAAATTAAAGAATGAGGTGTGCGAACATCGTGAGACCATAAATGGGCACTTTTTCAGCCTCCTTCCTTCCTGTTTGCACCTTTATTTTCCGTGTGAGTAGTGGCGCGGCTTGAGGAACATTGCGCCCGCCATCTTGCGAAGCCGCTGACAGAGCTTGCTTCAATGCGGCTTTCTTGTTAACGCGCCTGCTGCCTCCTCATGAAATGTTTTAAGCCGCACTTGAGGTATTTAACCTTCATTCTTCAGCGTTATCAAGGACAGTGAAAGCCTGATTTCTCCTACATACTGTATTTTAGTCCCGCTAAGCTTCTGCCTGCTTCTTTACTGCATGTGTACTTTACCGCCGACGGAGCCCATCTCTTAAGTGGTAATTCTTTCATTATCTCAGTCATGCCTCTCAGTGAATTTTACTAACCTGGAGCCCATTTATAACTGCTCTTCCTTTGACATTTCTTAGGCGGTGGCCTCAGTGACTGCAATAATATTATATTTTGTGGCGCAGCTGCTTATAATGTGGTGCTTGTGGTGTTAGTGATACTATCTGCCTCATGGATGACCTGTGCAATTTCCAAGTTTATTAAAGACACTATTTACCACAATACTTTCAAGGCTTGAAAAAAATGTAAATCTTCAAATCACTGCTTTATACACCTGTGAGGAGATTCTGTCCGCCATTTTACAATGTCTGCACTTTTGTGTAAATTATATTCTACTTGTTCTTTACGGTCAGTTGGCATTGAGGCTTAAAGGGAACCTATTTATCTAAATGTTGAGTGCTTTTTATTCAGGCAGTGCATGCTTCACTTTTATGTATACAACACCTATATTTGCTTCTGGGAATGTTCTTTTCTAGTACGCTTGGTACACTTCATTGTATGCTATTTGCTTTCCTTACTCCAGATATATAATTTCAGTTTTATGCAACACTAGACGCTTGCTATTGTTGATTCTTTTTCTTTTCAGGACTTTACTTCTTTCTCTACATGGGAAGACAGTTAAAACGTTTACCTCAGCCTAAGCCTGTACATTGTAAGTTTTCACTTCAAACTAGCTCACGCTATCAGTGCCTAGCTATGTATGATTCAGACAGCAATTCATCTAAAAACTCAGCGATGTTAGCGACTAGCGTATCCTCTAACACAGCGAAGACATCCACTAAGAGGTTGAAGAAAGATCCTCCCTCTCCTCTGAAACAAACCTCTTTGGTCACAATGGACTTACCGTTAGAGGAGATTTGAGTTATGCGTCCATTTATTGAAGAGACCAATTCAGCGTTTCAGGTTCTCAATGACAAGTGGCCTAATATGGAGGAGCGTGTCACCACTTTGGAACAAAATGTTGATTCCTTGTCCTCTTTCACATCTAAAGTGGAATCCTTATCTTCTCAAGTATTACTGCTGCATAAGCAAATGGAAAATTTGGAAAACAGAAATTGAAGGAATAACCTCCGTATTTATGGACTCCCTGAAGAAACGGAAGGCTCAGGATCAATTAGTTTCTTTAAAACCTTTCTTCCACAACTCCTTAAACTTCCAGGAAGCACTATTCTGAATATTCAAAGAGCCCACCGGTTAGGTTCAAGGTCACATATGTCATCCTCATCTTCAGTTAGGAAACCAAGAGGGATGATCATATATTTTCTGGAATATGCTGATTTGTTGAAGGTCTTGTCTGCAGCTAGAGCACTAAATAGAATTACTTGGTCTGGTAATTCCTTTTTTTTTACTCAACATTATGCTAAACCAACGGCAGATCGTTGTAAGGAATTGCTGTCACTAAGACCTCAATTACGCTCGATAGGAGCTCATTTATGGCCTTTTCCACCCCTGCCTTTTTAAGTTGACCATAAATAACAAGACCAATACCTATGAAGACCCACTACAATTAAAAAATTTCAGGCTGATCCGATGGAAACTGCTTCTTCATCACATTCCAAATAGATGTTTTGCATTTTATTCAGTATTCTATTCTTTTTCTCAAGTTTCCATTATAGTCATGTCTCAATCATAGCTTATTAAGATTCTAATTGCACAGTAAGTTATTCTCTATTGTCTTTGATATCTGTTTGATATTTTTTCCTTTCCCTCCACAGATCGTTCCAGCGTTTTTCGTTTTCCTCCTATGTTCTCACAGATCACTGGTTGTATGTTCTCCTCTCCTCCCTCCCTCATGGGTCTCGTGCACGTCATTATTCATTGTAGCCTTCCATCCCTCCACCCTTCGTATGTTTTGGATTTGTTGTCTTCGCATTTCTCTTTTTTCTGTACTATATTCTTCTATTCACTTCCTTCTCTCCTTTCTTCTTTGTCTTTGTATTTACTTATCATAGCATTTTTTCTTGCTCTCCGTTATTTTTCTACTTTTCATTTAATGTTTTTCAAATGTTACTCTTTCTCTTTCCCTTTCCTTTCCTATTCACTTCCATCAACTCCTTTTACATACTATTGGGTCATTGTTCAATATGGTTCTACTTGTTTGAAATTTTGCTTTCTTTTGTATGCATTATATTGTTACAGTTTTACTACCTGCCTTTAAAATTTTTTTCGAAGAATGTCAGGGATTTACACTCACCTATTAAGAGACAGAGAGTTTTAACTCATTTGGCTAAAGTGGGTACAGATATTGCATGTATACATGAGTCTCATTTATCAGCTGAAAAATCTGTAAAGTTGAAGAGAAGTTGGGTAAATGAAGTTTACTTTTCCCCATGTGATGGTAAGCTTAATGGTGTCCTAATTCTCTTCCGTAAATCCCTTCCGATTAAGATAATATCTCATTGTTCTGATCCAGCAAGTAAATGGATATTTGTTAAATTTCTGATAGATAAAGCCCCACTCTTTTTATTAAACATATAAGCACCTACAGCAGGTGACCCCTCCTTTTGGAAATCTTTAGCATAAAAAATAACACAATGTTACGACGATAACTTTATTCTTGCAGGTGATTTTTATGAAGTTTTTGATCGTAATTCTTTATCCTCTTTCATTCCCCACAAATCTCACAAATTAATCACACAAACAATAAAACAACATAAACTTATAGACGCTTGGCGACTTTGCAACCCCACAGTGAGAGAATACTCTTTTTACACCCGATGCATCACACCCAATCAAGATTAGATTATTTTTTTTATATCTCACAACATTGCTCAGTCACATGTGATTATTTACAACAAGGGGTGGTGATGGACAGAGTCTCTGAATTAAGCAGAGTACTCTCACCCAGTCAAGAGATCAGGGCTAGATCCAACACCGTTTTTTAGCTCATTGCACCATCCCAGTTTCAGAACCTGGCTATATGCAAATTAGTCTGTCCCTGGCCCAGTGCATCATGGGAACAGGGCAGACCAGACTACAAAAGCCAATTCTTACACTGGGAAGGAAACAAGCTTCCGGGGACCGGTTTCTGGCATTTCAGCTGTCTTCGGCCCGGCTTGCTTGAATCCTGATGGTGCAATGAGCAAGGGACTCACATCTGAGTATACCCTTCCACGCTTAGGGTGGACAAAATTATTTACAACAAGGGGTGGTGATGGACAGAGTCTCTGAATTAAGCAGAGTACTCTCACCCAGTCAAGAGATCAGGGCTAGATCCAACACCGTTTTTTAGCTCATTGCACCATCCCAGTTTCAGAACCTGGCTATATGCAAATTAGTCTGTCCCTGGCCCAGTGCATCATGGGAACAGGGCAGACCAGACTACAAAAGCCAATTCTTACACTGGGAAGGAAACAAGCTTCCGGGGACCGGTTTCTGGCATTTCAGCTGTCTTCGGCCCGGCTTGCTTGAATCCTGATGGTGCAATGAGCAAGGGACTCACATCTGAGTATACCCTTCCACGCTTAGGGTGGACAAAATTATTTACAACAAGGGGTGGTGATGGACAGAGTCTCTGAATTAAGCAGAGTACTCTCACCCAGTCAAGAGATCAGGGCTAGATCCAACACCGTTTTTTAGCTCATTGCACCATCCCAGTTTCAGAACCTGGCTATATGCAAATTAGTCTGTCCCTGGCCCAGTGCATCATGGGAACAGGGCAGACCAGACTACAAAAGCCAATTCTTACACTGGGAAGGAAACAAGCTTCCGGGGACCGGTTTCTGGCATTTCAGCTGTCTTCGGCCCGGCTTGCTTGAATCCTGATGGTGCAATGAGCAAGGGACTCACATCTGAGTATACCCTTCCACGCTTAGGGTGGACAAAATTATTTACAACAAGGGGTGGTGATGGACAGAGTCTCTGAATTAAGCAGAGTACTCTCACCCAGTCAAGAGATCAGGGCTAGATCCAACACCGTTTTTTAGCTCATTGCACCATCCCAGTTTCAGAACCTGGCTATATGGGAACAGGGCAGACCGGTCCCCGGTAGCTTGTCTCCTTTCTGGTGAAGAATTGGCTTGGTAGTTTGGTCTGCCCTGTTCCCATGATACACTGGGCCAGGGACAGACTAATTTGCATATAGCCAGGTTCTGAGCTGGGATGGGGCAGTGAGATAAATAACGGTGATGGATCAAGCCCTGATCTTTGGACTGGGTAAGAGTGGTCTGCTTAATTCAGACACTCTGTTCATCACCACCCCCTTTTCTGAATCAGTCACATGTGATGGCAGACATTGGTCCCATTTTTAATATCTGACCACGCACCTGTTACTACACAACTTGACGTCTTATGTAAACCTAAACTAACTCGCAAATGGCGCTTTAAAAACACCCTGCTTTTAGATCCAATTTTCACATCTTCTTTTACCTTTTTTTATGAATATTTTTTCTTTAGTCAAGTAGGCAGTACACCTATTCATGTTGTCTGGGATGCATTTTAAGCCTCAGCCAGAGATTTTGTTATTAGGTATGTCTCCAACAAGCGTCAAAAAGCACCACACACCACTAATGCATTGTTGACCAAAATTAAAGCATTGGAACACTCCTATTATTCCTCTAAATCTAAGGATTGCCTATCCGATCTTCTTAAAGCCAAATTTCAATTTAATCCAGACACAACCAATAATGCTTCCAATTACTTGTTAAGATCTAGTGCTAAGTACTATGGTGGTCAGAATAAAGCTGGTAAATTATTACCTAACTATTTAAAGATCAAACAAAACAAGCTTAATATTGAATCTATTCTTGGTCGAGATAATCAATTAAAAAAGATGGAGATATTCTGAATGAATTCCTCCGCTTTTATAAATCTCTTTATACATCTGAAACTTTATCCTCTGACCACGATATATCTCAATTTCTATCTCACATACAAGGTACCCCCACCACCAATTCGGATCTCCTGCTATTGGAAACAGATTTATTACTGAAGGAACTTCTAGCTGCCTTGAAAACGTTCAAGAAGGACAAAGCCCCTGGTCCAGATGGGTTCACTGTAGAGTTTTTTACTCACTTTTCACATTTACTCCTCCCCAAATTACATACCCTTATCTCTGCTTTTCTGCAGTCGGGTCAATCTTCTGGCTCTTTTGCAGATGCTCTCATCTGTCTTATACCTAAAGAGGGTAAGGATCCACAATATTGTAAAAACTATCGCCCTATTTCTTTAGTCAATATCGATTATAAAATCTTTTCAAAAGCTTTAGCTTTACGTTTAGAATCTCAGTTACCTTTTTTGTTAGGCACAGAACAGTCCGGCTTTGTTAAAGGGCGCCTCATTACGGACAATACCCGTTTATTTTTTTATATTCTGCCTAAAGCCTCACATATTTCCCATCCTCTAGCAGCCATAGCCTTGGATGCCTAAAAAGCATTCAACAGAGTTGAATGGCCTTATCTTTTACACGTACTTCAATGGTTTGGTTTCGGCCCAAAGATTATTACTCTAATATCTCGTCTATATTACAGCCCTAGGGCAGCTGTATCAGTAAATGGTGATGTCTCTTCTTACTTTCCCATACGTAGAGGCATCAGACAAGGATGTCCACTTTCTCCTTTTCTTTTTAATCTTGCTTTGGAACCTTTTGTATTACGAATCCGTCAAAATGCTGATATTCATGGGTTCACTTTTAAGGACACCACTGTCAAGATGGCAGTATATGCTGATGACATTCTTTTATTTTTATCACATCCTCAGACTTCTCTTTCTGCTTTTTTAGCAGAAGTTCAATCCTTCGCATTTGACTCTGTTTATAAGTTAAACAAAGATACGTGTGAGATTTTACCTCTCACCAACTACACTCTCAGTGCTGATTTCGTCACTTCAGGTTTTACTTGGAGTCCCCAATACATTAAGTACTTAGGTTTACACTTTAACCCGACCATTTCAGAGACAATCTCCAATTGTATGAAAAACTGCATACAAAAGTTGTTGTCTTTAACAATGAAATCGCACCCTCTCTATCTATTGTGGTGGGGACGTTTGGACACCTTTAAAATGATGCTTTCACCCATAGTCTTATATACAGTTTCTAATATCCCATTGTGCATACCCTCCAAATATTTTAAGAAACTCACCTCCATTTTATCTTCCTTTTTATGGAGCACCAAAAAATCATGTATGTCTATCTCAAAATTGATTCATTCAAAATCAGAGGGTGGGGTTAATTTTCCTGATTTCCCTATTTATCACAAATCCTTCCTTTTACAGCAGGCGTCAAAATGGCTTTCTGATCCCTCTACATATCTTCCCAAGTGGGCTCTGCTTGAAAATTCCTTCCTTTCACCATTCTCGTTTCAGGAGTATCTTTCCTTTACACGTACACCGGAATCTATCTCTACCCCTATACTCAAACATACTTCCAAAATAATACAGCCTGCTATCTTGACCTCATTCCTTACCTTGTCTATCTGGCATAATAAAAATATTTTGATCAATAATAAACCTTTTATTTGGAAATCCTGGAGACAGCGTGGTATAATATAGGTTCATCAATTCTATGATCAAGACCATATTATGTCTTTTGAAAGGGCTAGCTCTTTGTTTACCTCACCATCATTCTTTAAGTCCAAATATTCTCTTTTAATGGAAGCTATTCAAAATGCCCACACACAATTTACGTCACTGCAGCCAACTGCTTCACATGAACTTATTCATGCAGATAAGCTAAGGACCCTTGTTATCAATGCATCTAAGGCATCCACTATTTACACTTTTTTACATACTTCGTCTCGTCCAAGAGATAAAACCAAGGTAGAATTGATGTGGGAAACTGATTTAGAAATCTTCTGGCTGATAGACTTTTAGGGTAAAATCTGGCTTAAAATTTGTAAATCCTCTAGGGCAGGTAATACCACACAAACACTGTATTTCATTTATAATAGACTCCTACTTTCTCCATTTACACTTCATGCGAGACACTCTCATCTTTCAGGTCTTTGTTGGTCCTGTTCGTTACCCCATGCTGGCTTATTTCACATGCGCTTCGCATGTACATTTGTCCAGAGCTTTTGGGAAAAGGTATGGTTTCAAATTAACTCCATTTTTAATTCCAATCATCCTCTTATCCCTTCACACATCTTTTTAGATAGTTTGTCCCCTATTTGGGAAAACTCAGGGTCCAACGTTAAGATCATAGACCTACTGCTGGCAGTGGCCTTTCAGCAAATTACCAAGCTATCTTACCAGGCATGGTGGTATGCTGTTTGTTATAATCACAGGCTAGATACATCTTTTGTATATCAATTACATGTGGCACCAAAGCGCTTAGACTTATGGTCACCTGTTACACTCGTTACATCTGACTCTTTCACAACAAGAAGTTGCTAAACCCCATCACATCTTTTCGATTAATATTACATGCTTTGCTTTACTTTATTTTGTATTTTGTTTTCTCCTTTGAACTTCTATATTTTATACATGATGCAATTTTGCTCATATGTTCACGTTTTTCTTCTTATGCATGATCTAGTCCATTATATCTAACTCAAACCATATTTGTTTGCTGGTTATATAATTGATATAGTGTATGTAACTTTTCTATCATACATTGTTCTCTTACAAGGAAATGCTCTGGAATGAACTTCTAAGCGCGGGAAAACACCCAAATAGTCAGGATTTTTGGGGAATCATTAATGATCTAAACAAAGGGACAAAACTCCATCAGGAAGCAGGGATCGGAGCTGAAATTTGGACCCTTCATGTGCAAACCTTAAACTGTGATACAGATCCAGGCCTCATGAATGGCTTACGGGCAACACAGGCAAACAAGGAGAAAATAAATGGAATTAAGAATAAGGAAAATAAAGAATCAGAGTCTGAGGAAGAACTAAAAGTGCCCAACGATTTGGTCGATTTAACCACCAAAAACGAATTGAGCAACATAATATCAAGATTGAAGTCAGAAGGAGCAGCAGGTCCAAACGGGCTGCCAAACGCTATCTTCAAGCATGACCCGGCCTTGTGGTCAGAGACCTTAACGCCTCTTTTTAACCACATATATAAACAAGCAGAGGTCCCTGCCTCCTGGAAAGGTAATATTATTCACCCAATATTTAAGCATGGAGACCATCACAATCCCGCAAACTATAGGCTGATATCCTTAATAGATGTGGAGGCCAAGCTCTACGCCTCTTGTATTCTATCAGACCTACAAGATTGGATAGGAGTTACAAACATAATTCCACAGTTTCAAACAGGCTTCAGGCAAGGAATGGGAATGATAACAAACCTGACTTGTCTGTCTCTCCTAATGGACATAGCGGCAGCCAAGGGAGCTCGGCTGTATGCCTGCTTTATCGATATCAAGTCTGCTTTCGACCAGGTGAACAGAGAGCGCTTGTAGGGAAAATTAAAGAGCTGGGGCGTGCCGAATCAACTTTTAAAGGCAATAAAAGCACTATATAAGAACACCTGGGCAAGAGTGAAACTGGGCAATGGAGGCTGTACAACCACGAGTATCTCAACGCACCAAGGTCTAAAAGAAGGTTGGGTTTTAGCTCCTACTCTTTTTAACCTCTTCCTCTCCGACCTCACAAGTGTGCTGGAGTCGGCTGAATGTCTCCCACCAAAATTGGCCAACAACCCTATACCTTGTTTACAATACGCAGACGATATAGTATTGCTGAGCAAAACACCAATTGGCCTACAAAGAGCAATAAATAAATTAACAGCTTATTTGAAACGGGAAAGGCTGGAACTAAACAAAGAAAAAACAAAAGTGGTCCGTCTAGTAGAACCACAAAAGCTCAAGTACAAATGGACGGCGAAGGGGCAATGGTGGAAGAACAAGGGTCATATAAGTATCTTGGAATAATAATATCACAAGGAGCGAAACACAAGGAGCACAAAGCAGCAATACAAGCAAAAGCCCAATCTTTAATGTTCGCTTACCGTTTATTAAAAGCAAAAATGGACTGCCCTAATTATAAGCACCTAATAAACGTTATGGCGGCCCAAATCTTGCCCACCCTATCCTACGGTCTGGTTACTTGGTGTGGCAAGGAGGCCGACCTATTATATGACCTACAAATCAAAACTTACAAAGCTGTTTTCAACCTCCCAAAATCCGCCTCAGCATCGCAAGTCAGGCTTGAATTTGGACTGCAAAATCAGAAATTACGGAGCATGAGCGGCTTCGTGAAACTCTGCCACAAACTTCGATCTGCAGACCCAGATACAATGGACTGGCTGAGCTGGGAAGAAATTTAAAAAACAGGGGGACACCGGAACCCCGAGCACCTGGGGAAAGCATTTGAAAACCTGTCTGAAAGAGCTGGAGCTGGAACCAGCATGGGAATCCGGGATGGACAATGCAGATCAGCCAACGTGGCAGCAAAACGTCGGCACGGCTGGACCATTATTAACTCCTTTACAGCACTAAAACCTCCTGCATACCTCACATCCCACTTTAGCGGTCATTTAAAAAGAGCATTTACAGATTACCGGATGGGTCTGCATATCTCGAAGGATTTATTACCGTCCTGGAAAGGCTCCCATCAGACGGAGCAATGTCCTCTCTGCGGTTACAAAACCGAAACCCTAGCCCATCTTCTTTGTGTATGTCCGGCACTCACGGCACAGAGGCGACAACTTCTGAAACCCATTTTTAATGAGCCAAACATCCGTTCCTGCAGACATGCCGTAACAAGTTGGTTGGGAGGTTTCTCCATAATTCTGGCAAACCGTGGAATCAAATTCCTGGCAGAGGTGAGAAAACGATTAGGTCCAATCGAGCAGGGGGAAGACCAAGGAGATGGGACATTAGGGCCACACTAACTCCAGGGACTCTCAAGGAAATCATAATCTGTAAAAACCGACTGAGACCCAGAAACGGCTGGAGTTGCCCTGGACGAAAGTTTTTAAAACATTGGTTTTTATACCATTTCTTAGTCGCTGAGCAGCAACAAGTCCAGAAAAATGTATTAACTTTTGTACTGTTATTTTATCATGTGAATTTTGTAATAATTTTAATTAATTATGCAATAAACCTTTTGAATTTGAATGTGTTCTCATTTTATCTGTATTGCTAAAGTATTTACCCTAATAAACTACTTCTGAACTTAAAAAAAAAGTAACTTCAACTTCACTAATAGGTTACCCAAAAGACCCAAAGGGGTTGGTGTCAGTGTATAAATAACAAAAAATACCCATGAGGGGTGCTATTCAAAATATCAAATTTTTGAGCTATTCAAACCCTCTTTTGGCCCATTTAATATAAAGTGGAGGAAAAATGCGCAGAAAAATAACTAAAAATGTAAGCGTTTACAAAGGTATTGATTGATTGATTTTTCCGAGAATATTTTATCCACAAAGAGGAATATCTTTTGTAGTTATCCAAAGAAATACAAAATCCATATTCTCCAGAAGAAGCATCTTACAGACACGTTGCATGAGAAAATAGCAGAACATCAAAACCTATACTTACATAATATCCATATTAAAAAAAGAGAATTGGATCAACTAAGCACCTCTTCATAGAACAAAGGGGCTATAAGTCTAGAATGCGCAGTGCTCTCAAAGGAGAAAAACCCATTGATCTAACAACCATATTAAAATATCAAGGAAGGTGCCTATTGAATCATAGACTGCAACCTAAATAATAAAGAGGTTACTAAAAGCAGGGTCCAAACAAACAACAAGCAGTTAGATTCCATGATGTTACACGAGGAAGACTGTCCAACCCTGTCTGGCCAATTAAGTTAAAATGTACGACAGCTTCCTTTAAATCGCATTTCCCAGTATTATATTTCCAGATCCATTTATTTTTGTTAAAAGAAAAGTGTTTTCCGTTGTTTATTCGGCTTCTGGGGGGGCGTACCAAACGAACATGTCTGTCTCTCCTTGTGTTGTTTCGCCAAAAAATGATCTATTGCAAGGTCATTGATCACTTTTTTTCTGCACGCTAGATTGATGCTGCAGGATTTATTTACTTCCTTCCTGGGTAGTTTTTCCACTGTATATAAGCTCACACTTGCATTCCATGCAATAAATCACATTCTAAGCATGGCAAGACTAGTATAAAAGAATTTCCCATTAATTATTGTTAATGGGAAGACTTTTCAAATTAGCTGAAGTCTTGCATGCCGCACAATGGTCACATTTAACATTTCTCAGTTTTCTGACCTCACAGCTCCATGACATCAGTTTTTTTGGTGGGGCTCCATATAAGACTTCGCATTTTCATCACAAATATTGTCATATAAATCCAACTATGGTTAGTTGCTTTTTAACATAATCATGGTATATTTGTCTAGTTCAAAGGCTTACTTATGCCACTCTTTGCACTGAAAGATGCTGCATATATTTTGATGTAACGGTACCTTCTAGGACATGGGTACTCACAAACATTTTCTCATGGGCCACACAGCTTGATCTGTGATGTGACCGAGGGCTGCATCGATTCTAGAATGTGTTTGCGTGTCCCGTGTAGGCCGACACAGGACACGCAGACACATTAGCGGGAATCATCAGAATTTACGATGAAACGTATCATGGTTTCGTGAGGACGCCGATATTTATGATTAAGAACGCCTTACATTTTTACATATCTGGTGAACGGGGATTCAACACAATATCCTCCATGACACTATATCTAGACATATGGACTTTGGATACTGCTCTTTATTAAACAATATGCATCAGATGTATGAACATTTTGGTGACACCATAAGAAAAATACTGGATAGTAGCGAGCCTTGAGGAAGCCAGGGAGGGTGAAACGCGTGTTGGCTGCTGTGTTTATCTAAAGAAATAAAGATTGAACTGGATTGACTCCACAAACTGTGAATATCAATTTGGGACTTTGTCTGGTGACACAATATATGAAATGTTGAACCAGAAGACTTTGGATGACTCTGGGGACAGTGCTTAAATGCATTTAGGATAAAAGTAACAAATGGAAGGTGTGCTCAGGTGTCGTTGTTCTAATAAAGCTCCTTATTTTATACAGTGAGGCATCGAGTGAGGAAAAAAGAGAGGGAAGAAGGTAGAGGCAAAGTTATCGGAGAGAGAGAAGAGAAAGATGAGTAAATGAGAGAGGGGGTGGTTGGATGGAAGGATAAAGATAGTGTGGGGAGAGGAAGGGAGCAGGGCTGGTTTGAGCATTTTGCAAGGGCTGCTTTTGGATCCCCAGTCTAGCACTGTCTAAGTTTTTAACTATTTCTAAATCATCATATAAATGGAGCGGCCCATCTTTTTTCCAGATATATAGATGGCCCCTCAATGTGTTGGTATTGGTATTTCAACAATAATCACATCATATCTGAGGCACTTTGGCATCACTTTGGTGGAGTCCATTATTTTAGATTAGATATTCGGAACAATTCCATCTTAAACTCTATCCTAAAGTAGCTTTTAAAATGATAATGACATAAGTTAAATGTTGTAGAAGTCAGAATGAATTTTGATAATGTCACATATGTAGAAATCAGTTATCATGATTTGAGTAAGAAATCTTTTTTTTCTATAATGAGATTGTTCTCATTTATATCTAGTGATATCGATGTCATTAAAAATGAACCGCTTTCTATATATCATGACAGAAAGGTATTCAATGCAAAAATAACATAATTTAGAGAATGTGGATCCTCTATGATGTGTACAAACTAATGTATCAAGGTATGTCTCTATATAGATCTTGACTTGTACAAAAAGCAATTTTACCACACAATCCAACTCTCATGAAAACACCTAATTTCATTAATATCTCATGCTGCTCATGAGGGCCAAAACAGTTGTTAATAGGGCTCTTCCCATGCTACTAAAAGGGGGAAGGCCTTTAACAAATTTACAGAGTGAGCCATAAGGCCTGTAATGCTATTAAAACATTCAACACACTGAGGGCAGAATGTTGGAAAATGAAAGAAACAGTAACACAGACAGTACAATGTTGCAGAATAATTTCTGTAAAATCCCTTTTTGGCTCTGCACCACTCCTGTATCTTCAGTGGAGCTCCCAGCATTCAATTTCCATTCTAGTTAAGAAATATTATCCAAAAGGTATGGCCCTTCCAGATAGTTATCGATGAGGATGGAGTCAAAGAGCTCACGTGCCAATCTGAAGCAAATGCTGTTGTAAATCAGTACCTTAAAACCTTTCTGAAATGAATATTTAAATGGCCAGATTGTTATTCTTCATGGCAATGTTTAGGTGTAAACTTATAGAAAGCACATTTGTTGGATTTTTGGGGGTGATTTTTCGTAACTTTAAAAATATGTTCCTCATCCATGTTAGAACAAGTTTAGCATTTATTTAACATGCTTCCTACAACAGTAGCATGAGCTTTTGAGTTGATTTGACAGTGCTCCATTGTGACTTCACAATAGAGTTATAATGAACAACTATAGTTGGTAAATTATAATTTTGTGACAGAAGTGAGGAACTCCTTAATGTTATGTTGCTTTAATAAGATCAGTTGAATCTAAAATATTTTCTGTGGAACAGGCTGACATAAATGAACATTGAAGTAGACATACAACTGTTTAAAAAATGTCAGGGGTAGTAGGGCTTTTAGTAAGGTATTGCTTATATTTTACAAGCCTAAAACTTGTTAATGAAGCAGATCCTTGCCTCAGATAGCATTACCTTTCTAGATCTGTTTCCTCACACTATTCATCATCTCTATTGGTTAATGCCTCCCTAATTTTACAACAGTTCCTTTTTAGTAGACATACATTTTTTAACTGTTCATTTTAACCCCTTCGGGGCTGATGACGAGCTGGGCTCGTCATGGCGCACACCGGTCGTGCGCTGATGACAAGGCCAGCTCATCATCAGCCCCACCCTCGGGGGAAGCGCTGGCGCTCCCCCCGAGGGTCTCCGATCCTGTTCGTTTTGCTGGGGGCGGCAGCGGAAGAGTTTCCGCTGCCGCCCCCGCCCCTCCATGGGAATTCCTGATGACGTCAGCGCGCACAGCGCGCGCTGACATCATCAGGGATTCCCAGCGCTCTGGAAGCCATTTGCTTCCTGAGCGCTGGAGAACAAGGTGGGTTTCTGGTGTCCGGCGGGGGTTTGGGGCAGCGAAGAGGCATCAGGGGAGAGGAAAGAGATTTTCCTCTCCCCTGATGTCTCTTTGCAGGGCATTTCTGCCTCACGGTCGTGCACAGCGTCGGGATCGTGCGGCGGAAATGCCCCCACTAGCACCAGGGATTAATTTTAGTTTATAGGAAGCGACCCCTTGGGCAAGGGTCGCTTCCAGGCGGAGTCTGACTATGTTTTCGTTTTTCTGCCCCCCCTGGGGGCAAATCGGCCCGTTTTTTCGGCCGTTTTGCCCCCGGGGGGGGGGGCAGAAATTCCCCACTAGCACCAGGGTGGTTTTTTGGTGCAAAGATGGCGGCCATGTTATTTGTTTACGTTTTTCTGTCCCCCCTGGGAGCAAATAGGCCCGTTTTTTTTTGCCGTTTTGCCCCCAGGGGGGACATAAAATGCCCACTAGCACCATGGATTTTGTTTTTAGCTTTTAGGAAGCGACCCCTTGGGCAAGGGTCGCTTCCAGGTGGCCTCACAATTAACTTTTTGTTTTTCTGCCCCCCCCCCTGGGGGCAAATTGGCCCGTTTTTTGGCCGTTTTGCCCCCAGGGGGGGCAGAAATTTCCCACTAGCACCAGGGATTTTTGTTGGGGCAATGTGTTTGTTTTGGGAAGCGACCCCTTGGGTAAGGGTCGCTTCCAGGTGGCCATGATTATGTTTTTGTTTTTCTGTCCACCCTGGCGGCAAATTGGCCCTTTTTTTGCCGTTTTGCCCCCAGGGGGGGGGGGGGGGGCAGAAAATGCCCACTAGCATCAGGGAATTTAAATTTAGTTTTTAGGAAGCGACCCCTTGGGCAAGCGACGCTTCCTGGTGGCAAGTAATTATGTTTTTGAATTTCTGCCCACCCTTGGGGCAAATTGGCCTGTTTTTTTGACGTTTTGCCTCCTGTTTTTTTGGCCCACTAGGCCCTAGGATTTGAGTTTTGTTCCAATGTTGGTTTTAATTTTGGTTGTTTTTTACTGTCCGCCTCCCTTGGTGCCGGTTGGTCTTTTTTTGTCCGTACTGCCTTGGCTGGTGGTGTGTGGGGAGTGGTGCTTGGCTGGCGGTGTGTGTGGAGTGGCGCTTGGCTTGTGGTGTGCGTGGAGTGGTACTTGGCTGGATGGTGTGCGTGGAGTGGTACTTGGCTGTCGGTGTGCGCTGAGTGGTGTTTGGCTGGCGGTGTGCACGGAGTGGTGCTTGGCTGGCGGTGTGTGAGGAGTGGTGCTTGGCTTGCAGTGTGCGTGGAGTGGTGTTTGGCTGGCGGTGTGTGTGGAGTGGCGGAGTGGCGCTTGGCTGGATGGTGTGCGTGCAGTGGTACTTGGCTGTCTGGGCACGGAGTGCTGCTTTGCTGGTGGTGTGTGTGGAGTGGTGCTTGGCTGGATGGGTTGCGTGGAATGGTACTTGGTTGTCTGTGCACGGAGTGGTGTTTGGCTGGTGGTGTGTGTGGAGTGGTGTTTGGCTGGCGGTGTGTGTGGAGTGGTACTTGGCTGGATGGTGTGCGTGGAGCGGTGCTTGGCTGGCGGTGAGTGGCGATTGGCTTGTGGTGTGCGTGGAGTGGTGCTTGGCTGGCGGTGTGTGTGGAGTGGTACTTGGCTGTTGGTGTGCGCTGAGTGGTGTTTGGCTGGCGGTGTGCGTGGAGGGGTACTTGAATATCTATGCACGGAGTGGTGCTTGGCTGGCGGTGTGTGTGGAGTGGCGCTTGGTGGGTGGTGTGTGTGGAGTGTTACTTGGCTGTCTGTGCACGGAGTGGTGCTTGGCTGGTGGTGTTTGTGGAGTGGCGCTTGGCTGGTGGTGTGCGTGGGGTACTACTTTGCTGTCTGTGCACGGAGTGGTGCTTGGCTGGCGGTGTGTGTGGAGTGGCGCTTGGCTGGTGGTGTGCGTGGAGTGGTACTTTGCTGTCTGTGCACGGAGTGCTGCTTGGCTGGTGGTGTGTGTGGAATGGCGCTTGGCTGGTGGTGTACGTGGAGTGGTACTTGGTTGTCTGTGCACGGAGTGGTGTTTGGCTGGCGGTGTGTGTGGAGTGGTGTTTGGCTGGTGGTGTGTGTGGAGTGGTACTTGGCTGGATGGTGTGCGTGGAGCGGTGCTTGGCTGGCGGTGAGTGGCGCTTGGCTTGCGGTGTGCGTGGAGTGGTGCTTGGCTGGCGGTGTGTGTGGAGTGGTACTTGGCTGTCGGTGTGCGTTGAGTGGTGTTTGGCTGGCGGTGTGCGTGGAGGGGTACTTGGATATCTATGCACGGAGTGGTGCTTGGCTGGCAGTGTGTGTGGAGTGGCGCTTGGCTGGTGGTGTGTGTGGAGTGGTCATTTGCTGTCTGTGCACGGACTGCTTCTTGGCTGGCGGTGTGTGTGGAGTGGCGCTTGGCTGGTAGTGTGCGTGGAGTGCTACTTTGCTGTCTGTGCACAGAGTGGTGCTTGGCTGGCGGTGTGCGTGGAGTGGCACTTGGCTGGTGGTGTGCGTGGAGTGGTAATTGGCTGTCTGTGCACGGAGTGGTGCTTGGCTGGCGGTGTGTGTGGAGTGGCGCTTGGCTGGTGGTGTGTGTGGAGTGGTACTTGGCTGTCTGTGCACGGAGTGGTGCTTGGCTGGTGGTGTTTGTGGAGTGGCGTTTGGCTGGTGGTGTGCGTGGAGTGCTACTTTGCTGTCTGTGCACGGAGTGGTGCTTGGCTGGCGGTGTGTGTGGAGTGGCGCTTGGCTGGTGGTGTACGTGGAGTGGTACTTTGCTGTCTGTGCACGGAGTGCTGCTTGGCTGGCGGTGTGTGTGGAGTGGCGCTTGGCTGGTGGTGTGCGTGGAGTGGTACTTGGTTGTCTGTGCACGGAGTGGTGTTTGGCTGGCGGTGTGTGTGGAGTGGCGCTTGGCTGGTGGTGTGTGTGGAGTGGTACTTGGCTGTCTGTGCACGGAGTGGTGCTTGGCTGGTGGTGTTTGTGGAGTGGCGTTTGGCTGGTGGTGTGCGTGGAGTGCTACTTTGCTGTCTGTGCACGGAGTGGTGCTTGGCTGGCGGTGTGTGTGGAGTGGCACTTGGCTGGTGGTGTACGTGGAGTGTTACTTTGCTGTCTGTGCACGGAGTGCTGCTTGGCTGGCGGTGTGTGTGGAGTGGCGCTTGGCTGGTGGTGTGCGTGGAGTGGTACTTGGTTGTCTGTGCACGGAGTGGTGTTTGGCTGGTGGTGTGCATGGAGCGTTGCTTGGCTGGCGGTGAGTGGCGCTTGGCTTGCGGTGTGCGTGGAGTGGTGCTTGGCTGGCGGTGTGTGTGGAGTGGTACTTGGCTGTCGGTGTGCGCTGAGTGGTGTTTGGCTGGCGGTGTGCGTGGAGGGTTACTTGGCTATCTATGCACGGAGTGGTGCTTGGCTGGCGGTTTGTGTGGAGTGGCGCTTGGCTGGTGGTGTGTGTGGAGTGGTCATTTGCTGTCTGTGCTTGGATTGCTGCTTGGCTGGCGGCGTGTGTGGAGTGGCGCTTGGCTGGTGGTGTGCGTGGAGTGCTACTTTGCTGTATGTGCACGGAGTGGTGCTTGGCTGGCGGTGTGCGTGGAGTGGCACTTGGCTGGTGGTGTGCGTGGAGTGGTACTTGGCTGTCTGTGCACGGAGTGGTGCTTGGCTGGCGGAGTGTGTGGAGTGGCGCTTGGCTGGATGGTGTGCGTGGAGTGGTACTTGGCTGTCGGTGTGCGCTGAGTGGTGTTTGGCTGGCAGTGTGCATGGTCTGGTGCTTGGATGGTGGTGTGGGTGGACTGGCACTCAGCTGGCGGTGTGTGAGTAGTTACTTTCTGTTGGTCGCTACACACACTGCTAGTTGAGTGACACTACGCAGTCCATCATTTTCTGTAGTTGCTGTGTCAGATATGTGGGCGTGTGAAAGTGATGGGCCCTTGAATGGCGCTGGCGGCTGGCGGTGTGAATGTTTTGTATGTGTCACACGTACAAAAGGTGTATGAATGTCCTTACTGCCCCTGTGTGATGGGGGTACTGGTAGGAGCAAAAGACTGACTGGCACCAAAGGGGTCAGGCAGTAAAAAAAATTCAAAAAATTAACCAGTGTCTTGATGTTAAACCTCATCTAATCCCAATTGGTCTAAGCCCTATTTGATGGCCCATCTGGCCGAATTTAAATTTGGGGAGCAAATTTGTGTGTTGTTGTTTTAATTGTTATATTGTTTGTGAAATGTGGTAGTAATTTTTTTTTCTTCTCTATTTTTTGTCTTGTTCCAGGCTTTTGCTGTTTGTATTGTTGTAGGTTGCGTGTCTGTTTGCAGCTTGTGTAGTTGCTTGTGCTTGGTGAGTGAATGTATTTTGTACTACTTTCCCTTGATGTTTGTCTTTTTGAAAAGGGTTGTACTTCTAGCAGTTTGTGTGGCTCTGTGTTTTTTTGTTTTTTTCAGCATTAGTGTTTGATGTGCACTTTGTTTTCTAATCTGTCATTTCTTTTTTTCTTTCTAGTGGGATATCATTTCTTTTTGCTGTGTCTCAACAGAATATTTGGTAAGAGTGAAATTGTTTTGGATTGTATTTATCTTTTTGTGAAAGCCTTACCTTGTTTACTTCTTACTTTGCACAGTGTAGGTTGTTGTTCACTTGTGTGTGCAGTCTTCTTGCTTTGTAAGGATAATGGCTAGTCGCAGGATTACTGCTCAGCAGGTTCTTGGTTTGCTTTTTGAGTCTTCCTCTGACCATGGTTCAGAGACTGAGTCCGATTCGGACTCCCAGGTAGGGGCAGAAGATTCAGGCAGTGAGTTTTCTCTTCGCATGGAATCATCATCATCGGATGATGAATCTTCTTCTAGTGCTGATGAAGGGCCTATGGTAGAGGAGGACATTGATGTGCCAGTAGTGGGCCAAGAGTGTCGTGTATTTCTATAGGTTCTGATTCGATCCCCCTATTCCTGACCCTATTCTGGTTAAACTTACTAGCTAGTTAACTAACAGTCAGCCCATGAGGCAAGAAATCCCCCATGATGCAGATACCGTTATCTGACGCAGTCACACTACGGCACAGGAACGTGTTATCTGATTAGGTCATAACGCTTGAGATCTAATTAGACAAGCAATATTCCTCCAGCCCCTGATAAGGCATACGACGTTCTCATAACAAATCAAACCTATGACAACCTGGATAATCCGTGCGGCCATTGTTTTGATTTCACAGAGAACTTTAGTAAAGAATGTGCTAACGAGCAAGTCGTATGACATCTTTATTGACGTACCTATGTCCATCCTTACGTCAATCTCGGCACCTTTAAGGTATAAATATTGCCGACCTTGCCCTATGCAAACACACGCGTGGTGACAAGACGGAGCAGCCATACTTGCCGAAGCCGAGAGCAGAAGCAGACCCCGCAGGCAGCAGCCCCGCCTTCCTGACGCGCTGAGAGACGCGCTGCTATCTCAAGCCGAGAGACCCAGCACCGGCGCTTCTGGGCAGCCCTCGCAGGCAGCCTGGAATATCGAGAGCAGAGAAAGAGATACCATTCCTCATTCATCCTAAATTCCAGGTACAGAACTGAATAACCCCTCCTAGAGAATTCTTTAGTTATTCACTTGGCAAAAACAAACTTAAACTAAACTGTAACTTTCTATTCCCGCCCACGCATTAGACTTAGGTCAGGTACACGGGGTAGGCGTATTTAGAAACACCAGTTGAGTACGTTTAGTCAAATGTATATGTGTATGTAAATATATTTTAATCATTTTAAACATCATATGGCTCAGAAACCATATCAATGTTTTTACAGTATTATTTTATACTATTGCTTCTAATGTATGCACTTTACTTAACTATAAGTATTGCAATAATATCGATCCATTTCTCTTGTACGAGAAAAGAGACTGATCAATAAATAACATCTTTTATTGAACACGCCCGTCTCTTCCTTTTCTCTACATTCTGATGAGACTAAGAATGCACGTACTGACTGAGTAAAATAATTGCCTTGTGCTCACACGACTCTTGAGATTGACTCTTGATTAGGGGAGAGCAAAGTTGTCATGTTCTATGGTTGTCAGAAACTAAATCCCTTCTTGTCTAATCAGGGGAGTTCATCCTTCCTTGAACATTCGAGAAAGTTTCTAGCGAACTCTGAGCTTAGCTGGCAAACCCAAAAATTAAGTCTAGTTTCGACAGTAGTAGACCTAGTTAACGTCTGGCCTAGGTCTTTACTGCTGTAGGTACTATTCCAATGCGCAGAGCCTATTGGGAAAATAGGAGCTACACTACATGGCGCCCAACGCGTTTGGAAAGGGCGATAAAACTAACGTAAGACATTTAGAGTAACTCAGTCGTGCTTTCTCACTCAGACCCCTTTTCCCAAATACTCCAAAGACGTCTGGAGTGGGTGAAAGGTTATTATATCCTCCAAAACCTCGCAGGAGGGAACTCCTATGTACGGTTCTTGGTCTAGTCAACGTTGAAGGATAAAACAGTTCCAAAATATTGTGCACCTAATCTCTGTTTCCATAAAGAAACCTGATCTGCAAATAAAAATAATACCATCCTGTCAGTAAAATGGGAGACAGTGATGGAGAAAGAGAGGCAATTAGATTAGCTACTGAAATAGCAGATGCTGATGCTACCATGCAAACAGCAGACCCGGATATAATACTCATCCAGGTCGCCAAAAGGAGATCTATAACCTTAAAACTTATAGAAAATGGACTGACACCTAGAGGTGGCACAGTCATATTCGTAATTGAGGCACACGAATATCGGCAGACAGAGGTATACTATACATGGATACATTTTCCAGCAGCAAATGCTGTAACAAAGTACTTCCACTATTACAAAGTAGAGGAACCTCCTGAAACGTACACTCCTTTCGAGGAGGTGGAAGTACCACTCAAATTCCAAGAGCATTTGCTCTTATTTGATGGCGCCCTAAAACATAATAATCACATTACAAGGCTCGGTCCTTTAGGAAGACCAGGAGCAACGTGGCCGGTCTTAGCCGGATACACACCACATCCAGACATCGACGAGATGACTGCACCAGAGCTATTAATACAGCTAAAACAACTACTAAAAATTCACAGACAATTAGTTCAGTATGTAATGCGGACTTCAACAATTCAGCCAGCGATTAAAATTCCACAGCTGACCCCTCACCAGGGGAACACAAATAAAATCACACCACAGAACATCCAATCCTGCCTAGGTAAAGTTCCAGCTAAACGGGAACAGATACCATTCTGGTTGGCACAGAAAATCACCCAAATAGAGGCGGTGTTTCCTGACACCACCCCATTAGAAAAGCACAGGATTCTGACTATATGTCTCCCAATGGGAATCGCACCACACATTGAGGACTGTGACACTTGGGGTACGGTCTTTGCTTCAATCTACACAAAAACGCACGGTGTTCCATCCATTTCGGTAATACCAGATGTGCTAAAACAAATTCAAGATGAATACGGTCCAGAACCTGCTTTAACTCTTGGTATGAAATTACTGAAAGACTTCAAGCAGGTCTCGGCTATATTACTAGCCAACATAAAGGGTGAAGCAGCAAACGTGGCGATCCGCCAGAGGTTAAAAGAGACAGATATAGCAGACCAACCAGCTGAAATTGCCAGAATCATAGAAAAATCCTATGAAGAACTAGGCAGAGATAGTCTAGGTGGAATACCAGTAAAACCGCAACTGACTACAAGTCCAGAAAAAATATTTTTTAATAATAATTCACCAAAAAAGAACTGGGATGGAAATAAACAATCCAATCCTAAAGAAAAGAAATTCCAGTCCAGAGGAAGGTCTCCTAGGCGAAGAGAGAAATCTCCAAACCCGAGACAAAGGTCACCTCAGAGTGAACCCTCTGGGAATAGATATAACCTTAGAAATAGGGATAATATTAAAAAACCTGATAGATATCAAGACATTGATACACGTCCGTCTCAATCTTTTCAGAATTCCTCGCAGAAATCGGAAAGAAGAGGACGATCAGAAGAGCACGCCAAGTCCAAAGACAAGGAACCTGCTCAACTGAAAAAGAAATCACAATTTCCAAAAAAGAAGGTAGCCAGTATCAAGGTAGTTAACAATGCCGAGAATACTGAGGACACAACTGAAAAACGGAGAATGGGCTCAGACAATGCTAGACAGCGCAGCAGAGGTGAGCATAGCTCGCAAAGTCCTTATGAATCATCTGGAGACAGTGGACACGAATGAATACCTTCAAGTGGAAACTGCAGATACCAGAGTTAGCAAGCCCCACAAAATATACGAGATAACATTACGTATAGAGGGAGATAAGACTAGGAAAATAAGGGGACTATTTTGGGATAACCTATCCAAGGGCTATGACATCCTTCTAGCTGAAAAAGACTGGCCACCGGAGTTTGTCAGGGAGTGCCCTCATGGCGAAGAAGTAATTATGCCTGCCTTCTCGAATCAAATACCGATTCATAAAAAATATACACTTGCTAGAAAGTGGGCAGTGGCCTTAGCACCTGCTTTATATAAAAATCACGTAGGATGGGATGAGGATTCTCCTCCTCACAAAGTCCAGTTAAAATCACAACCAACTGCACAAAGGCAGTACCCAATTAAGCAAGAAGCTAAAAAACAAGTAAATGAAATACTAGATCAGCTAGAATACCAAGGGGTGATTGAAACTTGCACCTCACAAATGAACAATCCTTTGTTTCCGGTCTCCAAACCAGACAATTCATATCGTCTAGTTTTGGATTACCGACACCTTAACACATGTTGCAAAACTTTTGCAGTGCAAAACTCACACAGTGCTGCACTAATGAATAACATAGTGCGCAAAAAATACAAAACAACCTTGGACATCTCCAATGGATTCTTTTGTCAAAACATAGCACCAGAGAGCAGATATTTAACTGCATTTTCAGTAAATGGCACTCAAAAACAATTCTGTCGGTTAGCCCAGGGGTACAAGAACAGCCCGGGGGTATTCTCAGCGAGAGTAACAGAATTACTACAACTATATGATGATGAAGCATTATCTTATGTCGATGACATTTACTTAACAGATGATGACTTGGAGACTCACTTGAAAAGAGTGAACACCATAATACTTGGTTTCGCTGCAGAGGGTTACAAATTCAACTTCAAAAAGTCCAGAATTGCCCATCTGAAAATCCAGTACGGAGGATATGAATTATCAAGTATTGCCTGGTTAACAGTCTTTTAAGAACTAGAAGAATTAAAAAATCTAAAATATGAAAAAACGTATCCTCTGCCAATCGACATTCTGCCTCTACGACATTACGCCTGTGTAATCTATACAGACGGACATGCTCAACCCTCCGTTTGGGGAGAACATGCATACAATCCCACATGTGAGATTACAAAAGAAGTGTGGCACGGAGGTAAACTAAGACCTCTATTAACAAAATCACACTCAGTAGAAACTAATTCAGAACTACAAACTGAAATATTAGCTTTGAAAATGGCGCTAGATAATGCGGATCGCGAATTCCCGACACTTATAGTGTCAGATTCATATTTCTGCGTCAAAGCATATAACAAGGATTTGCAGACATGGATTCAGAACGGTTACAAAGATGACACAGATGCACCAATAAAGCAGAAACTGCTCTGGGAACAGGTAGCTCTTTTGAAAAAAGAACTACCAAAGACTCACGTGACACACTCACTGAGTCACCAGCGTGATGGCGTTCACGTTGTAGGGAATTCATTGGCTGAAACAGCCGCAGCGGCAGCCAGTAAACCGGCTCCCGTAGATCGAAAAAAGCGTACATTAAAATACATTGACGGCGAAACAGTGCTGGCAGTAAAAACGTCATCAAAAGGCGACTGCTCGGCGTTACCGATCAACTATCCACTCAATTACACATACATCATAGATGCAAACTCCATTCCTTTTGCTCGAATCCCTGGAGTGGGGGATAGAGTGATTCCAAACATGGACAGGAGAAACTTGTTAATCGCAGACGCACACATGGGCGAGGGTCTCAGACACCTTAAATTAAAAGATTCTCTGGAAGAATTACAATCACGGTACTGGTGGCCAGGCATGAGCCTGCACTACACCATGTTTGTAAAAAACTGCCCAAACTGCAACAGAGATCGCAGTGGGGAGAGAAGCAGTTTAATACCTCGTCGTATCAAGGCAGATAACATCACCACTAAAAAGAATGGCTTGCGATTAACATATACAGGCTAGTTCCCACTTATAATGTAGATCCACAGCACTCGGCTGACGTCCGGACTGTTATACAAGATTTGCGAGTCTAAATGGCATATACGCTAAGAGCATGCTACGTTCGACCATTTTTTTCTTTTTCTCAGGCAATCCAGCCTGGGGGGGGGAAAGAATGGCCAAATGAGCACAGCCCAGCGGGAATCTTCTCACTTCCTTCCTGAGGGTATGGGATGGTGTAAAGAAAAAACCAAGACAGAAAGCAATCTATAATAGAAAGGATATTAGGTTCGGGAGCTGGGTGGGTCAAACATCTAATAAGTGTCCAACGTAGTCTAAATAACTTGCCAAGAAATTCTCTGAAGGGATTCAGTCCGTACGAATTATTATTCGGAACTAGGATGTTGATCTCTGACCTTGATAGTCAGACTTCAGTGGTAACAGAAAAAAGCTTTGATGTCAAAGACCGTTTGGCTATTTTGCAGGACTTAAACAAAACAAGAAAAGACCTGAGCAACATACAGTTGAAAGAACAGCCAACGACCACTGAAGAATCACCACCTGTCCCAGCAAGACCTGTCTGGATTCCAAAAGTCGGGGATCTAGTCAGGGAGAAGATCGCGGTAAAGAAGGAATTTGGGCCTTCTTACAGAAAAGCAGTTCCTGTATTGTCTGTCAACGGGACAAGATCAGTTGTACTACCGCCACTTGCTGGAAAAAAGGAGAACCGAGTTGTATCCATCGACCTGGTAAAACCACAACATGTGGCCGATAACCAACAGTAGGCCAAGTGGACTCCCAATAAGTAGCAGAACACCAAGGTTTGCTACCAGTACAGAGGTCCTATCAAAGAGGCTCATCACATTCGAAACGCCTACAGAAGAACAACAAGGACTATGCAACAATGCAATAGAACTTAGACCTCTGAAAACCCAAATAAAGACATTTAGCAGAGACACACCAATCTATACAGAAGTACCAAGTGAAAATGCAAGAAACAAAAATCCTGAACCAATTGGAACAATTGACAGAACTGCATCCGGTTACTTCATCAACTTCGATGATTCGTCTGAAGGCTTCAGCGAACAAAAGACACAGCCATCATCAAAATCCTTTAAAGACAAAGCGAAGGAACTTTTGAAACAACTGAAAGAAACATATCTAGTTTCTCCATGGATTGAATTTTGGGTGGGTTTTGGTGCATTTATCCTCATACTTTGGCTCATCATGGTATTTACCTTGGGACGCTTCATTGAGGGAAAATATGCTAAAATGGACACAGCAAGTCAGAACATCAACTTGGTCCTCAAACCACACACATCTTCACACGTCGAGAAAAGAGAACTTTCTTCAGAACTTTCTTCAGCCAACTTCACAGAAATTCCAATATCTGGTGGGGTAGCCTGGGACAACACTGACTATGAAATTTATGGTCCGGTCGAGATCCTGAAATATCCACACCAAATCAAGATCTCCTTGAGTGACTTTGCAAAACCAAACTCATTTGCTGATGATTGGGACTTTGAAAGTATAAACAATATGATGTCTGACTTAGTAATGTCTGCTAAATTTACAAAACATGATTATTTGCAGGGTTCTACAAATTATGACAGCATGTACTGCTATAACCATTATGGTAACCATTTCTTGCATAAATCTGCACAACCTAGAAATGTTTTAAATTTTAATCAATGGGAACATTGTGCTACACCTCCAAATGGGAGCTCTAGAACCGTGTATGGCAAATATTCATATTTTTCAGGTTTTAACATAACTAATGCTGAAACATTTTATTACAAATTGTCAAACAAGACAGGAATGAAAACCATGATAACCAACACAAAATTGATATATTCAGATTCTTTCTTTGAAAAAATGAATACTTTTGGATTTGATTATTGGGACAAACATGTTGATTTGAAAAGTGTTTGGGGTACAAAAGAATGGCAAGTACAGGGTATAGAAGCTTTGTTTAGAGCCTGCATGATCCCAGAACAAATGATATTTTTAAATGACACCGTTCAACAAACCACCTGTCTTGGCTTAGCCAAAATCAAAGATTTAAATAACCTGTCTATTCCAAAGCCAACAATGTTTAGCAATAACTCTGAAACAGATGAAGAAATAGACATAAACCATATACTTAACCAAAACAGAACACATTCTGATTGGAAACAATGGTTGATCTGGCCCACAGATACAAATAACTGTCAAGATAGATTCCTGAATAAAACACAGGGTTTCAAAATGAACAGGCCAGACCCTAGATATCCCCAAAGACATCACCCAGGGATAATAACAACCTACAGTGTGGGCAAATTATGCCTTCAATGGCTACAAACTTCCACACTGCCTGAAATTAAGCAACACCTAACTTTACTTACTGATGGTGCTGACTTGCGTGATTTCATAATGGGACCACGCAAACAGCGTCAAAAGCGTTTCATAGCAGCCTCTGTATATGCAGCATACAATGAGGCCTGGAAGGTTACTCAAATTGAGACAGCAGAAAGAATACGGGAAATTGACCGTATTAATTTGGAAAAATCACTTTCTGTAGTGGACAATGGGTTAATGACTCTGTCCTCCAGAATTTTTTCATTGGACAGCATTGTGTCTTCAGCAATCGATATATTATCGCAAGACTTACTGTTATTACAACATGGTCAGTCACAATTGCGTTCTATTGTACAGCTTGGCTGGACGTTACAAAATCTGCGTTCAGGCTATGTGCCTTGGCGTTTAATCAACACAACGTCACTATTTCAAATCTTTAACCTTACTGATAGACAAATCGGTATGGCGCAGAAGGGTGCTGATTATACAATCTTGAGCATTGAAAAACTAGAAAGATTACCGTTGACAATGTCAGAACGACCTGTCAGTGAATGGATAATCCACGGAATCATAAATATTCCAATCTCAACCTTCAGGTTTCAATACTGCCAAAAATATATACAGGCTGGCATGTACGAGAAATTGGGAAAGGGGTACCTTAAAACAACATGGAACCTGCCCTATTCACATGCATGTGTCAGTAACAAAGGACAGAAAGTGTTTCTTAGTGGCATCAATTGTGCTATGTCACTAAGCGGCACGCTTCTGTGTAACGGTATTAGTTTGCACGGAGCCTGTGAAGGGAATTCATACAACCTTTCATGTCACCAGCAAGGCGCACCTGCAACTGAAATAGAACCATTCTTTCAAAGACTCTATAATGGGAGTTACATTCTTATTGTAGACCGCAGATGCTGTAGTCTTATGCCCGGGACTCCTTATCTCGTCACTACGACGGCGAAGGTCAAGTGCTGTGGACGTTCTTTGTTCCCCAGCTCCTTTCCAGACAGGGAGGCGAGGGCATGGCCCAGTTTGAAAATTACTTCTATTCGAATAGACACTTTAAGCAGAATGAAAACAGTGCTTCTTCAGACGCCTACAAGGCTCACGTCATCTAAAGAAACGTATGATCTACAAGTCGCAAGGACGACTGCAGAGATACATACATTATTATCAACTAATTCCCCCGTACATTTCGCGGAAATCCTGAGCGAAATCTTAAATATTTCTGATACCACAGGGGTCTCAAAGGTATTTAAGACAGTATTTTCGATGGCATTAACACCATTCAAAGCCATACTGGGTATTTTTCCAGACTTCGTCCATTCGATTTTTGGCGGACTTCCCCTGATCCTAGGACTAATTGCAGGAATCCTATTCCTAGTACTTATTTTTCGTTATGGCAACCCATGTCACAGATCAAACTCTCGCGACAATGGAAGATACGATCCTAGCCATTGGATACCGGGACCGGATATCAAAAATCCTGGGACTATCCCGGCTTAGAGACCTAAACATGACTTGGTTTCTATCATTTCGACCAATGTGGCAAAGGTGTGTTTTACCTGTACTAAGGTGTCTGCTATGCGGAGAAGAATGCGTGTTAGACACCTGTCTGACGCTACAATCGGATGCGCCGGTGGATGCAGATACACTGTTGGTTCCTACCAAGGTTCACGCACTGTGCTGCCCTCAAAGGCTTCACCACTGCGATTGAAGAGTAGTGAAGTTCAAGATGAAAGCAGCATCGAACAGGTACGACCTTCTGTCAGCAATGCAAATCAGAATGTCAATGGAGACAATCATGCGCATGAATGCATGGTTACCCCTATTTCCGACTTAGAGGAACTTTCCCATGAAGCTGTTGACAGTTTTTTCGAAAGCCTGAATGATATGATGTTCTCTCCGGAACAGAAATAGAGACTTTTGAGTAAACTCGCACACGGCGTTCCCTGAATTCGGCCTTCAACTTTATAAATTAAATCACATGAACAATTACAATCCAGTTCACGGACAGCAACTTTTTTCAGCAAGCCCCTAAAATATTTTTCTATATATCTTTTCCCGGGACACTGATTTTCTGCTTAAAGTAAGAGACTATTCCTAGAGAACTAAGATTTCTATTTTAGATACTTTATAGACTTTATAGACTTTAGCTGCCCGCTGGTATGTTCGCAATAGATTTTATGTGATGAAATGGTTTCGACTTTTTTTCTGTATAGCCATATTAAGAGCCATTTCATGTGTATTTCTCATATACCAACAATCAATAATGCATAACAATGCGTGTTCACTTTTGCATCTAATTCATAGCTTAAGTGCATACAATATATATGACTGCAATTTTTCAGTATATTTGAAAATTTCGAAATGCATTTATGTATTTTGGGGTGGTAAGGTATACACTATACTCTATAGTATGTTGTACTATGTTATACTATGCATAGATTAGTAGATATGACCATAGTTGGAGTGGGTGTCGTGTATTTCTATAGGTTCTGATTCGATCCCCCTATTCCTGACCCTATTCTGGTTAAACTTACTAGCTAGTTAACTAACAGTCAGCCCATGAGGCAAGAAATCCCCCATGATGCAGATACCGTTATCTGACGCAGTCACACTACGGCACAGGAACGTGTTATCTGATTAGGTCATAACGCTTGAGATCTAATTAGACAAGCAATATTCCTCCAGCCCCTGATAAGGCATACGACGTTCTCATAACAAATCAAACCTATGACAACCTGGATAATCCGTGCGGCCATTGTTTTGATTTCACAGAGAACTTTAGTAAAGAATGTGCTAACGAGCAAGTCGTATGACATCTTTATTGACGTACCTATGTCCATCCTTACGTCAATCTCGGCACCTTTAAGGTATAAATATTGCCGACCTTGCCCTATGCAAACACACGCGTGGTGACAAGACGGAGCAGCCATACTTGCCGAAGCCGAGAGCAGAAGCAGACCCCGCAGGCAGCAGCCCCGCCTTCCTGACGCGCTGAGAGACGCGCTGCTATCTCAAGCCGAGAGACCCAGCACCGGCGCTTCTGGGCAGCCCTCGCAGGCAGCCTGGAATATCGAGAGCAGAGAAAGAGATACCATTCCTCATTCATCCTAAATTCCAGGTACAGAACTGAATAACCCCTCCTAGAGAATTCTTTAGTTATTCACTTGGCAAAAACAAACTTAAACTAAACTGTAACTTTCTATTCCCGCCCACGCATTAGACTTAGGTCAGGTACACGGGGTAGGCGTATTTAGAAACACCAGTTGAGTACGTTTAGTCAAATGTATATGTGTATGTAAATATATTTTAATCATTTTAAACATCATATGGCTCAGAAACCATATCAATGTTTTTACAGTATTATTTTATACTATTGCTTCTAATGTATGCACTTTACTTAACTATAAGTATTGCAATAATATCGATCCATTTCTCTTGTACGAGAAAAGAGACTGATCAATAAATAACATCTTTTATTGAACACGCCCGTCTCTTCCTTTTCTCTACATTCTGATGAGACTAAGAATGCACGTACTGACTGAGTAAAATAATTGCCTTGTGCTCACACGACTCTTGAGATTGACTCTTGATTAGGGGAGAGCAAAGTTGTCATGTTCTATGGTTGTCAGAAACTAAATCCCTTCTTGTCTAATCAGGGGAGTTCATCCTTCCTTGAACATTCGAGAAAGTTTCTAGCGAACTCTGAGCTTAGCTGGCAAACCCAAAAATTAAGTCTAGTTTCGACAGTAGTAGACCTAGTTAACGTCTGGCCTAGGTCTTTACTGCTGTAGGTACTATTCCAATGCGCAGAGCCTATTGGGAAAATAGGAGCTACACTACAAGAGGCATCTGTGCTGCGGCCTAGGGGCACAAGGTTTCTTTTCTTTTTACGTCGGCAAGAGGCATGTGGGCTGGAGCCTGCACCCAAAAGGCTTCACATTGCTGTGGTGCGCCAAGAGGCATCTGGTGCTTTTCGTCTTCCTGCTGGTGTAGTGCAGCAAGAGGCATCTGGGGCTGTTAGGCTTCCCATTGGTGTAGAGCGGCAAGAGGCATCTGGGCCTGCTTGGTTTCCCGGGGGTGTAGTGCAGCAAGAAGCATCTCAGGCTGCTGGGCTTCCCGTTGGTGTAGTGGAGGAAGAGCCCTCTGGGGATGCTATTTCTTCGGGAAACATCACTTACAACGCAACTTTTACCACGCAATGCTTTTACATCGCAGCTTTTACAACGCAAACCATTACAACGCATTGCGCTGGGGGGCGCTCTAGGATAGGGAATATATTTAATTTACTATCCAACACCTTCCCTACTATCCACGGGGACTGGAGTTGGAATAGTAAATTAAAGCACTATGCGTTGTAATGGTATGCGTTGTAAAACTCGCTTTGTAAAAGCATGCGATGTAAAAGCATGCATTGTAATGTCGTACATCCTATGTCTTCTGTTGGTGTTGTGCAGCCAGAAGTATCTGTGGCTGTTAGGCTTCCCGTTGGTGAACAGCAGCAAGAGGCTTCTGGGCTGCAGGCTGGGGTGGCTGCTCCCCCCGTTGATAGGGATGGCCTCTGGGTTCCCCCTGGCATGGTGCAGCCGGCATTGCCAGAGTTCACTGGTGTTCCTGGGTGTAGAGTGAATACTGAGAATTTTCTGCCAATACATTTTTTTCAGTTGTTTTTTGACGATGTGTTTTTGCAAGAGATTGTTGATCAAACTAATTTGTATGCAGAACAATTTTTGAGGGCCAACAGTGCCAGCCTTAGGCCCTATTCTAGAGCAATCCGGTGGACTCCCACAAATGTTGAAGAGATGAAGAAGTTTTTGGGATTAACTTTTTTGATGGGCTTGCTAAGGAAGCCATCAATGACTTCATATTGGTCCACTAGTCCCTTGATGGCAACAGCTATATTTCCAGCAGTCATAAGTCGTGATCGGTATATGCTTCTTCTTCGGATGATACATTTTGTTGATAATAGTTTAGCGTTGTCATGCGATCACCCTGATTGTGACCGTTTGTTTAAAATTCGGCCTGTCCTTGATCACTTTGTTGATCGTTTTTCTGAGATCTTTGTCCCTGGTAAAGAAATTGCAGTGGATGAGTCTTTGCTGTTGTTCAAGGGCCGCTTGGTTTTTAGGCAATACATTCCTAGTAAGAGGGCACGCTATGGAATCAAACTGTATATGCTGTGTAACAGTGAGACTGGATATGTCTACAATTTCAGAGTGTACACTGGTAAGGAGTCCAGCATTAACCCTCCTGGTTGTCCTTCTACTTTTGGAGTGACTGAGAAAATTGTGTGGGAACTAGGTAGAGGATTATTTAACAAAGGCCATCATTTATATGTAGATAACTTCTACACTGGTGTGCGGTTGTTCAAGGAGTTGGCCAAAGTGAGCACTGTTGCTTGTGGTACAATGCGCAGTAACCGTAAAGGTTTCCCAAAGGAACTTGTTTGCAAAAGGCTTGTGCGGGGACAGTCTACGGCATTGCGATGTGGGGAGCTTCTAGCTGTGAAGTTTTCAGACAAGAGAGATGTGTACATGCTGACTACTATCCACGATGAAAGTACAGAACCTGTGCCTGTTTGGGGTCAGGGTGCTGAAGTGCGCACACCTGTGTGCATTTTAGCTTACAATAAGTTCATGGGTGGTGTTGACAGAGTAGATCAGAGGTTGGAACCTTATGCTGCTCTTCGAAAGGCTTACGTTTGGTACAAGAAGTTGGCTATCCATCTGTTCCACTTGGCATCCTTTAATGCTTTTGTTGTGTACCAGAAGTCTTGTCCTGAGAAGAAGATGCCTTTTGTTAAGTTTCAGGAGTCTATAATAGGCAGCCTTGTACTTGTGGAGCAGGCAAGTGTTCCTAGATTTGGAGTGGTGGAGGAAGTGGCTAGATTGAAAGATCGCCACTTTCCTGAATCTATTCCTTCCACTACCGCTAGAGACTTTCCGACTAGAAGATGCAGAGTCTGTTGGCGAAGAGGCGTGCGGAAGGAGTCTCGTATATACTGTCCTGACTGTCCTTCTAAGCCTGCATTGTGTCTGTCAGCTTGTTTTAAATCGTACCACACGCAAAAGAAGTTTTGGGAGTTTTAATGAGCTGTAAAGTGAATTGCCTGGTCTGCATTCTGTAAAAATATTTAGTTTGTTTCAAGGATTGGCATTAGTGCAAAGTGTTTAGTTTAAGAATTTGTGTTAGCTGATTTGTAGGTATTTCCATTTGTTTAGTGTTATTTTCAAAAAAAGAATTCTAAATGTGTTTGTGGTGTGCCGGCTGGTGCTTGGCTGGCGGTGTGTGTGGAGTTGCGCTTGGCTGGTGGTGTGCGTGGAGTGGTACTTGGCTGTCTGTGCACGGAGTGGTGCTTGGCTGGCGGTGTGTGTGGAGTGGCGCTTGGCTGGTGGTGTTTGTGGAGTGGTACTTGGCTGTCGGTGGGCGCTGAGTGGTGTTTGGCTGGCGGTGTGCATGGTCTGGTGCTTGGATCGTGGTGTGGATGGACTGGCGCTCGGCTGGCGGTGTGTGAGTAGTTACTTTCTATTGGTCACTACACACACTGCTAGTTGAGTGACACTCCACGCAGTCCATCATTTTGTGTAGTTGCAGTGTCAGAAATGTGGGCATGTGAAAGTGATGGGCCCTTGAATGGTGCTGTTTGCTGGTGTGAGTGTTGAAATGTGATGGGTCCGCGGCTGGCGGTGTGAATGTTTTGAATGTGTCACACGTACGAAAGGTGTATGAATGGCCTGTAAAGAGGTTGGTGCCTTGACGTGGCTTTACAGCTCACGAGCTGTGAGTCAGTGGTTCAGTTAATCATACTTTCAATTATACGCAGTGTATTTAATTTTTTGTGAAATTACTTACAAATACAATTGTATGTACTGAATCATCACTCACCCTCGTGCCAAATCCAACCAGTATGTGTGTGTGCTTGCGGATTAGATGGCTGTGCAGTAATATTTGTTTTTTTTCTCTTTCTGCAGTAGGGTGTATCTTGTCCCTTATTGTGATTGTTGTAATGTGTTGCTTTTCCTTCCAGATGGGGTCAGTGGTCTGGTTTGTATCAGGTATGAAAGGTGCGTGAATGGCCTGTAAAACAGTTGGTGCCTTGTCGTGGCTTTACAGCTCACGAGTTGCGAGTCACTGGTTCGGTATTTATGCATTTATTTATTAACAGAGCATTTCATTTTTTTGAAATATCATGTTAATAAAATTTTATGTACTGAACCATCACTCGCCCTCGTGCCAAATCCAACCTGTATGTGTGTGTCTTTGAGGAATAGATAGCCGTGCTTGATTCTATGTCTTTTGAGTAACTCAGTTATGGTGTATATTATAGCTATAAATAACTTTCTAAATTTAGATATTATTGTTAATTCATGGTAGTATATGGTCATGTCTTTCTGGTGAATTCTATTGTTGTTTTTTGTCCACAATCTCTTGCAAACTTGAAATTGTCGGTCACAATTTTCATGCGATATTGTCCCCTGAATCGCACGTTCTCCAACTGAAAACTTAATTCATTCAAAACAATTTGGTTTTGCAAGGGGGTTCCCATGAGTTTTTGGCCCGGGGCTTTGCGGGCATCTTTGGAAACTACCAAACCCAAACAGTTCTGAGAACTAGACACCCGGGGGAGTCCAGGGAGGTATGGCATGCGTGGGTCCCCAATGTTTTCCTACCCAGAAACCCCTGCAAACCTTAAATGTAGGTTAAGAAACCCACTTTTCCATACATTTTTGGGTGTGATCTCCCTGCCGGCACAAATGTCCTACCACCCAGCGTTCGCCTTCTTCTCCCGAGTAAAATGATACCTCACTTGTGTGGGTGGGCCAAAGGCCTGTGGCTAAGGTAGGGGAGCTTAATTTGTCAAACTTAAATAGGACTTTTTTTAAAATTCATTTTTAGCCTGTTCTGCTTTGGGGCACTTACACAAGTGAGGTATCCTCTTACTCGGGAGAACAAGGGGAACGCTGGGTGGTAGGACATTTTTGCCGGCATGGAGATCCCACGCAAAAAAGTTTGGAAAAGTGATATTTTTACCTAATTTTAAGGTTTGCAAGGAATTCTGGGTAGGAAAACATTGGGGGACCCATGCATGCCATACCTCCCCCGGGTGTCTAGTTTTCAGAACTGTTTGAGTTTGGTACTTTCCAAAGAATACCACCGAGCCCCGGGCCAAAACATCAGGTGCCCCCCCCCCCAAAAAATCAAGCTTATTTTGCTTCAGGGTATTTTAAATTCACCACCGTACGATTTGGACCTTTTCCTGTTGCAGCCACTATGCCTACCCACGCAAGTGAGGTACCGTTTTTATCGGGAGACCTGGGGTAACGCTGGGTGGGAGGTAATTTGTGTGAGCCCAGTGATGCCACGCTTTCCCACACAAAAAAGTGTGAAAAAACTGTTTTTTTCAGCTAAAATTGAGGTTTGCAAGGGATTCTGGGTAAAGGAACATTGGAGGATCCACGCAAGCCATAGCTCCATGTCGCAGCCACTATGCCTACCCACGCAAGTGAGGTACCATTTTTTTCGGGAGACCTGGGGAAACGCTGGGTGGGTGGAAATTTGTTGATCCACGCAGATTCCAGCACTTTCCTCAACAGAAATGTGAGGAAAATTTGTTTTTTTTGTCAAAATCTTAGCTTTGCAAGGGATTCTGGGTAACAAAACCTGGGGGTAGGGAGACAAGTCACCCCATCCTGAATTCCCCTGGGTGTCTAGTTTTTAAAAATGTATAGGTTTGCTAGGTTTCCCTAGGAGCTGGCAGAGCTAGGGCGCAAAAACAAAAGGTAGTCTTTTTGTCCAAAAAGTGCAAGATTTCACAGGGAAATTGAGGTGCGACCATGTTGCGTTTTGCGCTGTTTCATGTCGCAGCCACTATGTCTACACACACAAGTGAGGTACCATTTTTTTGGGGAGACCGGGGGGAACGCTGGGTGGGTGGAAATTTGTTGATCCATGCAGATTCCAGAACTTTCCACCACAGAAATGTGAGGAACATTTGGTTTTTTTGTCAAAATCTTAGCTCTGCAAGAGATTCTAGGTAACAAAACCTGGGGGTAGGCAGACGAGTCACCCCATCCTGAATTTCCCTGGGTGTCTAGTTTTCAAAAATGTATAGGTTTGCTAGGTTTCCCTAGGTGCTGGCAGAGCTAGGGCGCAAAAACAAAAGGTAGTCTCTTTGTCCAAAAAGCACAAGATTTCAATGGGAAATTGAGGTGCAACCATGTTGCGTTTTGCGCTGTTTCTTGTCGCAGCCACTATGCCTAACAACGCAAGTGAGGTACCATTTTTTTCGGGAGACCTGGGGAAACGCTGGGTGGGTGGAAATTTGTTGATCCATGCAGATTCCAGAACTTTCCACCACAGAAATGTGAGGAAAATGTGTTTTTTTTGTCAAATTCTTAGGTTTGCAAGGGATTCTGGGTAACAAACCCTGGTGGTAGGCAGTCGAGTCACCCCATCCTGAATTCCCCTGGGTGTCTAGTTTTCAAAAATGTATAGGTTTGGTAGGTTTCCCTGGGTGCTGGCAGAGCTAGGGCTCAAAAACAAAAGGTAGTCTCTTTGTCCAAAAAGCGCAAGATTTCACTGGGAAATTGAGGTGCGACCATGTTGCGTTTTGCGCTGTTTCATGTCGCAGCCACTATGCCTACACACACAAGTGAGGTACCATTTTTTTCGGGAGACCTGGGGGAACGCTGGGTGGGTGGAAATTTGTTGATCCATGCAGATTCCAGAACTTTCCATCACAGAAATGTGAGGAAAATTTGTTTTTTTTGTCAAATTCTTAGCTCTGCAAGAGATTCTGGGTAACAAAACCTGGGGGTAGGCAGACGAGTCACCCCATCCTGAATTTCCCTGGGTGTCTAGTTTTAAAAAATGTATAGGTTTGCTAGGTTTCCCTAGGTGCTGGCAGAGCTAGGGCGCAAAAACAAAAGGTAGTCTCTTTGTCCAAAAAGCGCAAGATTTCAATGGGAAATTGAGGTGCGACCATGTTGCGTTTTGCGCTGTTTCTTGTCGCAGCCACTATGCCTAACAACGCAAGTGAGGTACCATTTTTTTCGGGAGACCTGGGGGAACGCTGGGTGGGTAGAAATTTGTTGATCCATGCAGATTCCAGAACTTTCCACCACAGAAATGTGAGGAAAATGTGTTTTTTTTGTCAAATTCTTAGGTTTGCAAGGGATTCTGGGTAACAAACCCTGGTGGTAGGCAGTCGAGTCACCCCATCCTGAATTCCCCTGGGTGTCTAGTTTTCAAAAATGTATAGGTTTGGTAGGTTTCCCTGGGTGCTGGCAGAGCTAGGGCTAAAAAACAAAAGGTAGTCTCTTTGTCCAAAAAGCGCAAGATTTCACTGGGAAATTGAGGTGCGACCACGTTGCGTTTTGCGCTGTTTCATGTCGCAGCCACTATGCCTACCCACGCAAGTGAGGTACAATTTTTTTCGGGAGACCTGGGGGAACGCTGGGTGGGTGGAAATTTGTTGATCCACGCAGATTCCAGATCTTTCCACCACAGAAATGTGAGGAAAATGTGTTTTTTTTTTACAAATTGTTAGATTTGCAAGGGATTCTGGGTAACAAAACCTGGTGGTAAGCAGTCGAGTCACCCCATCCTGAATTCCCCTGGGTGTCTACTTTTCAAAAATGTATAGGTTTGCTAGGTTTCCCTAGGTGCTGACAGAGCTTGGGCACAAAAACAAATGGTAGTCTCTTTGTCCAAAAAGCTCAAGATTTCACTGGGAAATTGAGGTGCGACCACGTTGCGTTTTGCGCTGTTTCGTGTCGCAGCCACTATGCCTACCCACGCAAGTGAGGTACCATTTATTTTGGGAGACCAGGGGGAACGCTGGGTGGCTGGAAATTTGTTGATCCACGCAGATTCCAGAACTTTCCACCACAGAAATGTGAGGAAAATGTGTTTTTTTGGTCAAATTCTTAGCTTTGCAAGGAATTCTGGGTAACAAAACCTGGTGGTAGGCAGTCGAGTCACCCCATCCTGAATTTCCCTGGGTGTCTACTTTGCAAAATTGTATAGGTTTGCTAGGTTTCCCTAGGTGCTGGCAGAGCTAGGGCTCAAAAACAAAAGGTAGTCTCTTTGTTTTTGAGCGCAAGATTTCACTGGGAAATTAAGGTGCGACCACGTTGCGTTTTGCGCTGTTTCGTGTCGCAGCCACTATGCCTACCCACGCAAGTGAGGTACCATTTTTTTTGGGAGACCTGGGGGAACGCTGGGTGGGTAGAAATGTGTTGATCCACGCAAATTCAAGAACTTTCCACCACAGAAATGTGAGGAAAATGTGTTTTCTTTTTGTCAAATTCTTAGCTTTGCAAGGGATTCTGGGTAACAAAACCTGGTGGTAGGCAGTCGAGTCACCCCATCCTGAGTTCCCCTGGTTGTTTACTTTTCAAAAATGTATAGGTTTGCTAGATTTCCCTAGGTGCCGGCAGAGCTAGGGTGCAAAAACTACAGGTAGGCACTTTGCCAAAAAAGGGTCAATTTGTAACTGCAAAATTTAGGTGTGACCACGTTGCATTTTGCGCCGTTTCCTGTCGCAGGCACAAGGCCGACCCACACAAGTGAGGTACCGTTTTTATTGGGAGACTTGGGGTAATTCAGATTTGTAAATCAACTGTTATTACCAATTGAGCTTTCATGCATTTCTCCCTTTCAATGAAAGACATTGTGTAAAAAAAAAATATATATATATTTTTGAAAAATGACCAATAATTCTCATGCTAGTATGAGTATTCCCAATTTTGAAAATGTGAAATTATATACTGTTTCTGAACTCTATAATTTGACCCAATTCAGAAATACATAGGTGTCTTTCATACAGATTTTTCCATGTATACATTTTCCAAGACAAAGTGCTCTATACCCAGTAAATGAAAAAATACCATTGCAAGTTGCTGCTCAGTTTTTGGATCTGGGTTTGTCGGGTTCTTGGTGAAACTACAAGTCCTATATATCCCCACAACCAGGAAGGTCTATCGGATGTAACGGTATATTGCTTTACAAGAGCTGTCAAAATTAAAAAAAGTTATAGGTGAAAAGGTTAAGACTCAAGGCTGTTTTTTTCAACAAATTTTCAATTATTCCAATATTTAACTGTTAGTTTCTATAAAGAAACCTTCATGGATTTAGACAAGTGACCCTTTTCTGATTTCAGAATTTTGTCTACTTTACGAAAATGTACAACTTTCCAGGATCCATTATTGCTTTCAAACTCATTTCTACCATTAACTGGAAGGAGGTGGAAAGCTCTAAAAATAGCAAAAATAGGCTATGTCCCAGAAAAATGCCAAAACTGTGTGAAAAATGTCGGTTCTCTGACAAAAGACTGTCATTCTCTAAAAGCTGAGAAAATGGAGATTTCAGCCCACAAACCCTTTTTTGATAACATTTTCAGGGAAAAACCCAGAGGCTTTCATTTGCAGCCCGTTTTTCCAATTTTTCTGAAAAAAACAAAAATATCACTATATTTTGGTTAATTTCTGGAACCCCTCCAAGGGAATCCACAAACCCTGGGCGCCTTTAGAATGCACATGATGTTGGAATAAAAGGACGCAAATTTGGCGTGGATACCTTATGTGGTCAAAAAGTTACAAGGGCCTAAGCGTGCACTACCCCAAAACGCCAAAAAAAGCCTTAGCACAGGAGGGGAAAAGGCCTAGCAGCGAAGGGGTTAAATGCATGTGAGTGGTGGTTTTGTTAGAAATGCAGGAAACAATTTGCAGACTTATCACATATTTAAACTGAAAGAATTTGTGCTCTCTGAATTCCGGACATTTTTTTTTTATTTTACTTCTCTCACTTACTTTCATCAGTAGTTGCACCTTCTGATATCGTCATGTACTGAATTCCAACACATTTAATGTTTATTGAATATAAGGAAATAATAAACCTTGTTTAAAAATATATATTTATTGTTTAAAAAAATGTTTCTTTGCTTATCTTACAAATAACTGGAATAAAATGTTAATAATTAAAACATATTTTAAAATATGTAATGTGAATCAGGCACAAAAAGGAGTTAACTAACTTGCAATGCAATGAAAACTTTCATGGACAACATCATTTTCATAGACTGCCAATACTTAAATTTATAAAAAAAAAAGACATGGCAACTTTTGTTTTTAAAGATTTGGGAGTAGATTAGGATGGCGGTCGGAAAACCATTCAGAACGCCATGGTAGCAGGAAATCAACCGTCCGCAGGTACCGTGGCAATACCGGCAGTCCGATTAGGATCAACCGCCAGAAAAATTCGACCATAGCGGAACAATGCCACGAAAGACCAGAGGTAGCGTGTGGAGCAAGTATAAATACACCCACAGTGGTCGGATTCACTGAGAAAACACCCAAAACTGCTGCACAGTCAGCATATTGACCACACATGAAATTATGATACTGTTGAGGTGACAGCAGAATGATTGGCTGTTTCCAACCACCGCGATTGCAACAATTGATGAATGGGAGAGTCGGTGGAAGGACGGTGGTATACCAAAAAAACACACAAAAAGGCTACCAAGAGTACCCATTAACCTGGCACTGCCTCAAAAAACACCTAACACACCCCAATGACACATCCCCATGGCAACAAGAAAAATACGAATCCCAGCTCAACACACCTGACACCAATACTCTAATCTGACACACCCACATAGCTGGGTATAAAACCAGCCCCTTCCCTGACCAGAATTCTTTGCACAACTCCACTACTGAAGGACCCAACCCCACATCAGAAAGGAGAGGCAAATCACCACACGTTTCATGAGCAAAACAACACACACACACCACACACATCACCACCGGCACTCTCACACCCTCACCTTCAACTCATTGCACATCACTCACCATGGCACAGAAGAAAATGCCCAAATTCACTGACAATGAGCTGTCAGTCATGGGAGATGAGGTAATCAGAGTAGAACCACATTTTCTTTTAAGCCTGGTCCAACAGACATTTTTAGCCACCAGAAAGCAAAAGTGGGCAAGGATAGTAAGCAAGGTCAAGGCAGTAGGGACTACCCCGCACTCCAAGAAGGCGATCATGAAGCGGTGGCATGACCTCAAGAGCAAGGTGAAAGAAAAGAACAACAAGAACTGTGAGCTGGCTCAGAGGACTGACAGTGGCCCTCCCATTCCCCTACAAACCTTCACCACATGGGAGGACTAGGTACTTGGCATACTGCATCCAGAGAGTCTCACAGGAATTGCCATGGAAGTGGAGGCTGATAAGTACCAACAAGTGTCTACCATCATAATGCTATGTACTGGCTTGCACAACTACAAAGTGACACCTACTAGGCCCAAATGCACTCATGTGCACCACACTCTCGCCTACACATGTCTCACAGATCCAACATTCACTCCCTCTTATTTACCCCAAAGGTTGCTATCAACATTACCTTGGGGGCATGTGCACAGGCAGCCAGCACTACAACTCCCACCAGGCCCCCTTGTCCCACAGCTGAGCAGGATGGAGCACTCCCCCCCAGCCAGAAGCATGTGTCAGCCATTGCATTGCTCACTTCGAAGTAACAGGTAGGTAGCCTTCTTAACAGGGAGGGGTTTGGTGGGTGGGAAGACTGTACCACAACTCTCACCAGGTCCCCCTTGTCCCACAGCTGAGCAAGATGGAGCACTCCACACATGCAGAGGCATGTGCCAGCCATTGCAGTGCTCACTTTCACCTAGCGGGTAGGTAGCCATCTTCACAGGGAGAGGTGTTTGGGATGGTAAGCCAGCATTTCAACTCCCACTAGGGCCCCTTATCCCACAGCTGAGCAAGCTGGAGCACTACCCCACACCCAGAAGCATATGCCAGCCATTGTATTTCACTAACCAAGCTTACAGGTAGGTAGCCATCCTTACAGGTAGGGGGGTTTGGTGGCTGGGAAGCCTGCACTACAACTCTCATCAGGTCCCCTTGTCCCGCAGCTGAGCAGGATGGTACACTCCACCCCAGCCAGAAGCATATGTCAGCCATTGCATTGCTCACTTCAAATTAACAGGTAGGTAGCCATCTTAACAGGCATAGGTGTTTGTGGGTGGGAGCCAGCACTACAACTCCCACCAGGCCCTCCTGTCCCAAAGCTGAGCCAGATGGTACACTCCACCCCTACACACAACCATGTGGCAGCCATTGTATTTCACTCTTCAAACTTACAGATAGGTAGCCATCTTATGCTCTCCTGTCCCAAACCTGAGCATGATGGAACACTCCCCCCACCCAAGAGCCATGTGTAACCATTCCCTTACTCTGCTCCACAGGGAGGAAGCCATCTTAACAGGGATGGGTGTTGGTGGGTGGGAAGACTGCACCACAACTCCCACCAGGCCCCCTTGTCTCACAGCTGAGCAGGATGGAGCACTCCACCCCCAATCAGAAGCATGTGCCAGCCATTGCATTGCTCCCCTTCACCTAATAGGTAGGTAGCCATCTTAACAGGGAGGGGTGTTGGTGGGTGGGAAGACTGCACCATAACTCCCACCAGGCCCCCTTGTCCCACAGCTCAGCCGGATGGAGCACTCAGATCCAGCAAGAAACATGTGGCAGACATTTCATTGCTCCTTTCAAAGTAACAGGTAGGTAGTCATCTAAACAGGGAGGGGTGTTTTGGGGTGGGAACCAGCAATACAACTCCCATCAGGCCTCCCTGTCCCAAAGCTGAGCCAGATGGTACACTCTAGCAATCATGTGGCAGCCATTGTACTTCACTCGTCAAACTTACAGGTAGGTAGCCATCTTATGCTCTCCTGTTCCACCCCTGAGCAGGATGGTGCACTCCGCCCAGCCAGAAGCATGTGTCAGACATTGCATTGCTCACTTCAAAGTAACAGGTAGGTAGCATCTTAACAGGGAGGGGTGTTGGTGGGTTGGAAGACTGTACCACAGCTCCCACCAGGCCCCCTTGTCCCACAGCTGAGCAGGATGGAGCACTCCCCCAAGCCAGAACAATGTGTCAGATATTGCATTGCTCACTTCAAAGTAACAGGTAGGTAGCCACCTTAACAGGGAGGGGTGTTGGTGGGTGGGAATACTGCACCACAGCTCCCATCAGGCCCCCTCGTCCCACAGCTGAGCAAGATAGAGCACTCCACATACCCAGAAGCATGTGCCAGCCATTACATTGCTCACCTTCACCTAACAGGTAGGTAGCCATCTTCACAGGGAGGGGTGTTTGGGGGCTGGGACGCCAGCACTACACCTCCCACCAGGACCCCTTGTCCCACAGCTGAATAAGATGGAGCACCCCCCCCCACACCCAGAAACAAGTATCAGCAATTCCCTGCAACTATGCCACAGAACAGGTAGGTAGACAGTGCATGCGCCCTGCCATTTCTCTAAAAAAGCATGGAGCCATATGACCAAACCAGCCCTCACATCACCCCAGCTTGGCATAGAACCAATAGCCACTTCCAGTGTGTAGACAGCTAAGTCATGTTGAAGAAATTCAGGACACAATCATGCACAGCAGTGAATGCTATCTGCAAGTGCCATGGGGCAGAGCATCAAGGCCCATATGAAAACAAAAACAAGAATGGTCAGTTGTACAAAGAAAGCAAAGTACATGATATGACACAGGAATGCATGAGATAACAATGGCTAGTACATGCTCAAAATGAACGTCTTCTATGCAGACTAAACAACAAAGACGATTTACATGAAGTTGTTGTTCTGCTAGTGGTTAGATGACAACATGTCCTTGTAATCACACAATCTGTACGTGGGGCGTGGTATCTATTTACATTTCACACCATGGACAAGTAATGTATGTACCTCCACATCATGTCATGATGCTCAGTACCGTGCAGCCATACAAAGTGATCTCAATGTAAACTGTGTGGTGTATAACATGTAACATTCAAACATCTAACACCAAGCTTGTGGGGTGCACTTCAATGACCATTTCATCTCTGTCCCACAGGTGACCAAGAATTGACTGCTGCAGATTACAACACCAACCTGCAGAGCCAGTCGCCCCCCTGGAACATGGACTCTCGTTGCAGACTCTCTGAATTCCTTGGATGCGGACCCAGAAGCTGCCCCATCAGGTCTGCCAGGGAACACCAGGTTCCAGGCCACCACTCTTCCCACCACCTCAGCAACAACAACTGCGCTGACCCCTGTTGTAACGACCTGTGCGGTCTCCACCACCAGTGCTGCCTGCAACACTGTCCCTTCCTCAGAGGATACCCACACCATCCCACAATCTGAGAAGGGCAGGGGGAGTCAGCGGGTACATTGAGTGGTAATGCCACAGGTCCGGGACAGCAATGCAGGTAGGAGGGAAACAGGGTGACAAATCCAAAGGTCACTGGCACCGAAGCCCTGGCAAACATCGCAAGAGTCCTTGGGGCCAATGAACAAACCCAGGGACAAATGGGCCAGCTTATGGAAGAAGTGTATGAGGTCCACCTGCTGCTGAGGTCCGTGGACAGGCATTTGGGCCAAATCATGGACCTCTGGTCTAGATTGTGGGTTTTCTGAGGGACAGGCCTGTCGCCCAAAGGACAGCTCAACTTCCCTCCAGTGGCCCACAGGATAAAAGTCCCACCACCTCACCTGCAGCCACAGAGAGGGGTGAGCTGGAACAGGATGACTCCTCAGTCACCCTGATCCACAGCAGAGGCCCCTCCTGCCAAACGCTCAAGGGGCCGTCTTAGGAAAAGCATGGGAGGATCACGTGGCAAAGCACAAACCAAACTCCAGTCGAAGAGCCAGCCATGATGGCTCCTCTGTTCAACTTGCCATTGACTTAGTTGACTATCCTTACCCACACTGCCATGTTGATGGCAGGCGCCTGTTGGACTGTGTCACCACATCAATGTGATGACTACTGTATTGTCTCGTCTACTATCACTGACAACTCATTGATTCACTTTGCACCTTTTTGTAAATGATCACTTCCCTGTCTCAAATCCTATGTTTTCGTGTCAGCTCCATGTTTATGACAGGATGTACAATGCTGACTCTGATTACAATGTACCAAGAGCACTGAATTTCTTGGTGCATTGAGAACCCGAAGGGACCTAGGAAAACACAAGAGAACAACATTCGCTTGTCAGGTGATGGCATCACAGCCATTACACACCACTTGTTATCAAGGTACTCAAACCTGCATACGTTACAATGAGCAACAATATTGACATAGACATCACGTAGCTGTGCATAACTACCCTGTCCCAGAAGAATTAGCCTTCATCACAGAGACAACAACAGGCAGCAGTCACAAAGCTCCTCTAGGCCTTTTCAACAACAACAAAAACAGCAGATAATGGCACCATTGTACAATGTCACTCACCTTCAAGGATAGTAGTGTTGGATGAGCTGTTGATGCAGGTCGTCAGCTTCCTCCTCTCCACTATCCTTGTCACTGGATATGTGTGGGTTTGCAGGTGGGTCCTCGGCTGCTCATCATCATCCAGGAGCAGGGGGATCTCTTTGCGCAAGGCCAGGTTGTGGAACATGCAGCATTCAGCATGCAACTACTATCTGACACACCTTTTGGGGAGAGTACATCAGTGCACCTCCGGTCCTGTCCAGGCACCGAAACGTCAGAAGACCCAAAGTGCACTCCACCACATGACATGTCGTCCCATGGGCATCATTGTAGCAGACTTCACTTGGAGTCCTGAGATTCCTCAGTGGGCTCAGCAACCAAGGCCGGGTGGGATACGCAGAGTCACCTAGGTGTGAGATACACAGAGTCATTTTGTTCAATGACTGTGGCAGAGGACAGCATGTCACACATACTGCACGCTACTTGACTCTGCGTATTAACCCACAATCCACGCACGCTCTGGATGCAGATTTGCAATCAGCTGTGGTACAATGCTGTTGAGCAGGATGTAGGAGTCTTGGGCTGATCCTGGATATTTGGCACAGACATGGGAGATTATCATATCTGCCTGGCATACCACTTGCACATTGATGGAATGGAAAGGCTTTCTGTTCCTGTAGATCTGATCACTTGCCTGTGGTGGAAACAGGCCAACATGTGTGTAGTCAATGGCACCAACAACATTAGGGATGTTGGCAATGTCTTAAAAATCACCCTTCACAGCTGCTAATTCATGCCACCTGGGGAAATGGATGTAGCTGTCCTTGTAGGTCATCATAGTGAACAGGAATTCACGTAGCACCATGCTGATCATTGGTTGAGACATCCTACCTTCGCTGGACACCGTGTACTGGAACAAACCTGTTGCAAAAAAATGCAGGGCCGCCATCACCTTACACATTGGTGTCAAAGCAGTTGGATAGGTTCTGCGAGGTCTCAGATGGGGCTCCAACTGACCACATAGGTCTTGAAGAGTAGATCGATCCAAACGGAATTGACATATGATGTCCTCATCCTCCATGTCCGCGAGCAATGTGAATGGACGATGCTCATTTGGTCGCCTCCTAGGTGAGATGAAAGGGGACATATGTCAATTCAATTCCCCTAGGAGATGTGTCCAACATCTTACGTTTTGACTGACACAGTGCCAATAATGACTGGACGGAAACTACAACTTACAGCACTAGTAATATGAAGTGACACCTTGATCCAAAGTAGTTGTACACTTGTCCAGTATTTACACATTGATCCCCCTAAAATAGATTCTGACCATGTGCATGCCAAAATGTATATTCCAACATCTTGTGTCACCAGCCCTGAGAGTAGTTGACACTGCATATGTGTGAAACAGCAACACTGCTGGCTTCTAGTTAGCTGCAGCACCTGCCAGACCTTCTTGCTGTGTTCCTGCCCCAACCAGAGTGTCTGATGTGGACATTAACCATATATCAGCACAGGAGTTATGTGTTGTGGTTGTGTGTGGAGTTGTATATCTGCGTACCTGCGGCGTTGTCCATGACAGTGCATTATTTGCTTGTAGTGGATGAGCGACAGCAGTGGAAAGGCTTGTAGAGCTGGATCTATTGCGGTCTGGACCGGGTGGAGGGGACCGTGAGTCTGGTTTCGTGCTCCACTGTCGTACTTCTGCCGTCTCTGGATGGGTGGATTCTCCGCTGCAGTGTGTTGGGCTGTTTGGGGCATCGTTATTTGTACGCCGGACGGGACGTCATTCCGCAAGACGGTGGGTCTCTATTGGCTCCCTCTACCGCGTTGGCGGGCGCAAATTTCTGGCATTTCACGTCGCTCCACGGTGGAAGGGAAATGGGCTATGTTTGCCCATTGTAATATGGCGTGCACGAGGACAGCTGCTGGAGTGCGGAAAAGGTCATTTTCCACCAGCATCGCGGTTGTGCCTCCGCCCTCCATCATAATGAGCCCCTTGTTTATTTCAGGATCTTGTACCAGCAGAGATGGGAACTATTTCAATGAATGCATTCATACTTCTGTACAGAGAAGTGAAAGTTGTTCCCACGCTTGATGCCTCCTGATTTTCCTTTCTTTTGGTAGTGACAATGGATGCTACCCTCCTCAGATTGAAAGCAACTAGTTTCACAAAAATAATTCCAGAACCAGCAGTCTTAACAGCTGACCTTTAGTACGGTTGTCCGGTTCAGCACCTGTTAGGCTAATCTGGATCCAATGTCCCCTGTTGGTCTCCTAGCGGGTGGTGGCATTGATAGTGTTGCTAAATATTTATGGCACACTACCCAATTGCAAAGGAACACTAAGGACAGGTAGGATTTATTCAGGTTGCTTCCAAGTTCATTTCAGTATAGGTTGGCTCTCTTCGAAGATGGAAAGGGTGTCACTGATATTTCTTCCATCTCAATTGATAGACAAGATGTGTGAAGACACAGACATACCAAGGGGCTTATTTATGAGCCATTGCGTCACTTTTGCCTTGCCGGTGCGTCACTTTTTGTGACGCACCAGCAGGGAAATAAATGTGCCATTTTGCCTCATGTTTACAAAGTGACGCATCTATGTAGATGCGTCACTTTGTAAACCCCAGCGCCACATTGTACCTGCGCGAGGTATAATGTATGCAGGGTGGGCGTTCTGATGCAAGTAAGCCTCGTAAGAGTGATGCAGTAAAATCTATGAGAATTCGGTGCATCACTTCTAGGACGCAAATGCATCAATCTCTTACTCTTGCCTCTCAGCAGGCGCAAGACTGACGCAGGCACATTTGAAATGGGACTTGCCCATTTAAACTGACCCATTGATGGAGTTGCGTCACTTTTGTGACACACTCCAGCAATGCGTCATTTTTGCGCCTACAGATACGTCAGAAATACTGACGTATCTGTAACTCCTTGTGACATGATGCATCATACTGTAAATATGACGCATCCAGCATGTCGCAAGGAGGGCACAATGAAAAGTGAGGCATGGCTGTTTTCACGCAGCGATGCGTCATTTTTCATAAATGGGGCCCCTAGTGTCTGCTAGTCTCTGAGACTCAGGACCTTTGTGTGCTAAAATTTGGCAAAAAGCAGGCACTCGTTTAGTGTCCTTCTTGTCATTTCTAGATTGTTTTCAGCAATATTAGCGGATTACGTTCATTGATGTGTCCATCTGTTCAAGGAAATACTTACCCATTAGAACTATTATTGGTGCACACTCTGTGGAGCATGTACGATCAGCCACTTCTTCTGTTGTCTTCTGCACGCATCTGTATTGTCAATAAAGCCGGTACAGTTGCTGATATATTTTCAAAACATGCCTGAGAAATCTGATTAGAATCCATGTAGGTGGAAATGTGCTTGTTAGATATCATATAAATTATAAAAACAATTTGGCTTCAGAGGACAATTGCATGTTCTGGTTAGTGTGTTAGTTGTATAATGCAGCAGACATGCAAAATGGGAAAAATAAGGAGAAATAAAAACATTTATCCTTATTACACCTACCTCAAGGAGCTAGCTGTAAGATTTTTGCACAGATCCCTGTCTGCGAATTTTTGTAAACAGGGGTCAAAACTCATAGGAGGTTGCATGGGATCACCCATGGAATGTCCTCTTGACATAACGTAGCGCATAGCACTACTTTGTGTTACTTTGGAATACTTGTCAATGCAAATGCTGGTTTGCATTGGATAGTACAACCACCCCATCACAGTGAAATAAACTCGACTCAAACCGTTGGTAAAATTGGACCTCTGTTTTCATCTATGTGGTGTACTCTGCTAATTGTGAGGTGAGCACGCAGACGACTATTACATGTTTGCAAAGGGAAATATATTCTTGTTTGAAAAAAAGAATCTAGCTCCGTGCAGAAAAGAAGACATTTTGCTGAGAAGAAAAGTGAAAAGTCATAATTGCACTCACAGTTATGCTATTTGAGCTTAAATGACTTATGCTCATTTCTCCGACTAGATGCACTTGCAGAAGGCATTGACATGATTAGTACCAGTTTTCCAATGTTTAAGTTTATTTATTTATTTGTTTATATATATGTTTATTTGTTTTTATATAAAATATATTGAAATGTTGACCACGTATAAAACTCTACATTCATTGCCAGCCATGTGTTTCATAAACTATGCTAGAGCAATCTTATACATCAGAAGGCAGTCTAAAGTTCCACGAAGTTATATAAAATAGAATAGCCAAATTCATGGAAACTCCTAAAAAGCCCTTCAAACAGCACTGAGAAATTGCTTACAATTTGTTCTGCTTGGAAAGGATTTTAACATTTGAATAAATGATTCTAGTTTGGAACATTTACAACTGATTCTACTGTATCATGCAATAAGTACCTGAGAAATACAGTTTGAAGAAAGCAATCGCGGCACACTTTACGTTAAAAAAAACATAATGACTTGTAAAAAAAAGACAGTAGCTGAAAAAAGACTTTACTGAGTGCGTTAGCTGGTCGTTAGGCAAATAACAGATTGTGTGGTGTGTGAATGGAGATTGCTTTAGTTATGCAGTTACTAGTATCTCCTCTTATCCACCTGCAGGTTTTACATGAAAAGACATCAGAATTCCTGAAATTACACATGCAGATTCCAGATCTGTCAATATTTCTCAGAGCACATTTCACAACCAAATTATTGGGCTGCATATATGATTATGTATTTGAAAGCATACAAGTGTAATATTTCTTTTCTAAGACTACATCGGATTCTTAAGTGAGCAAGGATACCCGAAAAAAAACCTTAAAAAGTGAAAATGCTTTACCGTTTACGAAACCCTTTGGATGATTATACCTCATGGGCTAACTTTGAACAATAGTTAATTACAATGATTATCTTAGTGGTCAAAACAAACAAAGAAAACAGTTGGCGAGTGGCTAGTCTTGTAAGGGCATAAACAATGCACATTGGGATCCGAACCGTGGGCCTCATTACGATGGAGTCGGGCGTGCATCTGACTACCTTTTCAGCGAGATTGAGACTGCGCACAAGTAGTCAGCAGTCCCATCCACCATATTTTGATATGACTGCTGTGTAGGTTGTCGGAAACTGCATTTTGTTTACTGGGCTTGTGCTACAGCACCGCGTCCATTGTAGGGATTAATGTCTGATAAGCATGTTGAAAGTGTCAGTCTATCCCCCAAACTACCTTGGAATGACAGCCTGCATCATAATGCGGTATTCGGACCAATGGCTTGGATGTCGGTGGGACCGTCACCGACGGCCTGTCAGTGGTGGTCCCACCAACATCAAAATTAGATCCCTTGTTGAGAATACATAATAGTTGAAAGTACAAATTACATATGTGACTCACTTGCAAAAACTGTTTTGCTAAATCTAAAGCATGCTCTTATCAACTAAAATGACATGATTTGTAAACAAATTTGTCAATGAATACCATTTAAAAAATAAAGTAAGTAGGAATATTACTCCACTTTCCATGGGAAGCCATCTATTAACAAAGTAATAGTATCTGCCTTCTTTATAGAGGTATTTTCCAGCAAAATATGGGACATTAGCACATTTAATAGCCAGGATATGGGGAAATTCATTATACATCATTGCAATAAATAGTTTCTTAACCAAATAAAGAGCAAAGTACAATGATTAGACACACACACACCATTAACAAATTAACTTCATTTTACCACTTACAAAGGTATAGAGAAAAAATGGCAAAAGTACACCTGACAAAGGTATAACTGAATCACTTGCATTCATTTTTTGATGGTATGGAAGATGTCACAGGTGTTCAGAGGCCACGCCCCTTTTTAAATCTCTCTGCAACGCAGCTCTGTGGTGCTTACTGGAGGTACCTAGTGGGCTAGTTTGACCCTAGGGATCCTTAGGATTGAAGGGGACTTAATCTCTCAACTTAGAAGGGTGACAGGGCGCGTTTAGACAGAGGTGAAGGAAGGGGACGGGGCCTGACGTGATGTGTCCAAACACGCCCTGTGGCGTGTTTTAAGCTGGGGAAAAAATTCAACTTCTAACCTGAGCGACCATGGGGGCCATGTAGTCCACCAGGTGCTACCAGGAAGCGCAACTGCGCTGTGTTGCAGAGAAGTGGTGCATGCCGTGCGCCTTTTTACATCTCTCTGCTATGCTGCTCTGTAGCGCTTACTGTATGTAGTACGAATTCCGATTTACTCACCTGTTATCAGCAGAGACCGCAGTGCTGCATCTTTGAGCCCAGTACTGATCCTCAAAAGTAATTCCAACCATACTTACCAGTAACTTGAATTTTCCTTCCCTAGGCAAACATTGACTGGTTTCACTTGGAAATTCTTCTAAGTGTGGAGTTTTGGAACTTTAAAATATTCACCAAAAATCATCCGAACACCGAATTTCAATTTACTCACCTGTTAGCAGGAGACAACCCAGTGCTGCATCGTTTAGCCTAGCACTAACCCTGAAAAGTAATTCCAACCATACTTACCAGTAACTTGTATTTCCTTCCAAAGGAATCCATTGTCTGGTTTTCACCAGAAACGTTTCTAAGTGTCTATTTTCACAAACCAAAATGATTCCTTAAAAATCGCCTGTATGACTTGAACGGATTCTTTCAACTGTTTACAGGAGATGCACCAGTGCTGGATCCAGGATCCACCACTGAGTAAGAAAAAGTAATGATAACACTACTTACCTGGTAAGTGAATTTTCTCCCTTGGGTAACATTAAGTGGTTTTACTTTGAAATTCTGTGGAGTTTGAAACTTTAAAAAATCCCTCTAAAAAAAATCAGCTGAACTTCGAATTCCAAGTTACTCACCTGTTATCAGGAGAGACCTCAGTGCTGCATTTTTCTGCCCACTTCTGATCCTGAAAAGTAATTCTAACCATACTTACAGTAACTTGAATTTCCTTCTATAGGAATCCATTGTCTGGTTTCACTTGGAAATTCTTCTATGTGTGGAGTTTGGAACTTTAAAAAATTCCTCTAAAATCAGCCGAACTACGAATTCCGATGTACTCACTTGTTATCTGGAGAGACCTCAGTGATGCATCTTTCAGCCCACTACTGATCCTGAAAAGTAATTCTAACCATACTTACAGTAACTTGAATTTCCTTCCATAGGCCAACATTGACTGGTTTCACTTGGAACAACTGAACTACGAATGCCGATTTACTCACCTGTTATCAGGAGAGACCTCAGTGCTGCATCTTTCAGCCCACTTCTGATCCTGAAAAGTAATTCTAACCGTACTTACAGTAACTTGAATTTCCTTCTTCCATAGGAATCCATTGTCTGGTTTCACTTGGAAATTCTTCTAAGTGTGGAGTTTTGGAACATTAAAGAATTCCTCTAAAATCAGCCGAACTACAAATTCCGATTTACTCACCTATTATCAGGAGAGACCTCAGTGCTGCATCTTTCAGCCCACTACTGATCCTGAAAAGTAATTCTTACCGTACTTACAGTAAATTGAATTTCCTTCCATAGGATATCATTGCCTGCTTTATAAAATATATATCAATTAAAAATTATATAAAATAAAAAAAACAAATATTACTATTTCAATATTTTAAAAACATTTTTTTTCAATTTATATTAAAAATATGTAGTGTAATTTAAAAAATAAAATATCTGAAAATAAATAGTTTAACACAATGTAGTAAATCAGTATATAAAAAATAACAAATAATACATTTAAAAATAATCATTTACACAACCTTTGAAATTCACTGAAAAAACATAGGTTTCAGCCACGTTATAGTTAGGAATTAGCATTTAAAAAACCTTAGAAATTCCCTGAAAAAAACGTAGGTTTCAGCCATTTTATAGTTAGGAATTAGCATTTAAAAAAACTTAAAAATTCACTGAAAAAAACATAGATTTCACACATGTTAAAGTTAGCTGGACATTTCACTCATAAAAAAACCATTGAAATTCCCCTGTTATAGTTAGTTCAGCTAAATATAACTCGCGCGCCCGCAATCCACTGCTGATGATGTCACATATTACATCACTCATGACATGGTCAGTGATATCACTCATGACACCACTGATGACATCTCAAATGACATCACTGATGACAAACTCCTTGTGAAAGAGTGGCAGACCTTCGCTCACCCTAATATAACCTTTGATACACACATTGAAAAATAGAAACTACAATTTTCAAAACAATAGAGATACCAATACCAGTTAGAACAACCTATTCAGTAATTCCAAAATCTACATACACATCCACTCATTCACCAACAGTTCTATATAGTCACTCATATATGTACTCACTCATCATATGTACTCATACACCTATAGATCATGTTGCACTCCTGCACTCATACATAGAGTTACTCAAACACATTCTCACACATGCAAATAAAGTATCAAACATCCATTTACTAGCATATACAGCTATACACACACCACTACACTTACTTCTACAGAAACGTACACATACTTACTCTCTTAAACAATCACGTATATAGAAACACATACCTATTTTACAGGAACTCTTCCAATCTCTCACTCTCACATATGCTCACTTATATACATCAATAGTCACATATACTATTTACAACATATGTAGTTACTCATAAAGACACTTTTGAGACAGTCATTCACTCACTAACACACCCATACACACACTCATCCACCCATATAGTCCTGCATACACGCTGTCTTCAAAACACATACAAACAGTGAGTCAGTCTTTCTTGCATCTATGCGCTAAGCAATACCCCCACCAAACCATACAGACACTCATACTGATACTCAAAAAACGAACTAATAACCCATATAGACACTCATGTAGCTACTCACCAACCCAGGCTGCCACTTATACACAAAGTGAGACACTGATATAGGTATTTACATATTTAAACATTACTCGCTAATACATGTATTCACTAAGATACACTTAATAGGTCCGTTATACAATCAATTTTACAAAAAAACAATTCATTTAGACACTTATTTACCCATTTATTCTTCCATCGACCTTTAGATATACATATGTAAAAAATATTTCTTTTTCAGAAAGACACACATTCACTGGATGATGTCATCAGTGATGTCATCAATGATGTCATTTGAGATGTCATCAATGATGTCATGAGTGATGGCACTCACCATGTCATGAGTGATGTAATATGTGACGTCATCAGCAGTGGATTGCGGGCGCGAGAGTTATAGTTAGCTGAAGTAACTATAACGGGGGAATTTCAATGGTTTTGTATGAGTGAAATGTCTAGCTAACTATAACATGTGTGAAACCTATGGTTTTTTCAGTGAATTTCTAAGCTTTTTTAAATGCTAATTCCTAACTATAACGTGACTGAAAACGATGGCTTTTTCAGTGAATATATATATATATATATATATATATATATATATATATATATATATATATATTGTTCAACAAAGACCCTGAAGCATTGAGAAGTCTCTCAATGATGTTCTACCACAGGGCTGCAAAATTCAGTTTGCCTCACTTCGCCACCCCATTTCATGCAGCCAACGCGTTTCAAGGCGAACCTCCTCATCAGGGCGGCAAACAAATGACTCAGACTCGCAGTGCTCATTAAGGCAAATTTATTCTGGTAAGTTCAGCCCTTTAGTGGGCGTGTGCATAGTGCTCTTCTTTCAATGCCTCCTGAGACTAGAAGTCCTCAGAGCGAGAAAACAGTGTCCCATTTTAGTAAAATGGGTGATTTGTCTGCAATTATTAATACTTGTTACCTTGGTAGGTGGTGGGCCCGTTCAGCTGACTAATTTGCATATGAGCACTTAAAGACCACTGTAAAACCCATGGTGGAAATAAAGGTTATTCAACACAGGATACATTGCATGAGAAAGATAACAGGTCCCGAAAATCAAGAATAAATGTAAGTCCCTTTAAATGTATTTTTCCTATGCTTTCAACAAAACCAGTTCTAAATATGTGGGTGAATTCTGGGTGATTTTAATTTTTATCTTGAGGAGAATAATGATTCGGACTCAGCTACTCTACTCGATAATCTCCTCAGCTTTGACATGAAGCAACTGGTTGACAGGCCCACTCACTCAGCAGGGCATATCCTTGACGGGATCTTTACTAATAGCAACTACATGAAGATTACGTCTATTCTCTCTGAGCACCTTATAAACTGTACTTGCATCTACCACTTTGTTCCAGCGCAGCGGATTTATCGCTGCAGCGGTTATACAATTTACTCATTGACGCCATTCTCGGGGATTCCCAAGGACACGCCCACTACGGTCGGCCACGCCCCCCTCTTTCCCTGCTACTTAATTATAAAACATGTGCATCTACCGGACACGCAGCGGACGTGCCGTATGCGTGCCGAAGGCGCGCCTAAGGCAAGCCCGTCTGCGCCCGTCCGCGCCGGACCCGCGCCTAGTGCCAGAAACTGTGCTCGTTTTCACGGCTTACGATACTCTAAATCTGATCTATGCAGCCTTGACCAGCGCTGTTGCGATCACCCGTTAAGAGTTAACTTCGGTGACACTCACATGACCCCCACATGTCCCTCCTGTGGCTTTCAAGCACTAACCAACCCTTCGACCATCACACCTAATCCGACTGACCCACCTCCAGATAAAAAACTGTACATTAATGTAACTAACCAGCCACAGGCTACTAATGTATTGTATTGCGACTTATATAGCGCACGTATCACCCGAAGGTATCAAGGCGCTTGCTTAGGGAACCCGTCCTGGTATTCCCCTGTGAGATACCCCAGCAGGGTATCCACAAGGTGAAAGCCAGGCATCCCGCCACGAGGGGCCGTAGTGCCGTAATCAGGACAATTGCTCAAAAATTATGTTAGAGAGAAACAGATCTCTCAAATGTATACTACTGAACGTAAGGTCTATGCCGAAGCATAAACATGAAATTGAAGCATTGATCACTAATCACAATACTGATCTTATGTTCCTCACAGAAACTTGGGCATCGCACGCCTCTGGGCCTGACTGGAACACCGCCACTCCCGAAGGCTACTCTGTGGAATGTACAAACAGAACTGGATCTATGGGTGGAGGAATTGCGATAATTCATAGATTGCGCCTCAAATTATTTGTTTGCCCCCAACAAGACTTAGAGGCCGGAGCTATGACCTTTAAGATCAAAGAGAATAACCACCTCATCTTCGAGGGACTGCTTGTGTATCGTCCCCCCGGCCCAAGAGGCCCTTTCACCAGAGCATTACACACCTTTTTAGAAACAACATTTGACTCTGTTACTTGCACCATTCTGGGTGATTTTAATTTTCATCTTGAGGAGAATAACGATTCGAACTCAGCTACTCTACTCGATAATCTCCTCAGCTTTGACATGAAGCAACTGGTTGACAGGCCCACTCACTCAGCAGGGCATATCCTTGACGGGATCTTTACTAATAGCAACTACATGAAGATTACGTCTATTCTCTCTGTACCATGGTCGGACCATAACGCTATCTTTTTTAACCTACAACTAAAAAACCTTGTAAATCAGCGAAGAAACTACATGCCTCCTGGAAAAACCCGCCCCTGGAAAAAACTTGAATCTAACCTACTAGCCGAGACACTGGCTAGAAACCCCCCCCCCCCCCCCCCCCCCCGATTTTGAATGTGGAAATAGCGAGGACTGGGCAACCAACTTCAACAATTGGATCACTGAGGCAGTCAACGAACTGGTCCCAATTGAAGAAAAAAAAACAGGAAACGGTCCATTACTGCTCAATGGTACACGGCAGAGGTTAAAGCAATCAAAATGAAATGTCGACAAATGGAGCGGCTATGGCGCTCAGACTACAGTCAGAAAAACAAACTGGAATATACAAAAGCTCTACAGGAGTATAAACTCATAATTGTCCAAGCAAAATCCACCTATTTTACAGATAAAATTCAAAACTCCGCTAACACTTCCAGGGAACTATTCAAAACTGTTGCCCATTTAATAAAAAGCCCCCGGGATACTATTTGTAGTCCAGATCAGAGCTTTGTTAATGGAATTGCCACTTTTTTTCAAACAAAAGTACAAACGGTATATGATGACCTCAGCACCATGGTATCCGATATATCCACCAATGAAGTCGGACAATCCACTCCGACCATCTCCTGCTTCTCTAGTTTTTCGTTACTAGAGAAGAAGCAAGTATGCGACCTACTCATCCAGATGAAATCTGGCTCCCCGCTGGATCCATGCCCTCCCTATGTACTGCATCTGATCCCTGAGAGCATCGCTAATGTCCTGACTCCCATGCTTAATAAAATTATTCTTCAAAGTGAATTCCCCAAAAGCTGGAAGATGGCCTGTATCAGACCTATCCTTAAGAAGGACACCCTTGATCCCTCAGAACCCAAACACTACCGTCCCATTTCCCGTCTGCCCTTACCTGCAAAAACCTTAGAAAAAGCCATGAATCAGGAAATTATGAGATATGTGGATGAAAAGAAGCTGCTAGATCCGTCACAGCACGGTTTTAGACCCCTCCACTGCACGGAATCAGCTCTCATCATGGCCACTGAAAAAATACGAAAGACCTTGGACGAGGGTGGTCGGTCGGCCCAGATATTATTAGACCTTACAGCGGCCCTTGACACTGTAAACCACGCTGTCCTACAAAAAAGGCTAACCTCCCTAGGATTCACCGACACTGCTCTGGCTCTTATCACCTCTTTTTTAGGCGCTCGCACTAACCAAGTGATCTGGAATGGATTACAGTCCACTAAATTTTCCCTTCCGGGTGGGGTCCCACAGGGATCGGCCTTATCGCCCACATTATTCAACCTATATGTCACTCCTTTAGCAACCTTGATCAGATCCCATGACCTCCAATTGGTGTCCTACGCAGATGACACTCAAATTATAGTGTAAATCTCACATTCCATCGAAGCCACGGCGGAACGCTTTAGAAACTACCTTGCCGGGGTGAAGAACTGGATGAGCCACAATTTTCTTAGAATGAACACGGACAAGACCGAAATCATAGAGTTCGGTCATAAACCATCTATCTGGAGTGACTTATGGTGGCCTCCCGAAGCAGGATCTTGCCCTCTCCCTGTAGATAAGGTCAGAAACCTTGGTTTTCTATTAGATAAAGATCTTTCATGTAAAGCTCAGGTCAATCAGGTGACTTCGACCTGTTTCTACAGCATCAAGGTGCTCAGGAAAATTTTACCCTACGTCCCGATCATGTTAAGAAAGACGGTGATGGGAGCCCTTGTAATGTCCCGGATTGATTACTGTAACTCCCTCTATCTGGGAGCAGGAGAAAAACAACTGTCCAAACTACAGGCAATCCAGAATGCGGCGGCCAGGGCCTTGCTGAACCTCCCTAAACGCCACACCACATCCAAAGCCATTCGGGAGCTTCACTGGCTCCCGGTTAGGTGCCGTATTCAATTCAAGGCTCTTTGCTTGGTACATAGATCTCTACATGGTAAGGGACCTGATGACTTCATCAACCTACTGCCCCGATATGTACCCTCGCGAACACTGAGGTCAGCCACCCATGACCTAGTCTGCCAGCCCAGAATAAACAGAGCCCGATGGGGAGGAAAGTTATTCTCCCATCAGGCGGCTAAAATATGGAACTCGCTACCCCCAACATTACGCGCCCAAAAATCTAAAATGAGTTTCAGGAAGAGCCTAAAGACCTGGCTCTATACGTCAACTTAACTGCCCCACTGCTTTTTTTCTCCTTTCTGTATCTCACAGCGCCAAGACGCCGCGGCATTCGTGCGCTTTACAAGTATTTCAGTCAGTCAGTCAGTCAAATATAATTGCTGCAAAAGGGAATTTGTAATTTCCAAAAGCAATTCTTGTAATTTGCTTAGTAGACATCTATAGCTGTAGGCTCATCATTTCCCATTTTGTAGGAGAACCATCTGCAACAAAATTCGATTTGGAGAAAGTCTGCACCTGTTGATTCGGAATGAACTACACTTTCACATTACTCAATCCAGCATTCTTCGAGCCGGGGCGCACTCTGGGGCATATTATCAAGGGGGTTTATCTTCGCTTTTTTGGCTTTAAAAGCCAAGAAAGCGGAGATAAAATTATCTCTCTATTACCTAGCTGTCGCTAACATCAGTTCGCGACAGCTAGTAGGAGATAGCGACCATCTTGGGCCCCACTTTGCATGTCAGAGAAATTTATCACTAATGACATGCAAAGTGGGCGTGCCAAGATGTTAGCGACTGTAAACAGTCGCTAACATCGCTATCTCCTATTAACAACTTTTGGAGATATTCGCGCTAAGCGCGAATATCTCCAAAAGCTAACACCTGCCCTGAGCAGTTCTTAGCCATGTTATCCAATGGGAGGTGGATAACATGGCTAAGAGCATTAGCTCGGTAATGCCTGAATATCGCTGACTTTTCAGTGATATTCATGCATTGCGGCCGATTTTTATCGCATTTGCGATAAACCTTGGTAATACCAAGGTTTATCTACAATAAAAATCGCCGCAGGTCGGCGATACATTTTTGTCTCTAACCAAGCAATAGCGATAATTATCGCTATTGCTTGGTAATATGCCCCTCTGTTCCCTCAGCTGAGAAGTGATACATGGAGACCAAACTGCAGATACATGGACTTGTCTCAGTAAGTAAGCTGTATTAAAGGTCACAAAATCAAGGAAAAAGACATGCTGACTATTAAGATGATGGCAAACCAAGCCGAACAACCCGAAAGCAGGTGAAAAAAACCCAAAATACTTGCCTTCGATATGGAGAAAAGGCCAAATGGTTGGGGACGGCTCCTCCACTTGGGCGGAGGAGCGTTGCACCACTGCTTTCTCGCAGTGCTAAAAGCAGAAACATAAAATGGTGTAAATACTATTTTATGTTTCTGCTTCTCGCCCTGTGAGAAAGCAGAAGAAGGGTTAGGTTGTGGGTCGGGGAGGAGTGGAGTGGCTAACCCAATGTTACAGACACTGACTGTTTGGTCGGCCCCAGGGCGGACCAAACCAGTCATGAGTACTATCCTATTTTCCCCATGTAGGCTACATGCAGCCTGCATGGAGAAAACGGCCTCCCCATAGATGCCTGTATGGATGGTGTCCTAGCCACTCACAATGCTGCCATTGCACCATTGTGATTGGCTTAGGGAAGGAGAGAGAGGCTGCCTGCTTCTGCTCCTGTGAGCAGACAGAAAGCAGGAGGCACAACGTGGGACTGGAGTCGAAGGGAAGTTTTATTTTTTTAGTTTTATTAAATTCACACCCCTCCCTGTGCGACCCTCTCCCCATGCAACCTCCTGCCCCCCCATCCGCAAGCAATGCCGGCCCGACTGATTATGACTCCCCCATAAAAAGAGGAAAACTTAAAATATAACACACTGGAACCTCAGGTGACGACATTATGAATCCATTTCTAGAAGCGAGTCTACAAAAACCATCTTCATTGTACCAGTCATAACTTTCACAGTAAAGTCCAAAAAACGAACGTCCGTTTTCCAAACATCTGGTCGCTAATCAACAGAAAAGTGACTTCTCACTCGAATATACATGAACCATAAAAGAATACCAGCGCATTACTAACCCCCAAGAAAGTACACAGTAAAGCTTAGAAGAGCGTTTTTACTGTTTTAATAGAGAACAGGTTTTTTCTCTAATACGTGAGGATGCACACCCTGTTCAAACAGACTACACATCTGTATAGATAACGAGGTCAATTTATTTAAAGAGGGTGACATATTTGTTAGTTTGTTAGCGCCGCTCTCTTCCATAACTGTGATAGGCAAACATCCCTGGCTTCTCCAATGCAGCCTCACCAACTGATGAATTTGTTTTTAAAACCCCAAACCACATAGTAAAGAATAACAGATTACACATCTGATTCAATTCATCTCTCTGAAAGAGAACTGCAGAGCTCCAGCACAGTGCAAAATTCATCACTCAGATTTACAGTTGATAAAGTTCAGATTAATTGCTTGAGCGATCTCAGAGACCAGTAACACAGGTCACTATTTTACTCGAAGACATTCCCTTGTAAAGAATTGTTTGTACACTCAATATTCTTCGAGTGAGCTCTTCCTAGTAGCAAACAATGAACCGAATGTGTCAGGCAATTCTTGCCATTGTACAGTTTTTTTTAACATTTAAGAGTTTTCTTTAAATCGCAGGCAGTGCAAGGATATTTCGGTATTATGCTTGTATGAGCTATTGTATTAATATTAGATGGTATTATATTTTCGTTGTGGCTCTTCTGTAGTGCTTTCCTACAGTGCTTTATGGTTGGTCTACTACTGTACTGTAAAGTTGGTAGAAAGTTGTGGTTGGTGAGTGAGTGGAGTGACTTGATATTGCCCTTAACACCTCTAGATGTGCTGAGGACTTTACACAGCATCATGTAGCAGTGCCTTATACATGACACAATATGACAAAGGAGTGTGAGTGAGAGGCTTTTGCACCGCTTTACACAAATCAACGGAATTGTAGTCTATCAGGTTTTTGAATCTGGACTTTGAAGCTAAGAAGGATTTCATTCCCTTTAATAAATCTGGGTATCTGTAAATGCCCTTATTCTCTATGTGAGGTTGTTATGTCCATTGCATATCTGGACAGAGAAGAAAAAGTGCTTATTTTGAGCCAATGATTGCAGGTGTGGTAGACCGGCATTTAACTTGGTTATTGACACACATTTCATCATCAGATTGACTCTCAGCAAGAGAGAGGAACACACATATGGGGGAAAGAGTGAAGACGAAAAACATGAGTACACAGTGACAAAGAAAGATTGCATGGACGAATTAGAACCTTCAAGAGTGAGATAAAGGGGCATAAAGGTTCTGATGGTGGAAGAAAGAGACATGGGGTGGAATCAAGGCTACGCAGCCTTGGTATTCTACACTCATGAACCTATAGAGCCTGCCACAAGCTTTTCAGCAAAACTTTGTGCCAGGCACTTATACTTTTACAAATGAGGCACTAACAAGGAGCTACGTCTACTGCATGTTTTTTTAAAAGAGGAAAGATCAGGTGTTTTGCTATTTTGATTGTAGGAAATCATATCCACTTCCATTGATAGTCTGGTGTGCATTGAATAGTCCATTGCAGGAGAATTTTAAATATATATAGCTATAAATATACATACATACATACATCATTTGCTAATAACTTTGGCGTTGTTTGACAAATCTTCGCGGAATTCTCACAAAAGAAAGTCTATTCAGGGCAGCTTCTATCCTTAAAGTTTGAGGCTGATTCGTCAAGTGGGGCTGAAATAAATGGGGGGCCCCAAAACAAGTTTTCTCATGTTAATTTCCATAGGAAATTTAGAGACGGGCTACAGCCCGAACTGCTGAACGGAATTACCCCAAATTTGGCAAAAAGGTAGAGCTTGGTTCAGAAAGCAACCTTTTTGAAATTGGTGTAAATGCGTTCAGTTGTTTTTGAGAAATTAAAAAAAAGAGTAAAAAAATCAATTTCCAATAGGAAACTTTGGGCAAGGCTACAGCCGAAACTGCTGCACGGAATTTCACCAAATTTGCCAAAAAGATAGTGCTTGAATCAGAAAGCAATTTGTTTTTAAAATGCTGTAAATCCATTCAGTAGTTGCTGAGAAATTAAAAAAGATACAAATATTGATATCTAAAGGCGCGGTGGATCCACGCACCCTCCCGACTACGAGCTTTATTCTAATTGGCTGTCAACACTCCAAACCAGGACGTGTTGGCAGCCATCTTGTGACTCGGTAGTACCGAGTCACAAGAAAAGAGAAAAACAAACGCGAAAAACAAGAAAAGGGGACAGGGTAAAAACACCCTGACCCCCAGGGCCCAAAAAAGTATTTTGTTTAAAAAAAAATCATCCGAATTTGAGCTAGGTGCGCACATCCTGCCGAGAAAATAAGAAAGAAATGAAGCGCAGGCTCCCGTGCTTCGTTGTATTGAAGCTCCCGGGTGGGCAAGTTACCGGGGACACTGAAAAAATGTGTGGGGGGCCCCAATCCCCCCTACACTGCCCTGGGGACCGCCACCTCCCCGGGGCTTGATTTAAAAGATGTGGGGGGCACGCAGTCTCCTGCAGCCCCGGGGACCGCAGGCTAATTTTTAAATGTGTGGGGGACCTCAAAGTCCCCGCAAGGCCCGGGAAACTCCACCCACTGGGCTTTTATTAATTATTTGCGGGGCACACGGCCCCCTGCTGCCCCAGGAACTGCAACCCTGGGGCTTTTGTAATAAATAATTAAACCTGTGTGGGGGCTCAAGCCCCCCACATGCCCCGGGGACCGCCACCTCCCCAGGGCACTAAGATGCAAATGTGGTGGTCCGATACGGACCCCAGAGCCCCGGGGACCATCACCACCGGGGCTTTGCAAAGGTTAGGGGGGGCGCACGGATCCCCCATCCTGGAGCCCTTCATGGCCCTCGGGACCACCATCTCCCAGGGCTGGCTCCTGTAGTGTCCCGGGATTCTTTTCCCGGGACACTCCTGTTTGCTATGGCAGGGCGGGAGCTCTGCGGCTCCTGCCTTGTCATAGCAAACTTGTTTTGGATTTTGGAAGCGAGAGCAGGTTCGCTTCCAAAATCCAAAGCTGATTGCTTTTCCACACGGGGAGCTGCATGTTAGCATCTCCCCATGTGGAAAAGCAATGTCGGCTCCTGCAGGACGCGGGGAGCCGGCAGCACCGTGGGGACATTGGGGCTCCCCCCACGGTCCGCAACAAAGAGGCCAGGCCCTAGGGGATGGGGCCCCCAGGGCCAGAAGTGGCCCTAGAGGGGGGCCACGCAGCCCCCTCCACTGTGAAGAATAAAAAAAAAACCAGATAGGCCAGATGGGGACCCCGGGCCATATCTGGCCTCAGGAGGGGGGCCGACACAACCCCTTTCCCCCCAAACAAAAAGGATGGCCAGGCCCCAGGGATGGGGTCCTCAGGGCCAGAAGTGGCCCAGTAGGGGGGCCACTCGGCCTCCCCTCCACAAATGAAAAAAATAAAAAAAAAAGGCCGGTCCGAGGGATGGGGTCCCAGAGGACGGAATTAGCCACAGGAGGGGGGTCCACGCGGCCCCCCTCTGGGTTACATTAAAAAAGTTGTCTGGCCCTGGGGGATGGGATACCCAGTGCTAAAAAAATTGCAAGAGAAGGGAGCCACACAGCTCCACTTCTTGAAAAAATAAAATAAATAATAGCCGGCATCGCGGGTAGGCCCCACCCCCTCCCTGCAGCACTCAGCAAATGCGCCCAAGCGCATTGTAAGTTGGGGAATTAATTCCCCTTGAATACTGAGGGTCCCTGGGGGCCAACTACCCCACCAGGAACCTCCAGTATGCGCCAGGGAACTGCATTGCAGAGAGGTGTACAGAGGCCACGCCCCTTTTAACACCTCTCTACAACGCAGCTCTGTGGCGCTTACTGTCGGTACCTAGTAGGCTAGTTGGCCCTCAGGGACCCTCAGGATTCAATGGGAATTAATCCCCCAATTTACAACCACCAGGCAGCGCTTTTGCATAGTGGTGCAGAGAGGGGATGGGGCCAGACATAGCAAGTGTGCAAAACCACCCCCTGGCAAATTGTAAATTGGGGGATTAAATCCCCTTCAATCCTAAGGGTCCCTGGGGACAAACAAGCCCACCATGTACCTCTAGCATGCGCCTGGGAGCTGCGTTGCAGAGAGGTGTTCAGAGGGTACGACCCTTTTTACTAGGGGTGGGCATCAAATTCCGCTCCACTTGCGGAAATTGCGATATTTTGTCATTTTTACGTTCCGGAGAGAGCAAGAGTTTGAGATCTCGAACATGTCATTCTCCACCGTGAGCGAGAGCGTGAGGATGCAAACAAGTCAATATCCAACGCGACAGGGAGCATGGAACGCGAACACGTCATTTTGGCCGCACCATCGACATCCGGTGGAAGTGTGGTGAAGTTCGAGAACTCGAACACGTAAAATTTTCAATCTGGAGAAGAATATCAACTCTAGCAGCAGAAAACCTTCTGTAAATGATGATTTGGATAAAAAAAAACTCCTCAGATTGACATTTGGCTGTCCTTTTTGTGCAAGGAGTCCTTTTTTTAAATAAGTAAGTTGGTGTTGTGTCTGTTTGATTGGGGACATTGCAGTTGCTGCAACTACAATTTAATGTTGGTACTTATCATTCCTTTTTTTTAAATTGTTGTGGGTAGTAGTAGTCAGCAGGCCCAGAGCTATTCATGGGTGGGTGCATGATGAAGCAAATGTTCCTTTGGTGTGTTTTGCATGTATTTCATTTTCAAGCATCATTTAGGACATGGATGGTATTGGATTCAGTTGGGAAATGTGTTTTTTTGGGAGGGGGTTTTCTGTTGTTGGGTGTCTTAAAGAGATGCATTTGTTGTCTGTGTCTGGTGTGTTGGTGTGCAATGAATGCACCCTGCAGACCTTTTTTGGCCTGTGTATTTTCGTTTTTGCATTTTATTGCATTAAAAAGGCAAAGCAGTGTGCTTTAGCATGCATCCTTTGCCTGGCTTTTATAGGCCTTTTGTCAGTTCATGGGGTTTCCCAGGCCTCCTGCTTGTTGCTTGTGATTTGCGAGTGTCCACGTGGCTGGTGACCTTTTGTGGTGGGAGTTATTAGTGTGCTGCTTTTGCCATATTGGCCTGCATGGTTTGTCTATTGGCTTACTGCTTCCATTCTTCCCCTTTGCCAGCAGCAGCTCCCTGAATAATTTAATGCCAAATAGGGTCCACCCCACTTCCATTACTTTTGTATTTTGGTGGTTCTTATTCTCTTTCCTATACTTCCTGAGAGTGTAGTGTGTACACGGTAGTATGCCATAGCCCTTGTTGACAAAGTCTCAGAAAGGCTTGACTATATCTTTTGTTTGTTTGTTGCAGTAGTACAGTAGTAATTTAACCTCAACAGCAAATGCAACATTTCACTGATGTTCTTCTCCTGGCTTATTTGCTTTTAGGTGCACAAAAAGACAGAGGAGGAGGTGTTATCATCATCATCATCACCCGTTGTACTGCCAGACAGAAATCTTGCTGCGCATCACGTCCACGTGTGACCACAACTTGTGTACCTCCATCCTGCCTGACATCTGAAGGAGATAGCCCGAAACAAAGGTACCAGGGCCAGTACCAAGAAAGTTGCCGGTGAGAAGAAGGAACAGAAAAAGGAAGTGCCACTAACCACAACTGGTGTGCCGGCTAGTGTTTTTTTTGGGACCAAAAAAATTACGCATGGAGCAGCGTTGTGCGGGAACCAAGCTGGGAGCAGCACCTCCGCACCAGCGGTCCAACCCCACCAACCTAGGCCCAAGCCCTTGAGTGTCGCAGAGGTAGCTAGTCTACTAACGAGCAGTGATGTTGAAATGTCAATTTCGCAAAGTAGTACCCAATCAATGCAGGCAGAAACTCAGCAGATAAGTGTGCAGCAGCAGCCGCAACAACAAAAGCAGCAGCCTCAAGAACAGCAGCTGCAAGAACAGCAGCATCTGCAAGAACAGCAGCAGCCGCAAGAACAGCAGCAGCGGTAAGAACAGTCCACAATAGTAGTTGTTGCTCCTGAAGTAGGGGCATTTAAGGAAATCGAGCTTCCTGCAGACAAAGTTGAGCAAACCACTGTTTCAGAAGATCTATTGTCTTCCAGACCACCAACAAGGAAAAGGAGGCTTAGTCCATCTTCTTCTTCAAGCCTCGCTTCTGATGATCGTGATGCCACTTGGAAGCCACCAGCTCAGTCTGAGAGTGATGCCCGCCACAAGACAAGGCTAGTGAAAAGGAAGGTTCCAGAAAGACTTAGAGTTATGGAGGTAGATGTACAAGAGGGGGATGATGTTGACGATGATGAGCCAGTCATCACGCACATCACTCCTGCCCCAAAGGGAATAGAGACCAACATTATTACCCTATCCGAAAAGGCTTCTGCTGAGCGGGATGTAGCATGGATACCACCAACACAGGTTACATCACCACGACCTCCAGCTGCCATATTTTCAAAGGCCCGGGAGAGACCTACATCCAGCTGAACTATCTCAGTAGGTAGTGGTAGAAGTCACAGTGTAGCTGCACAGAGTCACATTCCAAGCACACCCTCCAGTTCCTCTGGTATTGAAAGTGGTACATCCAGCAGTGCCAGAAAGTTCTCCTCCCCAGTTTGGGACTTCTTTTCGGTTAGCACTAAGGAGGAGAACGTAGCTAAATGCTCAATTTGTCGACAAGGTGTTCGGTGGGGTAAGCTTGGTACAAACTATGGTACCGGAGGCTAAACAAGCCATCTCAAAATACACCACACTATCGTGTGAGAGGATCACCTACTTCACTTACGACAAAGTAAAAAAAAATCAACCCATTGTTGTTAGGCATGAAGAATCAGGGGTTGGTATTATGGCGGTGGAAGGTGAAGAAGAGGGAGACATTTCTTGCCCTGTCCCCAGTAGTGTAGTGGTGCCGCCCACATCCTCCTCAGCAACATCTCAGTGGCACCGCAGTAAGAGCCATACTCAGAGTCAGGCTGAGACACCAGGTGACTGAGTACTGCAATGAAACAAAGTGCATCATTGAGCCTAAGTGAAATGAAATGATTACGCACTTGTATAGCGCACGACTACCCGTAGGCATATCGGCACTTGTACGAATACCGCCGAGGAACCCTTCCTGGCCTTTCCCTGTGAGGAGCCCACTCCTGGCACCCCCAAGGTGAAGTCATGCATCCTCAGCGTTCTTGGGGCCATTGTAGAGATTAAGCAAGCTATTGCCCAGAGGTGCAGAGTGTGACTCATGATTAGAATAGGCACCGAGGCGAGAATTATCAGGTCCGAGGAATTTGAGCCCGAGACCCGCCGAGGCGGAAATTGAACCCTGGTCCCGGCCAGACTACTGCATCAGGGTCTGCCGCTCTAACCATTGAGCCACACTTCTCTACAGTGGGTTAATGAAAACAACAGCACCATAAAGGAAAGTAATCCAGTCTACCATTGAGAGCATGCTTAGGTCGGAGGGGAAGTTCCAACGTAACCACCCAACGTCACAGTTGTACAATGCGAAGCTGGCTAAAATGTTAGCGATGGACCCTCTCCCTTTTTCATTTGTAGAAGGGGTGGGTTTCCTTGAATTTGTGTCAGCCATCAGCCCTAAATGGAAGGTTCCCAGCCGGTCCTATTTCGCTAGAATTGCTGTTCCGGCACTACATCATGATGTGATGAAATTGGTTAGACAAGCTTTGCAGCAGAGTGCTGTTCACAATATCCACCTGACAACAGGCATTTGGACCAGTTGCCAAGCCACAGATTACATGTGCATCACTGTACACTGGGTCTCTTTTGTGGGGGTTAGAGATAAGCTATCTGAAGTAGGTGCTGGTGACACAGCTGAGATTTTGAAAGCTACTCGGAAACATGCAACTGTAGTCATGTTCGCCATGGAGAAATCTCATACTGCTGTCAACATTTTGGAAGAGTTTCGCAGCAAGGTTTTTGAATGGTTGCGTCCAAGAGGGCTTAGTATTGGTTTTGTTTCCACAGATAATAGCAGTAATGTACTTAAGGCCATGGAGCTTGGTTCCTATTTCAGGGTTCCGTGTTTGGCACTCTGCATAAACATTATAGTTCAAGACTTTCCTGAAAAAAGAAGCCATAGTCAGCAACTTACTGACCACCTGCCAAAGAATATGCACTCATTTCAGCCATTCTTTTAAAGCTCGGAAGCAGCTGAGGATCATTCAGCATGACTATAGAATGCCAGTCAAAGCACTCATCCAGGAACACGTTGGAACTCAATTTATTACATGTTTGACTGTCTTTTTGAGCATGACAGGCCACTCAATGAATATGTCATGCAAAGAGGGGATGCTACTGTGAAAGGCATGACCCTTCAGATGGACCAATGGTGCCTAGTTAAATGCCTGACTGAGATGCTTCATCTTTTTGAGGTCTTCACACGTGAAGTCAGCAAGGAGGACTGTACTATGGGCCTAGCTATCCCATTATTGCAAATGCTAGAGCATCAGCTGAAGGCGGTGTCTGAATCATACAAAGGTGTGGAGGAAAAAAAGAAGCCTATGAGTTGGTGGAGAGCTTAGCCCGTCGCTGAGTGACAATACAAGGGTGCAAAATAAGATTTTGTGACAAGAACATTACATTCTGCTACAATTCTGGATCCACGGCAAAATTGGCACTGAAGACATTAATTCCTTTTTCAGAGATGGATGTTGCCCGCTACAAAACTTGGATATCTGAGGCAGCAAGTAAGTTGGAAAATGAATGGCTGCTGATTAGAAGCCTGCTAGATCAACCCACAAGTACTGCAGCAGGGCATCCGGCATCAAGTGCAACTTCGGATGCTGAGGGCAGTGCGTTTGGCTCAGAACATTCACCATCACTATCGACAACAGCAATAACTGGATCATTAGGACCAGCAGCATTGTTACAGGATTGGTATTTACATTTAGGCATTGGTAAACGCAGTGCTGATGCACAGAGAAAAGAGTCCAAAAAAAGTGTAGCACCCCTGAACATTGAGCGGATGGTCCAGGCCTATATGGACGACCCAACAGAGGCGTACATTGATCAAAACCCATTGCAGTATTGGTATGGGAAAAGGGCCCAATGGCCACTACTGAGCAGGCTGGCGATAAGCTATATAGCTTGCCCTGTCACAAGTGTCTCTTCTGAACGTGTTTTCAGTGCTGCTGGTTCCATTGCAACAGTGAGAAGGACCAGTCTCTCGCCCAAACACGTGGAGAGGTTAACAATGATCAAAATGAATCAGCACTTCATACCACGGAATTACACAATACATGAATCAATGGAGGAAGATGAGGACAGCAGCTCAGGTGACAGAAGTAGTGTGTTACATGATGATTACCTATTTCTGGTTGAACCCCCAGAGTTTGAGGACAAGCTATACTTCCCTGACAATTAGGCTTGCACTTACTTTCTTCCTCCCTTATTTTCCTTTATTTGTGTGTCTGTCTTTACAGTTACAAACTTTTAATCACAACAAATTCGTCACCACCATTGTCTACTCTTTTTATTTCAATATACGAGTTTCAGCTGTCTGCATTTTACAGTACAGTCCTCCTGAATCTCCCTAAATCCTTTGCCCTCAAAGCAGATGATGATTGGATGATTCAAAATAGAAGAAAAAATCCTAGTCCCTCCAAAAGAAGTGGAACATGATGATGACTACTATAGCTATCCTCTTTTCTGAGCTGAGAGAGACTGCCCATTAACTGAAAATGAGATGGAACAGGTAATTAATGATGCCATGCATTGGATGCAGACTGAGTGATTTTGTTGTTGTTTGTTGTGCATGAAGTTATTTCATTGTGTACTATATGTAATAATCTTCATTCTACACACTATAAGTAACTCAAGGCAATTTTCCCCTTCATGCAACTATTTTTAATAAGAAATGTGTACTTCTACTGCAGCCTGATACATTGCTTTTGAATACAGGAAGGGGACTCAATCTGTACACTGCACACTGAGTAGGACAACAGCACCATGATGATGATAGCGAGAGAGACGGCCCCTAACTTAAGATGAGAAGGAACAGGTAATGAAAATGAATGGCATGCAATGGACACCTGACTCTGAGTGATTGGTGTTTGTGTTTTTGTTGTTTGTTGAGCATGAAGTGAAGTCAAAGTGTACCAGTCTCACTGTACACAATAAAGAGTGACTCAAGTCAAGAATATTTCTACTCTTGTTGTTTAATTACAGAATTGTACTTCTACTGCAGGCCGATCTTCACAGTCACTCACTACAGGTATCGGAGATGATTGATGTAATAATAAGTCAAGACGTTTCATGAGTGCCATAAAAGGTAAACAAGTCAACAACAACCACAGCGGACCTTAATGTCTGTGTAGCAGTGGAGTCGAGTGTAGCGGTGGTATGACTGCGGTGCATTGATTTAGTCACTTAAATTGTTAAATGCTGGATATGTGCTTTGTCCAACTCTTTCAAAAAATGTACGCTAAACGGAGGATGTGCTAAGCGACGGGCCATCACTGTGGGCCTGCTCTGTCCTGATGTTGTTGTAGATCAATGCTAGAAACAGACTAGAGTAGAGATGATGCATACATGCGGCCTCGGAAAGTGTTCTTGTTGCACAACACCATAACTTGTACATTTTTTTCATCTTTGTTTCTCAATATCCCTTTTGTTTTTTCATCTACAATTACAGGCCAGGACTTACCTTGTGCTATACTTCGGAAAACAATGCACACTTACCTTACCAATAAATTTTCTTCTGCCATGCAGGCAGTGGTGACACCCAAGATTGATGGACAAGAGGACCAAGAGGAATGCCGAGTTGCAAATCCACATTTTTGACCAGGATAATACAGTAACAGTAACAACTTTCATCATCTTTTAAATAATTGGATTAATCTTTTTGTCTACAATCTTTACAACAGTGTGTTCTTCTTGTGGTTGTTATTATCATTAGGTTTGCTCTCTGTTTATGATTCATCCCTACAGATATTTAAAAATTTTTTTTGCTATCTGTGAAAGTAAGCCCGGAACAACTGAACACAAACTGTATGTAATCGGGGTCTCCTTATCAATCATCATCAGGCATGCATTTCCTTTTTCTGCCTTAACATATTGATATAGATATGGTAGTCTACAGAGTTTTTCATTTGTTGTTTTGTCCATGTGTACTGTTTTTCATTTTCAAACCTTTCCCCAAACCCCCCTTCCCATCCATTCAACAAACCCTAACCCTCTTCCCCCGGGCTGTGTGACTTATTGAAGTGTGACTAAATTAAATGTACACCAATATTTTATCACACGCTTCCTGGGGCGAATGTGGCAAAAGCAACAGTACTTCAATTTCAAGGCAGAGCGAGGATCTTCTTCTGATTTCCCACCCATGAGCAGTATATTTTTGAGGTGATTTGAATTTACCAAAGGAACATATACATCCGCATTAATTGCCGGCATTGATTGGACTTTTTGTCCTCCTCCTACACAGCACTAACTGTTACGCTTGTGTCGAGTGTACTGTAGGCCTAGTCAAGTTATTCTACACAACTATAGTTTGTAACTGTGTGTACTAGGCTATCCCCACCACCATTATGTTTTGTTGTAAAATATATTTGCATATTATTGTTTCGTGGAAAGTTCTGTACTGTACTTCATTCTACTACTCCTCGAACAGTCTCTCTCAGGTGAGTGACTGTCTAATTTTTTTTGTGCAAATGCTGCTGCCAGTGTCTCCTACTACTACCACCACAACCATGGCATGTTAGGAAAGGAAACCATCATCACCATGCAGCCATCGCTCTGCCTAAGTTAAACATCAAGCAAAGGTAAGAGAGGTTTGGGGGAGGCATAATTAATAATGGACATGTTTTTAATCAATTCACACACCCCTTTGAGTCCAGTTAAAGAATGCATAGACTAGAAGAGACTGACAGCACTACTAGGACAACTCAATCAGTGAGTGGTGCTGCATCTATCTGTTTGTGTCTTACAAAGTCAGCCAATTATTATAATCAAACACTGGGTATGGCCGGCCCTGCACCAGCAAGGAAACCGTGTGATGTAAAACAGTACCCCACCCACAAAACATTAACAACATTGTATGTAAAGTAGAAATATTGATTTAATAACCCACCCCTCTCCCTAACCCCAACCAATGTCCATAAAGAAAAAGTCCAACCTAATTGTCCAAAACGCAAAACCCCAATGCCCGATTACCTCCCACCAAAACAATAAATAAAAAAAGGTCAATGAACAGGGTCTGTTTAGGTTTGGCGGGATCAACTTTGGAGGACATGCACTGCCTCCTTCAAAAAGGGCGACACAGCTCTTCAAAGAGCTGTAGTTGCAGCCACAGGGGGGGCACCAGTGATGCTAAGGGAATGGCAGCAGCGGGTGGCTGCCAGACGGTGGCGCCGTACCACTGGAGGGCGGTGGCTGGGGCCTGGGGCCCGGGGCATTGGAGGAGTCTGCAGCTGCTGTTGCCTCCTCCTCCTCCTCTTCCAGGACCACCAGCCGACGATATTCCCGCAGGATGGCCTCCAGATTCCGGTGCCGTGCCTTGGTGGACAACTCCTTCTGATCAGGTTTCCCCGTGGAAGGAGTAGCTATAAATCAAAAAGAAAAACAAGACTATTGTAAAATATACTCTTAGAAAAACAGTAACTCAAGTTAATTCTACACATAGTGGCATGGTAGCACTATAAGGCACACTACATAACATTTGTGGTATGTATCTATCCTCCCACTTCCTTGGGCTTTAACATTTGTGGGATTTTTTTCAGGCATTCAATTAACCATGTATCTGATTCCTATCAGCCACATCACACGTATCCTTCTCTGTCAGTCATAAATATTAAATCTCTCCGGTCCTTCTTCCTTCCACCCGTCTTTCCCTTTTAGTTCAACACCAGGTGATCTGATCTGACTTTTAGTCTTCACCATAAAACTTTCAAAGCGGAGTTGAAATCAGATAGAAGAAGCCATTGTTTACTCAACACTCCCGCCGCTAATGCCTTTACTAATGCCTTTACTAATGCCAATTAGTGGTTGACTTCACTCTTCAAACATTCACAACAATTTCTTACTTACTAAGTCTCAACAGTACATATACAGTACACTATTTCAGTAAGTGTAATGTCAATAGTTAAGGATTAGGAATATAACTTACCACCACCCGCCGCTGGTGCTGGCTCACCCCTTGCAGGTCCATCTGCAACTACTGCATCCTCGCCTGTCGCGTCGCCTTCGCCGCTGGCCCCGGCACTGGTGGTCGGTAGTGCGCCTAGAAAACACATTACACATTTTTTAGGTGCCATATACACCTCCCCCTATTGTTCAGTAGCAAGATTGAAAAATTAGTTAATAGTAATACATACATATACAACATACATCACTAGTACAAATCAGGTAGTAGTAGAGTAGACACTAATAGTTATATATGGTCCCTAGGGTCATTCTAATCTTTGCATAGTTAGCTTGAGCCATGCAACCATTTTAGCTTTGTGTCCTTTATTTTTGCACATGTGATGTTACCTCGCAGCTTGTTGTATAAGACACCTTTAAGCCCACATGACCTCATACTGCTACTGTCTAAGCGCTGCGTACCAGGTCAACCAAATTATTAAAAAGCCACATTTGATGGAGTTCTGGTGTTAGTCCATATTGCTTATCTATAAAAATGCTTAACTTTTTGGCGCGGCTGAGAAATGCTTCAATATACTAACGCGCACCATTTTTCTCATTACAGACGGAAGATTCCCTTCTCCGAAACAGAGCTTTGCAGAGCTTATGATGTAACAACCACCAGCACTAGGTTCTTCTAAGGTGAGGGGTCCCCAGAATTTGCTCAGAGATCATCATTTATAATTTGATATAAACTATATTCCTACCAAGGGGATGGTGGTACTTCCACCACTGTTCAGTTATCATGATTTCCCATTCTTTTCTAAGGACTTGTAGTTGTTGTAACTGTAAGTAGGTGTAACAATGTTTATTGTTTTAATGTTATGCCTTTTCCTGTTGTTGCTGCATTATAGAACATTGTACAGAGCTTGTCAATTGAAAATAAAACTTTTGAACTTACATAGACTCGGTGGTATTTGGTGTGGACTTACACGAGTGAGCGAGCAAAAGGAAGGGTGTGCATGTGCATTGCTTCCATGACTGAGAGGTCGGGAGTGTTATGTTATGGGTTGTCTACTTGTTGGGTATCTTTGGGGGTTCGGAGAGCTAATAGTAATAGTTATGACGAGACACTACTATAACTAGTCGAGCAGGGGATTGTGGTGGGTTCTGAACTTCTGATTGAGGTGTGAGGAAGGTCCAACCTACCATCACCAACATCCTATTTTCTTGTGCAAAGTTCTGTATGTGCAAAATCCCTACAACAGTAGTAGTATGTCCTATCATATCAAAATAGTAAAATCTGGTTGGGCATTTGTTGGTGGGAATTGTCGAAAAACCTCAAGATTAACAAAGACTCAAGATCAATAAGAATTGCAGTAGTACAAGAGGACAACCCAAAGGACTGGACTCAGTGGCTAGAGCTACTGGTGAATCTGAGTTTTATTTAAAACCTCTTAAATAAAGAGTGGCCAACTGGGCAAGCTTAGCTACAGACAGACTAATAGTAGTAGTACAGAGAGTCATCATAGCAGAGGCAGTTAGAGTCAGGGATAACACGAATTTAGAAACAGATAGTTCAGATCGAAGGATACCTGTTGGTTAAAAAAAGCATTAGAAACAGAAAAAATATGGTGCAGTAAAAGTTTGAGAATAAGAATTATTAATATTAAAAACAAGAAGACTTACTAGGGCCAGCAGTAGAGCCCTCATTGTGGTCCTTCAGTCCCTGGTGTTGTTATTCTGCTCCACCCGTCGACTGAGACCCTGTCTTCTTGCCCCTGAGTGCTCATCAGGGAAGACATAAGAAAGAGACAAACATTGATGATTGGTGTGAAACAAATACAATATTTTTAAAGGATGGTCAAAAAAACATTTATGTAAACAACAATTACAATAAATAAATTGACCTATCTCATCTGGTCAACAAGTAATATCGGGGGATTTGCAGACCAACTACAAAATATTTATCAACACTAATCCAGTCTTCCATTCTGATTGCAACATACTAACTAAGCCTAAGTAGTACGTATCACCTGACCTAGCCCACCTATTCCAGGTGTGCCAATTGTACATTAAGTATGCATTTTCCACTTCTTTTAGTCCTCAAAAATGCATAAATGGTTAAATGGAGGTCACATGACTACATTTTTCCATACACCAAGTTGTTGGTTGATTGATTGATTGATGCTGATGTTTTGCTAGTGCTAGGCCTATTACCACTCATTGAACAAACTACAAAAGGTTCTTCTAAGGACTGGGGAAAGCACTAGCAGCATGTGACTTAACAGAGGGGGCATCACGCATACCACTAAAGAAATTACAAACTCATACTAATAAGTAACTAAACCTAAGTATCAATCCACCCCTATCTCTTAGTGACAGAACAAAGTAAGGACTAGAGTCACTTTAGCATTACGCAACTTTCCCTAAAATAAACTCTTACATAATCACGAGTTCTCCCCTTCTTTTTTACATAATTTATGCGTCACTCTATGCCTGAAAGGGTTTTGTTTTGACTTAATACTGGGTGCTCCCTTGTGTCTGGACAAAGCTAATCCTCTCTGAAGAGCTCTAATTAGAGCAAAACACTGTGTCAGGGGTTGCTTTTACTCATTTCAGGTTGGCTTGAGTTGGTATTTCACTAATTCGAGGCTGTAACATTGTGCCTGGAGTGATAAATGGCTTTTGTAATTTTACAGCTCGGCAAGGACAGCACTGTACTAGTCCTATGCTTAAAGTCTTTGCTGTATAAATTGCAAAAGACTTTGTCATTTTCTATCTCGGCGTGGATAGCACTGTGCTGATCCTATGCTTAAAAACTTTGATAGAAAAACAGACATTTGAGGTGAGCAGATCTAGAGTGTCCCTGGTGTGCTCTAACAGGGGCTGCTTTCCACCTAAACTTGAGAAATACCCTGAGTTCTCCCCTTCTTTTTTTGCATATATATATATATATATATATATATATATATATATATATATATATATTACCTACTGGCGGTCGCCAGTAGGTAGTTATAGTTAGGACCTAGTTTCCATAGGAAATGTGCAACATTCTATTGGGAATAACTTTGGCGCCGGTGGACGAATTTTTGCGAATTTCTCAAATTAGGTGGCCAGCACCGCTCCGCTCCTTCCCTGAAAATTTGGGGGGGATTCGTTTAGCGGGGGCCGAGATAAAAGGGGGGTCCCAAAACGTGTTTTCACCATGTTAATTTCCATAGGGCGGTTGGACTCACTTTTAGCCCGAACGGCTGAATGGATTCCCACGAAACTTGGCAAAATTGTAGGGACTGGTAGCCCGATGTGCCTTTGCTATGTCTCAAGATATGTGCTCCAGAGGATTTTGAGTAATTTAGGTTCAAAAAAATATATATATCTATAAGCGCGCCCCGGTACGCGCACCGGGGAGCGCACCCGGCGCGTAACGCAAGTCCGCGCACGGAAAGCTGATTGGCTCTCGGGTGTCTGTCAACATTCCAAACAGTCCGAAGTGTCTCGGTAGGATCAAGACACAAAAGGTGGCAAAAACAAAGGGGGAAATGACCATAAGGGGGCAGGGTAGACCCCCCTGACCCCCTAGGTTTGATGTGGGGGCCATAAAAGGTCCCCGCGGGGCAAAAAAAAAAAAATGTTTTTCGATTTTCGCGGGGGGAGCGTCCGGCACGCGCACCGGGGAGCGTACCAGGGAGCGTACCAACAGGAAAACCCAGTGAAACAGTAAAATAATAATTGAAAGTGCTTAGAGGTAGGGTAGCTGTGAATAGAGTTGTTGTGTTGCGTGGGTGATTTAAGTACCAACATGTAGTTACCAATGCAGAGTTTTAAATTCAATGTAGACCGTCTACTTTGTAGATAATTTGCATGTTGTTACAGAAGTTATTGTGGTATATGGAATCCATAGCATAGTCTGTCAGGAAAGTAGAAACAGATCCTTTAAGCACACCCTGAGAAGGTCTAGGGGATCATAGGTAGTCTATCCTGCTCCCTTATGATGTTTTCCAGTATTACATTTAATCTCTTCTAAATCTACACAAAATTGGCGGTGATATGGTGCATTAGAGACAGACAGTGAGAGAAAGGAGGCAGGAGATGAAAAACAGATGTCAATTACACTTTGGAGATAATATAGTGGGAGAAAGGAAGTAACTATGAGGAAACTTACTATGTAACTCCAAAAAATTGCACAGTATAGTATAAGTCTCACTTTATAATATAATCTTTTTGGTACGACTTCAAGAATTACATAAGAATCACATATAAAAATGTATAATGTCTGAAACAATTTTTAATTATTAAATAAAAATTTATTGTTGAGATTTTTCATACTCTATTAAAACTTCTAACATCAGATTATCTGGAATCTCCTCCACAATTTCATTGCATGATTCCATTGCTTCAAGACAGTTTATTAGTTCTTGATCCCCAGACTCATCCATGAAATCAAAGTCTTCGTTAAGGATGTTGTTATCCATAATTTCAAAAAAAAAATTGTATTGGTCTCCTCTTTACCTTCCATTTTTTGGCTGTAAATTGCATAAAAAATAACTATATTAGTAGAGTTAGGGCACTGTTGGGTTTAAGTTCAGACAGGTACTTCTGAGTTTTTACCAGTGAAGTTATATTTGGGCAGTGTATGTTATCAGGCAGGAAGTAGAAATATAAAAAGTGCATGTGAAGAAGCCTAAGTAAATTCATCATTATACTAGAGAAGCCTAAATCAATCCATAACTACAACAGAGAAGCCTATCTGAATCTATAACTATAACAGAGGGACAGTAAAAAACTATCAGAAAACGTTTTTCCAATTTAACTTAAAGTGCAGAACATAGTTCCCCTTACAAATTAACAAATTACCTTTCAGAAAGGAGTTGATGTTTTCAGAGGAAATCCTTTATAAATGTACCTCGGGTAGTAGTACTCAAAATGGCCGTGTTTCCCTCTCATTTTTCATATATATTCATGTCCATAACCAATGAAATGTCAGCACATAAAAATACAAAATGAAAGTAACATTTTCATTGGTTGCAAATTCTAACACTTTCATATGTGTTTTAGTCATGTAATTTACCTCACGATATTTAGACAGGGCTACAGCCCAAATGGCTCAATGGAATTCCACCAAATTTGGGAAAATGGTAGGGACTGCTATGTAGTAGGGCCTATTCTATATATGGTGAAAGTCTCTCCAGTGGTTTTTAAGTAAATTGACTTCCAAAAATTTTAAGGGCGCTTACCGGTGCGCGCCCCGGTACGCGTACCGGTAGCACAACGGGAGTCCTCCATCTTGTGTTTCGGTAGAATTGAGACACAAGATGGAGGATAAACAACGTTGGGAATGGGTAAAAGGGGGCACGGTAGACACCCCCTGACCCCCTAGGTTTTCTGAGGGGGTCTTAGGAGGCCCATATAGGCCCCAAAAAAATAATAATAATTTTCGCGGGGGGAGCGCCCGGTACGCGCACCGGGGAGCGTACCGGGGAGCATACTTTGGTGAAAAACAGTGAAAAAAGTTAGAGTAAAGTAATCGTTTTGAGTGATCAGAGGTAGGGTAGCCCTGAAAAGAGCTTTTGGGTTCTGTGGCTGATTTAGGTACCTACAAGTAGGTTCCGATGCACATTCTTAAATTCAGGAGGAATATTCTATTCCCCTCATCTGAGAAGTGCACACCATCTCCTCTGTAGGTATCTTGCATGTTGTAACGCAAGTTATTGTTGTATATTGAACCCATTCCATAGTCTCTCATGTAAGCAGAAACAGATTTATTCACATGTTTCCGTGCTTTTTCAAATTGTGGACAAAATTGGTTGGACCACTTCCATTTCTGTCTTTGGCATATATTGGAATATAACAAGGCAGTTTGTGGAAAAAGTGTCATCAATTGCCCAAAGGTGTCCTTTAAAACCATTTCCAGACCTACCCCAGTCAAAGTGCCTAGGTCATTTCCACCACAGTGCAAAATTATAAGGTCAGGGTGGGGCAGATGGCGAAAGGTTTCCACTAATGGTATCAATTGATGACATCTCAATCCTCTTTGGCCAATCCACTTGATGTGCACATTTGGTAAATCAAGGTTGTGAAAATTTCTGAGAGCTGCATACCTTTGAGCCCAGTGGATGTAGCTATGTCCAATAATCCAGACAGAATACATGGTTAGAGGAGGTTCTGGTGCAGTCAGATGAAGTGTAGGAATAAAATGTCTGTTGGAACAGTAGGAGTTTGCAAAAAAAATCTGTGGAGTTTCAGTGCTCTTGAATCACAAGCAAAGATTGGTGGATTCAGATAGTTGAAAACTGAAAGTTAGGGTGCATGGTTCTGTTCTGTGAAAGAAGTAATTTGAATGGTTAAGAAAAAGTCATTTAAAGAAAAATTGCACCTGATAAGCTGGCGTATTGAGAGGTCAAACATCCTTGCTGAGTTCATTTGCAACATTTTAGAATAAACTTTTAACCCTGAGAGCTCAGTGAGGAGGGAGTTGCTATGGTAACAGGTAGAAAGGGCTGAGGGGGGAAGGGTGTTGGTTTGGAAATAGAGAGGGAAGAGTTTTGATTGGTTAACATGAGGGATATGTGTGTAGAATTAGAGATTTTCTGTGCCATTCATGGTTGCAGTGCCTGGAGTACATACCTTTTGCTCTGCTAAAGAAATATTGGTGTGTGTATCTGACACTGTTCTCAATCTCCCAAAGCATTTGTAAAGGTGAGTTATGATTCATTTAATATAGATAGAGAGTTCAGATTATGAAGCACATTGAGCTTCTTTGCTGTTGGTTTGTGTCATGCTTTTTGAAAATGCATGGTATCAATATTTGCAAGATAGAGGATTTGTATTTTGTGAAATAGTGAGGTTTTAGTAGTGAAATTGAATGCTTGTACATAGGACCTGCGCTGTGATTCTAAAATGTTTTTAAAAAAACGATTTTAGGGCAAATCAATGGGTTTCAGTAGTGAAATTGAATGCTTGTACATAGGACTTGCGCTCTGTTTCTAAAATGTTATTCAAAAAACGATTTTGGGGCAAATCAATGGCTTTTACATTTTAGAGAAGGAATAAATAGTGTGTGCATGATTACATAAAAATATTTGAACCTTTCACAATCATGTCACCTGTGTTACCTCAGATTAAGAAGCACACTGAGCTTCTTTGCTGTTGGTTTGTGTCATTTATTTGGTAATGCTTGGTAGGAATGTTTGCTAAAGAGAGGAAATGTATTTTGTAAAATAGTGAGTTTTCAGTACTGAAATGGAATGCTTGTACATAGGACCTGCGCTCTGTTTCTCAAATGTTATTTAAAAAACGATTTTAGGGCAAATCAATGGGTTTCAGTAGGGAAATTGAATGCTTGTACATAGGACATGCGCTCTGTTTCTAAAATGTTATTTAAAAAATGATTTTAGGGAAAATCAATGGGTTTCAGTAGTGAAATTGAATGCTTGTACATAGGACCTGCGCTCTGTTTCTAAAATGTTATTCAAAAAACGATTTTGGGGCAAATCAATGGTTTTACATTTTTGAGAAGGAATAAATAGTGTGTGCATGATTACTTAAAAATATTTGAACCTTTCACAATCATGTCAACTGTGTTACCTCAGATTAAGAAGCACATTGAGCTTCTTTGCTGTTGGTTTGTGTCATTTGTTTGGTAATGCTTGGTAGGAATGTTTGCAAGAGAGAGGAAATGTATTCTGTAAAAAAGTGAGTTTTCAGTACTGAAATGGAATGCTTGTACATAGGACCTGCGCTCTGTTTCTAAAATGTTATTTAAAAAATGATTTTAGGGCAAATGAATGGGTTTCAGTAGTGAAATTGAATGCTTGTACATAGGATGTGTGCTCTGTTTCTAAAATGTTATTTAAAAAACGATTTTGGGGCAAATTAATGGCTTTTACATTTTTGAGAAGGAATAAATAGTGTGTGCATGATTACATAAAAAAATTTGAACCTTTCACAATCATGTCACCTGTGTTACCTCAGATTAGGAAGCACACTGAGCTTCTTTGCTGTTGGTTTGTGTCATTTTTTTGGTAATGCTTGGTAGGAATGTTTGCAAGATAGAGGATTTGTATTTTGTGAAATAGTGAGGTTTCAGTAGTGAAATTGAATGCTTGTACATAGGACCTGCGCTCTGTTTCTAAAATGTTATTTGAAAAACGATTTTAGGGCAAATCAATGGGTTTCAGTAGTGAAATTGAATGCTTGTACATAGGACCTGTGCTCTGTTTCTAAAATGTTATTCAAAAAACGATTTTGGGGCAAATCATTAGCTTTTACATTTTTGAGAAGGAATACATAGTGTGTGCATGATTAAATACAAATATTTGAACCTTTCACAATCATGTCACCTGTGTTACCTCAGATTAGGAAGGACACTGAGCTTCTTTGCTGTTGGTTTGTGTCATTTTTTTGGTAATGCTTGGTAGGAATGTTTGCAAGAGAGAGGAAATGTATGTTACCTGTGTTTCCTCAAATTAGGAAGTGGATTGTGCAGATGAGGTGAGGCATGTCTAGGTGTGCAAAGGAGTTGAGGCCTGTGTCCATGAGTGCAATGGAGAGGACTTACCTCCTCTGACCCTTAGACAAGCATTATCTAATCTGTGCCCCTTGGACAGGCCTCAATACATTGAGTATAATTGATGGTAACAGGGTGCAGATGAGATGAGGCGTGTCCAAGGGTGTAGATGAACTGAGGCCTGTCTAATGGTGCAGATGAGTTGAGGTGTATTCAGGGTTGCAGATGAGGTGAGGATTGTCCAGGGGTGCATAGGAGGTGATGCCTGTGTTGAAGAGTGTAGTGGAAGAGAGGTCTGTCCAGGGGTGGAAAGGAGGTGAGGGCTGTATCCAAGAGTGCAGTGGGGGATAGGCTTCATGAAGTGCAGTCCAGTGCACTCTTAGACACCGGTCTCACCACCTATGCTCCCCAGGACAGGCTTTACCTCATGTGTACAATCTGCTTACTAATCTGAGGAAACACAGGTGATATGATTGTGAAATGTGCAAATATATTTTTTTAATCATGCAGATACTATCTAATCCTTGTCAATAATGTAAAACCAATTCATGTGCCCGAAATATTTTTTTAGAATAACATTTAAAAAACAGAGATAAGGTCATATGTATAAGCATTATAATGTTTATATCGTTTGCTTATTGTCATTGCTTTGTTGTTTGGTAATAGTGGTCTATAATGAGTTTTTTAATGTTTACCACAGATTGAAATCAAGATTTCAATAGTAAGGAAATATGCCCTCAAGGCAGAGGAGACGGAAAGATGCTAAGCGGAAAAAATCAAAAACAGCAACGGAATTAAAGCAGTCTCCTACAACAAATACTTCAAAAAACGCGAAAAAAGCTCCTGGTAAGACAACTAAGTCTTTTTTTCGGAACATATGTAGATCCAAAAAAAGTGATAATATACATGTGAATGTACAGAAGGAGAGAGCAAATTTGAAGAGAAGGAGAGATCCCCAAAAAATGTTACTACTGCAGCAGGAGACAATAATATGTATAGGAATAGAAGGCAAAATCAATTTAGGGACTTTCGTAAACGAATGTTTCGCAATAGGGTAGTTTTAAATTTGTTGAAAAATGTTAAGAAAGGTAAACAGAGAGCTGCTTTTTACAAGAAAAAGAAAAATGTAGAGAAGATTGTTGATCAAGCTTTTGAAGTTAAGAAAAAAATATTTATTTTAGTAATTAATAGAATTAGGACACTTAACAAGACAGTTGATGTTTTCAAATCCAACAGTAGATGCAAAAGAGTAATTAATCGAACTAATTTTTGTAAAGTTTTTTCTGGAGAATGGATGCATAGTTCAAGTTGTGAGCCATTTTTTAATGAGGAGAGTTACTTCCAGGAGAATGATTTGGTGCATGCAGTTGAAACCAGTGGTCGAGCATATGAGGTGAAAGATGGTTGACCGATTGAAAAAGAGAAACTTGTGTCTAGAGATGCAGAAGATGTGTTAGCTGATGAAGTTTTAGGGAGACGTACTAAGGGTCCAGTGTACACTTGGAAATGTAGTAGTATTTGTAGTGTGCGACAGGATTCAATCGATGTGCTTCGTAATTTCTTACGTACATATAGTAAGAAAAGTCTAAAACAGAAAATGAAGATGTTGCAAGACTTAGATCCTTGCAGAGTGAGAGAAAACACAGGTTTGCATGGACATTCACTGGCTTGTCTTTCAAGAAAAGTATGTCAGAGTGTTTTTCATCATTTTAGGATGTTAGCAACGCATCATAACAAAATGAGGAAATTAGTGAGAAGGTTGTATTATGCAAAAAGTCCAGCACTTAAGCTTAAACAGTTAAATAGTGCTCTTTTGCATGGAACTGAATTAGATGCGAAGAAGATTTGTGAAGAAATTGAGATTTGTTATTTTTGTGAAAAAGAGGACAGTGTAGAAATTGACACAGTAATACAAGGTAATGTGAAAGACAATGTACAGATTTCAAGTACAGAAAAGTTTGACCAGGAAATTACCAGGTTTAAGGTGAAATCAAGTGAAAGGCCTAATTTTACTTGTGTGTGTTGTCGACGAACTCATTATAAGCATCAAACTAGATTAGTTGATTTATACGTAAAAAGTGAAAAGATAAATAATTATGAGTGGAAGGATTTTGCAACTTATTTGTGGGTGGAGAATTCTTTTGATTTCAGTCCTGATCAGCGTATTTGTAAATATTGTTATAATAAATTAAATCAAAACAGAATGCCTGCTAGAGCTGTTCATAATAATCTTGAGTTGGTAGACATTCCTCCTGAATTGATGGATTTAAATACATATGAGTCTATTTTAATTCAATGTGTCCATCCTTTTCAGGCAATTGTTCGCATGGAGCCTAAGATAGGGAAATTGCCTCCTTCAGATTTACAGAGAGGATTAAAGGGAAGAGTTGTTTATTTGCCTCTAGATTTCAAGAAAAATATTGATACAATTGGTGTAGAGGAAGAGGAACCTCTGGTTATTCTAGTTAATGGGGTTCCGACAAAGAGTAAGAAAATCTGGCAAGATTTAGTGGATGTTAGGAAAGTCAAAAAGGCAACGTTGTACTACAAACATATATGTGTTGGAGCAGAGGAAACAGCTGCAGATGAAGACAGTGATTGTTCAGCTGGCCAAATTGAAAAAGTTGATGTGTCTACAAGTGAAGAAATATATGAACATTATACTGTTCATCCTTTGCATTCCAAAGAAGTAATGGGGAATGCAATTGACCTGTTTCAAATGAAATCAGCAAAAGGAAGTCCCATTAGTGTATGGGAAGAAAGTTTGGAAGCTCGTTGTTTTCCACATTTATTTCCAACAGGTCGAGGTGGACGATATGACGATCGAGCACTTCAAATTCCTGCATCTGAACACCGGACTTTAAGATTATATGCTGAAGATTCAAGGTTTCGTCAATGTATTCCATATTTGTTTCATCTACTGTATAAAAGTGACTTGTCTGGGCTTTCTTATGCAGTAAATCATATACTGAAAAGTGGAGCACATCTGCAAAATGTTTCGGCGAGGGACTTTATGGAGAAAGTCAATCTGCAAGATAATATTTTGGAATCTCATCTAATCAATCTCAAGGCATGTCAGTGTGGTACAAACGAGTATTGGTGCCATCGTCATGGGGAATTTAAATGTATGCTAAGAAACTTAGGAACTCCTACATGGTTCCTCACTCTTAGCTGTGCCGAGTATGCATGGGACGACTTACTTCAATTTATACGCGAGGCAAATGCAAATATACAAAATATAGAATTCAAAACACCTGGAGAACTGTGTTCTTTGGATACAGTGAATGTATGCAGATATTTTAATCATAGATTTGAAGCTATGATGTCTTTTATTACCAACAAAAAAAAATCCTCCCCTTGGAGAGGTTTTGGATTTCTTTTGGAGAAAGGAGTATCAAGCGAGAGGTGCTACTCACAAACATATGTTGTTGTGGATTAAAGATGCACCCAAATTTGGAACAGATTCGGAGGAAACAGTGATGAGTTTCATTGAAGAGTATTCAACATGTGCTTTTCCGAAAACTACAGAGGAAAACAGTTTAAGGCAACAAGTTTTACGATTTCAATCCCATCGTTGTGGGAAGTATTGTTGTCGAAAATTCCAAAACAAGGAAAAGTTCTAAACAAAATGTCGTTTCGGCTTTCCACGACCAGTGATTTCTAAAGGAAGAGTAAATAATTTGATGTCTTCTCTATGACATACTGTGACGAGGAAATCATACAATTTAAAAAGAAACGAAGAATCCAAGTACATTGACTACAACCCAGTGATTTTGTCCATGTGGAATGCTAATATGGATATTCAATTTGTTGCTGACAACTCTATTGCTGTGGCTCGATATGTGACGTCTTACATCACAAAAAAAGAAAAGACAGAACTGAAGGAAATGTGGGAGGATATTTCACATGAAAAGAGTCTAAGCAAGAAATTATACAGTTACAGTCTGAAGATGTTGTCACATCGAGAAATTGGAGCATATGAATGTTCTGATCGATTGTCATCAGCAAGTCTATATGCCAAATCTAGAACCATCATTTGGGTGAGTCTAGGTCTTGCTGCAACACGAAACCAAGTTTTGTAATCTGTACAAGAAATAGAGTATTTGGCAGAGAAAGAACCAGAAAGTACAGATATTTTGAAGACAAACATGTTGGATACAAACTATTCAAATAGAAGTCCTTACCTTGAGAACGCTTGTCTCTATGAAGTTCTGCAAAGCTATATTTATAAGAGGAACATCAGAGAAGATATCAATAATGGAATATATGCTGTCATTGGATGTGAAGGATGTCTAGAGAAACAGAGAAAAAGTCATTTGATTAATCATCGAAAATTGAGTTGCGAAAATCCAGACAAAAGGGAATTTTACTCTTTGGCTCTTTTGCAACTCTTTAAACCATGGCGTACAGAAGAGGAACTACTTGGAGATTTTCTCTGTTACGAAGACTCTTTTAATGCAACCAAGGATACCATAGAATGTCCTGTTTTTCCAAATTATCTGCAAATGTTGATCAAAGAAATAGAGCAAGAAGCAACAATTGCTGCAGAGATTGCGAGAGACAGTTCTCAAGACAGTCAGAGTTCTACTTCATTGAGTCAGGATCCACTAGGAGGACCAATTATTCAAAATGAGGCTGCCACTGCCATGGATGAGGTGGAAAGAGCTATGGAACAAGCTGAAGAGGATGTAATTAACTTAGAAGATTTGGTGAAACAACTAAACATTGAGCAGAAACAGATATATGACAAAGTCACAGAACAGGTTGAACATGGATCAGTCATGAGAAAAAACAGTGCTCATGTACATCATTTAAGCCTATCCGACTGTACGTGAGTGGAGAAGCGGGAACTGGAAAAAGTTTTCTGATTAAAGCAATTGCAACTTATCTGCAGAAAAGGACTGATTCACCGCTGTCTTGTGTTGTTACCACTCCAACTGGGCTGGCAGCACATAACATTAAAGGGATTACTTTACATCGTTTACTGATGCTACCAGTCGAGCATGATAACAAATTGCAATACCACAAGCTATCTGGAGATGCGTGTTCCGAAGTTTCCAGAGTCCTGAAGAAAATGAAACTTCTTATCATTGATGAAGTAAGCATGGTCTCAAATCTAATGCTTGCTTTTGTGCATTTGAGAATGCAAGAAATTCTTAGAACAGAGTATGATGTGTTATTTGGAGGGAAACACATTATTGTTTTTGGAGATCTACTGCAGTTGACTCCAGTGAAAGGACAACCAGTGTTTAAAATGGTCACGCATGAAGATACCAGGAAGTGCCTAGGAAGCATTGGAAACGTTAATATATGGTTAAATTTCAAGTATGCAGAACTACTCCAAAATATGCGACAGGCAAAGGATGAAGATTATAAAAATATTCTACAAGATGTAAGAATCGGAAAAGTAAGTCAGCATGGGAAAGAAGCTTTACATGCACGATTAATTTCAAATATGTACCCAAATGATAACATTCTTCCAGAGAATATTTTTAAGAAAATTAACGAGAAGAAATCTGGGATATGTTTGATGCCAACTCTGAAAGAATGTTCCATCTTCAACAACAAAATGTTAAAGTTAGAAAATGAAGAGATTGTGAAACTGGAAGCTATAGAAAAAATAGAGCATATGGGAGCAACAATTATTTTGTCAGAAAATTTGAAATCAAAATCGGATTCATTAGAGAAGACTATATCCAAAACTGCTGGTTTTGAAAAGACTCTGAATGTGTGTTTAAATTGTCGTATCATTTTGAGAAGGAATTTAAATGTTGAAAGAGGTCTGGTAAATGGAGCAATGGGTCATGTTGTTGATTTTGTAAATTACAAAAATAGAGATGGAATTGAAATTTTAAAAATTTAATTTGATGGCATTGACGAAATAGAACAAATTTGTCATTGTTCAGCTAGATTTTTGCTTGTAAAAGACTTATATGTTCGCCGAAAACAGTTTCCTGTTTGTTTGGCATATGCGGTGACAATTCATAAATCTCAAGGTTTAAGTGTAGATAGTGCTTTGGTGAACATTGGAAGTTCTGTGTTTAAAGAGGGTATGGCATATGTGGCATTATCACGAGTCAGAACTTTATCAGGATTGTACTTGATTGAGTGTGATGAAACAAAGATTTGTGCTGATCTAGATTGTGTTAAAGAATACAATAGGTTAAGAAGAGAGTATGCTCCACATTTGCCTCAATATCCTCTGTTTGAAAAACGTGTGGTAGGCCGAAAAAGAAGAAATGAGAATAATTGTAGTGAGGTAGTAGCAAAAAGACAAAAAGTAGATGAAACTGTAATTGTAAGCAGAAAGAAAAAGGATTCTGTTGAAGATGTTGTTGGATTTCAGTTTGAAAATAGTTCTGGTGTCAACTGCTATGCTAATGTAGTGCTTAATGTTGGTTTTTTTCTTCAAAATTTACAAGAACAGATTGTTGAATTCTGTGTTTGAGAAATGTAGCAGTGATAGAGCAAAAATAGAAAGTGTTTCAGAAATTCGAAATCTTCTAGACATATGTTCTGGTCAAAATCAATTTTCACAGAATATTCAGCAGGATTGTCAGGAATTTTTAATGTATATGTTTGATGTATTGGAAGATGCAGGTGTAGATATAAAAAATCTTTTTAGCCTTTCTTATCAATGGCGGCATGACTGCGACAACTGTAGTTTATCAAGTAGTACTAGAATAGACACTGAAAGATTTATATATTTGACTTTACCAGACTGCAAATCAGTGTCTTTTAATAATCTAGTTAAAGCAGCTGATCACAATATGGTGTGTACCCAATGTAAGTCTGCAATGCTGTCCACATTATTTTTACAAACTTATGGGAAATATGTCATTTTAATGTTCCAACGATGTAGACCTGATGAAAGTAAATTGTCAACTTCTATTAAAAATTTTGTGGCTTCTCAGTTATCAATTTCAGGAAGAACTTTTGCAACTGTAGCTATTATTTATCATGACGGTCCTTCAACAACATCAGGGCATTACACATGCTATTTAAAATGTCGTAAAGGTTGGACTAACTGTAATGACACTCATTTGACTTTCAAACAATGTTTGCCTTTTGACTTAAAAAACTTCATACCTAGTGTTTTTAGAACCAAAATTTAAGTAAAGGTAATTGCCCTATGAAGACGGGAGCAGTTAATAAAAGTTAGTTTGCTGTTTAAAATTATATTGTGAGTAAAAGTGATGAAGATTATATAAAAATTATAGTTCTCATAAAGGTACGGTAAGTGGATCGCATAGTAAGTGATATCAGTATTATAGGAAATGTTCAACATGAGAGAGCCAGAGATGGAATTATGAATATTTAAATATTGTGAAAATGTTGTTTGAGCCTTTCTTTCAGAACGTCTGGAAAACTGTAATTTTAGAGTTTGTTTTAATTAATTTGAAAATATACTGATATATCTGACACTATTTGGCCTTAAGGAAAGGTGAAGGAATGAGCAAAGAGTTATGACTGAACAGAAGGAGTATATGAAAACATTGAAACATATTTCAGATGTTCTTGGAGCTTTTTTTCTAGAGTCGATGAAATGTTTTTTTTAGAGAACAGCAGAGTACCTTTCAACGAAAAGGACCTTCATGATGTACTATTTGGCCTAAAGGAAAAGTAAGCGAATCAAAGATTAGTGTACATATGTGATTTGTACGTTTATATGTTTTTTTTAAAACACAATCTTTTTGATTGTCTTTTTTTTCCCCGCTGTAATATGATTAATAGTTTGAACTCACTGTTTTTAGTGAAATTCAATATGTTACGAGAACAGCAAAAATAAACTATCTAACGTGTTGTATAAATTATTCTATAGTTTGTATTGTGTAATTTATATTGTATTCCCATTGTCTCACACTCACTTTCCTTTATCCTCTCTGTTTCAGCTCTCTTTACTCACTCACACTGCCTTTCTCTCACTTTATTTCACACCCATTCGTTTACTGCACTTCTTTCACAACCCCTCATTTCCATTCCAACTGTCTGCATCCCCTCTCTCCCTTGCACCACTTTTCAGCTTTCAGTCTCTCTGTTTTACTTCCCTTTTCCGTCTTTTCCTCCTTTGCTCTTTTAGTAATTTCTCTTTACTCACTCACCAGTATTGTTGCAGTTTATCACTATAACTCACCCACTCTCCCTCGCTTATCTTTGTTTGCTCCTTTTTTTACCTCTTCTCTCTATTTTCCGTTCACTACCTCTATGTCCTCAGTCCCTCACTCTCCTTGTGTCATGTTCACTTGTGTTTATCTACCTTCTATCATTTCTCTTACAACAACTTCACTGCTCCTCTCTCATCGTTCTTCACCCTATTTCTTTTAGTCCGGTTCTATTACTACCCCTCATTTCCTATCTTTCAATGTTCTTCTCTTTACTTTCATCACCGAATCACTTTCTCTCAGTACCACTGTTTTAGTCCTCTTCTCCTCTCTTTCCTTCTTTTGCTCCCTTACTCATTTTCCTTTCCTCTCTCATTGTACTCCACTTCACTAAGTCCTTGCCTTAGTTTCTTTGTCTACTGACTTCCTCACTCCTTTTCTATCAATCCTTCTAAATTATCCTCTCCCCCTTCATCCCTTCACTCTAAGACTCTCCTTCACTTACTCTCAGTTATCTTCCATTCCTCATTCTTCTAAATGCATCCTTAATTAGACTCCTTTCCCTCTCAGTCATTGTCTTTTTACTTACTCCTGTTTCCTGATTTAGTTTTGCTAACTCACATACTTTTAGTATCTTTCTTACGTTCAGTTCATTTCTCTCTTCTTCTCTTCCTCTCTGTCAGTGAATCTATATGCCTTACTCTTAGTAATTTGCTCTCCTTCTATTTCTTTAACCCTCTTTTTGTCCTTCTACATTACTTTATTTCCCTTTCTGTGTCGTTCACTTGTACTTTATTTCTTAATACACTGTTATGATTTTTAACCTCTTCATTTGTATCTTTTAATTTAAAATATATATTTTACTAATTATAACTTATTCTTTCTTCTCTGTTTCACAGATACAAAGTTACATTAATTATATGGTAAGTGTGACAAAAAAATTTAGTTTGTCATCACCCTTTGCTTTAACATCACTATTATTCTCCCACCCTACCTCACTCCTGTTTCCTTACTCTGCTTCCCTCACTTATTCTTATCCTCCATGTTTACTCCCCTTTCCCTAACTCCCCTCCCACATTCAACTTCTTTCAGTCCCCCTGCTTTACTTCCCTTACCCTCTGTTCCCTTCCTTTGCTCCCTCACGCATTCCCTTTCCCTTAATCATTTACTTCACTCCTGTCACTCATTCTCTCAGTCCGTCTGTTCTCACAGTTCCTCATTTCCATTCCCTCACTCTGTCTCTCTTATCGTCGCTGTCTCTGTCCCCTCATTCTGTCAATACTCTTTTCGTCATGGTCACTCCCTACAACTAACCCACACTCCCTCACTTACCTTTCTTTGCTGCTTCACTCAGTCCCTTTCAGTCATTCCTTCCTTTACTCTCTCTGTCCATTTTTCTCTGTCACTCCCCATGTCTTACCCTTATTCACTTTTATCCACCCTTTACTTAGAGTCACTGCTCTTTTCTAATCCTCCCTCACTGTTTTACTATCTAATACACAGTCCCTTTGTGTTGCTCCCTCTAGCTCTCTTTCTCTTAACATAACTCTCTCTGTCCCTTTCCCTCATGCTCACTCCTTCATTCTTTTTTTTTGGTGCGCGCCCCAGTACGCGTACCGGGGAGCGTACGTTACGCGTACCGTTGAGAAAAAAGAATGACAGAGTTTTTTTAAATTTTTTGTTTTTTTTCATAAAGTAGAGGTAGTTCTAAAAAGAACTGTTTTTTTATTCTTTTTGTTGTTTTATATTTTTTTTATTGTTTTTTTGAACATTTTTTACTTTTTTTGGCTTTTCTGAACAGTTTTATATTTTTTTGGTATTTTTTATGGGGAGAAACAGAAAACAGGGAATTGAAAATGGCTCAACTGAAGCACAAAAAAAATCAGGAAAATTTATGGTTTCCTCGGGCATTTGTGGTTATCCATAGCAACATTGATTAGTGTGAAGCTTTGCTGACCATAACTAATTGTTTTGTTACAATATATACAAACAATTTTGTATCCCCCAAACTTTGTTTGTATATTTGGAATCACCTCACTTGCCTCTGGACCCGATGGAGTGGGATCTTTGGTTGTTGAGGTTCTGGATGATGATTGGGGTAGGTTTTTGCAGAGTTCCCTCACCTCTGCTGCAGAATAGTTGTTAGGGTGTAAACGCTGCATGTGCCGAATCATAGTATGATTCCCAAAGGAATATTTTTTTGCAGGGTTCCCCCTGGATAGCACAGCACCACAGATGAGACAAGTCACCTTTTGAGCGTTTACTTTTTTGAAATCCCTTGGGATTTTGTAAAACTCCCATATGAAGTGTTCTTTTGGTTTGTATGGGGGATTGTCCTCAGACAGGAACTGCCTTGTCTCCACCTCCTCTTCTTCCTCCTCCTCCTCTTCTTCTTGACCACCAATGTAATCTTCTGCTGGTCCTTGTGGTGGTGGTGGTGGTGGGGCAGATGCTCCAGCTGCTGATAGTACTGTAGCCATATCTCTAAGAAAAAAGCAGGTCTTCCTCACTCAAACAACAAAGTGAGAATGAGGAAAAAAGGTAGGGGCTTTCATCATTTGGAAAACAAAACTGATCTGAACCAATGAAAAGTGTTATTTTCAGATCACATGACCCGACGCGCTTACGCTACGCGCCCCGGTGCGTGCCCGGGGGCGCGCCCGTCGGCGCTTACGTTGCGCGATCGTAGGCGCTCGGGTGCTTCCGGGTGCGCTTACGCCGTGCGTCATATGACGCATCACGCGGCTACGCGATACGTCACAATGTTGTTTTCGTTCGCGGCAATAGCACTAACGGGACGCTCCCCGGTACGCGCCCCGGTGGCGCGCCGTAACAATGCGCTCACCGGTGAGCGCATCGGTACGCGCCCCGTGAGCGCTCCGGGGCAAAAAATAAATAAATAAACATGAAAAAAAGGTATTACATAATTATAAAATATAAAATTCATTGTAAAAAATATTACATTTCATACCCATAGAGATTTGCTATTAAAAAACCTATGAAATTCACTGAAAAACCATAGGTTTCACCGCAGTTATAGTTAGGAATTAGCATTTAAAAAACCTATTAAATTCACTGAAAAAACCATAGGTTTGACACCAGTTATAGTTAGCTGGAAATTTTACTCGCATAAAACCAATGAAATTCCCACGTTATAGTTAGTTGGACTCACTATAACTTGCGCGTGCAATGCACTGCTGATGACGTCACATATTACATCACTCATGACATGGTCAGTGACATCACTCATGACATCACTGATGACACCATTCTTGTGACAGAGTGACAGACCTCTTTTCACTGTAATGTAACCCTTGAAATACATATTCAAAAAGAGAAACTTACATTTTCCAAAAAAATGGAGATACTTATACCAGTTACAACAACCAATTCAATAATTCCACCATCTAAATACACATCCACTCATTGACCAACAGTTCTATATAGTCACTCATACATATACTCACTCATCATATGTAGTGATACACCTATAATAATAATAATAATAATAATACGGAATTTTCTAAAGCGCGAACAGCTACCTCAACAAGGAGGTGTCCCGGTGCTACAGGAACACGTTTTGACCATGAGGACTAAGAGGGATTTGCATCTAGCGTGGTTGGGTAAAGAGCCATGTTTTCAGCATGCGCTTGAAGCAAGGCTCGGAAGGGGCCTGCTGAAGAGCTGGGGGCAGGGAATTCCAAAGTGTTGCCACGTTGGTTTAGAAAGTCCGTCCCCCCAGCCGAGCTCTCTTTGCTCGAGGAACAACAATCTGAGCATGGCTGTTGGATCGGAGGGAGCGAACTTGGGTGTATCTAGGTAGTCGGGCTTTCAGATAATTTGGGCAAGTGCCATACAGAGATCTGAAAGCCAGTGTAAGTGCCTTAAACTTGATTCGGCTTGCTACCGGTAGCCAGTGAAGTGAGAGAAGATGCGTAGAGACCGAATGCTTGAAAGGGATCCGCATTAATAGTCTCGCAGCCGCATTTTGGACCAGTTGCAGTCGCTGTACCAGGTATTTAGGTAAGCCCAGATACAAGCCGTTAGCGTAATCCAGCCTTGATGTTACTGTGGCATGGATTACTGTTTTTCGGCAATTTACCGGTAAGAGTCTCAGAATCTTACGTAGGTTCCTCAATTTACATAGGCAGCAGACAGCTGTTTTCTGGATGTGTGATGCAAAGGACAGACTGTCATCCCACCGCACTCCCAGATTTTTTGCCGAATGGCTGGGCGAGGGAGCTTGTCCCATCTCCGTCGGCCACCAATGATCAGAAGGAGGGGGGGGCCTTTGCCAAAAAAAATCACTTCTGTCTTGTTAGCGTTGAGTTTCAATTTATTTGTGTTCATCCAGCAGGCCACATCTTGAAGACAGCCTTTGAAGCTCAAGAAAGACGCTTCCGACACCTCTGAGTACGGGAACACCAGTTGGGTGCCGTCGGCGTAGGAGATTGCTTTGACCCCCCCCAATTGGCAATCAGCGTAAACAGTGGAGCTAGGTAAATATTAAACAATAGTGGGCTAAGAGCCGATCCCTGAGGGACGCCGCAGCTAAGGGCCTTAGGTGTTGAGGAAGTTGTCCCCAGCGCCACCTTCTGTGTTCTCTGGGTCAGATACGATTGTAACCAGCCCAATGCCTGGTCCTGGATGCCTATCTCAGCCAGTCGTGACAGCAATCTATCGTGTTCGACCGTGTCAAAAGCGGCCGACAGATCCAGGGGCACCAGCATCGCTGAGTCTCCTGAATCCATCGACCACCTCACCGACTCTGCCACCTCGATTAGTGCTGTCTCCGTGCTGAAGCCGGGTCTAAAGCCTGATTGCGTTTCATGTAATATTTTATTCTCTTCAATAAATGTATTCAGTTGGCGCTGGATTACTTTCTCAAGCATTTTGCCTGGCGCTGCCAACAGAGAGATCGAACGAAGATTACTAAGGTCAAAGGGGTCCCCATTTAGTTTTTTCTTTAGTGGGAGGAGAGTAGCATGTTTTCAGATATTCGGGAACATCCCGGAAGAGATGGACGTATTCCATATTTGCTGAATTGTGGGGGCTACAAAATCAGCTATGGTGTTCCACATTTTAGGCGGGCAGGGGTCGTCCGGTGACCCAGATTTACAACGATTTAGTTCTTGCATGACCGTGTTCAGGGCTATCGGTTGGAATTGTGTCAAAGTCGGGCAGTCCGACATTTTTTCAGCCAGATCCGTTTTTTCAGTTTTCTTTTCTGGCCCAAAGGACTCATAGACTAGTTTGATTTTTGAGTCAAAGAAGTCCGAAATACTGTTACACATCGTGGTTGACGGGGGAACCTCCCTCTCGACACATCGAGGTTTGAAGAAGGACTGTACTATTTTAAAGGTTTCTTTGCTTGAGTGTTCTGCTTGCAGTATGGAGTCAGCATACAACAGTTTTTTTGCCTTTCTAATAGCTTTATGCAGTTTTTTGGAAGCTTCCTTGTATCTGGCTTTTTCTAGGGGTCCGTAGTTTAACCTCCAAACCCTCTCCAACCTTTTACAGTTGGATTTCTGTATTCTAAGGTCCTGAGAGAACCAGGGAGCGGAGGGGGAATCTCGTTTAGATATTGCATGTATTGCCGGTGCAATAGAAGACACCATATTCCCAACCCAATCATTAAGTAGCCGTGCATCAGTGTCGGCATTAAAGGTAAGGGTAGGAGTATTCTGGGCCAAAACTGGTCCCATAGTAGCAGGGGTTAGGTTCTTCCATTGTCTCTTCATAAAAGAGCATTTACTTGTCCCAGGTCTATCAGCCGCTAGCTTTAGTTGAAATGGAATCAGAGAGTAGTCTGACCATAACAGCGGTAACGGTGGATCTGCCACCGCATTGTTAATATTGGAGAATATTAGGTCAAGCGTGTGGCCTGCTCTGTGCGTGGGGCCCACGTTTATAAGCCTCAAATTGGCTGTATTTAGTGTTGACCTCAGTATATCTGCAGGGACACAATCCTCCCTGTCCATATGTATATTAAAGTCTCCAACGACAAGAAATTGAGGATGGAGGAGGGAACTCTGGATGATAGTATCCATCAAAGTAGTCAGGTTGGGATCTTCCCCACCCAGAGGGCGGTATATGACTAGTCCCGCTAGGGATAGCTGATATCCCACCTGAAAACAGAAGTGAAGTCCCTCAAATCCCTAAATAGGAATAGGGGCGGAGGAGCTTAGTGTGAGCTGCTCTTTGAATATGACAGCCACACCCCCCCCTTTTTTCGCCTATCCAGTTGGCAAAGCATATTTTATACCCAGAGGGTACTGCCAGCGCGATAGAGGTCATATTATCCTCGTTAAGCCAAGTTTCTGTTAGAAACAGCTTATCCCATTGATGCTCTTCCAGTAGCAGCCAAATGTCGCCTGCATCTTTTGCAAGAGATCTACAATTTAGCAGGCCCGCTCTAAAATCCCTGCTAATTGGTGGCTTGGGGTTAGTAGGCCCCCCCAATCTCATGCCGTCCAATGCTCTTAGTAGTATCCCGCATTCCCCACAGTTCTGAGGGAGGGTGGTGTTACCAAGGATGATCCTGTGTGTGCAGGCATCCGCCCTGTTATTAAGAGACCACAGATTTTCCCGTGACCGCACAATTCTTCCCTTATATGCATCTTCACCGACAGCATGCCTGGCCCCGGCCGCGGTCTGGTCGCGGACGGGCGCAGACGGGCTGCGCTCGCCCGCTGCGCGTCCGGAAGATGCACATATTAAATAGGAAGTGAGTATGATGGGGGTGTGGCCAGATGGTAGTGGGCGTGGCCTGTGTGTCCCGGGGGATGGCGGCAACACGGTCAAGAATCCCGCGGCAGCGTTCTAAACCGCTGCGCGGTAGTGCCCAAGGGAGAGTGAGGTAGGTTTTGTTTTAAAATCACAAAATACAATCACATTTTTTAAAAGCAGCGATGCGACTCTCCCGGCTTCCGCCTCAGGAGGTCAAAGTGTTCTGTGTCGCGCTAGCAAATCAGCGCGCTTTAAATACCCAGATAGCGGGGGCGTGGCCAGATGGTAGTGGGCGTGGCCTGTGTGTCCCGGGGGATGGCGGCAACACGATCAAGAATCCCGCGGCAGCGTTCTAAACCGCTGCGCGGTAGTGCCCAAGGGAGAGTGAGGTAGGTTTTGTTTTAAAATCACAAAATACAATCAAAATTTTTAAAAGCAGCGATGCGACTCTCCTGGCTTCCGCCTCAGGAGGTCAAAGTGTTCTGTGTCGCGCTAGCAAATCAGCGCGCTTTAAATACCCAGATAGCGGGGGCGTGGCCAGATGGTAGTGGGCGTGGCCTGTGTGTCCCGGGGGATGGCGGCAACACGATCAAGAATCCCGCGGCAGCGTTCTAAACCGCTGCGCGGTAGTGCCCAAGGGAGAGTGAGGTAGGTTTTGTTTTAAAATCACAAAATACAATCAAAATTTTTAAAAGCAGCGATGCGACTCTCCCGGCTTCCGCCGCAGGAGGTCAAAGTGTTCTGTGTCGCGCTAGCAAATCAGCGTGCTTTAAATACCCATATAGCGGGGGGCGTGGCCAGATGGTAGTGGGCGTGGCTTGTGTGTCCCGGGGGATGGCGGCAACACGATCAAGAATCCCGCGGCAGCGTTCTAAACCGCTGCGCGGTAGTGCCCAAGGGAGAGTGAGGTAGGTTTTGTTTTAAAATCACAAAATACAATCACAATTTTAAAAGCAGCGATGCGACTCTCCCGGCTTCCGCCTCAGGAGGTCAAAGTGTCCACACCGACAGTCACCGTCAGTCATCCAAAAGATACTCTCACACATACTCACACATGCAAATAAAGTATTGAACATCCATTTATTTGCATACACAGCTATACACACACAACCACCTTACTTTTAAGGAAACTTACACATACTTACTCTCTTAAACAATCACTTATAGAAACACATACTTATTTAAACAGGAACTCTTACAATCTCTTACTCTCACATATACTCACTTATATACATCAATATTCACATATATTAGATTAAAACATATATAGTTACTGATAACGACACTAGTGAGACAGTCATTCAGTCACTAACACACACATATACACACTCATCCTCCCATACAGTCCTGCACATATGCTGTCTTCAAAACACATGCAAACAGAGAGTCAGTCACTCATGCATCTATGTGCTAAGTAATACCCCCACAAAACCATACAAACACTCATACTGATACTAAGAAAAGCATCTAATAACCCATATACATACACATGTAGCTACTCACCAACACATGCAGCCACTTACACACAAAGTGAAACACTAATACATATATTTAAATATTTAAACATTACTCACTAATATATGTATTCACTAAAAATACACACATTCACTGGATGGTGTCATAAGTGATGTCATGAGGGATGTCACTGACCATGTCATGAGTGATGTAATATGTGACGTCATCAGCAGTGCATTGCACGTGCAAGTTATAGTGAGTCTAACTAACTATAACGTGGGAATTTCATTGGTTTTATGCGAGTAAAATTTCCAGCTAACTATAACTGGTGTCAAACCTATAGTTTTTTCAGTGAATATATATGGCAGGATGGCAGGCTTCTTTCCTTGCGGCCACTGCAAGGCTTGCAGTGGTAGCAAACGGGTGCTATCATTTGACATACCTGATACCGGGAAGAAAGTGCAGATCAAACACTTCATTACATGCAGCTCCCAGTTTGTGGTTTATTGTTTGGTCTGTCCGTGTGGCTTACGCTACATAGGCAGCACGATCAAGGAGCTCAAGCTGAGGATCCTGGAGCACCAACGGGCGATCGAGAAAGTAGACACCTCATATCCGGTCGCCCGGCACTTTGCAGAGGAGCATAGTAAAGATCGCAAGCAACTCCGATTTTTCGGATTGGACATTGTTCCACCGAATGCAAGAGGAGGTGATAGGTTGAGGAGACTCCGCAGACTAGAGTCCAGATACATCGTAGATCTTTCTACAAAACAACCTGGTGGGCTCAACAGCGGGGAGGAACTAGCATATCACTTGGGGAAGTAATACCATAGGAGGAGCAAACTTCCCTTTCCGATAGGAGGCTTGGTACACTAAAATGAAAATCCAACTAGAATGTGTATGCTCCTTGAGGATCAAAATAACGTGAATACCATAAGATCAGATATACTCTTCCAAACATGTTCTTTTGGTATGTCTTTGATTTTGATACCCATGATCTTGATTTATGAATTTCTGTATCCTAATGTTGAACCTCAATTACGACAAAAATGCAAACTGTGATATATTTTTTGTCCCCCGTTGCAGTTGAGGATAGACTACCATAGGTGTGTAAATATGTAAATTTATGTATAATCTAGCTTGCATATATATGCATTGGTTATGACAGGCATGCAACTTACCTTGCATATGTATGTATAGATATTGCCAGCACGCAACATTACTGAGCACGTGAGGGATGCTGTGATTAATATCAAGAGTTTATAATTTTGAACATAGGCTTTGTCGTTATCATCAAGGATGATAGGGTATTACAGGAGAATTAGTATCTTGATATGGATATTTGAACCCTAGATATTTACAAAAAATGTGTGTCCTGAGAATATCCGTCTTGACAACCTAGCTTCATTATTTATCTCAAAACACACCAGACCGTGGTTTAGTCTAACTTGACTTTTGTAAATATTGTAAATATACCTTTTCTTTGCAAGTTCCTTGAACCAATAGAGTATCTTTATGCTACATATCCCGTAAATAGCTATGTTTAGTAATTATGATAAATTATGATGAAATAATTTGGTTCAATTCCACTCAAGGGATAGGAGCATAATCCTCTTTTCCCATGTGCCTGATGACTTTCCTTACTTCTTATGTTTTTTGCACTGTTTTGATTATGTTAGCATTGTACAAAATGCCATAGGACACAAGCCGATCCACAGCTTTATTTTCAAACGTGATAACTTCATGTTTAAATTATAAAAGACCTCTATCTGGATAGAACACCATTCCAAGATGGCGCCCATAGTGGCCTAAAGGGGTATAGTCCTATGTCCATGACAATGCTCACGAATTGTTTGTTTATATAATGGATTGTAGGATGTGGATGAATGACACACTGACTAAGGCTCACGCCGAAACGCGTCTGTGCTTTTTTGTTCCCTCTAATTAAACTCTGGTTTACTCTTGGTCCGCGAGTGCTGCCTCTTTCCTAAAGGATCTTAAGGAGAGTTCGAGCGATAATATATATATATATATATATATATATATATATATATATATATATATATATATATATATATATATATATATATATATATTCACTGAAAAAACCATAGGTTATAGACCATATATAGTTAGGAATTAGCATTTAAAAAACCTTATTTTACTCGCACAAAACCATTGAAATTCCATATATAGTTAGTTGCACTAACTATATATCGCGCACCCGCAATCCACTGCTGATGATGTCACATATTACATCATTCATGACATGGTCAGTGACATCACTGATGACATCACTGATGACATCTCAAATGACATCACTGATGACATCATCCAGTGACTGTGTGTTTCTGTAAAGTTTAAATATGTTTTACATATTGAAGAATGAGTAGATGTAGAAGTGTCTGGATGAAGGATTTAGTAGGTGCGTGACTGACTGTATGAGTGAGTGATTAAATGTGTCTCACTGAGTGCATGGGTTAGTGACTAAACTGTCTTAATTTGTGCATCATTATGTCTGTTGTTCTGTAAACTGCTGCATGTGTTGATCAGTAGCTATATGAGTAACTATATGGGTTATTGATTGATTGCTCAAGTATTTGTATGGGAGACTGAGTGTGTGTGTGGCTGGCTGGGAGGTGTGTGACTCTGTGTAGATCAATGTGTACTTGTATCAATGATTGTATAAGAGAGTAAGTATGTGTTAGTATATGTTTGAAAATGTAAGGTGCTCTATGTTTAACTGTATAGATTAGAAAATGGAAGTGTGATTGATTCTTTACAGGACTGACTAGGTGTGTGAGTAACTCCATGGATGAGTGGCAGAGTGTGAGTATCTGTATAGGTGTATGAGTGCATATGATAGTGTTGTAAAGATGAGTGATTGTATGTATGAATGATTGTATGGGTGAATAAGTGAATGTGTGTGTAGATGTAGGAATCAGTGAGTGCGTATGTAGTAACTAGTATTGGTGTGTGAATGGTTTCCAAAATTATACTCTGTATTTAACACTGGGTGTAACAAAGGTTATATTAAAATGTGAGGAGATGCATTGTATTATCACATGAATGATATCATCAGTGATTTATTTATTTTATTTTATTTATTTAATTTATATAGCGCGTTATAACCACCGGGGTCTCTAAGCGCTGTTTGTCCAGATTCCGTAGTGGGGTTCAGTATTTACTTGATCTTGACACCACCTCTAGAGGCTGCTCCATGCTTGCTTGAACAGTGCAGTTTTTAACTTTTTTCTGAAGGATAACAGATTGCTTTCCTTCCTTAGCTCTGGGGCCAGTTTGTTCCACAAAGCAGGGAGTGTATTGGAGAAAGCGCGTCCACCCACCGTGGCCAGTTTAAAACGGGATTGGGACAAGAGGGTAGCGTCCGACGAGCGCAAAGTCCTGCTCGGTGTATATGGGGACAGACGAGATTTCAAATATCTTGGTGCCTTACCGTACAGCGCCTTATGTACGATACACAGACCTTTGAATACAACCCTCTGCCGAATCGGGAGCCAATGTAGCTCCTGCATCAGAGGGGAAGAGTGGGCAGTCCTAGGTTTCTTATAAATCAGCCGGGCTGCATCATTCATAACCCCCTGTAGCATATCCAGCAACCGCTGGGGTAGACCAATATACAGGGAATTTCCATAGTCCAGCCTAGCCAGGATTGTGGCTGAGACCACGTGTCTCAAGGTGGAAAATGAAAGTAATGCAGAGATCTTCCTCAATTGTCGCATCAGGCCTATACAGGTACCCACTACCGTGGTGACTTGCTTTTTCATGGAAAGCTTGTCATCCACGTACAGGCCCAAACTTTTGACTGCAGACGCCGGTTCCGGCGGCACACCCAGTTCCGCAGGCCAGAATTTCTCGCTCCAGGGGTTGCCCGTGATGGAAATAGGCAACACTTCCGTCTTGTCCGGGTTGATTTTTAAAGAATTCTCGGACATCCAATTGACCGTGGCTTTAAGTATGTCCTGCAGCCTGGTAGACGCTCCTGGGCCATCATCCAGCCGGATGATTATCTGGGTGTCATCGGCGTAGTTATATACTAGGCAGTCCATCTTATTCAGGAGTGCAATCAAAGGCTGCAAGTAGATATTAAAGAGTAGGGGTGACAGGGCCGAACCCTGTGGAACCCCACAAGTGATGGGGGCAGAGGTAGAAAGAAGATCCCTCAACTGTACTCTTTGTGTCCTGCCCTGCAGGAATGATGTAAGCCATGCATGTGCTGTACCCCTGATACCAAAGGACCTCAACCGCGACAGTAGTTGTTCATGACACACAGTATCAAAAGCCGCGGAGAGATCCAATAGTACCAGGGCGCTCGCTGTTTTTATATCAGCCCGACTCCTCAGTTCATCCAGGATTGATAGCATGACTAATTCCGTGCTATGGTTGGCACGGAAACCCGCCTGATTAGGCTCCAGCAAGTTATTGCTCTCTAGATGTCCTGAGAGCAATGCCAGCACATGCTGCTCAATCACTTTTGCCAAAAAAGGCAGCTGGGAGATAGGTCGGAAGTTCTTCAAACACTTCGTGTCCGATCCAGGTTTTTTTAGTAAAGGAATCAGGCGGGCCTCTTTGAAAGCTAGAGGGACCTGTCCTGTGTGAAGGGAAGAGTTCAACAAATGCAAAACTTCTTTCTCAACTCCTGGCAGTGCCAGTTTGAACACATCAGGAGGACATAGATCAACCCGAGAACCAGATTTAACTTGGTCCATAATCCTGAGTAAGTCCTGTTTTGCAATTGGGGAGAACTCAGCTAACAGTGTAATATCTGCCGGACCAATATGGTCAGGTGGGCGAGGACAATCAAGGGGTATAGTTGCAGCGATTTCTCCCAGAATATCGGAGATCTTGTTCACAAAGAAATCCTGAAACCTCTGGCAATCCTCCTGGGTGAACTCAGTGCTTTGCTCTTTGTTTTTCCTGAGCTCAGCCAGGACCCGAAAGATTTCCTTCTGAGGATTTCTAGCTGCAACTATTCTTTCCTCAAAGAAAGCAGCCTTCCTGGTTTGAATGGCTAGTTTATAAATCGCTAAGGATGAAATATATTCTTTCTTAGCTGTGGCGTCATACTCTTTCCGCCATGCTCGTTCTTTCCTCCTCACCCCACGTTTCAAATCACGTAAGGAATCATTATACCAGGGAGCCCCAGCTCCTCTCTCCACCTTCTTCACCCTGCGAAAGGGTGCCACCAGATCAATGGCTCTCCCCAGTCTATGCTGAAGGTGTCCACAATGGGCATCAACATTAGCATTCTGCTCCTTTACCGGAGGAGACTCTTCCAGGAGATGCACCATTTTCTCCCCATCGATGTTTCTCCACTTCCGGGCCATTTTCCAACCTTCCCCAGGCTTGGACAGGTGGCCGTTCAATAGAATTCTACCCCTTATTAAGGAATGGTCAGACCAGGCGCATGGCAAAATCTCTGTAGAGCTCTGGACTGGCATGGTGGTCCAAACTAAATCAAGCACATGTCCCTTCTCGTGAGTCGGTCCCTTCACTTGTTGGGTGAAGTCCAAGGAGGAAATTGCTTCCTCAATCTGTAGCGCTTGCCCCTCTTTAGGGGATTTTTCCCAATGGTAGTTGAAATCTCCGACAATAATCATTTTGTCATATCTCGACCGTAAATCCTGAACCAGTCTAATGAAGAGAGCCGGGAATTCTGGCGAGGCCCAAGGCGGTCGGTATACTACCAAAAACACCACACATACCGGCCCCCGCCTGAGTTTTACCCCCATAACCTCTGCGCCCCCCAGGATTTCGGATAGAAACCTTTCGGCGCGGAGACGGGCCTGATAGAAAAGAGCTACTCTGCCTCCTTTCTTAGCTCCCTCCCTATTGAAATGGAGTGCCAGATAGTTATCTGGTAAGGCCGCCACTAAATCCGGCGCCGAGCAATCATCCAGCCATGTTTCGGTAAGGGCGAGGGCATCTAGCTCCCCGTCTTCCAATAGTGAGAAGACCTCCAACTTGTGGCCCGGTAAAGAGAGTGTATTCAGCAGGCCATAGTTTAAGGCGTGAGCGTGAGTGATGTGTCATTGATGTCAAATGAGATGTCATCAGTGATGTCATCAGTGATGTCATTTGAGATGTCATCAGTGATGTCATCAGTGATGTCACTGACCATGTCATGAATGATGTAATATGTGACATCATCAGCAGTGGATTGCGGGTGCGCGATATATAGTTAGTGCAACTAACTATATATGGAATTTCAATGGTTTTGTGTGAGTAAAATAAGGTTTTTTAAATGCTAATTCCTAACTATATATGGTCTATAACCTATGGTTTTTTCAGTGAATTTTCAAGGTTTTGTAAATGCTAATTCCTAACTATATATGGTCTATAACCTATGGTTTTTTCAGTGAATTTTCAAGGTTTTGTAAATGCTAATTCCTAACTATATATCGTCTATAACCTATGGTTTTTTCAGTGAATTTCAATGTTTTTTTAATAGCAAATATCAAAAGCTTTAAAATGTATTCTTCTTTAAATCGAAAAATATATTTTATATGTTTTTAATAAAAAAAAATTATGTATTTTTTTTAATAATTTTTTTTGATTTGCTCCCGGTCCGCGAACCGGGCAGCTTCCCGTTAGCTCAGTTTGGTGCCGCGACCCGGTCCGCGAACCGGTAAACGGTCCGTTAGCGCAACTGTCGCATAAGAAAACAACATCGTGACGCGTCGCGTCAGCGTGACGTATCGCGTTGTCGCGTGATACGTCTTATGACGCGCCGCGTTAGCGTACCCAGAAGTGAACCGGTACGCGAAGCGAGGCGCGAAGCGCAGCTTCCCGGAAGCGATCCGGGACGCGGCGCAAAGCGCGTAACGTAAACACAACAGGTCATGTGACTTGTTAATAACACTTTTCATTGGTTCATTTCACTTTTGGTTTCCTAATGATGTAAGACTAGGTCATGTGACCTAAAAGTAACACTTTTCATTGGTTTAGAACTATTGTTTTTCCCAAATGATGAAAACCCCTCCTTGTTTCCTCACTCTGACTTTCATCTTTGTGAGAGGAAGACCTTTTGTCATCACTGAGCAACGGCTTCATTAGTAGCTTCAGCTGGTGCTTCCCCACCACCTCCACCACCTCCAAGGAAGAGAGGACCACCTGCTGAAGTTATCATTCAGCAAGAGGAGGAAGAAGAGGAAGAAGAGGAACAGCAGGAAGAGAGGCATTTTTTGCCTGAGGAGCCCAGGAGGTCTCATGTCAAAGAAAACTTTATTTGACAATTTTTTAAATATCCCCGGGGCCAAAAAAAAGTCAATGCCCGGTACGTAACTTGCCTTATCTGTAAGAAAGATTTGTCCAGAGGGACAGATAAAAAATATAGTTACGGCAATTATACAATGCATCGCCATATGAACAGGTGGCATCCTAACAACTACAGTGCTGCGCAGCTACGTGACCTGCAAGATAATCCTCCTTCTGTGGCCAGAAGATCAGTTGTAGAGGAAGTGACGGGACCAGAGGCGAGGGAGATGGTCCCAAATATACAGATGAGGTTTGGGGCAGTCAAACAAGTGTGCATACGTTGCGGTCAGTTGATTTGCTACAGAGAAAGTAGCATCACTTTAATCAACTTAGCAATTGATAATCATGTTTGTTCAGGACGATTCAGAAAATAAATTATCTTTTTTTTGTTGCTCCTGTTGAGCGCTTTACAATGAATCGTTTTCGTTTCCCCCCCCAAAAAAAACAAAAAAAATATAAAACCGTTCAAAAAATACAAAAAAAGTAAAAAAATGTTCAGAAAAATAATAAAAAAATATAAAACAACAAAAATAAAAAAATAAAGTTCTTTTCAGAACTACCTCCCCTTTATAAAAAAATTGCTAGAATGTTTAGCACTCTGGCAACCTCTATTTCTTTTGGTTCGCTTCCCGGTTCGCTTGCCGGTACGCGAACCGGGAGCGAACCAAAAAAAAAAAAAAAAAAAAAGAAGAGTAAGTATAAGGGAAGTAAACAGAGAGTAATGTTAAAAGAAAGACAGCTATAGGGACTAAACCAGAGATACTGTTTAATAGATCTATTTACCGAAGAAAAGATGGAAGAGGGTATAATTGTGAAAAACAAAATAGATAAGGAAGTGAAAGAAAAAAAGGAGAGTAGAAGAATAACAAAGAAGAGTTTCTTAGAGAATGTGAGTGAATGTTCAAAATAAGATTAAAACATGTGGAATAACACAGAGAAAAAACAGAAAGCAGAAAAGAAGAAGTAACAGAAAAGGAATAATTGAAACAGCAAATAAATATAAATAACATAGGGGCATATTATCAACATAGGCGATAAAAGTTTCACAGCTTTTATCGGCAGAAATGTGCCGCTAATGCCGCTTTTGCGGGAGAAAACTGGCGCTAAAGCCGCTTTTGCAGCAGTTTTCTGCCGATAAAAGCAGCGATAATTTTATTGGCTGTGTTGATAATATGCCCCTTAGTGTGCTTCAACTACACAGAGAAAGCATAATGAACAAGTAGTGAAAGAGTGATCAGTCAGAGACAGTGAGAGTAATAGAGACGGAGTGAGTGAACAAGAGTGAGGAACTATGAGAAGAGAGGGACTGAGAAAAAGAGTGGAAGCAGTAGAGTACGTAAGTAATAGAGAAAGGAATGAGGGAAGTAGCAAAGGCAGGAAAGTGAGGGTTAAAGAAATGAAGCAGTGGAACTAATAGAAGTTAAATGTGATAGAAATGTAACGAAAAGAGTACAAAACATTTACCTTCTAATTGTCGTTAACTTAGTTACTTGTTATTTTTATACTTTCAATCTGTGAAAGAGAGAACAAACATTTGAAAAATATTAAAACATGTATTTAAAAATTAGAAAAGACAAGGGAAAAGATTGAAGGACAAACAGTTTTTCAACAACTTTGACACTTACAGAAGTCTCTGCTTCTCCAGGCCCCCTACACAGTCCTAAAAATATACATTTTAAACTAACAGTATCTTGATGTAGATGAAGTGAGGCCTATCTTGCAACATGGTGCATCTTTTGCACTGCTGCTGTCTCACAAAAGTGACGCAACGGCAGCGCAAAAGAGGTGCACAGCCATCATAAAACTGTCCCTAACATTTTAAATTATTGTTTCAGGATGCCAATAAGGTGTGTCCTATCCAGAGGTTTGTTTGAGGTGAGGCCTACTCAGGGTTGCAGATTAAATTTAGGCTTGTTGAAGAGTACAGAGGAGATAATACATGTCCATGCCTACCAATGAAGTGAGTTATGTCCACTTCACTCTTGAACAAAGGCCACACCTCCTCTGTTTCCCTGGACAGGCCTAAACTTGATCTGCACAATGTGATTCGTAATATTAGGAAACACAGGTGATGTAATTGAAAAACGTGCAATTTCTTTTGCTCATTTCACAATCACATCACTTGTGTTTCCTTTGCTTAGGTATCTCATTGTGCAGATGTAGTCCAGCATATGAAAGAGTACGCAGAAGTGCAGCACTGCATGCAACAACTTTGACACTTACTGAAGCGTCAGCTTCTGCATGCCCCCTACACAGTCCTAATTATATACATTTTAAACTGACGGTATCTTGCTGGAGATGAACTGAGGCCTATCTTGCAACATGGTGCATCTTTTACACTGCTGCTGCGTCACAAAAGTGACGGAACAGCTGCGCAAAAGAGGCGCACGGCCATCATAAATCTGCCCTTAACATTTTAAATGATTGTTTCTAGATGCTGATAAGGTGTGGCCCATCCACAGATTTGTTTCAGGTGAGTCCTACTCAGGGTTGCAGATGAAATTTAGGCTTGTTGAAGAGTACAGAGGAGATAATACATGTGCAGGCCTACCAACGAAGTGAGTCATGTCCACTGCACTCTTAAACAAATGTCAGACCTCCTCTGTCTCCTGGAACAGGCCTAAACCTCATCTACACAATGTGATGTGTAATGTTAGGAAACACAGGTAATGTAATTGAAAAACGTGCAATTTTTTTTGCTCATTCCACAATTACATCACCTGTGTTTCCTTTGCTTAGGTATCTCATTGTGCAGATGTAGTCTATCATATGAAAGACTACGTAGAATGTGAGCACTGTATGCAAAAAATTTGACACTTACAGAAGCCTCAGCTTCTCCATGCCTACTACACAGTTCTAAATGTATATCATAAATACAAAAAGTACAGAATTAATTATACATGTTAAATGGTTTATTTTTGCTGTTCTCAGAATTTATCAAATTTCACTAAAAACAGTGACTTGAAGGTATTCATCATATAACAGCGGGAAAAAAAAACCACAATCAAAATGATTGTGTTTAAAAAACCCATATAACATAACCAATCAGAAATCAGAACTCCTCAAAAGTAACTTACTTTCCATGACGTCGAAGGATATCCTATGAACAGCTTACACTCTGTTGTGCTGTTATTATTTTCAGCCCGCCACTTTCTGAAAGAAAAGCTCCATCGTTTTGACAAATATGTTACATACAATAAATGACTTCTCGCTCTCTAGCACACTTTTCCACAAGGCCAAATCGTGTAAGAGCCATTTATAACTCTTGGAATTCTTCTAAGCAAATCCCGTCATTTTGTATTTCCGCAACTTTCAGAAAGAAAACGTTCAAGATCACTTTCACAATCCTGTACTAGTAATATCTCACCCTTCTTGCTCACTCATGTTCCACATTTCCTATGACACTGATACTGCTTACTATGAAGCAGACTTACACTACCTCTATTGACTACTACATTTATTTAATTCTCTACATCACTTTTAATCACAAAGCAATTTAAAACAGTAGATAAAATTATATCAACCCCTAGAATCATTATAGGCCACTTACCTACCCTAAATTCTCTTTTCTGAAAACAGAAAGTAAGAATATTTTTAAGTAAAAAGGCAACATTGTATCGTAGTCAAATGGGAATCATTTCCGAAACAGCAGCTTTTTTTACATTTTCAATAAGCTGTGTAATAAGCGGATCTTGTCAAAGGACCATCATGTCATATAATAGCTGCAGTTACAAATGTTCTTCCTAAAATCAACGACTGTGTAGCCACAACATTTGTAATTAAAGTTGAAGACTTACTTTCATCAGGTTTATATAGTTGGAATTTTAAAATGACATTATAACCAAACGTTTGGTCAAATAATCTAGACAGCATTGCAGACTAACATTACCTCTACTCCATGTTTTGATTGGCTGCTTGAATTAGCTTATAAAAAGAAACAGTTTTTCTGAACTCATTCAAAGTGCAGTTATTTTTCCATGACGTTAAGTGTTATGGTAAGAACACCGTTTGCTTTGGGAAATACTCTGTTGTCCTTTAACTAATCCGTGCCCACCACTTTCTGTAAGAAAACCTTCTTTTTTTCCAGGAACTATTTAAAACTCAAAAATAACTTTTGACTCTTTACTACACTTATCCTCAAGGCCAAATAGTGTAGGAGCCATTAGAACCTCTTGAAATTCCTCAGAGCAAATCCCGAGATTCCTTCCCTAAAATTTTGGTTTTAAAAACACCAGGTAAGAATTTTTAAGGTCAAAAGGCAATTTTTTTTGGAAAGTTAAAACAGAATCATTGCAGAATGACCAGCCGTTTCTAGACTTTAAATAAGCTGTGTAATGTCCTGATGTTGTTGAAGAACCGTCATGATATATAATTGCTGCAGTTACAAAAGTCCTTCCTGATATTGACAACTGCGAAGCCACAAAATTTTTAATTAAAGTTGTCAATTTTGTTCCATCAGGCCTACATCGTTGGAACATTAAAATGACATACTGGCCATATGTTTGTATAAATAATGTTGACAACATTTCAGACTTACATTGGCTACACTCCATGTTGTGATCAGCTGCTTTTACTAGCTTATTAAAGGACACTGATTTACTGTCTGGCAAAGTTAAATATATAAATTTTTCTGAGTCTACACTAGTAGTACTTGATACCCTACAGTTCTCGCAGTCATGCTGCCATTGATAAGAAAGCCCAAACAGGTGATCTACATCTACACCTTCATCATGCAATACATCAAGCATATACATTAAAAACTCCTGACAATCTTGCTGAATATTTTGAGAGAATTGTGTTTGACCTGAACATCTGTCTAACAGATTTCGAATTTCAGACACACTTTCTATTTTTGTTCTATCAGTGCTACATTTCTGTAACACAGAATTCAACAAACTGCAAAATCTTTGATCCGAATTGACCACAATCTCTTCTTTTACATTTTCTAGAGAAAACAAAACATTAACCACTACATTAGCATAGCAGTTGACACCAGAACTGTTTTCAAATTGAAAACCAACAACATCTTCAACAAAATCCTTTTTCTTTCTGCTTATAATTTCTGGTTCATCAACTTTTCGTCTTTTTGCTACAACCTCCCTACTATTAGTCACATTTCTTCGTTTCCGGCCTACCACACGTTTCTCAAACAAAGGATATTGAGGCAAATGTGGCGCATACTCTCTTCTTAACCTATTGTATTCCTTAACACAATCTAGATCCGCACAAATGTTTGTGACATCACACTCAATATAGTACAATCCCGATAAAGTTCTAACTCGTGACAATGCCACATATGCCATACCCTCCTTGAACACAGAACTGCCAATATTCACCAATGCACTGTCTACACTTAAACCTTGCGATTTATGGATTGTCACCGCATATGCCAATCAAAAAGGAAACTGCTTACGGCGAACATATAAGTCTTTTACAAGCAAAAACCTAGCAGAGCAACAACCAATTAGCTGTACTTCCTCAATGCCATCAAATTTAATTTGTAAAAATTCAATTCCATCTCTATTTCTGTATTTCACAAAATCAACAACATTACCCATTGATCCATTTACCAGACCTCTTTCAACATGTAAATTCCTTCTTAAAATTATACGGCAATTTAAGCACACATTCAGAGTCTTTTCAAAACCTGCAGTTTTAGATATAGTCTTCTCTAATGAATCCAATTTTGATTTCAAATTCTCAGACAAAATAATTGTTGATCCCATATGCTCTACTCTGTCAATAGCTTCCAGTTTCACAATCTCTTGGTTTACTAAATACAACATTTTGTTGTTGAAGATGTCACATTCTGCAAGAGTTGGCATCAAACATATTCCAGATTTCTTCTCAGTAATTTTCTGAAAAATATTCTCAGGCACAACGTCTTGTTCTGGATACAAATTTGACAGTAATCGTGCATGTAAAGCTTCTTTCACATGCTCGGTCACTTTTCCGATTCTAACATCTTGTAGAATATTCTTGTAATCTTCATCCTTCGCCTGACGCATATTTTCACGCAGTTCAGCATAATTGAAGTTTAACCATATATTAACGTTGCCAATGCTCCCTAGGCACTTCCTGGTATCTTCATGCGTGAGCATTTTGAACACAGGTTGTCCTTTCACTGGTGTCAGCTGCAGAAGATCACCGAAAACAATGATGTGTTTGCCACCAAATAACACATCATACTCTGTTTTGAGAACTTCTTGCATTCTCAAATGCACAAAGGCAAGCATGACATTGGAAACCATGCTTACTTTGTCAATGATAAGAAGTTTCATTTTCTTCAAGACTCTTGAAACTTCACAACAAGCATCTCCAGATAACTTGTGGTATTGTAATTTGTTATCATGCTCCACTGGCAGCATCAGTAGACGATGCAAAGTAATACCTTTAATGTTATGTGCTGCCAGTCCAGTTGGAGCGGTGACAACACAAGACAGCGATGACGCAGTCCTTTTCTGCAAATAACATGAAATTGCTTTAATGAGGAAACTTTTTCCAGTTCCCGCTTCTCCACTCACGTACAGTCGGACAGGCTTCAACGACGTACATGAGCACTCTTTCTTCTCATGACTTAATCCATGATCAATTTGGTTGGTAACTTCGTCATATATTTTCCTCTGCTCAACGTTGAGTTGTCTTTCCAAGTCTTCTAAGTTAACCGCATCCTCCTGAGCATGTGCCATGGCTCTTTCCACTTCAATCATGGCAGTGGCAGTTTCATTTTCGATAACTGGTCCTCCTAGTGGATCCTGACTCAATGAAACAGAAATATGACTTCAACATTTCTAGATATTTGGGAAAAACAGGACATTCTATGGTCTCCTTGGCGGCATTGAAAGAGTCTTCGTAACAGAGGAAATCTCCAAGCAGTTCCTCTTCTGCACGCCAAGGCTTGAAAAGTTGCAAAAGTGCTAAATAGAAAAACTCTTTTTTTTCAGGAGATTCGCCACTCAATTTTCGATGGTTTACCAAGTGGCATTTTCTTTGCTTGACCAGACATCCCTCACTTCCAATTACAGCATACACTCCTTTATCAATATCTTCTTTGATGTTCCTCTTGAATATGTAATTTTGTAGAACCTCATACAGACAAACATTCTCGAGGTGACTGCTTCTATTTGGATAATATGTATCCAACATGTTGGTCTTCAAAATATCGGTACTGTTTGGCTCCTTTTCCGCCAAATACTCAATTTCCCGCACAGGTTTCAGAACTCGATTACGCGTTGCAGCAAGACCAAGACTCGCCCAAATGATACTCCTGGATTTGGCATAGAGACTTGCTGAAGACAACCGGTCAGAACATTCGTAAGTTCCGATTTCTCGATGTGACAACATCTTCAGACTGAAACTGTAGAACTTCTTACTGAGGCTCTTTTCATGGGAAATGTCCTCCCACATATCCTTCAATGCTGTCTTTTCTTTTTTGGTGATGTAAGATGTCACATACCGAGCCACAGCCATACAGTTATCAGCCACAAACTGTATATCCATGTTAGCATTCCACATGGACAAAATCACTGGGTTGTAGTCGTTGATGTACTTGGACTCTTCGTTCCTTTTCAAATTGTATGTGTTTTTAGGTGATTTCTTCATCACATTATGTCGCAGCGAAGACATCAAACTGTTCACTCTTCCTTTAGAAATCACCGGTCGTGGGAAGGCGAAATGACATTTGGTGTAGAACTTGTCCTTGTTTCTGAATTTACGACGACAGTACTTTCCACAACGATGGCTTTGGAAGCGTAAAACTTGTTCTCTTAGGCTTTTGTCTTCCTTTGCGTTTGGAACAGCACATGTAGAATACTGTTCTATGAAACTCATCACTAAGTCTTCTGGATCTGTTCCAAATTTAGGTGCATCCTTGATCCACAGCAGCATATGTATATGAGGAGCACCTCTTGCTTGGTACTCCTTTCTCCAAAAGAAATCCAACACCTCTCCAAGAGGTGGATTTTTCTTGTTCATGATGAAAGACATCATAGCTTCAAATCTATGATTGAAGTACCTGCATACATTCACTGGATCCAAAGAGCACAGTTCTCCGGGTGTCTTGAATTCGATATTTTCAATGTTTCCATTTGCCTCTCGTAGAAATTCAAGTAAGTCTTCCCAGCCATACTCGGCACAGCTGAGAGTGAGGAACCATGTGGGAGTTCCTAAGTTCCTCAGCATACATTTTAAATCACCATGACGATGGTACCAGTACTCATTAGTACCACGCTGACACGCCATGAGATTAATCAGGTGAGAATCCAAAATACTGTCTTGTACATTGACTTTATCCATAAAGTCACTTGCCGAGATGTTTTGCATCTGTATACCACTTTTCAAGATGTGGTTCACTGCATATCACAGTCCAGACAGATCGCTTTCAAACAGGAGATGAAACAAATACGGAATGCATTGTCGAAACCTAGGATCTTCTGCATACAATCGTAAAGTCTGGTATTCAAAAGCAGGAATTTGATGAGGTCGCTGATCATATCTTCCTCCTTGACCTGTTGGAAATAGCTGTGGGAAACACCGAGCTTCCAAACTTTCCTCCCAAACACGAATGGGACTTCCTTTGGCTTGTTTCATTTGAAACAACTCAATAGCATTCCCCATGACTTCCTTGGAATGCAAAGGATGAACACTATAATGTTCATATATTTCTTCACTTTTAGAGGGTTCTACTCTCTCAATTTGACCAGCACACAAATCGCTATCCTCTTCTTCACTTACTTCCTCTTCTGCAACATATACATTCTTATAGTACTTATTGCTTTTTTTCAAATACAATGTTGCCTTTTTGACTTTCCTAACATCCACTAAATCTTGCCATATTTTCTTACTCTTTGTCGGAACCCCATTAACTAAGATAACCAGAGGTTCCTCTTCCACTTTTCCTACTCCAATTGTATTAATGTTTTTCTTCAAATCTAGAGGCAAATAAACAACTCTTCCCTTTAATCCTCTCTGTAAATCTGATGGAGGCAATTTCCCTGTCTTTGGCTCCATTCTTACAATAGCCTCAAAGGGATGGATACTTTGAATCAAAATAGATTCATAAGTATTTAAATCCTTCAATTCAGAAGGAATCTCAACCAATTCCAGATTATTATGAACCGCTCTAGCAGGCATCCGGTTTTGATTTAATTGGTTACAACAATAAGTACACACACGTTGATCCAATCCCAAATCAAAACAATTTTCTACCATCAAGTATGTTGCGAAATCCTTCCATTCACAATTATTTTCCCTTTCACTTTTTGCATATAAATCCACTAATTTAGTCTGATTCTTATAATAAGTGCGTCGACAACACACACAAGTGAAATTAGGCCTCTCACTTGATGTCACCTGATACGTGGCAATTTCCTTCTGAAAATTATCTGTACTGGAAACCTGTACACTATCTTCCACATTACCCTCTTCTTCTGGGTTAATTTCAACATTCTCCTCTTTATTTCCAAAGTAACAAAACTCAATTTCTTCACAAATATTCTTCACATCTATTTCAGAACCATGCAAAAGAGCAGTGCATAATTGTTTAAGCATAATTGCTGGACTCTTAGCATAATACAACATTCTAACTAATTTCCTCACTTTATTATGATGCACTGCTAGCATCCTGAAATGATGAAAAACACTCTGGCATACTCTCCTGGAAAGACAAGCCAGTGAATGACCATGCAAACCTGTCACTTCTCTCACTCTGCAAGGATCTAATTCTTGCAACAACATCATTTTCTGCTTCAAACTTTTCTTATTAAATGTCCGTACAAAATCACAAAGCAAATTGATGGAATCCTGTCGCACACTGCAAATACTACTACACTTCCAGGTGTACACAGGTCCCTTAGGACGTCTTCCTAAAACCTCATAACCTAACACCTCTTCAGCCTCTGTTGTCACAAGTTTTTCTTTTTCAACTGGACAACCATCTTTCACCTCATAAGCTCGACCACTGGTGTCAACTGCATGCAGCAAATCATTATCCTGGAAATAACTCTCCTCATTAAAAAATGCCTCACAACTTGAACTATGCATCCATTCTCCTGAAAAAACTTCACAATAATTACTACGATTAACTGTTCTCTTCCATCTACTATTTCTTTTGAAATCATAAATTGCCTTGTTTAGCTTCCTAATTCTATTGATTATCAAAATAAATAACTTTCGCTTAATTTCAAATGCCTGATCAATAACTTTCTCAACTTTTTTTTTCTCTTATAAAAAACCACTTTCTGTTGACCTTTCTTAATATTTTTTAACAAATTGCCAATTATCCTGTTGCGGAACATTAGTCTACGAATGTCCCTAAACTGTTGTTTCCTTCTACTATCATGCACAGAGTTATCTCCTGCTCTAGCAGTAACATTTTTGATTGGCCTTTCCTTTCCGTTTAAATTGCTTCTCTTTTTCTGGACTAAAACATTTTCTGTAGTACTACTTTTTTTTCTACAAATGTTTCTTATGAATGATTTCGTTGTCTTACCCGGAGCTTTCTTGGTGCCTTGACAAGTTTTTATTGTAGAGGACTGCTGCAACAATTTATTAAGCTGCTGTCTTTGACGTTTTGTAGCCTTTCGGATTCTATCCTTAGACGGCATTCTCTAATTTCGAAATGATCTGCAGTTGAATCTGTGGTAAAATATAATAAAAAATGTTATTAACCACTATTACCAAACAGTAAATCAATAACAGTTGTCAAACATTTAACACACTACTTGTCATTTTTACATAGAATAATTTTTAGTGCATTGGCACATTTAGTATTCACAAATAGTAGCAAAGAGATGGAATGCTTCTACATTTTACCTGTGCTGTTTTATATGTGAATCTGATCTAATTTTATGAGCATATTTGACTATTTTATTAAAGACACTACACATAACCTGTTTTTGAAGTTGTGTTTAATTTTAAATGAAACGGTTTACATTTTTACTTTTCATTTCCAGTAAATTTTAAAAATAAATGTTTATAGTTCCATAGGCTCAAGCAGGTCAGCTTCCCACCCTATGTCATACAATTCTGACAAATCGGCATCCTCATCATGTTCTTCATCATCCTCAGGATTTAAATCATCCAAGGGATCTACTTCCACTGACGTTTCAATGACAAGTTCAATGATAAGATCGAGATCAACTGATTGCTCATTATCACTCATGGTTGATGTTGTCGTTATCTTTAAAGAAAGAGAACAACAATGAGATGTTGCAGAGTAAGAGACAAATCTCAGAGACTATAATAGTAAAATTGTTTAACAAGAGTAACATTTTACAGCTATTATTTAGCCATGTCCAGCGATGCTGAGGAGGTGAGGCCTATGTCCAAGTTTTCAGTGAACAGGACTCATCTCTTCTTAACCTTGTATAAGCCTCACCAACTCTGTGTCCCCTGCTCATACTTAAATGTAAAGGGGCAGATTTATATTAACTGGTGCATCCCCAGGGATGCACCAGTTAATGTGCACCGCTGCTCTGCCACCCATGGTGTGCCGCATTTACAATGTGGAGCACCATTGAGTAAAAACAGCACAGATGCGTCACGCATCTGTGCCGCAAAAGCAGTACATTGCAGGAATCACGTCGTAAGCGCGACAAGTCTACTGCAATGCACAGGAGCAAGCCACACATTGCATGGTGCATCACTCCTTATGCCTGTTTCAAACAGGCGTAAGGATTTTATTCAGCAATGCTATAAAGCTAACTCAGTGAAATCTTCTAAATTTCACTGTGTTAGTTTTACAGGGCTTTCATGCAAATGAATGCCCACCCTGCAACAAAACGCCTATATGAAACCTGACGCAGGTTTCATGTGGCACAGGACTTTACAGCATTACACATCTGCCTAGATGCATCAAGTTGCAAATATGTCGCAACATAGCGCAACTTTTGCACCGCCGCTACGTCACAAAAGTGACTCACAGCGGCGCAAAAGAGGCACACGGCTATCATAAATCTGTCCATAACATTTTAAATGATTGATTCAGGATGACGATAAGGTGTGGCCTATCCAGAGGTTTGTTTGAGGTGAGGCCTACTCAGGGTTGCAGATTAAATTTAGGCTTGTTGAAGAATACAGAGGAGATAATACATGTGCAGGCCTACCAAGGAAGTGAGTCATGTCCACTGCACTCTTGAACAAAGGTCAGACCTCTTTTGTGTCCGTGAACAGGCCTAACCCTCATCTGCACAATGTGATTCGTAAAGTTAGGAAACACAGGTGATGTAATTGAAAAATGTGGAATTTCTTTTCCTCATTTCACAATCACATCACCTGTGTTTCCTTTGCTTAGTTATCTCATTGTGCTGATGGAGTCTAGCATATCAAAGAGTACACAGAAGTTGAGCACTGTATACAACAATTTTGACATTTACAGAAGATTCAGCTTCTCCATGCCCCCTACACAGTCCTAAATGTTTACAGTTTAAACTGACGGTATCGTGTTGGAGATGAAGTGAGGCCTGCCTTGCAACATGGTGCATCTTTTGCATCACTGCTGCATCGGTTTCATGTGGCACAGGACTTTACAGCATGACACATCTGCCTAGATGCATCAAGTTGTAAATATGTCGCCACATAGCAAATCTTTTGCACCGCCGCTGCGACACAAAAGTGACGCACAGTGGCGCAAAAGAGGCACACGGCTATCATAAATCTGTCCCTAACATTTTAAATGATTGATTCAGGATGACGATAAGGTGTGGCCTATTCAGAGGTTTGTTTGAGGTGAGGCCTACTCAGGTTTGCAGATGAAATTTAAGCTTGTTGAAGAGTACAGAGGAGATAATACATGTGCAGGCCTACCATTGAAGCAAGTCATGTCCACTTCACTCTTGAACAAAGGCCAGACTCGCATCTTTTGCGCCGCCGCTACGTCACAAAAGTGACTCACAGCGGCGCAAAAGAGGCACACGGCTATCATAAATCTGTCCCTAACATTTTAAATGATTGATTCAGGATGACGATAAGGTGTGGCCTATCCAGAGGTTTGTTTGAGTTGAGGCCTACTCAGGGTTGCAGATGAAATTTAGGCTTGTTGAAGAATACAGAGGAGATAATACATGTGCAGGCTACCAATGAAGTGAGTCATGTCCACTGCACTCTTGAAAAAAGGTCAGACCTCTTCTGTGTCCGTGAACAGGCCTAAACCTCATCTGCACAATGTGATTCGTAAAGTTAGGAAACACAGGTGATGTAATTGAAAAATGTGGAATTTCTTTTCCTCATTTCACAATCACATCACCTGTGTTTCCTTTGCTTAGTTATCTCATTGTGCTGATGGAGTCTAGCATATCAAAGAGTACACAGAAGTTGAGCACTGTATACAACAATTTTGACATTTACAGAAGATTCAGCTTCTCCATGCCCCCTACACAGTCCTAAATGTTTACAGTTTAAACTGACGGTATCTTGTTGGAGATGAAGTGAGGCCTGCCTTGCAACATGGTGCATCTTTTGCATCACTGCTGCATCGGTTTCATGTGGCACAGGACTTTACAGCATGACACATCTGCCTAGATGCATCAAGTTGTAAATATGTCGCCACATAGCAAATCTTTGGCACCGCCGCTGCGTCACAAAAGTGACGCACAGTGGCGCAAAAGAGGCACACGGCTATCATAAATCTGTCCCTAACATTTTAAATGATTGATTCAGGATGACGATAAGGTGTGGCCTATTCAGAGGTTTGTTTGAGGTGAGGCCTACTCAGGGTTGCAGATGAAATTTAGGCTTGTTGAAGAGTACAGAGGAGATAATACATGTGCAGGCCTACCATTGAAGCAAGTCATGTCCACTTCACTCTTGAACAAAGGCCAGACTCGCATCTTTTGCGCCGCCGCTACATCACAAAAGTGACTCACAGCGGCGCAAAAGAGGCACACGGCTATCATAAATCTGTCCCTAACATTTTAAATGATTGATTCAGGATGACGATAAGGTGTGGCCTATCCAGAGGTTTGTTTGAGTTGAGGCCTACTCAGGGTTGCAGATGAAATTTAGGCTTGTTGAAGAATACAGAGGAGATAATACATGTGCAGGCTACCAATGAAGTGAGTCATGTCCACTGCACTCTTGAAAAAAGGTCAGACCTCTTCTGTGTCCGTGAACAGGCCTAAACCTCATCTGCACAATGTGATTCGTAAAGTTAGGAAACACAGGTGATGTAATTAAAAAATGTGGAATTTCTTTTCCTCATTTCACAATCACATCACCTGTGTTTCCTTTGCTTAGTTATCTCATTGTGCTGATGGAGTCTAGCATATCAAAGAGTACACAGAAGTTGAGCACTGTATACAACAATTTTGACATTTACAGAAGATTCAGCTTCTCCATGCCCCCTACACAGTCCTAAATGTTTACAGTTTAAACTGACGGTATCTTGTTGGAGATGAAGTGAGGCCTGCCTTGCAACATGGTGCATCTTTTGCATCACTGCTGCATCGGTTTCATGTGGCACAGGACTTTACAGCATGACACATCTGCCTAGATGCATCAAGTTGTAAATATGTCGCCACATAGCAAATCTTTTGCACCGGCGCTGCGTCACAAAAGTGACGCACAGTGGCGCAAAAGAGGCACACGGCTATCATAAATCTGTCCCTAACATTTTAAATGATTGATTCAGGATGACGATAAGGTGTGGTCTATTCAGAGGTTTGTTTGAGGTGAGGCCTACTCAGGGTTGCAGATGAAATTTAAGCTTGTTGAAGAGTACAGAGGAGATAATACATGTGCAGGCCTACCATTGAAGCAAGTCATGTCCACTTCACTCTTGAACAAAGGCCAGACTCGCATCTTTTTCGCCGCCGCTACGTCACAAAAGTGACTCACAGCGGCGCAAAAGAGGCACACAGCTATCATAAATCTGTCCCTAACATTTTAAATGATTGATTCAGGATGACGATAAGGTGTGGCCTATCCAGAGGTTTGTTTGAGGTGAGGCCTACTCAGGGTTGCAGATGAAATTTAGGCTTGTTGAAGAATACAGAGGAGATAATACATGTGAAGGCCTACCAATGAAGTGAGTCATGTCCACTGCACTCTTGAACAAAGGTCAGACCTCTTCTGTGTCCGTGAACAGGCCTAAACCTCATCTGCACAATGTGATTCGTAAAGTTAGGAAACACAGGTGATGTAATTGAAAAATGTGGAATTTCTTTTCCTCATTTCACAATCACATCACCTGTGTTTCCTTTGCTTAGTTATCTCATTGTGCTGATGGAGTCTAGCATATCAAAGAGTACACAGAAGTTGAGCACTGTATACAACAATTTTGACATTTACAGAAGATTCAGCTTCTCCATGCCCCCTACACAGTCCTAAATGTTTACAGTTTAAACTGACGGTATCTTGTTGGAGATGAAGTGAGGCCTGCCTTGCAACATGGTGCATCTTTTGCATCACTGCTGCATCGGTTTCATGTGGCACAGGACTTTACAGCATGACACATCTGCCTAGATGCATCAAGTTGTAAATATGTCGCCACATAGCAAATCTTTTGCACCGCCGCTGCGTCACAAAAGTGACGCACAGTGGCGCAAAAGAGGCACACGGCTATCATAAATCTGTCCCTAACATTTTAAACGATTGATTCAGGATGACGATAAGGTGTGGCCTATTCAGAGGTTTGTTTGAGGTGAGGCCTACTCAGGGTTGCAGATGAAATTTAAGCTTGTTGAAGAGTACAGAGGAGATAATACATGTGCAGGCCTACCATTGAAGCAAGTCATGTCCACTTCACTCTTGAACAAAGGTCAGACCTCTTCTGTGTCCGTGAACAGGCCTAAACCTCATCTGCACAATGTCATTCGTAAAGTTAGGAAACACAGGTGATGTAATTGAAAAATGTGGAATTTCTTTTCCTCATTTCACAATCACATCACCTGTGTTTCCTTTGCTTAGGTATCTCATTGTGCAGATGGAGTCTAGCATATCAAAGACTACGCAGAAGGTGAGCACTGTATGGAACATGGCTATATAACTCAAAGAATCAAAATCTAAATTTGCCAAGCACACATAGGGGTGTATTTACAAGGACCTTCCTCCACGGGGAAATGTCTTAAATTAAAATGGGAAAAATAACATCAAAGGAACTCAAAAGCCTTGTAAATATGCCCCAAGCAACCTATGAAACTCTAGCAGTACATATCAAGAAACCTAATTGATTTCAAAAAACGTTTTTAAAAACATCTTGTAAAGCAATTATATTCCTACATTCATGGGGAAGTGACTTAAAATGCCCTAAGACACATGAAAACGTTTTTTTAAGGCCCTTGCACCATTTTTGGGTCACTTTTAACATGGCTATGTAACTCAAAGAATCAAAATCTAAATTTGCGAAGCACAGATGTGGGCGTATATACAAGGACCTTGCACCACGGGGAAAGTTCTTAAATTAAAATGGGAAAAATAACATCAGAAAGACTCAAAGGCCTTATAAATATGCCCCAAGCAACCTATGAAACTCTAGCAGTACATATCAAGAAACCTAATTGATTTCAAAAAACGTTTTTAAACACATCTTGTAAAGCAATTATATTCCTACATTCATGGGGAAGTGAGTTAAAATGCCCTAAGACACATGAAATCGTTTTTTTAAGGCCCTTGCATCATTTTTGCGTTACTTTTAACATGGCTATGTAACTCAAAGAATCAAAATCTAAATTTGCCAAGCACAGATGGGGGCGAATTTACAAGGACCTTGCACCACAAGGAAATGTCTTAAAATAAAATGGGAAAAATTACATCAAAGGAACACAAAAGCCTTGTAAATATGCCCCAAGCAACCTATGAAACTCTAGCAGTACATATCAAGAAACCTAATTGATTTCAAAAAACGTTTTTAAAAACATCTTGTAAAGCAATTATATTCCTACATTCATGGGGAAGTGAGTTAAAATGCCCTAAGACACATGAAAGCATTTTTGTAAGACCCTTGCACTATTTTTGCGTCACTTTTAACATGGCTATGTAACTCAAAGAAACAAAATCTATTTGTAAAACACTTGACACAAAGCAACATTTTAAATACACAACTTTCTTCATAATTTTCTCCCTAAAGCATACTATTTTCTATCTAAATTAAATGAATCTTTTCTCACCTTAGCAAATACTTTATGAGTTTCAAAACAGTCTCAGACACACACCAATTTGTCTTTAGCAGAGCAAAAGGTATGCACTCCAGAGGCTGCAGCCATAAAAAGCACAGAAATGCTGTAATTCATCACACATATCTCTCATGTCACCCAATCAAAACTCTTCCCTCACTTTTTTCAAATCAACACCCTTCCCCCTCTGCCCTTTCTGCCTTTTTTGCATAGCAACCACCTCCTGAAAGACCTCTGATGTTTGCAAGTTCACACAACAATGTTTCATTTGAACTCTGAACTCTCAGTACACCTGCATATCCAGTGCAATCTTTCATTAAATGATTTTTTCTTGACCATTCAAATTACATCTTTCAAAGAACTCATCCATGCACCCTAACTTTCTGTTTTCAGCAATCAAAATCCACCAATCACTGCTACTGCTTCATTAACACAGAAACTCCACAGTTTTTTTCATTTTAAACTCTTATTTTTTCAACTGCCATTTCATTGCCACACTTCATCTGACTGCAGCAGAACCTTCTCTCACCATGTTTTCTGTCTGGATTGTTGGACATAGTTAAGTCTACTGGGCTCAAAGGTATGCTGATAACAGAAATTTACCTAACCTCAATTTACAAAATGTGGAAATTAAGTGGATTGGCCACAGAGGATTAAAATGTCACCAATTGATACCATTGGTGAAAACCTTTTTGCATTTGCCAAAACCTGACCTGTTAATTGTGCACTGTGGAGGTAATGACTTGGGCACTTTGACTGGGGTAGGTCTGGAAATGCTTTTAAAGGACACCTTTGACCAATTGATGGCACTTTTTCCTCAAACTGCCTTGGTATATTCAAATATATGCCAAAGACAGAAATGGAGGTGGTCGAACCAATTTTGTCCACAAATTGAGAAATCGAGGAAGCATGTAAATAAGTCTGTTTCAGCTTACATGAGAGACCATGGAATGGGCTCCATGTACAACAGTAACTTGCGTTACTACATGCAAGATATCTACAGAGGAGATGGAGTTCACTTCTCAGATGAGGGGAACAGAATTTTCATTCTGAATTTAAGACTGTGCATTGGTACCTACTTATAAGTACCTAAATCTACCATAAACCCAAAAGCTCTTCTCAGAGCTACCCTAACTATGATCACCATAAACAAATTTTAAATGTAACTTTTTTTTACTAATTTTCACAATTTACGCTTCCTGGAGCGCTACCCGGTACGCGCACCGGACGCTAACCGCGCGAAAATTCTAAAATAAATGTTTCTTTTTCGCACATATGGACCTCCTCAGCCACCCTCAGAAAACCTAGGGGGTCAGGATACGTCTACCTTGCCCCCTTCTACCCATTCTGAACATTATTTGCCCTCCATCTTGTATCTCAATTCTACCGAAACACAAAATGGAGGACTCCCTTAACGCTGCCGGTTCGCGTACCGGGGCGCTCACCGGGAAGCGCTCCATTAAAAAAGGTGGGAAAGTAATTTACAGAAAAACGACTGGAGACACTTTCACCAAATATAGATTAGCTCATACGACATACCAATCCCTACCATTTTCACAAATTTGATTGAAATTCCATTTAGCCATTTAGCCTGTAGACCTCTCTAAATACCCTGAGGTAAATTACTTCACAAAACACATCTGAAGTGTTGGAATTGACAACCAATTAAAATGTTACTTTCATTTTCTATTTTTTTACCTGACATTTGATTGGTTATGTACCTGAATATATATAAAGAAAGAGAGAGAAACACAGCCCTTTTGACTACTACTTCCTGAAGTACATTGCAAGATCATTTTCACTCACAACTTAAACTTGTTTTTAAAAGGTAAGATGTTATTTTGTAAATTTGAAAGGAGAACTATGTCATGCACTTTAAATTAATTTTGGAAAACATTTTCAGATAGTTATATACTGTCCCTCTGTAAGAGTTAGAGATTGAGAAAGGCTTGTTTATTATAATTATGGATTGATTTAGGTTTCTGTGATATAATTATGAATTTACTTAGGCTTCTTCACAGGCACTTTTTAATAGTACTACTTCACGCCTGAAACCATACAGTACCCATAGATTACTTTTCTGTTATAAACTCACAAGTACCTGTCTGAACTTAAACCCAACAGTGCCCTATCTCTACTGATATATTTATTTTTTATGCAAATTACAGCAAGAAAATGGAAGGAGAGCAGATTATTTCCTTCAAAATTGTTCTGGAGAACAACACAGAAAAAGTTATTGAGGACAATGATGACTCAGATTTCATGGATGAATCACGGGACCATGAATTAGTTCAATGTGTAGATGCAGTAGATTCGCTGATTGAAAATGAGGACATTTCCGACAATGTGTTGTTAAATGTTCTGTTAAATTTGGAAAAAGAATCACAAAAATAAATTTATATTTAATTAAAAAAAGCACAAAAAAACCAACAAAATGAACAATCAATAAACATACAATATTTCAAAATATCATAGTCTATCATTCTTTTTTCCTTATAGTACGCTCCCCAGACCGCTTTCCGGTGCGCGTACCGGGCGATCCCCCCAAAAAAAAAGAAAATAATAATTTGGTGCCGCGACTCGGTCTGCGAACCGGTAAACGTTCCGTTTGCGCAACTACCGCGTTAGAAAACAACATCGTGACGCGTTGCGTAACGCGTTGGCGCGTAATGCGTCATATGACGCGCCGCGTTAGCGCACCCGAAAGCGCTCCGGTCCGCGAAGCGAGGCGCGAAGCGCAGCTTCCCGGAAGCGATCCGGGGCGCGGCGCGGAGCGCGTAACGTAAGCATAACAGGTCATGTGACTTGTTAATAACACTTTTCATTGGTTCATTTCACTTTTGGTTTCCTAATGTTGTTAGGCTAGGTCATGTGACCTAAAAATAACACTTTTCATTGGTTTAGAACTATTTTTTTTTTCCCAAATGATGAAAACCCCTCCTTGTTTTTACCTCATTCTTACTTTCTACTTCCAGAGAGCAAGACCTATTTTTCACAATGGCTTCTGTAATAGCTGCAGCTGGTGCTTCTCAGCAACCACCACCACCACCACCACCACCACCAAAAGGACCACCTCCAACACTGGACTTTGGTAGAGAGGAAGATAATGAGGACAAAGAGGAGGAGGAGGAGGAAGAGCAAGTAAGGCAGTTCCTGCCAGAAACACCAAGGCAGAGCCATATTAAAGAGCACTACATATGGCAATTTTTTAAAATTCCACCTGGACAAAAGAAGGTCAATGCACCCCAGGTGTCTTGTTTGATATGTAAAAATATACTTTCTCGTGGCAACCCCAACAAGAAATACAGCTTTGTGAATCATACAATGATTCGCCACATGGAGCGATGGCATCCTAATAATCTTTCCCAAGCACAAGTAAGGGATCTTGCTGCCAACCCCCCAAATGTCATCCCCAGCACCTCCAGTGGACAAAGCTCATTCGCCGGACCAGAAGGCCGAGAAATAATCCACAATATTCAAGCTCCTTTTGAACACTACAAAATAGTTTGTATATATTGTGGAGGAACTATTTGTTATGGAGAGAAGAGTATTACTTTGATTAACCGAGCTGGAGAAAATCATAAATGCAACAAGATGAGAAAACAATGAATCCTTTTTATTTATTTTTGCTCCTGTTGAGACATGTTCAAACCCTGCTTTTTTATTATTTCCCCTAAAAAAACACAAAAAAAACACAAAATAGTTTTCAAAAATCAAAAAATTGTTCAGAAAATTAATTTAAAAAATAAAAAAAAAATAAAAAGAATAAAAAAACAGTTCTTTTCAGAACTACCTTCCATTTATAACAAAATTGCTAACATTTTTATACCCTGTCTTTCTTTTTTTTCTCTTTGTTGCGCTTCCCGGAGCGCTGCCCGGTGCGCGTACCGGGCGCTCCCCACGCAAAAACAAAGAATAAAATATATTTTTTTTTTTGCCCCGCGGGGCCCTTTTAAAGCCTCCACATCAAACCTAGGGGGTCAGGGAGGATCTACTATGCCCCCTTATGGTCATTTCCCCCTTTGTTTTGGCCTCCTCTTGTCTCTCGATCCTACCGAGAGACAAGATGGCGGCCGCTCCGGACTGTTTAGAATGTTGACAGACACCGGAGAGCCAATCAGCTTCGCTTCGCGAAGTTCCGTTAAGCGTTAGGTACGCGAACCGGGGCGCTGCCCGGAGCGCGCTTACAGATATATATATTTTTTTAAACGTTAATTTCTCAAAATCCACTGGAGCACATATATTGAGACCTAGCAAAGGCACATCGGGCTACCAGTCCCTACAATTTTGCCAAGTTTCGTGCAAATCCATTCAGCCGTTCGGGCTAAAAGTGAGGCCAACCGCCCTATGGAAAACTCAATGTTAAAAACACGTTTTGGGACCCCCCTTTTTTCTCGACCCCCCCTGGACAAACCCCCCCAAATTTCCAGGGGCTGCTCAGAAACAAAATGTTCCATTTTCCAGAAAATTTCAGCCAATTCCGTCCACAAACGCCAAAGTTATTAGACATAGAATTTTCAAAAATCCCATAGGGAAAAAATCCTAACTATATATACCTACTGGCGACCGCCAGTAGGTAATATATATATATATATATATATATATATATATATATATATATATATATATATATATATATATATATATATATATATATATACACCAACAGTCGGCGAAGAAGCAGGGATGGCCGTTGGCAGCGGCGGGCCGGGATCACCACTCCCCCGTATTCCACAACAATCGTTCCTAAACTTTCAAAAGAACGAAATCCAGGCCAATATATATATATATATATATATTCACTGAAAAAACCATAGGTTATAGACCATATATAGTTAGGAATTAGCATTTAAAAAACCTTATTTTACTCACACAAAACCATTGAAATTCCATATATAGTTAGTTGTACTAACTATATATCGCGCACCCGCAATCCACTGCTGATCATGTCACATATTACATCATTCATGACATGGTCAGTGACATCACTGATGACATCACTGATGACATCTCAAATGACATCACTGATGACATCACTGATGACATCTCAAATGACATCGCTGATGACATCACTGATGACATCTCATTTGACATTACTGATGACATCACTGATGACATCATTCATGTGATAATACGATGAAGCTCTTCAGACTCTAATATAACCTTAGATACAGTGAGTGTAAATAGACACTCACAGACTGTCACTCATCCATAGAGTTACACACACACCTAGTCAGTCATGGAAAGAATCAATCACACATCCATTTTCTCAACTATACAGTTATACACACCTTACTTATTCAAAGATATACTAACACATATTTACTCTCTTATACAATCCCTGATACAAGTTCACAATGATCCATACAGCCACTCACACATTCACTGGCTCTTATGCACAGTTATTTATATATGTCAACTCTCACATGTACTGTTTTTTACATATGTACTTACTTTTACATGCAGCACTGAGATATCCATTCACTCACCCATACACTCATGCACACAGTCAACCGCCCATACAGCTGTTTCCACATGCACTTTTGAACCCATACATCTAGTGAATCAACTGCTCACACATCTATGCACAGAGTCATACACCTACCAGCCACCCATACACACTCTCAGTCTCCCATACAAATACGTAGGAAACCAATCAATAACGCATATAGTTAATCATATAGCTAATGATCAACACATGCAGCAGTTTATAGAACAACAAAGATAATGATGCACAAATTGAGACAGTTTAGTCACTAACCCATGCACTCAGTGAGACACATTTAACCACTCACTCATACAGTCAGTCATGCACCTAATAAATCCTTCATCCAGACATTTATAAATCCACTAATTCTTAAATATGTAAGACATATTTTAACTTTACAGAAACATACAGTCACTGGATGACGTCATCAGTGATGTCATCAGTGATGTCATTTGAGATGTCATCAGTGATGTCATCAGTGATGTCACTGACCATGTCATGAATGATGTAATATGTGACATCATCAGCAGTGGATTGCGGGTGCGCGATATATAGTTAGTACAACTAACTATATATGGAATTTCAATGGTTTTGTTTGAGTAAAATAAGGTTTTTTAAATGCTAATTCCTAACTATATATGGTCTATAACCTATGGTTTTTTCAGTGAATTTCATTGGTTTTTTAAAAGCTAATATCTATAGCTGTAAAATGTATTCTTCTTTAAATCCAAAAATATATTTTATATGTTTATTAATAATTTTTTTTAAATATTTTTTTCGTTTCGCTCCCGGTCCGCGAACCGGGAAGCTTCCCGTTAGCTCAATTGAATGCCGCGACCCGGTCCGCGAACCGGTAAGAAATCAACATAGTGACGGTATCGCGTTGCCGCGTAATGCGTCTTATGATGTACTGCGTTAGTGCACCCGGAAGTGCCCCGGGGCTCGGACCGAGGCGCGAAACGCAGCTCCCCGGAAGCGATCCGCGGCGCGTCGCGAAAGCGCGACGTATCGCGTTGCCGCGTAATGCATCTTGTGACGTACCGCGTTAGCGCACCCAGAAGTGCCCCGGGGCGCGGACCGAGGCGCGAAGCGCAGCGACCCGGAAGCTATCCGGGGCGCGGACCGGAGCGCGTAACGTAAGCATAACAGGTCATGTGACTTGTTAATAACACTTTTCATTGGTTCATTTCACTTTTGGTTTCATAATGATGTAAGGCTAGGTCAGGTGACCTAAAAATAACACTTTTCATTGGTTGAGAAGTATTGTTTTTCCCAAATGATGAAAACCCCTCCTTCTTTCCTCACTTTGACTTTCATCATTGTGAGAGGAAGACCTTTACTACTATATGAGAAATGGCTTCATTGGTAGCTTCAGCTGGTGCACCCCCACCACCACCTCCACCTCCTCATGGGAAGAGAGGACCACCTCCCCAGGTCATTACCAACACTGAGGAGGAAGATGAAGAAATGGATGAGGAGGGAGAAGAACCACAGTTCTTAGAAGAGGTGCCCCGGGTTTCCAGAAAGAAAGCCAGTTTCATCTGGCAGTTTTATTCGATCCCTCGTGGCCAAAAAAAAGTCAATGCGAGGTATGTCACCTGCCGCATATGCAAAGAACAATTATCAAGAGGGACGGACAAGAAATATAGTTATGGAAATCACACAATGCACAGGCACATGACAAGGAAGCATCCACTAAATTACAGCCGGGCGGAAATAAGGGATATGCAGGACAATCCAAGACCAACTCCTGTGGCCAGACCAAGATTACCAATTTCATTAACACCAGAAGAGGCACGGGAAACAGTGCCAAATATACAAGAAAATTTTGGCCACATGATACACTCTTGTATGCACTGTCGGGCGTTGTTAGCATGTGGCAACATGAGCATAAACGCTATAAACCTGGCATATGAACACCATGATTGCCCTAACCGCCCCCAGTAATTTTTTTTTTGCTCCTGTTGAGCCCTTTTCAACGCCTGTTTTTTGTTGTTTCCCCCCCCCAAAAAAAACCAAAAAAAATATAAAATCATTCAAAAAATACAAAAAAAACTAAAAATGTTCAAAAAATAAAAAAAAATATAAAACAACAAAAATATTAAAAAAAAAGTTATTTTCAGAACTACCTTCCCTTTCAAAAAAAATTGCTAGAATGTTTAGCACTCTGGCAAGCTCTATTTCTTTTGGTTCGCTCCCGGGTTAGCTTCCCGGTACGCGGACCGGGAGCTAACCCAAAAAAAAAAAAAAAAAAAAAAAGAGTAAGTATAAGGAAAGTAAACAGAGAGTGATGTTAAAAGAAAGACAGCTATAGGGAGTAAAGAAGAGATACTGTTTAATAGATCTATTTACCGAAGAAAAGACGGAAGAGGGTATAATTGTGAAAAACAAAATAGATAACGAAGTGAAAGAAAAAAAAAGAGAGTATAACATTAACAAAGAAGAGTTTCTTGGAGAATGTGAGTGAATGTTCAAAATAAGATTAAAACATGAGGAATAACAGAGAGAAAAAATAGAAAACAGAAAACAAAAAATAACAGAAAAAGATTAATTGAAACAGCAAAGAAATGTAAGTAACATAGAGCCATATCATCAACATAGGCAATACAAGTTTTGCAGCTTTTATTGGCAGAAATGTGTCGCTAAAGCTGCTTTTGCGGCAGAAAACTGACGCTAAAACCACTTTTGCACCAGTTTTCTGCCAATAAAAAGAGCAATAATTTTATTGGCTGTATTCATAATATGCCCCTTAGTGTGCTTCAACTACACAGAGAAAGCATTATGAACAAGTAGTGATAGAGTGATCAGTCAAAGACACTAAGAGTAATAGAGACGGAGTGCGTGAACAAGAGTGAGGAACTATGAGAAGAGAGGGACTGAGAAAAAGAGTGGAAGGAGTTGAGTAAGTAGGTAATAGAGAAAGGAATGAGGGAAGTAGCAAAGGCAGGAAACTGAGGGTTAAAGAAATGAAGCAGTGGAACTAATAGTAGGTGAATGTGATAGAAATGTAACGAAAAGAGTACAAAGCATTTACCTTATAATTGTCGTTAAATTACTCACTTTTTGTTTTTATACTTTCAATCTGTGAAGGAGAGAACAAACATTTCAAAAATATTAAAACATGTATTTAAAAATTACAAAAGACAAGGGAAAAGATTGAAGGACAAACAGTTTTTCAACAACTTTGACACTTACAGAAGCTTCTGCTTCTCCAGGCCCCCTACACAGTCCTAAAGATATACATTTTAAACTAACAGTATCTTGATGCAGATGAAGTGAGGCCTATCTTAAAACATGGTGCATCTTTTGCATTGCTGTTGTCTCAGAAAAGTGTCGCAAGACACTAAAATTTTAAATAATTGCTTCAGGATGCCAATAAGATGTGTCCTATCCAGAGGTTTGTTTGAGGTGAGGCCTACTCAGGGTTGCAGATGAAATTTCGAGTTGTTGAAGAGAATAGAGGACATAATACATGTGAAGGTCTACCAATGAAGTGAGTCATGTCCACTGCACTCTTGAACAAAGTCCAAACCTCCTATGTTTCCCTGGACAGACCTAAACTTGATCTGCACAATGTGATTCGTAATGATAGGAAACACAGGTGATGTAATTGAAATACGTGCAATTTATTTTGCTCATTTCACAATCACATCACTTGTGTTTCCTTTGCTTAGGTATCTCATTGTGCAGATGTAGTCTAGCATATGAAAGAATACGCAGAAGTGCAGCACTGCATGCAACAACTTTAACACTTACAGAAGCCTCACCTTCTCCATGCCTCCTACACAGTTCTACATATACATCATAAATGCAAACAGTACAGAATTAATTATACATGTTAAATGGTTTATTTTTGCTGTTCTCAGAATGTATCAAAATTCACTAAAAACAGTGACTTGAAGGTATTCATCATATAACAGCGGGGAAAAAAAAACACAATCAAAATGATTGTGTTTAAAAAACCCATACAACATAAGAAATCAGAATTCAGAACTCCTTAAAGTTAACTTACTTTCCATGACGTCAAAGGATGTCCTATGAACAGCTTACACTCTTTTGTGCTGTTATTACTTTCAGCCCGCCACTTTCTGAAAGAAAATCTCCATCGTTTTTAAAAACATGTTACATGCAATAAATGACTTCTTGCTCTCTACCACAAGTTTCCACAAGGCCAAATCTTGTCAGACCCATTTATAACTCTTGGATTTCTTGTAAGCCAATCCCGTCATTTGGCATTTCCGCAACTTTCAGAATTAAAATGTTGAAGATCATTTTCACAATCCTGGAATAGTAATATCTTCCCCTTCTTGCTCAGTCATGTTCTACATTTCCTATGACACTGATACTGCTTACTATGAAGCAGACTTACACTAACTCTATGACTACTACAATTATTTAATTCTCTACATCACTTTCAATCACAAAGCAATGTAAAACAGTAGACAGCGTTGCAGACTTACATTCCCTCTACTCTATGTTTTGATTGGCTGCTTCAATTAGCTTATAAAAAGAAATAGTTTTTCTGAACTCATTCAAAGTGCACTTATTTCTCCATGACGTCCAGTCTTATGGTTAGAACTTATGTCTCTGAACTACACTTATCCTCAAGGCCAAATTGTGTAGGAGCCATTAGAACTTCTTGAAATTCCACAGAGCACATCCCAAGATTATTTCCCTAAAATTTTGGTTTTAAAAACACCAGGTAAGAGTTTTTAAGGTCATACGGCAATTTTTTTTTGAAAATTAAAACAGAATCGTTGCAGAATGACCAGCCATTTCTAGACTTTAAATAAGCTGTGTAATGTCCTGATGTTATTGAAGGGCCGTCATGATATATAATTGCTGCAGTTACAAAAGTCCTTCCTGATATTGACAACTGCGAAGCTACAAAATTTTTAATTAAAGTTGTCAATTTTGTTCCATCAGGCCTACATCGTTGGAACATTAAAATGACATACTGGCCATATGTTCGTATAAATAATGTGGACATCATTTCAGATTTACATTGGCTACACTCCATGTTGTGATCAGCTGCTTTTACTAGCTTATTAAAGGAGACTGATTTACTGTCTGGCAAAGTTAAATATATAAATCTTTCTGAGTCTACACTAGTAGTACTTGATACCATACAGTTCTCGCAGTCATGCTGCCATTGATAAGAAAGCCCAAACAGCTGATCTACATCTACACCTTCAGCATGCAATACATCAAGCATATACATTAAAAACTCCTGACAATCTTGCTGAATATTTTGAGAGAATTGTGTTTGGCCTGAACATCTGTCTAACAGATTTCGAATTTCAGACACACTTTCTATGTTTCTTCTATCAGTGCTACATTTCTCTAACACAGAATTTAACAAACTGCAAAATCTTTGATCAGAATTGACCACAATCTCTTCTTTTACATTTTCTAGAGAAAACAAAACATTAACCACTACATTAGCATAGCAGTTGACACCAGAACTGTTTTCAAATTGAAAACCAACAACATCTTCAACAGAATCCTTTTTGTTTCTGCTTGTAATTTTAGGTTCATCAACTTTTCGTCTTTTTGCTACAACCTCCCCAGTATTGGTCACATTTCTTCGTTTCCGGCCTACCACACGTTTCTCAAACAAAGGATACTGAGGCAAATGTGACGCATACTCTCTTCTTAACCTATTGTATTCCTTAACACAATCTAGATCCGCACAAATGTTTGTGACATCACACTCAATCAAGTACAATCCCGATAAAGTTCTAACTCGTGACAATGCCACATATGCCATACCCTCCTTGAACACAGAACTGCCAATATTCACCAATGCACAGTCTACACTTAAACCTTGCGATTTATGGATTGTCACCGCATATGCCAATCAAACAGGAAACTGCTTACGGCGAACATATAAGTCTTTTACAAGCAAAAATCTAGCAGAGCAACGACCAATTAGCTGTACTTCCTCAATGCCATCAAATTTAATTTTTAAAAATTCAATTCCATCTCTATTTCTGTATTTTACAAAATCAACAACATTACCCATTGATCCATTTACCAGACCTCTTTCAACATGTAAATTCCTTCTTAAAATTATACGGCAGTTCAAGCACACATTCAGAGTCTTTTCAAAACCTGCAGTTTTAGATATACTCTTCTCTAATGAATCCAATTTTGTTTTCAGATTCTCAGACAAAATAATTGTTGATCCCATATGCTCTACTCTGTCAATAGCTTCCAGTTTCACAATCTCTTGCTTTTCTAAATGCAACATTTTGTTGTTGAATTTGGCACATTCTGCAAGAGTTGGCATGAAACATATTCCAGATTTCTTATCAGTAATTTTCTGAAAAATATTCTCAGGCACAACATCTTGTTCTGGATATAAATTTGAAAGTAATCGTGCATGTAAAGCTTCTTTCCCATGCTCGGTCACTTTTCCAATTCTAACATCTTGTAGAATAGTCTTGTAAACTTCATCCTTCGCCTGACGCATATTTTCATGCAGTTCAGCATAATTGAAGTTTAACCATATATTGACGTTGCCAATGCTGCCTAGGCACTTCCTGGTATCTTCATGCGTGAGCATTTTGAACACAGGTTGCCCTTTCACTGGTGTCAGCTGCAGAAGATCTCCGAAAACAATGATGTGTTTGCCACCAAATAACACATCATACTCTGTTTTGAGAACTTCTTGCATTCTCAAATGCACAAAGGCAAGCATGACATTGGAAACCATGCTTACTTCGTCAATGATAAGAAGTTTCATTTTCCTCAAGATTCTTGAAACTTCAAAACAAGCATCTCCAGATAGCTTGTGATATTGTAATTTGTTGTCATGCTCCTCTGGCAGCATCAGTAAACGATGTAAAGTAATCCCTTTAATGTTATGTGCTGCCAGTCCAGTTGGAGCGGTGACAACACAAGACAGCGATGACTCTGTCCTTTCCTGCAAATAGCATGAAATTGCTTTAATGAGGAAACTTTTTCCAGTTCCCGCTTCTCCACTCACGTACAGTCGGACAGGCTTCAACGACGTACATGAGCACTCTTTCTTGTCATGACTTAATCCATGATCAATTTGCATGGTAACTTCGTCATATATTTTCCTCTGCTCAACGTTGAGTTGTCTTTCCAACTCTTCTAAGTTAACCGCATCCTCCTGAGCATGTGCCATGGCTCTTTCCACTTCATTCATGGCAGTGGCAGCTTCATTTTCGATAACAGGTCCTCCTAGTGGATCCTGACTCAATGAAGCAGAACTCTGACTGTCCTGAGAACTGTCTCTGGCAATCTCGGCTGCAATCGTTGCTTCCTGCTCAATTTCCGCATTCAACATTTCTACATATTTGGGAAAAGCAGGACATTCTATGGTCTCCTTGGCGGCATTGAAAGAGTCTTCGTAACAGAGGAAATCTCCAAGCAGTTCCTCTTCTGCACGCCAAGGCTTGAAAAGTTGCAAAAGTGCTCAATAGAAAAACTCCTTTTTTTCAGGATATTCGCCACTCAATTTTCGATGGTTTACCAAGTGGCATTTTCTTTGCTTGACCAGACATCCCTCACTTCCTATTACAGCATACACTCCTTTCTCAGTATCTTCTTTGATGTTCCTCTTGAATATGTAATTTTGAAGAACCTCATACAGACAAACATTGTCGAGGTGACTGCTTCTATTTGGATAATATGTATCCAACATGTTGGTCTTCAAAATGTCGGTACTGTTTGGCTCCTTTTCCGCCAAATACTCAATTTCCCGCACAGGTTTCAGAACTCGATTACGCGTTGCAGCAAGACCAAGACTCGCCCAAACGATACTCCTGGACTTGGCATAGAGACTTGCTGAAGACAACCGGTCAGAGCATTCGTAAGCTCCAATTTCTCGATGCGACAACATCTTCAGACTGAAACTGTACAACTTCTTGCTGAGGCTCTTTTCATGGGAAATGTCCTCCCACATATCCTTCAATTCTGTCTTCTCTTTTTTGGTGATGTAAGACGTCACATACCGAGCCACAGCCATACAGTTATCAGCCACAAACTGTATATCCATGTTAGCATTCCACATGGACAAAATCACCGGGTTGTAGTCGTTGATGTACTTGGACTCTTCGTTCCTCTTCAAATTGTATGTGTTTTTAGGTGATTTCTTCATGACATTATGTCGCAGCGAAGACATCAAACTGTTTACTCTTCCTTTAGAAATCACCGGTCGTGGAAAGCCGAAACAACATTTGGTGTAGAACTTGTCCTTGTTTCGGAATTTACGACGGCAGTACTTTCCACATCGATGGCTTTGGAAACGCAGAACTTTTTCTCTTAGGCTTTTCTTCTCCTTTGCGTTTGGAACAGCACACGTAGAATACTGTTGGATGAAACTCATCACTGAGTCTTCTGGATCCGTTCCAAATTTAGGTGCATCCTTGATCCACAGCAACATATGTATATGAGGAGCACCTCTTGCTTGGTACTCCTTTCTCCAGAAGAAATCCAACACCTCTCCAAGAGGTGGATTCTTCTTATTCATGATGAAAGACATCATAGCTTCAAATCTATGATTGAAGTACCTACATACATTGACTGGATCCAAAGAGCACAGTTCTCCGGGTGTCTTGAATTCGATGTTATCTACGTTAGCATTTGCCTCTCGTAGAAATTCAAGTAAGTCTTCCCAGCCATACTCGGCACAGCTCAGAGTGAGGAACCATGTGGGAGTACCTAAGTTCCTCAGCATACATTTTAAATCACCATGACGACGGTACCAGTACTCATTAGTGCCACGCTGACACGCCATGAGATTAATCAGGTGAGAATCCAAAATACTGTCTTGGACATTGACTTTATCCATAAAGTCACTTGCCGAGATGTTTTGCATGTGTATACCACTTTTCAAGATGTGGTTCACTGCATATGACAGTCCAGACAGATCGCTTTCAAACAGGAGATGAAACAAATAGGGAATGCATTGTCGAAACCTAGCATCTCCTGCATACAATCGCAAAGTCCGGTATTCAGAAGCAGGAATTTGATGAGGTCGCTCATCATATCTTCCTCCCTGACCTGTTGGAAAAAGCTGTGGGAAACACCGAGCTTCCAAACTTTCCTCCCAAACACTAATGGGACTCCCTTTGGCTTGTTTCATTTGAAACAACTCAATAGCATTCCCCATGACTTCCTTGGAATGCAAAGGATGAACACTATAATGTTCATATATTTCTTCACTAGTAGAGGGTTCTACTTTCTCAATTTGACCAGCACACAAATCGCTATCCTCTTCCTCACTTACTTCCTCTTCTGCAACATATACATTCTTATAGTATTTATTATTTTTTTTCAAATACAATGTTGCCTTTTTAACTTTCCTAACATCTACTAAATCTTGCCATATTTTCTTATTCTTTGTCGGAACCCCATTAACTAAGATAACCAGAGGTTCCTCTTCCACTTTTTCTACTCCAATTGTGTTAATGTTTTTCTTCAAATCTAGAGGCAAATAAACAACTCTTCCCTTTAATCCTCTCTGTAAATCTGATGAAGGCAATTTCCCTGTCTTTGGCTCCATTCTTACAATAGCCTGAAAGGGATGGATACTTTGAATCAAAATAGATTCATAAGTATTTAAATCCTTCAATTCAGAAGGAATCTCAACCAATTCCAGATTATTATGAACTGCTCTAGCAGGCATCTGGTTTTGATTTAATTTGCAACAACAATAAGTACACACACGTTGATCGAATCCCAAATCAAAACAATTTTCTACCATCAAGTATGTTGCCAAATTCTTCCATTCACTATTATTTTCCCTTTCACTTTTTGCATATAAATCCACTAACTTAGTCTGATTCTTATAATAAGTGCGTCGACAACACACACAAGTGAAATTAGGCCTCTCACTTGATTTCACCTGAAACGTCGCAATTTCCCTCTGGAAATTATCTGTACTGGAAACCTGTACACTATCTTCCACATTACCCGCTTCTTCTTGGTCAATTTCAACATTCTCCTCTTTACTTCCAAAGTAACAAAACTCAATTTCTTCACATATGTTCTTCACATCTATTTCAGAACCATGCAAAAGAGCAGCGCATAATTGTTTAAGCATAATTGCTGGACTCTTAGCATAATACAACATTCTAACTAATTTCCTCACTTTATTATGATTAAGCATGGGCGGATCTAGCGGATCTCGCGTACGCGAAATTGCGGATTTACGGATTCGCAATCCGCGAAGATCCGCGAACTCTAGCGGATTTGCGGATTTTTCCGTTTTTTGTGTTGGCGCGTGTTCGCGCCGATTTTGGGACAAGTTCGCAATTGCGAACTTACTTTTCGGCTTGCAACGGCCGCGACTATGTTGTTTCTACGTCTGGTTTATCATCACAGGTTCACAGCACCCTCTGTTTCACCACTGCCACCCTCTGGGACACCCATGCCACCCTCTAGTACATCCTCACTGGCACCTATTAGGTTTATTTATCACTGTAGATTATGGTGGTTGAAAAAAGCAAGCACACCTGCCCTTCTTCAATTGCCATCAATTAATTTGTGTTTCATTAATGTGTCAGTAATTTTGAAAGTTCCAGTCTGGCTGGCACCTGCTTCCTTCCTTATCTGTAATTTGCTTTTTGTTGCAGTGAAATTTTTTTTTTACAGGACCTTTATGGTGCTATTCTATGAGCCTGCTGTTTGGGTCATAGCAGGGTCATAGAATTGTTGCAAACTCTGGAGGGGCCCATCAGGAAGCACTACCTTGAATGTTACTAATGTTAAGTTTGAACTTTTGCACCTGCTCATTGCTTTCATTTTAGCTAAAATAGTTTTTTTTGCAATTTCGCGCGTTATTTGGGGCGCGAATCCGTGCGAGATCGATTTCGGAAGCCGCGAATACGTGCGAATACAAAATTGTTTTTGTTGCGACGTGTATGTTCGCGTGATCTTGCGCGTGTTCGCGAGGCGCTTCTAGCTATTCGTTTGCCAAGTTACCCTATCGGTCGTACACGGGCGCGGCCATCTTGTTGGCGTGACGTAATTCCGTTTCCGCCCGCTATGTGTAATCTCGCAAAGTGTGCTGCTCGCTAGTACAATTTCGCGCGTACTCGCAAGGAAAATCTCGCGCGAACTTACCCACGCGGTCGTGAACGGGCGCGGCCATCTTGTTTCTCATTCATTGCTATGGTTCTGGGCATGCTTTCTGTATCCTCTCTCAATCTCTGCCATCCTTTGCTTGTTTGAAGTTTTTTTGATCTAATTTTACTTATTATCTAACCCTCTATTTTTCTAGCTCTATATTTTTGTGTTTTCTGCAGCTTTTATTTACTTTTAAACTACTTTTTTAAACTCTTTTCTTTTCTTCTTCACTATTCTATTTCTTCTTTATCATTTAAGTTTATTTCTGCCCAGACCATGGTAAAGGGAGCCGGGAAGCACCCTGAGAAGGGGAAGGGTCCCGCACCCCGTGCCCGGCTCCCGTGCGGGTGTTTAAGGGGGGAGCAAGTGGTCCCGAGGGAGATCTTCAGCGCGGAGGAAGTGGCGGCACTGATCTTCCACGTCCAGGGCCGCCTCCCCAAGACGATCCTGGGAGGCGGCAAGATCGCGACCGGCTATGGCATCCGGGAGCGCCGCCAGCGGTGGGAGAAGGTGTGCCGGGCCATGTACAAGATCTCTGGGGTCCGGCGCACATATAACCAGGCCACCCACCGCTGGACCGATGTCATGGACCGGGAGCCGGACTTGCTGGACGCGCTCGGCGTAGAGGTCCCCGGGCTTGGTGAGTAGTAGTAGTAGTACATTTACTACTCTGTTTTATCCTGCTCTGTTATTTGCAAATCTTTGTTCTTTACCAAGAGCAATAATGCTGCCGATTACATTGAGGTAAATTATATTTCAAAATCTTCTATGCATTTCATTTTCAGGTGCACTGCTCTCCTTCTCAGTAGCCTTGCTTGCTACTATGCTTCTTTGTTTTGTATGTTGTGTTCAGAAGCATTTCATTGGCCTGAGAAATTATGTATGAGTGTACTGTAAAGAAAAGAACTGCGTAATGCTAGACAGTAAGGGTCATATTTTCAATTACCGGCCCATCCCTGCAAAGTAGCAGGGATGCGGCAGTAATTGTGTGCCATGCCACCACCACCCATTGGCCCAAAACGTCACAGAAGCCTTACGCATCTGTGCCGTAAAGGCAGCGCATTGCTGGAGTTGCGTGCCAACGATGGCGCAGCTCCAGCAATGCTCTGGGGTACCCTATCTCCCCAATGCTGCATCAAGCCGTACGTCGGCTTCAAGCGCGCAGGGTTTGAGTCATGCATCATTGTCCTAAAAATGACTGATTGACATCTTGTAGATTTCCCTCAGCCACTTTTAGGATTCGTTCCTGCGCAGGTACGCCCTCCCTTGCGCCGGAACGCCCCCTGATGGCGCAGGGCTTTACAACGTGATGCATCGCCCATATGCCCATATGTGTTTTTTTTTTAATATATACGCCGCACCAACACCATGGCGAGTCTTTTGTTCTGCCGCTGCGTCAGAAAAGGCACGCAACAATGGAGGAAAATCAGCCGCAACTTCCGCAAGGGACTTATAAATCAGCCCCAACAGACTGAAGTCCAGTCCTTCCTTTAGACAGTCACATGGCTATCAGAAGAAATAGTGGCGGTGGTGGCGGGTGGATTGATAGTTTGAGTATTCACTGATCTGCAAGCAGGATGGACTTTGTCTGTCACGTGTTGCGCACTGCTGCCTGCAGTGCCAGGCCTAGGCAAACCTCTTTAGTAGTCTGTTTATTGAGTTACATAGGAACTTTCTAAGTCAACGTTCCGCAAATCAGGCAATACGAATAACGTAGTATACCACATGAGATAGATCCCGTGGAATAGTTGTCTATCTATTTGCTATTTTTCCAAAATATGTTGTTATTGTTCTTTTGAAATGTTTGATTTGGTTGAAAAATCTCATCCATGTTTTCTGGTTTTTCTTTCTTTCATGTTGTACATCAGCTCCCCCCAAGGGCAAGAGGACACAGGAGGAGGGTGCTGAGGATGCAGGCCAGGATCGGGCAGGCGAGGGCTCCTTTGCTGGCCCCAGTAAGTTTACATTTTAATAAACAGTACCTATTTTTTCCTAGCGTTCCTCATTCGATTTTTTCTAAATCGTCTTTGATCTTCTTGTAGACTGGATATAAATTCTTATCCTGCCTCGAATATGACTCCCTGTGGTATTACTAGACTATTCTTATTAGTCTGTCTGTGTAGCTAACTAAGATTGGACATTTGGCAATTCCATTGGACTCCCATTATATTCAGCAATACCTCTATGCACTGTCTCCTTACTGACTAGATAGTGTGGCAGAGTCATTCAGCTCCCGAAGTCACCGATTATAGATCCCCAATGATCTCTAGATTATCGTACGCAGGACAAGAGAGTAGTACGGAGTCACAGCACAGTCAAGAAGTGTCAGAGGCACTCATGCTTGCAAAAATTCCAAAACCTTTAGCTCATCCACTCTAGTCTAGAGGAACAAAAACCACAGAGTCTATTTAAGTGTAAAAGCTTTATTAAAAGTAAACACATTTATTAAAATCTACTTTGTCATAAAACTATTTAACTGTAAACGGAAAAGTGGTTAGTGCTGACGATTAATTGGACACATTTCTTGTGGTCGAGCCGAACTCTCACCTAGTTTGAACTTGATCCTGGTCGTGTTCTTAGGACTCAGGAGTCAAGCTTCTGTCTGTTAGGAGAAAAAGTGGTGCGTGTTAAAAATCAAAAGCAAGCATTCATCAGTTGTGCATAAAAGTGCAGCAAGACAACAGCCTTCCCTGGAAAATGGGACATTTTTACTATGGAGTAGACAGTCACAAATTATTACATTGTATTCTGTTTTTTTAACATTTCTCCTAGACCAAATATTATATAGTAGTGAGTGGTGTATTCTAACATTCTTAAATGTACTTTGTAGGTGTAACATCTGGTGACGGGGCCAGCGCGGAGGTGGCTGTGTTGGACTTGGACTCGGAGGCCTCTGGGGAGGAGGCGGCGTTAGAAGAGCTGGTGGCCGTTCCTGTGGGGGATCAAACGGTGGTGGCGGAAACAGGTAAGCTATATATTCCTTACTTATTGAGATTGAAGACTGCATAGTGTGCTTTCTGCACGGGTGTATTACAAAATACAAATCAACCAGGTAGTAGCCTCCTCGAAATGTACTTCGACTTAGCTGTGAAGTTTTTGGTGAGAAGAATCCCAATAAGTTCTTAGACGAACGTGATGGATGGGATGAACGAAAAGCGAAAGAAGGGTGTAAGTAAGTGGGACGCGAACTTGTATGATGGCTGGCAAAGAAGAACGATATGTGTTTGCTTGGACCCAGAGGTGGCTGGGAAGGAAAGAATATGGTATGGTGCATGGCTGGGTCAATGATGAAGCAAGGATGGGTGGAAGGACAACAGCCTGGGTGGGTGAAACAGAAACTGTATGTGTGCGTATACTTTGACTGAATGGATGCCTGGAGCATGGTATTCTCTGACTCTTACATAGCACATGTGTATCTAGAGAGAGTAGATGGTCGCCAGGTGAAGTAAGTGTTACCTTGAAGAGCATGTACCACCGCACCCGCACGTCCGTCCCAGTGCAGGGAAGGCAAGGAAAAGAAATTGTAAATGTGTCCAATACTACCATGAATAGTAGCAGTACTTTGTATTGCGTTTGCATTCACAGCATATATCTGGTTATTACGGTGGACACTCCGTACCTCTCTTAATAACTTTAGTTTACTTGTAGTACGTCATTCATGTGTGGGTGTATCACTGTTCACTCAATATTAAGTAAAGCACCTAAAGTCATCTCATCTGTCATTAAATACGTCCCATGTGAAGTGATAGATAATCAAATTAGTTAGCTTCTTCAGTTTCCTTTTCTAGTACTCATTTGCACTGTAGGGTGAAAGGTAAATTAATTAAGCAGTAGCCCTTGTAACAGAGTATTCTCAGTGCCACCCGTAATAGAAAAGTAATAGCTTCACCACCTGCATGTACTGGACCGGTACAGTAACGCAAGTCTGTCTCCATCATCATGGTGTGCAACTTTTTTTCTCGGGTGCAACTTCACTGTGCTGTGTCCATGTCATTCTGCCGGCTTGCATAAGATAACGTACCCATTTCCCTAAACAAGAGAGAAGAAGAAGAATAAGACTGGTGTACTGTCATAGTCGACTGTAATGGAAGTCCATAGTGGTCGTAGAATTAGTTCATTAAACTACCACTACTGTTAGAGCAAGGATGCAGAAGTGGGAGGTTACATAGATACTGTCCTCAATAGTTATGTACTGTGCTTTCAATTTGCTACTTGTACTCTGTGACCCAACTTTCGGCTCAATCACTTTGTGTTATTAATAAGGAGCATTGGTTACAGACTATGTCTTTCTTTCTTCATATAGTTGCTCCTTCCAAATCAACAACAAGGAGGGAGCAGGCTAGATTGGCCCGGCAACGGAGGCTGGAGGCCACAGTCACCGAGTATCGGCGGCTGGTGGCCCTGGAGGAGGAGGAGGACACGCAGTCGAGCGGGGCAACATCTTCGACTGTGACCACTGCATCCTCCTCCGTGACTAAGCCAGCGGGACCGAGCCGGGCTAAGAAAGCCGACCGCCACCGCCAAGCAACCGAAATACCAGCTGCCCCCCACAGGAGCTGCAAGGAACGCCAACGCCGCCTACGAGTCCGCATGTCCAACCTGGAGCAGGAGGTCCTGAGGTATAAGACCTTGGTTAAGGGCCTCCGCTCCGAGCTTGCCACCCTCCGCAAGGAGTATGATGCCCATGCCGCATCATGCACCAGCACCAGCACCCTCCAGTAGTGGAGTGTCCCTTGCCCTTTTTTTATAGACTTTTGGGGGGTGGGATTTGGGAGTTGGGATCGTTTTGGGACGTTTCAGAGACAATCGTTGGGGTTAGGGTGGGTGAGGGAGATTATTTTGTTAGGGATAAATAAATATATTTTTCAACTTTATCTGACCATACCTGTTTTTTACTGCTTTTCAGTCTGGTGGGTGGGGGGCGGGGGTGTAACAGTAACTTTGTTTTCCTGAACAGTCGTAGGACTTTAGTAGTACAACCGTCAATCTCTTGTCTACTCCGAAATAATACTCCATTATACTACCTCCCACCAAACGCTTATCTTACCTGTAATTTGTGTTAGAAATTAGGGCTAGGCCCAGGGCTGGCTCCAGGTGAAATGGGGATTAACGTTGTCATTCCTGGGCGGGTGACATTTCCTCATTGCGGTGGTACTAGTGGTGTGACACAGTGGCAGTTGCATGCCTATGGAAAAAAAGAAAACGAAACCTTGTTTGTACTCCTTACTGTAGCATTACAACGGTTACGGTACGATCGAGAAAATAGCAGGTGACAGTACACTAGAACAGTGCCATAATGTAGCCTAACAAATGGTAAAGTATTGCAAGTATAACTAGTACTTGCGTTGAATTTATTTGACATTGGCTACTACTACTAGAAGATATAGTACTGAAGCTGAGTAAGTCTAGAAGATATCCTCGTATTCCTTCACCAGCCTGTTGCTGCTATCACCTTATCCTCCCCAGCAAGTGTGTGGAATTATTGATGTCATTTTAGTCAGACATCAAGCAAAACAACACAGCCCGGGGGAAGAGGGTTAGGGTTTGTAAAATGGATGGGAATGGGGGTTTCTTTTTGGGTAGGTTTTGTTGAGAGAAGAAAAAAAAAGCAGAGCATGGACAAACAATAATTGAAGATACAGAGTTTACAGACAATCTTTGGTTACAAACTAAAGGTAAGCACATGCAGTCACACTCATAGAATAAAAGACAACAATGGATACTGTATCTGTATTGCGTATGTTGTTGGAGTTGTCCTGTTGAAATTGGTAAGTAAGTTGCATGCAGCAAACAATTCCTCTTATTGGCGGCACTCCTCCATTCCAGCTGACGCTTCGTCCATCAATGTGGTGGTGACCACTGACAGAAGAGACACCCTGTCCACTGCCTGCCTGGCGGATGTTGACTGAAACCCGGCCTGTAATTATTGAACGGAAAACAGGAAGTGCTATTACAATACCACTGATAAATAAATAAAAGGTATGTACGCTGTGTGGTTCAAAAAGTGACACTTTGATTTCCCTAATAGACAGTACAATATTTTTGAAATTGCGTGCTCTGTCTGAGTCACCTTTTTAAGGATCAATAAGTATGGCCAAAATATTATAGCGGATCTTTCCCCTCAAGGTGGGTGTACTACTGTGTTTTAGAACAAAATTTGACCTTCCCAGCAATGCTCCCACCAAGACCCTTACTAAAGCCAGTCGCAAAAATGTAGAAGAACCCAATCATATCTCCAAAAACGATGCCTAGCAGAAAAATGGTTACAAAACGTACTTTGAAAGTAACAGTAGACCCAAATACAGACCGTGGATTGTATTCAAACCACTTGCCTGCAAGCAAAAGTATCCATAGCCAGCATCGCTCCAACAGTGCTCTACAACAACAGAACCGCGTTGCAATAGAACCCCCCTAAACACATGCAATCCTGCTGCTAGGGCTAACCCTAACGAACCCTAACTTACAAAAAGTGCCAAAACTGGTGTTTCCTTATGGATTTTGTCCAACAAACTTCTAGCCGGTATTAGACCTTCCCAGGAATGCCCCAGGCAAGACCCGCCAACCCACCCGCAAAAAAACACGCGACAACACCCCCAAACAGCGAAAAAGCTAAATCTCATACTCACAATATCTCTCGGCCTTCGGTCCAAAGTAACGCGCTGTGCAGCTAGGTCATCATCAATCATCATAACTCCTGTTTTCCACCACGGATTTCCTGAAAAGCAAATGCAATCAAGATTAGACTGTCGCAGCAGTGCTTCGACAGAGACCCCGGCCGCAACCCACCCACGAACAGCAGGAAGCCCCCCAAAACGCTACATTGAGCAAGATGTCTGAAGAAATGGCAAAAAAAAGGCTTTTCCTTAAGGATTTTGTCCAAAACACTTCTATCCGGCATTAGACCTTCCCAGGAATGCCCCAGCCAAGACCCGCCAACCCACCCGCAAAAAAACACGCGACAACACCCCCAAACAGCGAAAAAGCTAAATCTCATACTTACAATATCTCTCGGCCTTCGGTCCAAAGTAACGCGCTGTGCAGCTAGGTCATCATCAATCATCATAACTCCTGTTTTCCACCACGGATTTCCTGAAAAGCAAATGCAATCAAGATTAGACTGTCGCAGCAGTGCTTCGACAGAGACCCCGGCCGCAACCCACCCACGAACAGCAGGAAGCCCCCCAAAACGCTACATTGAGCAAGATGTCTGAAGAAATGGCAAAAAAAAGGCTGTTCCTTATGGATTTTGTCCAAAACACTTGTATCCGGTATTAGACCTTCCCAGGAATGCCCCAGGCAAGACCCGCCAACCCACCCGCAAAAAAACACCCGACACAACACCCCCAAACAGCGGAAAAGCTAAATCTCATACTTACAATGTCTCTCGGCCTTCGGTCCAAACGCGGCGCTGTGCAGCTAGGTCGTCATCATCATCAATCATCATAACTCCTGTTTTCCACCACGGATTTCCTGAAAAGCAAATGCAATCAAGATTAGACTGTCGCAGCAGTGCTTCGACAGACACCAAAAATTACACACAAACCCCCGGAACCCCGCCAAAGAGCACCTCAAAGGCAAGCAAGTCAGCAAAAACGGCAAGAAATTTCCACCTCATATTTGGTCCAAAACACTTTTGTCCATTATTAGAGCTTCACAGCAATGGGCCCAAAACCGTCAACTCACCCGCAAAGAAGTACAACACCCCCACAAGTGCTGAGTCTTTCTTCATTGTGCGTAATCCAGCACTCTGCTTGGAGGGAAATCGCAGTCTGGAGGAGGAGGATAGAGGAGCATGTTCTTCAGAACTTGTGAACCTGAGGAATGTAGACTGCGGCACCTTCAAATCAATAAGCAAACAAGTGAAGACAGTTCTGATGATGGTCTTGTTTTTGGGATTAGGTGATTAAAGTTTGAATTAAATTAACTGTGCAAAACAAAGAAAGAGAGACACAAAGCACACAGGAATAAAAGTGAATAAGGACGAAAAAGAAAGTTCTTGATTGATTGTCTCATTTTCAGGGCTCGGTGTCAGGGAATAAGAACAAGATTTCGTCATCATACTCTGCGAATTCAGGCTGGATGAGGTCAGTGGCACCGAACAGAGAAAAAATCCCCTCATCTACGTTGCTGTCCTCCTCGTCTTCATGCGGCGTGCTTTCTCGTACTTTGTAATCTGGTGGTATGAGGTGCTGATTCATCTTGATCATTGTCAGCCGCTCCACATTTTTGGGCGAGAGGCGGCTCCGTTTGGGAGTTACAATGCCACCAGCAGCACTGAAAACACGTTCAGAAGACACACTTGCGAGTGGGCAAGACAAATAGTTTATAGCCAGGTTGTAGAGCTGTGGCCACAATTGTTTTTTGCCATGCCAATACTGCAATGGCTCCTCATTAAGAAAGACCACTGTTGAGTCATTCAGATAGTCCTGCACCATCGACTCAAGGTCATCAACTGTTCCTCCACTTTGCTTACTTTTTGCTGTGCTGGCTGTGACATTTTTTCGAGAACCATACCCCATCAAACTTAGCCAATCCTCCTCCCCAGCCACTGTTAGTGTTGTCATTGTGTGTGGTGCAGATGATCCAGTTGCCGGTGTCTTTAACGGCTGAGAGGTCACTTGTGCCCCAGCCACAGGTGCAGAAGTGGATTCTTGTGACTGCGGATGGCCTGCTGATGCTGATGCTGATGTACTGGCTTCTCCTTCAATAACCTGCCGTTCTTTTTCAAACCTCTTGGCTGACCAGGCTAACCAATGTTTGTACTTTTGAACATCTGCATCAGCGAAAGGAAAGAATGCGTTGTCTGCCAGCGCCTTTTTGTAGCGTGGATCCAGAATAGTAGCACAAATGTAATGCTGATCTGAGTTGATGTTTTTAAGACGTTCATCACCACGTAGGCGATGTAATAATTTCTCAGACAAAATGAAATGGGTTTTTTTTTTTTCATCTTTTTGAAACTCAGAAGAAACCGCCATCAGTTGGTGCTCCAGTATGCACAACAATGGGATAGCTTTTCCCAAATTACAGTCCTCCTGGCTGACTGCACGCGTGAAGAACTCAAAAGGACGAAGCATGTCTGTCAGGCTTTTAACTATGGCCCATTGCGCCTTACTCATCCGCAGGTCCTCCTTCTGAGATGTAGCCTCTGTCAAGAAATAGTGATCGAGTACCGTATACTGCTCATACAGACGCTCAAGCATGTAGAAGGTTGAGTTCCAACGTGTTGCCACCTCCTGGATGAGTGCTTTCACTGGCATTCCACGTTCAAGTAGCAGTCTCCGCAGATGCTTCCGGGCCTTAAAAGAATGGCTGAAATGGTTGCACATTTTGCGGCAGGTGGCCATTACCTCGAACGCTGGACTCTCTTTATCACTCAAGAATTTTTGAACTACCAGGTTGATACAGTGCGCCAAACACGGCACTCTAACATGGTCACCCTTCAACATGGCCTTAACTACATTGGCGCCATTATCCGTGGAAACATAACCAATCTTGCGTTTTAGGGGGGATAGCATTGTCAAGACCTTTTTGTCAAACTCTTCCAAAAGGTTTTCTGCTGTGTGACTTTTCTCCAAGCCAAACATGGCTAGTGTTGCATGTTTCCGAGCAGCTTTGAAAACTTGGTCCGGGTCAACACCTGCGTTTAGCTTTGCTATAACACCTGAAAAAGAGACCCAGTGTGCAGTGATGCACATGTAATCATCGCCTGGGCCACTGGTCCACATGTCTGTTGTCAGATGTATTGTGTGAACAGCACTCTTCTGCAAAGCTGCCCCAATCGCCTGCAGCACATCTTCATGTAGTGCTGGAACCGCAACTCTGGCAAAATAGAACCGGCTCGGAACCTTCCATTTAGGGCAGAGCGTTGCCACTAATTCAAGAAAACCTACCGCTTCTACAAAAGAAAAAGGTAGAAGGTCCACAGCTAGCATTTTAGCCAGCTTAGTGTTATACAGACGCGTCAGTGGGTGGTTGCGTTCATATGGCACGTCTGAAGTAAGCATTGTTCTAATGTTGCCCTGGACCAAGCATTTACGGGCTGATAATGACTTCGTTGACCCAATTTTGCTCGCTGGTGAACTTTTGTGCGTTGGTGTCTCACTCGCTCCAACACTCTTAGTGTGCCTCACATTGGGTGTGCTGCTGACAGGGGTACTGGGTGTAAGGGAAGTGTTTGACACGTCTTCTTCCTGCTCGTCATCATCAGATGAAACATCAACGTTTCCTTGAATTTGGCCTTTCTTGATCGCATCTAGGTGCGCAAACCATTTGACAGTGTGCTGTCTCCTAAGATGACCTCTCTGGCCTCCGGTACCATAGTTGGTACCTGGCTTACCACGACTAACTGCTTGCTTACAAATGGTACAAATGGCAAACTTTGGATTTTTTGGACAAACAGTAAAGAAGTCCCAAACTGGGGACTTGAAGTGTCTGTGGGACATGGAGGAGGCGGCGATACTGGTGGTGGTGGTCATGAAGCTAATGCCAGATGAAGTGGAGGATGTGGATTGCCCAACTTTTGTACGTTTTGCACTTTCACCGCCACTAATTAAGGTCGAGATTGACGGAGGTCTCTTCTTGCCAGAAAGAAATATGGAAGCGGGACGAGTTGGTGTACTACTTAACTCCAATGATTGTGGTGTTTCCACTGCCTCCTCATCGACAACATCATCATCACGCTCAGCAGCTCTTCGGGCTAGGGTCAAAATGTCTGTTTGCTGCATGCCCGCTGGGGCTGCAGTGACCTTTATGATGACTGGGTCGTCGTTGGCAGAGTCTTCATCAGCAGCAGTATCCGCCACTTCTTGTTGAGACTCATCACACTCCATAACTCTGAGACTTTGGACGAGCTTCCTTTTACGCTTAACTACCTTTGTTTGTTCCCAAGTTTGATCCGTATCATCAGAAGGAGGTGTGCTTGAAGAGGATGTAGACACCACCCTTGATCTCTTCCTTGCTAGGGGTGTGGAAGACAATGAAGGATCATCAGGAGGAGTGGCTTCCTCAAATGATACCTCGCCTTGATTGTCGATTTCCTGATGTGCCCCTACTTCGGGAGGAACAACTATTGTGGGCACTTGTTGTGACCCTCCATGCACCTCTGCTTGCGCATCTCCTTGCGCTGCCTCTCCTTCCACATGTACTTGGGCTTGTACTTGCACATGTGATTGTTGTTGCCGCTGTGGTTGTTCAACACTCGTCAGATGAGCTACAACAACCTGTGTTGATTGAGGGACATTGCTGCTGCTTTCTTGCGATGAGCCAACATCACTGGTCGATGGTGATTGAAGAAGTATACTGGCTGCCTCTGCAGCACTCAAGGGCTTGGACTTAAGTTGGCGTGGTGGTGGTGGTGGCACTGAGCCCAATGGAGCGGGGGTGCTGCTGCCAGCTTGGTCCCCAGCAGATCCCGCTGCAGCTGCTGCAGGCATACTTTTTTTTTTACTCACAAAAAAAGGGGCGGGCGGCACACCAGTGTCCTTGGTAACTTGCTTCTTCTGCTCCTTACTGGCACCTTTCTTGCTAGAGGAGCTACGGGTTACTTTTTTTGGGGCCATCTTCTTCAGAGCAGGTCAGCAGGCAGCAGTTGCACGAGTTGCAGAGGGTTCTGTGTCCAGACGTGACGTCGCGTGACGTTATGCTGCACACACCGCTGCAGGACTTCTTCCTGGCACTGGTGGTTCTATTGAGTCTTCTTGTGCACCTAAAAGCAATGGAAGACAGAGGAACATCAGTTCAGTTATACACCCCAAAAAATCGACAAAACACAGAAAAATGAGCACAATCCCATGCCATCCATGATGTTTACATTGAAGACACCCCACAGAAAGACTAGGGACATGCAAGTATGCAACACTCACTACCCCTGGGCATAAGGGATGAAAAGTAGGCAAAATAAGTGCAGGCCTCAGACACTGCCTCTCCTCAAAATGGCCCCCTTACACCCCAAGCACATGTTGCCTGTACCAGCCAGCACTCAAGATGGCCACCACCACCACCCACATGGCCAGTCCACATCAACAGTACACCCCCAAAAAACAGAAAAACAGCCAGAAATCACCACAATCCAATGCCATCCATGATGTTTACATCAAAGAGAGTGAGACAACACCACAGGCACACTCAGTCCATGCACCACCACCACCCCTGGGCAAGCAAAAGGCCACACCAGCAGCCCCCCAAAAACGACAAAAAACAATAAAATAAGCACAATCCCAGCCCATCCATGGCCTCAATTATGTTTAAATTCAAGAAGACATCCCACAGAAAGACTAGGCCCATGCAACACTCACCACCCCTGGGCAAAGGGCCACACCAGCAGGCCCAAAAAAACGACAAAAACCAATAAAATCTGCACAATCCCAGCCCATCCATGGCCTCAATGGTGTTTAAATTCAAGAAGACACCCCACAGAAAGACTAGGCCCATGCAACACTCACGACCCCTGGGCAAAGGGCCACACCAGCAGGCCCAAAAAAACGACAAAAAACAATAAAATCTGCACAATCCCAGCCCATCCATGGCCTCAATGGTGTTTAAATTCAAGAAGACACCCCTCAGAAACACTAGGCCCATGCAACACTCACTACCCCTGGGCATAAGGGATGAAAAGTAGGCAAAATAAGTGCAGGCCTCAGACACTGCCTCTCCTCAAAATGGCCCCCTTACACCCCAAGCACATGTTGCCTGTACCAGCCAGCACTCAAGATGGCCACCACCACCACCCACATGGCCAGTCCACATCAACAGTACACCCCCAAAAAACAGAAAAACAGCCAGAAATCACCACAATCCAATGCCATCCATGATGTTTACATCAAAGAGAGTGAGACCACACCACAGGCACACTCAGTCCATGCACCCCACCCCTGGGCAAGCAAAAGGCCACACCAGCAGCCCCCCAAAAACGACAAAAAACAATAAAATAAGCACAATCCCAACCCATCCATGGCCTCAATTATGTTTAAATTCAAGAAGACACCCCACAGAAAGACTAGGCCCATGCAACACTCACCACCCCTGGGCAAAGGGCCACACCAGCAGGCCCAGAAAAACGACTAAAAACAATAAAATCTGCACAATCCCAGCCCATCCATGGCCTCAATGGTGTTTAAATTCAAGAAGACACCCCTCAGAAACACTAGGCCCATGCAACACTCACTACCCCTGGGCATAAGGGATGAAAAGTAGGCAAAATAAGTGCAGGCCTCAGACACTGCCTCTCCTCAAAATGGCCCCCTTACACCCCAAGCACATGTTGCCTGTACCAGCCAGCACTCAAGATGGCCACCACCACCACCCACATGGCCAGTCCACATCAACAGTACACCCCCAAAAAACAGAAAAACAGCCAGAAATCACCACAATCCAATGCCATCCATGATGTTTACATCAAAGAGAGTGAGACCACACCACAGGCACACTCAGTCCATGCACCACCACCACCCCTGGGCAAGCAAAAGGCCACACCAGCAGCCCCCCAAAAACGACAAAAAACAATAAAATAAGCACAATCCCAGCCCATCCATGGCCTCAATTATGTTTAAATTCAAGAAGACACCCCACAGAAAGACTAGGCCCATGCAACACTCACCACCCCTGGGCAAAGGGCCACACCAGCAGGCCCAAAAAAACGACAAAAACCAATAAAATCTGCACAATCCCAGCCCATCCATGGCCTCAATGGTGTTTAAATTCAAGAAGACACCCCACAGAAAGACTAGGCCCATGCAACACTCACCACCCCTGGGCAAAGGGCCACACCAGCAGGCCCAAAAAAACGACAAAAAACAATAAAATCTGCACAATCCCAGCCCATCCATGGCCTCAATGGTGTTTAAATTCAAGAAGACACCCCTCAGAAACACTAGGCCCATGCAACACTCACTACCCCTGGGCATAAGGGATGAAAAGTAGGCAAAATAAGTGCAGGCCTCAGACACTGCCTCTCCTCAAAATGGCCCCCTTACACCCCAAGCACATGTTGCCTGTACCAGCCAGCACTCAAGATGGCCACCACCACCACCCACATGGCCAGACCACATCAACAGTACACCCCCAAAAAACAGAAAAACAGCCAGAAATCACCACAATCCAATGCCATCCATGATGTTTACATCAAAGAGAGTGAGACAACACCACAGGCACACTCAGTCCATGCACCACCACCACCCCTGGGCAAGCAAAAGGCCACACCAGCAGCCCCCCAAAAACGACAAAAAACAATAAAATAAGCACAATCCCAGCCCATCCATGGCCTCAATTATGTTTAAATTCAAGAAGACACCCCACAGAAAGACTAGGCCCATGCAACACTCACCACCCCTGGGCAAAGGGCCACACCAGCAGGCCCAAAAAAACGACAAAAAACAATAAAATCTGCACAATCCCAGCCCATCCATGGCCTCAATGGTGTTTAAATTCAACAAAACAGTTGTATCATGCACCCATAACCAACCCTGGTCCTACTGGATACTGTGGCTACCCACAATATAATTTATTTAATTTTCTGAAAAAGTTCCAAAATTGTACTTGCAGCAACTGTAATGCCCCAAACAAACTTACTTGTGAAAGTTGATTTCTAATCCAAAAGTGATCCAAAGACAGTCAAAAAGGCCTCAAATCCAAATATCCAGCAGCACCCACAAAAAGTAATCCTTCCAGCTCCAGATCCAAATGAAAGTGACCAGGAGATGGACAAAGCACTGGGAGGAGCCTGCTGGACAGGAACAGGAAGTTGGAGACTGTGGGGCACTTCCTTCCTCCCCCCCCCCCAAAATGGACTCCTTGCAAAAAAAAAGGCCATGCAAATGTCAACCTGAGGAGTGATTCTGATAAAAATCATAATTTTCTGAAGGTTTATCCTGTTTGCTGGTGATTTTCTTGTGCGAAATTGCAAAATCTCTATTTCGCAAGTGCGAGATTGTTCCTTTCCGCCGCAACTACGTGTTCGCAATTGCGAACTCTCGCGAGGTGTGCTGTGCAAGGTGGCAAGCCGCGAGTACGTATTCGCGGGCGACAAACTCCCGCGGGAACACGCAGCAAGATCTAAAATGGCGCGTCACTCGCAAAGAAAAACAACTCGGCAAACGCTAAAATGACGGAAAGTGAACGCCGTGCACCACGCCGCGCGCCGCAACCAAGCAAAAAATCCGCCGCGAGCGGATTCACGGATTTTCGACAAATTCGCGAGAGTTCGCGGATTGCGAATTTGCCGAAAATCCGAAAAATCCGCGATCGGAGCGGATTTTACGCCCATGCTTAATTATGATGCACTGCTAGCATCCTGAAATGATGAAAAACACTCTGGCATACTCTCCTGGAAAGACAAGCCAGTGAATGACCATGCAAACCTGTCACTTCTCTCACTCTGCAAGGATCTAATTCTTGCAACAACCTCATTTTCTGCTTCAAACTTTTCTTATTAAATGACCGTACAAAATCACAAAGCAAATTGATGGAATCCTGTCGCACACTGCAAATACTACTACACTTCCAGGTGTACACAGGACCCTTAGCACGTCTTCCTAAAACCTCATTACCTAACACCTCTTCTGTCTCTGTTGTCACAAGTTTTTCTTTTTCAACTGGACAACCATCTTTCACTTCATAAGCACGACCACTGGTGTCAACTGGATGCACCAAATCATTATCCTGGAAATAACTCTCCTCATTAAAAAATGCTTCACAGCTTGAACTATGCATCCATTCTCCAGAAAAAACTTCACAAAAATTACTACGATTAACTATTCTCTTCCATCTACTATTTCTTTTGAAATCATAAATTGCCTTGTTTAGCTTCCTAATTCTATTGATTATCAAAATAAATAACTTACGTTTAATTTCAAATGCCTGATCAATAACTTTCTCAACTTTTTTTTTCTCTTATAAAAAACCAGTTTCTGTTGACCTTTCTTAATATTTTTTAACAAATTGCCAATTATCCTGTTGCGGAACATTCGTTTACGAATGTCCCTAAACTGTTGTTTCCTTCTACTATCATGCACAGAGTTATCTCTTGCTCTAGCAGTAACATTTTTGATTGGCCTTTCCTTTCCATTTGATTTGCTTCTCTTTTTATGGACTGAAACATTTTCTGTAGTAGTATTTTTTTTACTACACATATTTCTTATGAAATATTTTGTGCTCTTACCCGGTGCTTTCTTCGTGACTTGACAAATCTTTTTGTTAGAGGACTGCTGCTTATTTTGTTTCACCTGCTGTCTTTGACGTTTTGCAGCCTTTCTCTGTCTTTCTATTGTTGGCATGATGAAATCTTGAAATGATCTGCAGTTGAATCTGTGGTAAAATATAATAAAAAATGTTATTAACCATTATTACCAAACAGTAAATCAATAACAATGATCAAAAACTTAACACACTACTTGACATTTTAAATAGAAGATTTTTTAGTCCTTGGCAAATTTACAATACAGAAATAGCAGAAAAGAAATGACATTTATATTTATGTTACCTGTGCTATTTTATATGTGAATCTGATCTAATTTTATGAGCATATTTTAATATTTTATTGAAGACACTACACATAACCTGTTTTTGAAGGTGTCTTTATTTTTAAATTAAACAGTTTACATTTTTACTTTTTATTAATTATACATTTTAAAAATAAATGTTTATATTTCCATAGGCTCAAGCAGGTCAGCTTCCCACCCTATGTCATATAATTCGGACAAATCTGCATCCTCATCACGCTCTTCTTCATCCTCAGGATTTAAATCATCCAATGGATCAACATCCACTGATGTTTCAATTACAAGTTCAATGATGAGGTCAAAATCAACTGATTGCAGATTGTCACTCATGTTGATGTTGTCTTTATCTTTAAAGAAAGATAACAACAATGAGATGTTGCAGAGTAAGAGACAAATCTCAGAGATTATAATAGTAAAATTGTTTAACAAGAGTAATATTTTGCAGCTATTATTTAGCCATGTCCAGCAATGCTGATCAGGTGAAGACTATGTCTAATTTTTCAGTGAACAGGACTCATCTCTTCTTAACCTTGGATAAGCCTCACCGACTCTGTGTGTCCTGCACATACTTAAATGTAAAGGGGCAGATTTATGTTAAATGGCACATCCCCAGGCATGCACCAGTTAACGTGCACCGCTGCTCTGCCACCCATGGTGTGCCGTATTTACAATCAGATAGGAGAAAGCTGCGTCAAAACCCTGCGCCTGCTTTAAGCAGGCATAGGTCTTGACGCAACATTGTGGAGATGGGGCACCCCTGAGCCTTGCTTGAGCTGCATCGCACTTGCGATACAACTCCAGCAATCACTACCTTTACAGCACAGATACATCACGCATCTGTGCCATTTTTGCCCCATGATGCCCCGCATTGTAAATGCAGCACACCATGGGTGGCGGAACAGCGGCGCAGGATGACTGACACATCTCTGGTGATGCACCAGTCATCATAAATCTATCCCTAAGCTTCTTATCTTGTTACAGATGAACCGCCATATGTACCATCAAACTATTTTGCATTTCCTAAATAGCGAATTTTAAGGAATAAATAGCAATTCTTTACCATTCCTAATTTGCAATGAGCAAATTGCTAATTGCAAGTTACCCATTCATTTCCATGGGCTAGGAGCCTCATAGGAATGAAGGTTTAATTTGCGATTAGCAATTTGCTCATCACAAATTAGGAATTTTTCCAAGGGTGCAGGGGTGTCTCAAGAACACCCTGCTGCACCCCTGAAAAAGAAATTTGGGGGCATATGGCACACATACATGCCCTAAGGGCATGTGTTGGCGTCATATGGGACCTTTTGTTTTTTTGAAAAAAAGCTTTTTGAAAAGAATTCACAAATTACCACCAATTTACCACAATAGTTTCCAAATCCTTAATGTCATTTTTTACATATTTTTTGTTTGATACATTGCATTTAAGTAATCGCAAAATTTGCAAATCCTTCAGTGCAATCGCAAAATAAGGAATAGCAAATTTTGCTACTCCTTATTTTGCATCAAACTTGTTTGATACATACCATTTGTCTAATTAACATTCGCAAAGGCCGAAATTCGCAGAATTTTGATCTTTGCGAATGCTAATTAGCTTGATACATATGGCCCCAAGTGAGGCCTGTCTTGCAACATGGTGCATCTTTTGCATCACTGCTGCATCGGTTTCATGTGGTACGTTTTTTTTACACCATGACATATCTGCCTAAATGCATCAATTTGTAATTTTGTCGCCCCATAGCAAATCTTTTGCACCGCCGCTGCATCATAAAAGTGACGCACAGTGGCGCAAAAGAGGCATACACCTATCATAAATATGTCCCTAGCATTTTAAATGATTAATCCAGGATGACGATAAGGTGTGGCCTACCCAAAGGTTTGTTTAAGGTGAGGCCTACTCAGGATTGCAGATTAAAGTTACGCTTGATGAAGAATACAGAGGAGATAATACATGTAAAGGCCTACCAATGAAGTAAGTGATTTGCACTTTATTTCGCCAGTCATCATAAATATATCCCTAAGCTTCTTATCTTGTTACAGATGAACCACCATATGTACCATCAAACTATTTTGCATTTCCTAAATAGCGAATTTTAAGGAATAAATAGCAATTCTTTACCATTCCTAATTTGCAATGAGCAATTTGCTAATTGCAAATTACCCATTCATTTCCATGGGCTAGGAGGCTCATAGGAATGAAGGTGCAATTTGCGATTAGCAATTAGCTCATCACAAAATAGGAATTTTTCCAAGGGTGCAGGGGTGTCTCAAGAACACCCTGCTGCACCCCCTGAAAAAGAAATTTGGGGGCATATGGCGCACATACATGCCCTAAGGGCATGTATGGGCGTCATATGGCACCTTTTGTTTTTTGGAAAAAAAGCTTTTTGAAAAGAATTCACAAATTACCACCAACTAGAAGTTGGTGGTAGTTTCCAAATCCTTAATGTCATTTTTTTACATATTTTTTGTTTGATACATTGCATTTAAGTAATCGCAAAATTTGCAAATCCTTCAGTGCAATCGCAAAATAAGGAATAGCAAATTTTGCTATTCCTTATTTTGCATCAAACTTGTTTGAGACATACCATTTGTCTAATTAGCATTCGCAAAGGCCGAAATTCGCAGAATTTTGATCTTTGCGAATGCTAATTAGCTTGATACATATGGCCCCAAGTGAGGCCTGTCTTGCAACATGGTGCATCTTTTGCATCACTGCTGCATCGGTTTCATGTGGTACGTTTTTTTTACACCATGACATATCTGCCTAAAAGCATAAATTTGTAATTTTGTCGCCTCATAGCAAATCTTTTGCACCGCCGCTGCATCATAAAAGTGACGCACAGTGGCGCAAAAGAGGCATACACCTATCATAAATCTGTCCCTAGCATTTTAAATGATTAATCCAGGATGACGATAAGGTGTGGCCTATCCAGAGGTTTGTTTAAGGTGAGGCCTACTCAGGATTGCAGATTAAAGTTACGCTTGATGAAGAATACAGAGGAGATAATACATGTAAAGGCCTACCAACGAAGTAAGTGATTTGCACTTTATTTTGCCAGTCATCATAAATGTATCCCTAAGCTTCTTATCTTGTTACAGATGAACCACCATATGTACCATCAAACTATTTTGCATTTCCTAAATAGCGAATTTTAAGGAATAAATAGCAATTCTTTACCATTCCTAATTTGCAATGAGCAAATTGCTAATTGCAAATTACCCATTCATTTCCATGGGCTAGGAGGCTCATAGGAATGAAGGTTGCAATTTGCGATTAGCAATTACCTCATCACAAAATAGGAATTTTTTCAAGGGTGCAGGGGTATCTCAAGAACACCCTGCTGCACCCCTGAAAAAGAAATTTGGGGGCATATGGCACACATACATGCCCTAAGGACATGTATTGGCGTCATATGGCACCTTTTGTTTTTTGGAAAAAAATGCTTTTTGAAAAGAATTCGCAAATTACCACAAACTAGAAGTTGGTGGTAGTTTCCAAATCCTTAATGTCATTTTTTACATATTTTTTGTTTGATACATTGCATTTAAGGAATCGCAAAATTTGCAAATCCTTCAGTGCAATCGCAAAATAAGGAATAGCAAATTTTGAATTAAGGACATTTTAAGTCATTTCCACATGTGCAGTGTTTTCAAATTATGATTTGAAAATCGTTTTTGGGGAAAAGTAATGGTTTGCAAATTTATGACAAGGACATAATGGTGTATGCTTCTCTATAAGGCATTTCAGTGTCTCTGATGTCATTTTTCCCATATTACATTATAAGACCTTTCCCCATGGAGCACATTCCTTGTAAATATGCTCCCACCTGTGCATGGTGAATTTAGATTTTGACTGTTTGAGTCACATAGCCATGTTAAAAGTGACCCAAAAAAATTGCAAACGCTTTAAAAAAACACATTCATGTGTCTTAAGGACATTTTAAGTCATTTCCCCATGGACAGTGTTTTGTAAGTGGCGCAAAAGAGGCATACACCTATCATAAATCTGTCCCTAGCATTTTAAATGATTAATTCAGGATGACGATAAGATGTGGCCTATCCAGAGATTTGTTTAAGGTGAGGCCTACTCAGGATTGCAGATTAAAGTTACGCTTGATGAAGAATACAGAGGACATAATACATGTAAAGCTCTACCAATGAAGTAAGTGATGTCCACTTCATTGCGCCAGTCATCATAAATGTATCCCTAAGCTTCTTATCTTGTTAGACATCAACCGCCATATGTATCATATAACTATTTTGCATTTCCAAAATAGCGAATTTTAAGGAATTAATAGCGATTCTTTACCATTCCAAATTTGCGATGAGCAAATTGCTAATTGCAAATTACCCATTCATTTCCATGCGCCAGGATGCCCATATGAAAGAAGGTGCAATTTGCAATTAGCAATTAGCTCATCGCAAATTAGGAATTTTTCCAAAGGTGTAGGGGTGTCTCAATAACACCCTGCTGCACCCCTGAAAAAGAAATTTGGGGGCATATGGCGCACATACATTTTAACAACATTCCTTTACCTCAAAAACGATTTTCAATTCATAATTTGAAAACACTGCCCACAGGGAAATTACTTAAAATGTCCTTAAGACACATGAAAGTGTTTTTTTATTGCCTTTCCAGCATGGTTGGGTCACTTTTAACATGGCTATGTAACACAAACATTTAAAATCTAAATTTGCCATGCACAGGTGGGAGCATATTTACAAGCAATTTGCGCCACAGAGAAAGGTCTTACATTAAAATGGGAAAAATAACATCAGGGACAGTCAATTGCCTTATAAAGAAGCATACACCATTATGTCCTTGTCATAAATTTAAAAACAATTCCTTTTCCCCAAAAACGATTTTCAAATCATAATTTCAAAACACTGCACATGGGAAAATTACTTAAAATGTCCTTAAGACACATAAAAGCGTTTTTTAATTGCCTTTGCAGCATGTTTGTATCACTTTTAACATGGCTAAGTAACACAAACATTAAAAATCTAAATTTTCCTTGCACAGGTGGGAGCATATTTACAAGCAATTTGCGCCACATAATTCATAATTTTCTCCTTAAAGCACACTATTCTCTATCTAAATTAAAGAAATATTTTCTCACCTTAGCAAATACTTTGAGTTTGAAAACAGTCTCAGAAACACACCAATTTGTCTTCAGCAGAGCAAAAGGTATGCACTCCAGAGTCTGCAGCTATCAAAAGCACAGAAATGCTGTAATTCTTCACACATATCTCTCATGTCACCCAATCAAAACTCTTCCCTCACTTTTTTTCAAATGAAAACCCTTCCCCCCTCTACCCTTTCTGCCTTTTCTGCATGGCAACCACCTCTTGGAAGACTTCTGGTGTTTGCAAGTTCACACAACAATGTTGCAATTGAACTCTGAACTCTCAGTGCACCTGCATATCCAGTGCATTCTTTCATTTAATGCTTTTTTATTGACCATTCAAAATACATCTTTCAAATAACTCATCCGTGTACCCTAACTTTCTGTTTTCAGCAATCAAAATCCACCAATCACTGTTACTGCTTCATGAACACAGAAACTCCACAGTTTTTTTCATTTTAAACTCTCATTTTTTCAACTGCCATTTCATTGCCACACTTCATCTGACTGCAGGAGAACCTTCTCTCACCATGTTTTCTGTCTGGATTGTTGGACATAGTTATATTCACTGGGCTCAAAGGTACACTGAAAACAGGAATTTACCTAACCTCAATTTACAAGATGTGGAAATTAAGTGGTTTGGCCACAGAGGATTAAAATGTCACCAATTGATACCATTGGTGAAAACCTTTATGCATTTGCCCAAACCTGACCTGTTAATTGTGCACTGTGGAGGTAATGACTTGGGCACTTTTACTGGTGTAGGTCTGGAAATGCTTTTAAAGGACACCTTTGAGCAATTAATGGCACTTTTTCCTCAGACTGCCTTGGTATATTCAAATATATGCCAAAGACAGAAATGGAGGTGGTCAAACCAATTTTGTCCACAAATTGAGAAGTCGAGGAAGCATGTAAACAAATCTGTTTCAGCTTACATGAGAGACCATGGAATGGGCTCCCTGTACAACAATAACTTGCGTTACTACATGCAAGATATCTACAGAGGAGATGGAGTTCACTTCTCTGATGAGGGCAACAGAATTTTCACTCTGAATTTAAGAATGTGCATTGGTACCTACTTATAAGTACCTAAATGTACCATAAACCCAAAAGCTCTTCTCAGAGCTACCCTGCATCTGATCACTCACAATTATTATTTTACTCTAACATTTTTCACTAATTTTCAACAAAGTACGCTCCCTGGGGCGCTACCCGGTACGCGAACCGGGAGCTAACCTCGCGAAATTTTTTAAAAAAAATGTTTTTTTTTCGCACATATGGGCCTCCTCAGCCACCCTCACAAAACCTAGGGGGTCAAGATAAGTCTACCGTGCCCCCTTCTACCCATTCTGAACATTATTTGCCCTCCATCTTGTATCTTAATTCGACCGAAACACAAAATGGTGGACTCCCGTTACGCTTAAGGTTCGCGAACCGGGGCGCTCAACGGTTCGCGTACCGGGTCGCTCCCTGGGAAGCGCACCATCAAAAAAGGTGGGAAAGTAGTTCACAGAAAAGCCACTGGAGACAATTTCACCAAATATAGACTAGCTCATACTACATACCAATCCCTACCATTTTCACAAATTTGATTGGAATTCCATTTAGCCATTTAGCCTGTAGACCTCTCTAAATACCGTGAGGTAAATTACTTCACAAAACACATCTGAAGTGTTGGAATTGACAACCAATTAAAATGTTACTTTCATTTTCTACTTTTTTTACCTGACATTTGATTGGTTATATACCTGAATATATATAAAGGAAGAGAAGAAAACACAGCCATTTTGACTACTACTTCTTGGTGTACATTTCAATAGGATTTTCACTAATTCCTTCAACTTCTTTCTAAAGGTAAGTTTTTATTTTTAAAACTGAAGTATATTGTGCACTATAAGTTAATATGGTAAACTTTTTCTGATAGTTATATACTATCCCTCTGTAGTAGTTATAGATTTAGATAGACTTCTCTGTTATAGTTATGGATGGAGTTAGGCTTCTCTTGTATAATTATGAATTTACTTACGTTAAATCACATACACTTTTTTATATTCCTACTTCCACTCTGATACTATACACTGCCCAAAATTAATCCCAACAGTGCCCTATCTCTACTAATATATATTTTTTTAATCTAAATTTCAGGCAAAATGGAAGGCGAACAGAAAGTTGAATTTCAAACTGTCCTGCAAGAGAGCAGCCAAGAAATCAATGATGAAAATGATATTGAATTTTTCGATGAAACTTTAGACAAAGAACTACTGCAATGTGTACAAGCAGTAGATAACCTCCTTGAAAATGAGGACATTTTACACCCTCAGAGACTACAATGTATATTCAATGATAATTATGAAATTTCTGACAATGAAATGTTAGAAAGTTTAATAAATTATGAAACACAATCACAATAAAAAAAATGCTTAAAAAATAAAGAAAATAAAAAATAATCAACAAATCCAACAATCAATTAACATACAGCATTTGAAAAGTCTATCATTCATTTTTCATTGCAGTACGCTGCCCAGAACGCTTCCCGGTTCGCGGACCGGGGGCTCCCCACGCAAAAAAAACAAAAAAAATGTTTTGTTTTTTTTGCCCCGCGGGGCCCTTTTAAAACCTCCACATTAAACCTAGGGGGTCAGGGAGGATCTAGTATGCCCCCTTATGGTTATTTCCCCCTTTGTTTTGGCCTCCTCTTGTCTCTCAATCCTACCGAGAGACAAGATGGCGGCCGCTCCGGACTGTTTAGAATGTTGACAGACACCGGAGAGCCAATCAGCTTAGCTACGCGAAGTTCCGGTACGCTTAAGGTCCGCGGACCGGAGCGCTGCCCAGAGCGCGCTTACAGATATATATCTTTTTTTAAATGTTAATTTCTCAAAATCCACTGGAGCACATATATTGAGACCTACAAAAGGCACATCGGGCTACCAGTCCCTACAATTTTGCCAAGTTTCATGCAAATCCATTCAGCCGTTCGGGCTAAAAGTGAGGCCAACCGCCCTATGGAAAACTCAATGTTAAAAACACGTTTTGGGACCCCCTTTTTTCTCGACCCCCCCTGGAAGAACCCCCCCAAATTTCCAGGGGCTGCTCAGAAACAAAATGTTCCATTTTCCAGAAAATTTCAGCCAATTCCGTCCACAAACGCCAAAGTTATTAGACATAGAATTTTCAAAAATCCCATAGGGAAAAAATCCTAACTATATATACCTACTGGCGACCGCCAGTAGGTAATATATATATATATATATATATATATATATATATGCAAAAAAGAAGGAGAGAACTCTGGGTAGGTCTCAGTTTAGGTGGAAAGCAGCTCCTGTTAGAGCACTCTCAACACCAGCGACACTCTAGATCTGCTCACCTCAAATGTCTGTTTTTCTATCAAAGTTTTTAAGCATAGGATTAGACAGTGCTATCCATGCCGAGATAGAAAATGACAAAGTCTTTCGCCATTTAAACAGCAAAGTCTTTAAGCATAGGCCTAGTACAGTGCAGTCCTTGCCGAGCTGTCAAATAACAAAAGCCATTTATCACTCCAGGCACAATATTACAGCTTTGAATTGGTAAAATACCAACTCAAGCCAACCTGAAATGAATAAAAGCAACCCCTGACACAGTGTTTCGCTCTAATTAGAGCTCTTCAGAGAGGTATAGCTTTGTCCAGACACAAGGGAGCACCCAGTATTAATTCAAAACAAAACCCTTTCAGGCATAGAGTGACGCATAAATTATGCAAAAAAGAAGGAGAGAACTCTGGGTAGGTCTCAGTTTAGGTGGAAAGCAGCTCCTGTTAGAGCACTCTCAACACCAGCGACACTCTAGATCTGCTCACCTCAAATGTCTGTTTTTCTATCAAAGTTTTTAAGCATAGGATTAGACAGTGCTATCCATGCCGAGATAGAAAATGACAAAGTCTTTCGCCATTTAAACAGCAAAGTCTTTAAGCATAGGCCTAGTACAGTGCAGTCCTTGCCGAGCTGTCAAATAACAAAAGCCATTTATCACTCCAGGCACAATATTACAGCTTTGAATTGGTAAAATACCAACTCAAGCCAACCTGAAATGAATAAAAGCAACCCCTGACACAGTGTTTCGCTCTAATTAGAGCTCTTCAGAGAGGTATAGCTTTGTCCAGACACAAGGGAGCACCCAGTATTAATTCAAAACAAAACCCTTTCAGGCATAGAGTGACGCATAAATTATGCAAAAAAGAAGGAGAGAACTCTGGGTAGGTCTCAGTTTAGGTGGAAAGCAGCTCCTGTTAGAGCACTCTCAACACCAGCGACACTCTAGATCTGCTCACCTCAAATGTCTGTTTTTCTATCAAAGTTTTTAAGCATAGGATTAGACAGTGCTATCCATGCCGAGATAGAAAATGACAAAGTCTTTCGCCATTTAAACAGCAAAGTCTTTAAGCATAGGCCTAGTACAGTGCAGTCCTTGCCGAGCTGTCAAATAACAAAAGCCATTTATCACTCCAGGCACAATATTACAGCTTTGAATTGGTAAAATACCAACTCAAGCCAACCTGAAATGAATAAAAGCAACCCCTGACACAGTGTTTCGCTCTAATTAGAGCTCTTCAGAGAGGTATAGCTTTGTCCAGACACAAGGGAGCACCCAGTATTAATTCAAAACAAAACCCTTTCAGGCATAGAGTGACGCATAAATTATGCAAAAAAGAAGGAGAGAACTCTGGGTAGGTCTCAGTTTAGGTGGAAAGCAGCTCCTGTTAGAGCACTCTCAACACCAGCGACACTCTAGATCTGCTCACCTCAAATGTCTGTTTTTCTATCAAAGTTTTTAAGCATAGGATTAGACAGTGCTATCCATGCCGAGATAGAAAATGACAAAGTCTTTCGCCATTTAAACAGCAAAGTCTTTAAGCATAGGCCTAGTACAGTGCAGTCCTTGCCGAGCTGTCAAATAACAAAAGCCATTTATCACTCCAGGCACAATATTACAGCTTTGAATTGGTAAAATACCAACTCAAGCCAACCTGAAATGAATAAAAGCAACCCCTGACACAGTGTTTCGCTCTAATTAGAGCTCTTCAGAGAGGTATAGCTTTGTCCAGACACAAGGGAGCACCCAGTATTAATTCAAAACAAAACCCTTTCAGGCATAGAGTGACGCATAAATTATGCAAAAAAGAAGGAGAGAACTCTGGGTAGGTCTCAGTTTAGGTGGAAAGCAGCTCCTGTTAGAGCACTCTCAACACCAGCGACACTCTAGATCTGCTCACCTCAAATGTCTGTTTTTCTATCAAAGTTTTTAAGCATAGGATTAGACAGTGCTATCCATGCCGAGATAGAAAATGACAAAGTCTTTCGCCATTTAAACAGCAAAGTCTTTAAGCATAGGCCTAGTACAGTGCAGTCCTTGCCGAGCTGTCAAATAACAAAAGCCATTTATCACTCCAGGCACAATATTACAGCTTTGAATTGGTAAAATACCAACTCAAGCCAACCTGAAATGAATAAAAGCAACCCCTGACACAGTGTTTCGCTCTAATTAGAGCTCTTCAGAGAGGTATAGCTTTGTCCAGACACAAGGGAGCACCCAGTATTAATTCAAAACAAAACCCTTTCAGGCATAGAGTGACGCATAAATTATGCAAAAAAGAAGGAGAGAACTCTGGGTAGGTCTCAGTTTAGGTGGAAAGCAGCTCCTGTTAGAGCACTCTCAACACCAGCGACACTCTAGATCTGCTCACCTCAAATGTCTGTTTTTCTATCAAAGTTTTTAAGCATAGGATTAGACAGTGCTATCCATGCCGAGATAGAAAATGACAAAGTCTTTCGCCATTTAAACAGCAAAGTCTTTAAGCATAGGCCTAGTACAGTGCAGTCCTTGCCGAGCTGTCAAATAACAAAAGCCATTTATCACTCCAGGCACAATATTACAGCTTTGAATTGGTAAAATACCAACTCAAGCCAACCTGAAATGAATAAAAGCAACCCCTGACACAGTGTTTCGCTCTAATTAGAGCTCTTCAGAGAGGTATAGCTTTGTCCAGACACAAGGGAGCACCCAGTATTAATTCAAAACAAAACCCTTTCAGGCATAGAGTGACGCATAAATTATGCAAAAAAGAAGGAGAGAACTCTGGGTAGGTCTCAGTTTAGGTGGAAAGCAGCTCCTGTTAGAGCACTCTCAACACCAGCGACACTCTAGATCTGCTCACCTCAAATGTCTGTTTTTCTATCAAAGTTTTTAAGCATAGGATTAGACAGTGCTATCCATGCCGAGATAGAAAATGACAAAGTCTTTCGCCATTTAAACAGCAAAGTCTTTAAGCATAGGCCTAGTACAGTGCAGTCCTTGCCGAGCTGTCAAATAACAAAAGCCATTTATCACTCCAGGCACAATATTACAGCTTTGAATTGGTAAAATACCAACTCAAGCCAACCTGAAATGAATAAAAGCAACCCCTGACACAGTGTTTCGCTCTAATTAGAGCTCTTCAGAGAGGTATAGCTTTGTCCAGACACAAGGGAGCACCCAGTATTAATTCAAAACAAAACCCTTTCAGGCATAGAGTGACGCATAAATTATGCAAAAAAGAAGGAGAGAACTCTGGGTAGGTCTCAGTTTAGGTGGAAAGCAGCTCCTGTTAGAGCACTCTCAACACCAGCGACACTCTAGATCTGCTCACCTCAAATGTCTGTTTTTCTATCAAAGTTTTTAAGCATAGGATTAGACAGTGCTATCCATGCCGAGATAGAAAATGACAAAGTCTTTCGCCATTTAAACAGCAAAGTCTTTAAGCATAGGCCTAGTACAGTGCAGTCCTTGCCGAGCTGTCAAATAACAAAAGCCATTTATCACTCCAGGCACAATATTACAGCTTTGAATTGGTAAAATACCAACTCAAGCCAACCTGAAATGAATAAAAGCAACCCCTGACACAGTGTTTCGCTCTAATTAGAGCTCTTCAGAGAGGTATAGCTTTGTCCAGACACAAGGGAGCACCCAGTATTAATTCAAAACAAAACCCTTTCAGGCATAGAGTGACGCATAAATTATGCAAAAAAGAAGGAGAGAACTCTGGGTAGGTCTCAGTTTAGGTGGAAAGCAGCTCCTGTTAGAGCACTCTCAACACCAGCGACACTCTAGATCTGCTCACCTCAAATGTCTGTTTTTCTATCAAAGTTTTTAAGCATAGGATTAGACAGTGCTATCCATGCCGAGATAGAAAATGACAAAGTCTTTCGCCATTTAAACAGCAAAGTCTTTAAGCATAGGCCTAGTACAGTGCAGTCCTTGCCGAGCTGTCAAATAACAAAAGCCATTTATCACTCCAGGCACAATATTACAGCTTTGAATTGGTAAAATACCAACTCAAGCCAACCTGAAATGAATAAAAGCAACCCCTGACACAGTGTTTCGCTCTAATTAGAGCTCTTCAGAGAGGTATAGCTTTGTCCAGACACAAGGGAGCACCCAGTATTAATTCAAAACAAAACCCTTTCAGGCATAGAGTGACGCATAAATTATGCAAAAAAGAAGGAGAGAACTCTGGGTAGGTCTCAGTTTAGGTGGAAAGCAGCTCCTGTTAGAGCACTCTCAACACCAGCGACACTCTAGATCTGCTCACCTCAAATGTCTGTTTTTCTATCAAAGTTTTTAAGCATAGGATTAGACAGTGCTATCCATGCCGAGATAGAAAATGACAAAGTCTTTCGCCATTTAAACAGCAAAGTCTTTAAGCATAGGCCTAGTACAGTGCAGTCCTTGCCGAGCTGTCAAATAACAAAAGCCATTTATCACTCCAGGCACAATATTACAGCTTTGAATTGGTAAAATACCAACTCAAGCCAACCTGAAATGAATAAAAGCAACCCCTGACACAGTGTTTCGCTCTAATTAGAGCTCTTCAGAGAGGTATAGCTTTGTCCAGACACAAGGGAGCACCCAGTATTAATTCAAAACAAAACCCTTTCAGGCATAGAGTGACGCATAAATTATGCAAAAAAGAAGGAGAGAACTCTGGGTAGGTCTCAGTTTAGGTGGAAAGCAGCTCCTGTTAGAGCACTCTCAACACCAGCGACACTCTAGATCTGCTCACCTCAAATGTCTGTTTTTCTATCAAAGTTTTTAAGCATAGGATTAGACAGTGCTATCCATGCCGAGATAGAAAATGACAAAGTCTTTCGCCATTTAAACAGCAAAGTCTTTAAGCATAGGCCTAGTACAGTGCAGTCCTTGCCGAGCTGTCAAATAACAAAAGCCATTTATCACTCCAGGCACAATATTACAGCTTTGAATTGGTAAAATACCAACTCAAGCCAACCTGAAATGAATAAAAGCAACCCCTGACACAGTGTTTCGCTCTAATTAGAGCTCTTCAGAGAGGTATAGCTTTGTCCAGACACAAGGGAGCACCCAGTATTAATTCAAAACAAAACCCTTTCAGGCATAGAGTGACGCATAAATTATGCAAAAAAGAAGGAGAGAACTCTGGGTAGGTCTCAGTTTAGGTGGAAAGCAGCTCCTGTTAGAGCACTCTCAACACCAGCGACACTCTAGATCTGCTCACCTCAAATGTCTGTTTTTCTATCAAAGTTTTTAAGCATAGGATTAGACAGTGCTATCCATGCCGAGATAGAAAATGACAAAGTCTTTCGCCATTTAAACAGCAAAGTCTTTAAGCATAGGCCTAGTACAGTGCAGTCCTTGCCGAGCTGTCAAATAACAAAAGCCATTTATCACTCCAGGCACAATATTACAGCTTTGAATTGGTAAAATACCAACTCAAGCCAACCTGAAATGAATAAAAGCAACCCCTGACACAGTGTTTCGCTCTAATTAGAGCTCTTCAGAGAGGTATAGCTTTGTCCAGACACAAGGGAGCACCCAGTATTAATTCAAAACAAAACCCTTTCAGGCATAGAGTGACGCATAAATTATGCAAAAAAGAAGGAGAGAACTCTGGGTAGGTCTCAGTTTAGGTGGAAAGCAGCTCCTGTTAGAGCACTCTCAACACCAGCGACACTCTAGATCTGCTCACCTCAAATGTCTGTTTTTCTATCAAAGTTTTTAAGCATAGGATTAGACAGTGCTATCCTTGCCGAGCTGTCAAATAACAAAAGCCATTTATCACTCCAGGCACAATATTACAGCTTTGAATTGGTAAAATACCAACTCAAGCCAACCTGAAATGAATAAAAGCAACCCCTGACACAGTGTTTCGCTCTAATTAGAGCTCTTCAGAGAGGTATAGCTTTGTCCAGACACAAGGGAGCACCCAGTATTAATTCAAAACAAAACCCTTTCAGGCATAGAGTGACGCATAAATTATGCAAAAAAGAAGGAGAGAACTCTGGGTAGGTCTCAGTTTAGGTGGAAAGCAGCTCCTGTTAGAGCACTCTCAACACCAGCGACACTCTAGATCTGCTCACCTCAAATGTCTGTTTTTCTATCAAAGTTTTTAAGCATAGGATTAGACAGTGCTATCCATGCCGAGATAGAAAATGACAAAGTCTTTCGCCATTTAAACAGCAAAGTCTTTAAGCATAGGCCTAGTACAGTGCAGTCCTTGCCGAGCTGTCAAATAACAAAAGCCATTTATCACTCCAGGCACAATATTACAGCTTTGAATTGGTAAAATACCAACTCAAGCCAACCTGAAATGAATAAAAGCAACCCCTGACACAGTGTTTCGCTCTAATTAGAGCTCTTCAGAGAGGTATAGCTTTGTCCAGACACAAGGGAGCACCCAGTATTAATTCAAAACAAAACCCTTTCAGGCATAGAGTGACGCATAAATTATGCAAAAAAGAAGGAGAGAACTCTGGGTAGGTCTCAGTTTAGGTGGAAAGCAGCTCCTGTTAGAGCACTCTCAACACCAGCGACACTCTAGATCTGCTCACCTCAAATGTCTGTTTTTCTATCAAAGTTTTTAAGCATAGGATTAGACAGTGCTATCCATGCCGAGATAGAAAATGACAAAGTCTTTCGCCATTTAAACAGCAAAGTCTTTAAGCATAGGCCTAGTACAGTGCAGTCCTTGCCGAGCTGTCAAATAACAAAAGCCATTTATCACTCCAGGCACAATATTACAGCTTTGAATTGGTAAAATACCAACTCAAGCCAACCTGAAATGAATAAAAGCAACCCCTGACACAGTGTTTCGCTCTAATTAGAGCTCTTCAGAGAGGTATAGCTTTGTCCAGACACAAGGGAGCACCCAGTATTAATTCAAAACAAAACCCTTTCAGGCATAGAGTGACGCATAAATTATGCAAAAAAGAAGGAGAGAACTCTGGGTAGGTCTCAGTTTAGGTGGAAAGCAGCTCCTGTTAGAGCACTCTCAACACCAGCGACACTCTAGATCTGCTCACCTCAAATGTCTGTTTTTCTATCAAAGTTTTTAAGCATAGGATTAGACAGTGCTATCCATGCCGAGATAGAAAATGACAAAGTCTTTCGCCATTTAAACAGCAAAGTCTTTAAGCATAGGCCTAGTACAGTGCAGTCCTTGCCGAGCTGTCAAATAACAAAAGCCATTTATCACTCCAGGCACAATATTACAGCTTTGAATTGGTAAAATACCAACTCAAGCCAACCTGAAATGAATAAAAGCAACCCCTGACACAGTGTTTCGCTCTAATTAGAGCTCTTCAGAGAGGTATAGCTTTGTCCAGACACAAGGGAGCACCCAGTATTAATTCAAAACAAAACCCTTTCAGGCATAGAGTGACGCATAAATTATGCAAAAAAGAAGGAGAGAACTCTGGGTAGGTCTCAGTTTAGGTGGAAAGCAGCTCCTGTTAGAGCACTCTCAACACCAGCGACACTCTAGATCTGCTCACCTCAAATGTCTGTTTTTCTATCAAAGTTTTTAAGCATAGGATTAGACAGTGCTATCCATGCCGAGATAGAAAATGACAAAGTCTTTCGCCATTTAAACAGCAAAGTCTTTAAGCATAGGCCTAGTACAGTGCAGTCCTTGCCGAGCTGTCAAATAACAAAAGCCATTTATCACTCCAGGCACAATATTACAGCTTTGAATTGGTAAAATACCAACTCAAGCCAACCTGAAATGAATAAAAGCAACCCCTGACACAGTGTTTCGCTCTAATTAGAGCTCTTCAGAGAGGTATAGCTTTGTCCAGACACAAGGGAGCACCCAGTATTAATTCAAAACAAAACCCTTTCAGGCATAGAGTGACGCATAAATTATGCAAAAAAGGAGAGAACTCTGGGTAGGTCTCAGTTTAGGTGGAAAGCAGCTCCTGTTAGAGCACTCTCAACACCAGCGACACTCTAGATCTGCTCACCTCAAATGTCTGTTTTTCTATCAAAGTTTTTAAGCATAGGATTAGACAGTGCTATCCATGCCGAGATAGAAAATGACAAAGTCTTTCGCCATTTAAACAGCAAAGTCTTTAAGCATAGGCCTAGTACAGTGCAGTCCTTGCCGAGCTGTCAAATAACAAAAGCCATTTATCACTCCAGGCACAATATTACAGCTTTGAATTGGTAAAATACCAACTCAAGCCAACCTGAAATGAATAAAAGCAACCCCTGACACAGTGTTTCGCTCTAATTAGAGCTCTTCAGAGAGGTATAGCTTTGTCCAGACACAAGGGAGCACCCAGTATTAATTCAAAACAAAACCCTTTCAGGCATAGAGTGACGCATAAATTATGCAAAAAAGAAGGAGAGAACTCTGGGTAGGTCTCAGTTTAGGTGGAAAGCAGCTCCTGTTAGAGCACTCTCAACACCAGCGACACTCTAGATCTGCTCACCTCAAATGTCTGTTTTTCTATCAAAGTTTTTAAGCATAGGATTAGACAGTGCTATCCATGCCGAGATAGAAAATGACAAAGTCTTTCGCCATTTAAACAGCAAAGTCTTTAAGCATAGGCCTAGTACAGTGCAGTCCTTGCCGAGCTGTCAAATAACAAAAGCCATTTATCACTCCAGGCACAATATTACAGCTTTGAATTGGTAAAATACCAACTCAAGCCAACCTGAAATGAATAAAAGCAACCCCTGACACAGTGTTTCGCTCTAATTAGAGCTCTTCAGAGAGGTATAGCTTTGTCCAGACACAAGGGAGCACCCAGTATTAATTCAAAACAAAACCCTTTCAGGCATAGAGTGACGCATAAATTATGCAAAAAAGAAGGAGAGAACTCTGGGTAGGTCTCAGTTTAGGTGGAAAGCAGCTCCTGTTAGAGCACTCTCAACACCAGCGACACTCTAGATCTGCTCACCTCAAATGTCTGTTTTTCTATCAAAGTTTTTAAGCATAGGATTAGACAGTGCTATCCATGCCGAGATAGAAAATGACAAAGTCTTTCGCCATTTAAACAGCAAAGTCTTTAAGCATAGGCCTAGTACAGTGCAGTCCTTGCCGAGCTGTCAAATAACAAAAGCCATTTATCACTCCAGGCACAATATTACAGCTTTGAATTGGTAAAATACCAACTCAAGCCAACCTGAAATGAATAAAAGCAACCCCTGACACAGTGTTTCGCTCTAATTAGAGCTCTCCAGAGAGGTATAGCTTTGTCCAGACACAAGGGAGCACCCAGTATTAATTCAAAACAAAACCCTTTCAGGCATAGAGTGACGCATAAATTATGCAAAAAAGAAGGAGAGAACTCTGGGTAGGTCTCAGTTTAGGTGGAAAGCAGCTCCTGTTAGAGCACTCTCAACACCAGCGACACTCTAGATCTGCTCACCTCAAATGTCTGTTTTTCTATCAAAGTTTTTAAGCATAGGATTAGACAGTGCTATCCATGCCGAGATAGAAAATGACAAAGTCTTTCGCCATTTAAACAGCAAAGTCTTTAAGCATAGGCCTAGTACAGTGCAGTCCTTGCCGAGCTGTCAAATAACAAAAGCCATTTATCACTCCAGGCACAATATTACAGCTTTGAATTGGTAAAATACCAACTCAAGCCAACCTGAAATGAATAAAAGCAACCCCTGACACAGTGTTTCGCTCTAATTAGAGCTCTTCAGAGAGGTATAGCTTTGTCCAGACACAAGGGAGCACCCAGTATTAATTCAAAACAAAACCCTTTCAGGCATAGAGTGACGCATAAATTATGCAAAAAAGAAGGAGAGAACTCTGGGTAGGTCTCAGTTTAGGTGGAAAGCAGCTCCTGTTAGAGCACTCTCAACACCAGCGACACTCTAGATCTGCTCACCTCAAATGTCTGTTTTTCTATCAAAGTTTTTAAGCATAGGATTAGACAGTGCTATCCATGCCGAGATAGAAAATGACAAAGTCTTTCGCCATTTAAACAGCAAAGTCTTTAAGCATAGGCCTAGTACAGTGCAGTCCTTGCCGAGCTGTCAAATAACAAAAGCCATTTATCACTCCAGGCACAATATTACAGCTTTGAATTGGTAAAATACCAACTCAAGCCAACCTGAAATGAATAAAAGCAACCCCTGACACAGTGTTTCGCTCTAATTAGAGCTCTTCAGAGAGGTATAGCTTTGTCCAGACACAAGGGAGCACCCAGTATTAATTCAAAACAAAACCCTTTCAGGCATAGAGTGACGCATAAATTATGCAAAAAAGAAGGAGAGAACTCTGGGTAGGTCTCAGTTTAGGTGGAAAGCAGCTCCTGTTAGAGCACTCTCAACACCAGCGACACTCTAGATCTGCTCACCTCAAATGTCTGTTTTTCTATCAAAGTTTTTAAGCATAGGATTAGACAGTGCTATCCATGCCGAGATAGAAAATGACAAAGTCTTTCGCCATTTAAACAGCAAAGTCTTTAAGCATAGGCCTAGTACAGTGCAGTCCTTGCCGAGCTGTCAAATAACAAAAGCCATTTATCACTCCAGGCACAATATTACAGCTTTGAATTGGTAAAATACCAACTCAAGCCAACCTGAAATGAATAAAAGCAACCCCTGACACAGTGTTTCGCTCTAATTAGAGCTCTTCAGAGAGGTATAGCTTTGTCCAGACACAAGGGAGCACCCAGTATTAATTCAAAACAAAACCCTTTCAGGCATAGAGTGACGCATAAATTATGCAAAAAAGAAGGAGAGAACTCTGGGTAGGTCTCAGTTTAGGTGGAAAGCAGCTCCTGTTAGAGCACTCTCAACACCAGCGACACTCTAGATCTGCTCACCTCAAATGTCTGTTTTTCTATCAAAGTTTTTAAGCATAGGATTAGACAGTGCTATCCATGCCGAGATAGAAAATGACAAAGTCTTTCGCCATTTAAACAGCAAAGTCTTTAAGCATAGGCCTAGTACAGTGCAGTCCTTGCCGAGCTGTCAAATAACAAAAGCCATTTATCACTCCAGGCACAATATTACAGCTTTGAATTGGTAAAATACCAACTCAAGCCAACCTGAAATGAATAAAAGCAACCCCTGACACAGTGTTTCGCTCTAATTAGAGCTCTTCAGAGAGGTATAGCTTTGTCCAGACACAAGGGAGCACCCAGTATTAATTCAAAACAAAACCCTTTCAGGCATAGAGTGACGCATAAATTATGCAAAAAAGAAGGAGAGAACTCTGGGTAGGTCTCAGTTTAGGTGGAAAGCAGCTCCTGTTAGAGCACTCTCAACACCAGCGACACTCTAGATCTGCTCACCTCAAATGTCTGTTTTTCTATCAAAGTTTTTAAGCATAGGATTAGACAGTGCTATCCATGCCGAGATAGAAAATGACAAAGTCTTTCGCCATTTAAACAGCAAAGTCTTTAAGCATAGGCCTAGTACAGTGCAGTCCTTGCCGAGCTGTCAAATAACAAAAGCCATTTATCACTCCAGGCACAATATTACAGCTTTGAATTGGTAAAATACCAACTCAAGCCAACCTGAAATGAATAAAAGCAACCCCTGACACAGTGTTTCGCTCTAATTAGAGCTCTTCAGAGAGGTATAGCTTTGTCCAGACACAAGGGAGCACCCAGTATTCATTCAAAACAAAACCCTTTCAGGCATAGAGTGACGCATAAATTATGCAAAAAAGAAGGAGAGAACTCTGGGTAGGTCTCAGTTTAGGTGGAAAGCAGCTCCTGTTAGAGCACTCTCAACACCAGCGACACTCTAGATCTGCTCACCTCAAATGTCTGTTTTTCTATCAAAGTTTTTAAGCATAGGATTAGACAGTGCTATCCATGCCGAGATAGAAAATGACAAAGTCTTTCGCCATTTAAACAGCAAAGTCTTTAAGCATAGGCCTAGTACAGTGCAGTCCTTGCCGAGCTGTCAAATAACAAAAGCCATTTATCACTCCAGGCACAATATTACAGCTTTGAATTGGTAAAATACCAACTCAAGCCAACCTGAAATGAATAAAAGCAACCCCTGACACAGTGTTTCGCTCTAATTAGAGCTCTTCAGCGAGGTATAGCTTTGTCCAGACACAAGGGAGCACCCAGTATTAATTCAAAACAAAACCCTTTCAGGCATAGAGTGACGCATAAATTATGCAAAAAAGAAGGAGAGAACTCTGGGTAGGTCTCAGTTTAGGTGGAAAGCAGCTCCTGTTAGAGCACTCTCAACACCAGCGACACTCTAGATCTGCTCACCTCAAATGTCTGTTTTTCTATCAAAGTTTTTAAGCATAGGATTAGACAGTGCTATCCATGCCGAGATAGAAAATGACAAAGTCTTTCGCCATTTAAACAGCAAAGTCTTTAAGCATAGGCCTAGTACAGTGCAGTCCTTGCCGAGCTGTCAAATAACAAAAGCCATTTATCACTCCAGGCACAATATTACAGCTTTGAATTGGTAAAATACCAACTCAAGCTAACCTGAAATTAATAAAAGCAACCCCTGACACAGTGTTTCGCTCTAATTAGAGCTCTTCAGAGAGGTATAGCTTTGTCCAGACACAAGGGAGCACCCAGTATTAATTCAAAACAAAACCCTTTCAGGCATAGAGTGACGCATAAATTATGCAAAAAAGAAGGAGAGAACTCTGGGTAGGTCTCAGTTTAGGTGGAAAGCAGCTCCTGTTAGAGCACTCTCAACACCAGCGACACTCTAGATCTGCTCACCTCAAATGTCTGTTTTTCTATCAAAGTTTTTAAGCATAGGATTAGACAGTGCTATCCATGCCGAGATAGAAAATGACAAAGTCTTTCGCCATTTAAACAGCAAAGTCTTTAAGCATAGGCCTAGTACAGTGCAGTCCTTGCCGAGCTGTCAAATAACAAAAGCCATTTATCACTCCAGGCAATATATCGCCATGGATAGCACTGTCTAATCCTATGCTTAAAAACTTTGATAGAAAAACAGACATTTGAGGTGAGCAGATCTAGAGTGTCGCTGGTGTTGAGAGTGCTCTAACAGGAGCTGCTTTCCACCTAAACTGAGACCTACCCAGAGTTCTCTCCTTCTTTTTTGCATAATTTATGCGTCACTCTATGCCTGAAAGGGTTTTGTTTTGAATTAATACTGGGTGCTCCCTTGTGTCTGGACAAAGCTATACCTCTCTGAAGAGCTCTAATTAGAGCGAAACACTGTGTCAGGGGTTGCTTTTATTCATTTCAGGTTGGCTTGAGTTGGTATTTTACCAATTCAAAGCTGTAATATTGTGCCTGGAGTGATAAATGGCTTTTGTTATTTGACAGCTCGGCAAGGACTGCACTGTACTAGGCCTATGCTTAAAGACTTTGCTGTTTAAATGGCGAAAGACTTTGTCATTTTCTATCTCGGCATGGATAGCACTGTCTAATCCTATGCTTAAAAACTTTGATAGAAAAACAGACATTTGAGGTGAGCAGATCTAGAGTGTCGCTGGTGTTGAGAGTGCTCTAACAGGAGCTGCTTTCCACCTAAACTGAGACCTACCCAGAGTTCTCTCCTTCTTTTTTGTATAATTTATGCGTCACTCTATGCCTGAAAGGGTTTTGTTTTGAATTAATACTGGGTGCTCCCTTGTGTCTGGACAAAGCTATACCTCTCTGAAGAGCTCTAATTAGAGCGAAACACTGTGTCAGGGGTTGCTTTTATTCATTTCAGGTTGGCTTGAGTTGGTATTTTACCAATTCAAAGCTGTAATATTGTGCCTGGAGTGATAAATGGCTTTTGTTATTTGACAGCTCGGCAAGGACTGCACTGTACTAGGCCTATGCTTAAAGACTTTGCTGTTTAAATGGCGAAAGACTTTGTCATTTTCTATCTCGGCATGGATAGCACTGTCTAATCCTATGCTTAAAAACTTTGATAGAAAAACAGACATTTGAGGTGAGCAGATCTAGAGTGTCGCTGGTGTTGAGAGTGCTCTAACAGGAGCTGCTTTCCACCTAAACTGAGACCTACCCAGAGTTCTCTCCTTCTTTTTTGCATAATTTATGCGTCACTCTATGCCTGAAAGGGTTTTGTTTTGAATTAATACTGGGTGCTCCCTTGTGTCTGGACAAAGCTATACCTCTCTGAAGAGCTCTAATTAGAGCGAAACACTGTGTCAGTGGTTGCTTTTATTCATTTCAGGTTGGCTTGAGTTGGTATTTTACCAATTCAAAGCTGTAATATTGTGCCTGGAGTGATAAATGGCTTTTGTTATTTGACAGCTCGGCAAGGACTGCACTGTACTAGGCCTATGCTTAAAGACTTTGCTGTTTAAATGGCGAAAGACTTTGTCATTTTCTATCTCGGCATGGATAGCACTGTCTAATCCTATGCTTAAAAACTTTGATAGAAAAACAGACATTTGAGGTGAGCAGATCTAGAGTGTCGCTGGTGTTGAGAGTGCTCTAACAGGAGCTGCTTTCCACCTAAACTGAGACCTATCCAGAGTTCTCTCCTTCTTTTTTGCATAATTTATGCGTCACTCTATGCCTGAAAGGGTTTTGTTTTGAATTAATACTGGGTGCTCCCTTGTGTCTGGACAAAGCTATACCTCTCTGAAGAGCTCTAATTAGAGCGAAACACTGTGTCAGGGGTTGCTTTTATTCATTTCAGGTTGGCTTGAGTTGGTATTTTACCAATTCAAAGCTGTAATATTGTGCCTGGAGTGATAAATGGCTTTTGTTATTTGACAGCTCGGCAAGGACTGCACTGTACTAGGCCTATGCTTAAAGACTTTGCTGTTTAAATGGCGAAAGACTTTGTCATTTTCTATCTCGGCATGGATAGCACTGTCTAATCCTATGCTTAAAAACTTTGATAGAAAAACAGACATTTGAGGTGAGCAGATCTAGAGTGTCGCTGGTGTTGAGAGTGCTCTAACAGGAGCTGCTTTCCACCTAAACTGAGACCTACCCAGAGTTCTCTCCTTCTTTTTTGCATAATTTATGCGTCACTCTATGCCTGAAAGGGTTTTGTTTTGAATTAATACTGGGTGCTCCCTTGTGTCTGGACAAAGCTATACCTCTCTGAAGAGCTCTAATTAGAGCGAAACACTGTGTCAGGGGTTGCTTTTATTCATTTCAGGTTGGCTTGAGTTGGTATTTTACCAATTCAAAGCTGTAATATTGTGCCTGGAGTGATAAATGGCTTTTGTTATTTGACAGCTCGGCAAGGACTGCACTGTACTAGGCCTATGCTTAAAGACTTTGCTGTTTAAATGGCGAAAGACTTTGTCATTTTCTATCTCGGCATGGATAGCACTGTCTAATCCTATGCTTAAAAACTTTGATAGAAAAACAGACATTTGAGGTGAGCAGATCTAGAGTGTCGCTGGTGTTGAGAGTGCTCTAACAGGAGCTGCTTTCCACCTAAACTGAGACCTACCCAGAGTTCTCTCCTTCTTTTTTGCATAATTTATGCGTCACTCTATGCCTGAAAGGGTTTTGTTTTGAATTAATACTGGGTGCTCCCTTGTGTCTGGACAAAGCTATACCTCTCTGAAGAGCTCTAATTAGAGCGAAACACTGTGTCAGGGGTTGCTTTTATTCATTTCAGGTTGGCTTGAGTTGGTATTTTACCAATTCAAAGCTGTAATATTGTGCCTGGAGTGATAAATGGCTTTTGTTATTTGACAGCTCGGCAAGGACTGCACTGTACTAGGCCTATGCTTAAAGACTTTGCTGTTTAAATGGCGAAAGACTTTGTCATTTTCTATCTCGGCATGGATAGCACTGTCTAATCCTATGCTTAAAAACTTTGATAGAAAAACAGACATTTGAGGTGAGCAGATCTAGAGTGTCGCTGGTGTTGAGAGTGCTCTAACAGGAGCTGCTTTCCACCTAAACTGAGACCTACCCAGAGTTCTCTCCTTCTTTTTTGCATAATTTATGCGTCACTCTATGCCTGAAAGGGTTTTGTTTATATATATATATATATATATATATATATATATATATATATATATATATATATATATATATATATATATATATATATATACATATATATACACCAACAGTCGGCGAAGAAGCAGGGATGGCCATTGGCAGCGGCGGGCCGGGATCACCACTCCCCCGTATTCCACAACAATCGTTCCTAAACTTTCAAAAGAACGAAATCCAGGCCAATATATATATATATATTTATTCACTGAAAAAAACATAGGTTTTACAGACGTTATAGTTAGGAATTAGTATTTAAAAAACAATAGAAATTCACTGAAAAAAAACATAGGTTTCAGGGACGTTATAGTTAGCTGGAAATTTGACTCATAAAACCAGAGAAATTTGCCTGTTATAGATAGTTAAGCTAACTATAACTTGTGTACCCGCAATGCATTGCTGATGATGTCACATAATACATCATTTATTACATGGTCAGTGACATCACTGATGACATCCCAAATGACATCACTCATGACATCACTCATGACATCATCCAGTGAATGTGTGTTTCTGTAAAGGTTAAATATATTTTATATATATATGCCAAGGTGTATTGAAGAATGAATGCATTTACAAGTGCCTAAAGGAATTGTTTCGTATATATGTGACTGACTGTATAAGTGAGTGATTGACTGTGTCTTACTGAATGCATGGGTTAGTGACTAAACTGTGTACAAATCTGTATTTGTCTCCGCGTTGGTGTGTAAGCAACTGCATGGGTTGCTGAATAGCTACATGAGGGTCTATATAGGTTATTGATTTGTTGTCTGAATATCTGTATAGGTCCCTGAGTGTCTGTGTGGGTGGGTGCGTGGAGGGAATCTATGAGTCTGTGCATAGATGTCTGAGTGAGTGAATCAGTGGTTGTATTGATTAAAAAGTGTATCTGGGAAGGACTGTATGGGTGAGTTAGTGTGTGTATGGGTGTGTTGGTGAGTGAATTAATGTCTCAGTGGTATATCTGTGACTAAGTACATATGTTTTAAGGCACTATATGTGAGTGTTGGAGTACTTAAATGAGTATAAGTGAGACTAAGGTATTTGAATAGTTTGTGTATAAATAAGTGTCTGTTTCTATCAGTGATTGTATAAGGCAATACATATGTGTTAGTATCTCTATAAATAAGTGATGTGGTATGTCTAAAAATAACGAAGTTAGTGTATATAACTGTATACATGAGTAAATGGGTATGTGGTTGATTCTTTGCTTTACTGACTAGATGTGTGAGTAACTCTATGGATGAGTGGCAGAGTGTGACTGCATGTACAGATGTATGAGTGCATATTATAGTCCTGTATTGATGAGTAACTACAGGTAAAAGTGACTGGGTGGGAAAACATTTTCAAAATAAAGCTGTACAATTTTTTACAAGGACTATTCTCTCGTGCAATTTCTTCCCATATTTGTTTCATCTCTGTTTTTTCTAATTTTGTTATGTACAATGTAACATAATGTGCAACAGCAATTGAGTTATCTGCAATATACTGGATGTCCATGTTTGCATATCACATTTTTAAAGTGACTGGATTGTAGTCATTGATATACTTTGACACTTCCGGTCTTTTTAAGTTGTAAGTATTCTTTGGAGATTTCCGAGTTATTGTAGGCCTTCCAGAAGAAAAAAAAGAATTTACTCTTCCTTTACAAATGACTGGACGGGGAAAACCAATCCGACATTTGGTGTAAAATTTTCCTTTAGACTTGTATTTTCTTCTGCAATACTTTCCACAACAGTGACTTTGGAAACGTACAACTTGCTGTCTCAAGCTTCTATCTCCTTCTTCTCTTGGAATCTCAGATATCACATACTGTTCGATGAAAGACAATACTGTTTCATTAGAATCATTTCCAAATTTAGGTGCATCCTTGATCCATGGAGGTATATGTATATGAGGTGCACCTCTTGCTTGATACTCCTTTCTCCAAAAGAAATCAGTAACTTCTCCAAGAGGTAGATTCTTTTTATTGCAGATAAAAGACCTCATAGCTTGAAACCTATGATTAAAATATCTGCACACATTTACAGGATCCAATGAACACAGTTCACCAGGAGTCTTTATTTCAAAGTTTTTTATATTGGAATTAGCTTCTCTTAGAAATTCAAGCAAATCTTCCCATGCATACTCTATAGAGCTAAGTGTGACAAACCATGTTGGTGTACCTAGGTTTCCATAACTTACACTTGAGTTCTCCATGATGACGATACTAATATTCATTTGTTCCAAGTTGACATGCCATCAAATTGATTAACTGTGCTTCTAAATTTTCATCTGTTTCTTGAACTTTCTCCCCAAATTGTTTCGCAGAGAGAAGTGATTGGTGTACTCCAGGTTTAAGTATGTGGTTCACTGCATATGAGAGAGAAGACAGATCACTTTCAAACAAAAGGTGAAATATGTATGGAATACACTGTCGAAATCTAGGATCTTCAGAATATTATCTTGTTGACTGATATTGTGAAGCTGGAATCCGTACTGGTCGGTTATCATATTGTCCACCTTCTCCAGTAGGAAACAGCTGTGGAAAACAACGAGCTTCCAAGCTTTTTTCCCATACACTCATTGGAGTTCCCTGTGCTTTTTTAATTTGAAATAACTCAATGCCACTCCGTATCACTTGTTTTGAATGCAAAGGACATATTGTATAATGTTCATAAATCTTTTCAGTCCTTGACTTGTCCACTTTCTCTAGCCGACAACTTTAAATTTCAGATTCATCTTCTAAACTTATTACCTGTTCATCCACATTTACATTTTGTAATAAATATTATTCTCTTTAAGACATAAGGTAGCCTTTTCAACTTTATTACCATCCACAAATTCTTGGAATTTTCCAACTCTTTGTTGGTACACAATTTACTAAAATAACGACTGCCTCATGTTCCTCTTTCTCTTCAGCAATAGTTTCAATATTTTTCTTAAACTCCAAAGGTAAGTACACCACTCTTCCTTTCAGCCCTCTGTGCAAGTCTGTTGGTGGCAGTTTACCTGTTTTATACTCCATCCAGATTGAATTAAAACCGACTCATATGTATTCAATTTGGCCAGTTCCTCTGGAATAGCTACTACTTCTAAGTTATTATGTACTGCTCTAGCAGTCATTTTGTTCTCTTCTAATATGTTGTAACACTATTTACATATACATTGATCACTACCTAACTCAAATCGACCTTCAACAAACAAGTACTTTGCAAATTCTTCCCACTTCACATTGTTCTCATTTTCCTTTTTCAAATACAAATCAACATTCCTACTTTGACTTTTATAATGAGAACGTCGACAACAAACACAAACATAGTTTGGTATTTAAGAGCACACTACATTAAACTTTCCAATTTCTTCTTCAAACTGATCAGTGCTAATCATTTTCTCATCTCCTCCAACATATGTAATTGTCAAACTTTCACTATCCATGAGCTGCTCTTCTGAACCAAAATATCGCATTTCAATATCATCACACTTTTTTTGAACATCTGATAAAGAACCATACAAAAGACTTGTATTCAGTTCACTTAAACATAATGCAGGACTTTTTACATAGTAGTTTCCTTACAAACTTCCTCGTTTCTGAATGGTGTACTGCTAACATCCTCAAATGATGAAAAACACTTTTACAAACTTTTCTTGAAAGACAAGCCAGAGAATGCCCATACTTCTCAGTATATTTTCTTACATTACATTGAGCTAGTCCTTGTAACAACTTAATCTTCTGTTTAATACTTTTCTGAGTATATTCTTGTAGCCAATTTTGTATTATATCAATGGATTCCTGTTGAATACTACGAATACTAATACAACACCACTTATACACAGGAGCTTGTGGACGTTTCCCTTGCACTTCTTCAGCTATTAACTCTTCTGCACTTTTACCAACCATTTCCTCCTTTGGAAGAGGACAACCATCCTGCACTTCGTAGCAACGACCTCCAGTATCAACTGCAAATGATAAACTATTTTCCTGGAAGACACTTTTCTCATTAAAAAAAAGGATCAGTAGTAGAAGTATATTTCCAATGTCCAATAAAGATTTTACAAAAGTTGGTTCTGTTCACAAGTCTCTTTTTTCTACTTTTGTCTTTTTTAACACTTTGACTATTTTATCCAATAGTTTGATTCTCTTCAAAATCAGAATGAATAACTTCTGTTTTAAATTGAAAGAAGTATCCACTATACTTTCAATACGCTGCTTCTCTTTGTATTGAAACACTTTCCTTTTATTTTTGTAGCCTGTTTTCATTAAATTATGAATCTCTCTAGATCGAAAAAGTCTCTGGCGAATTTCTTGAAATTGCTTTTGTCTCTGAGTAGCAGATACTATTTCTTTATCACGTTTCTTTTTCCTGGTATTTGAAATTGAACTCTGCTTAACCTTACTTGAAAAATCCTTCTTTTTGCTTTGTGTGATCTTTTTTTCATTAAATGCTCATAATATTTTTTTCAAAAATCGTCTTCTACTACTTCTTCTAGAACAAACTGTTTCTGTACTAATCGCTCAAATATATATTTTTCTTTTTGTTTTCACTTCTTCTAAGCATTTCCAAATTTTAATCCAAACAAAATAATTTTCTGAAAAACGAAAAATAGATTCAATTATTTTTCACATTTGTTCACTATGTTAAAATAATGACATACAATTATAAAACTTCCACTAACGACTTCCAGACCCAGTGCTGCAAAGTGATGGAGCACGACAGAGGAGCACTAGGATGACAAGTAGTGCCATAGAACATACAGCAAGTATTTATTTAATTATTTACATACACCTTTACAATTTATATGTAACTGCACTACCTCGTACTTTTCACCTCTCCGCCGCACCCCACCACCCCAGAGCACTTTCTCTGCAACCCACTGCAAATAACTTTATAGATAGTATTTTAAAAAATGTTAATCTATGTACTTAGGATGATATTATCAACCAAAGAGCACACACAAAAATTACCATTATTAGCATACCAATTTTATCTACAACTTCGCAAACATAACACTGCAGCCTAAGTGGGGTGTGTCTGTGGGGATCTGACTACCAGCACTTTATTTTTGGGGGCCTCGAAACAGGTCTCTATGGGGCTCTATTTTAGGGCCTCACAAATGTAATCCATTTATTTTTCTTTATTGCACAGCAGTGAGACTGTGAGAGCATGCACATTGCTCACTACTTAGAAGTGAAGACATCATGCCAGATGACTCGCATTGTAGGAGAAGGGAAATGCTTTAAAGAGAGCAATTTTCTTCCAGGATTTCCCTTCTCTTTTTGCAACACAGGAGCAACATCATCGTGGGGTGATTAGCAGACAGACAACCAGACGGGCAACGCCCATTGTCCCGGACTCTCTGAGACAGCTTCCCGGGCGCACACACAGAGCCGCACCTGAGTACTTCACAGGTCTTCAAAAGATAATTTTTTTGTTAATGAGACTCTGTTCTTTTTCACCCCTTTTTACAGTCCCTACATCCCCACTCTGCCTATTGTTGAGAGAATTAGGTTCCCCGAAATGTCGCTCTAGTTGCGCCTCTGGAAACACCACAAGCAGGCAACTCCAGCATGACCCTGCTCTGACCTTACACACTGGTTTGTTTTAGTGCTATGAAAACATACGCTTTGCCCGGCTCACTTAGTTCTCACACCCCTCTTTCTTATACACATTAAAGCTATGCAATTACTTTATATTCCAAAACTGTACTTCACATGGGAATTTAGAACTGCAGGTTCTCACCACCCCAAATTAGCTCTCTGGTATATTTTCTCAAATGTAAGAAGTACAGGTAATCAGTATCTGTCAGCCACGGCCACTTTAAAACAGTTTACCTATATACAACTTAACAAAACGTTATGTTTCTAAATTAACGTCTTACACTGAAAAGCTCCTTTACATTTCTTTCGCTAGATGTACCTTTGTTTAAAACACCACCAGAGAAGGGTGGTGAAGTATGCTCCACAAAGAGCAACTCAAAGCACTGTTGTTCTTTATAAGAAACATCTGCTTGTCAGTGCTTATCGCCAGCCTTTTCGACCCCTTAAGAGGCTGGGTGGATGAGTATAGTACGTCGTATTTAGGATCGGGGTGGAGGATGCACGTAAATAAGAACGTATAGTTGAATAAAGGGCGAGTGGATGCATGGCCAGATGCATCAATAGATAGATACATGGATGGATATATCAATGTATGGATGGAGGGAAGGATGAATGAATGCAGGTACCAGTACTTACGATAGATGGGTGGGCTAATAGATGCTTAGGATTGGTTCTGGAACAGATGTATCTATCCATGTATAGGCGTATGACTGCATGAATGGAACAGTGCTTACTATAGGCGAGTGGGCTCATAGATGCTTAAGATAAGTGCAGGAACAGATGTAGGTATGTGTATAAGTAGGAATGTATGCATCAATTAAAAGATGGTTGAATGGTGCAGTACTTAGGATGGATAAATGATGGGCTTCAATTGGGCTGAGTCTGAGGACTGGCACTTTTTTCATGGAGCCTCCAAATGGGTCTCTATCAGGCTCTAGTTTCGGCCCTCTCAAAGATAGTCAATTTTTTTCATTGCACTGCAGTGAGAGCATGCACATCAATGTACGCATGCTTATTTTGCTCACTACTGAGAACTGGAGACATCATGCTAGGTTACCCACGGTGTAGAAGGAAGGGAAATCCTTTAAAGAATTATTTTTAATTGGAGAGGATTTTCTAATGCACACAATGATACTTATCTTGATTTAGACCACGGCCCTACTTGCATAGCCCACACCCCTTTAACAGCTTTTCCCCTCCCCTTTTAGAGCACCTCCACTTTTTTCTCCCACTTAGAACCCTGACTACACCATAGTAACAATGGCACCAAGTTTCCTAATTTGCCATGAATGCTGGCAGCCTTCTACCACACTGCAAGAGTGTCTATCAGCACGAAGATTTGTTATCCACAGAAATGTTGTGTAATTTGTGTAGCTGTCTGCTGGAACACTCATCACCAAAACGTATTAAAACATGGGAATTTGCCAGAAAAACATATACCATACCATAAAGTGATTTATAAATGGGCACACTGCCACTGCACCACCCTCTTCCCCATCCTTCCTTAACCTTACAAAATCAAAGAAAGAGTCACACCAAACCTAGTAGACACACTAAAGCAATACAGGAACTTAATTTCAACAACTGTCTGCCGGAACGCTCATGAGCAAAGCGTATTAAAACATGTGTATTTGCGGGTAAAACATTTACCATGCCATAGGGCACTTTATAAGTGCTCCCAGTGGTACTACATCAGCTTTAGTAGCTCAACATCTGCACGTTTCTAAATTCTGTGTTTTAATGACCATTATGCCCACACCAACCCCGCCCTTGCTTAACCATACGAAATGAAGTAGAAACCCCCAGCATTCCTAGTAGCGCCACTATACCCATACACAGGGTTAATTTTAACAGGTGTGTGCCGGAACACTTATCAACAAAAAGTATTTAAACATGCAAGTTGGTGGGTAAAACATAAACCATCCCATAGCACGGTTAATAAATGGACCCAGTGGCACTACATTACCTTTACTAGCTACACATGTCCACGTTACAAATATCTGTGTTTTAATCAGCAACATACCAATCTCCCCCACCCCCACCCCTGCCCTTGCTTAACCTTATGAAATCAAACAACGGGCCCCAGCACTCCTGTTAGCGCCACTATAGCCATACATAGACCAAATGTCAAAAGGTGTCTGCCGGAACGCTCATCAGCAAAAGCTATTTAAATCTGTAATTTTGTAACTAAAACATGCACCATACAATAAGACAGTTTATAAATACTCGCAGTACCACTACACCACCTCCACACCCACCCTTGCTTAACTTTAAGCAATAAAAGAAAGAGCCCCAGCAAACGTAGAAGTGCCACTATAGCCATACAGTGGATTAATTTCAATAGATGTCTCCCTAAACACTCATCAGCAAAACATATCAAAACATGCAAAATTGCGGGTAAAACATATACCATGCCATAGGGCGCTTTATAAGTGCTCCCAGTGGCACTACATCACCTTTAGTAGGTCGACATCTGCACATTACTAAATTCTATGTTTTAATCACCAACATACCCAACCCGCCCTGGGTTAACTGTATGAAATCAAACAGAACCCCCCACCATTCCCAGTAGCACCACTATACACATATACAACGTTAATTTTAACAAGTGTCTGCCGGAACACTTATCAGCAAAAAGTATTCAAACATCCAAATTGGGGGGTAAAACATAAACAATCCCGTAGCACGGTTTATAAATAGGCCCAATGGAACTACAACACCTTTACTAAATAGACATCTATATGTTACTATAGTCGTTTATACACTCTGTAGAGTATATAGCAGGGGATGGGGAGAGTAAACAAAGTTCTAATTCTCAAACTTTTTATATATCGTCCCGTTACTGTATCTATATTAAAGACATTAAATGGAATGAATAAATTGACGAGTGTCTCAAAAGAGATAGTGAAGCTGAGCATCAATAAAACTCAGACCATTTCAACACCTACATATATCCAGCACAGGGACACAGCCTAACAAATAGTATCACTTAAAATCACATCTAGTTCTGTAATATCAACAAAGTCATACAGAAAATATACCGCACATTTTCATTTCTTTTTTTTCTCTTTCACAATTATAAAATATCTCTTCTAAAGAAGCACTCCCCAACCACTTCCATTTCATAAGAACAGACAATCATTAATACGTTTACTACCATATATTTTAGTATATCTACCTTTTTATTATTCACTTGTCAGAAAGTACTAAAACTGTTAACTATACCCAAATGCAAAGTAGAAACCATATTCATATTATATCTCAACCTATGATCAAATGATTCAAACTATACGTACATATAAAAGGAACGTATCACTTTTACTATCTCCATCTCCTCTCCATGTAAGTTCCAAACACTGAAGACGGCCTCACAGTACAACAACCTACCTCGACTTACATTCATATCTTCCTCTCAGTGTCAAAAATGACACCACAATCTGCCCACATAACAGTTCTGTATTTCGTTGTATCGTTTTTAACTTAATAATACATATATCTCCTACCCCCCACCCCACTATTTCCACAAAAAGTATAATTTACAAATGTGGGACATTTTGTATTTCCCCCGGAATACATTAACAAACCCAAATTAACGCTGTACCTTATTTTCATAACCACACAGTCCTTTAAAGATGACAAACTACACTTCTTCTTTGTGAAAAATTCCTAAACATATATAAAGTACTTATTTAAATACAGGTCAAACTTTATACTTATTTTATAACCAATATGAAACACCACACTACACTAACACTATAATATTTTGAAATAAAAAATACTTTCAAACTTAAAAAGTTCACCTCAAATACTTAATCACTACTACAGAACACATAACACACCTTGTTCATTTCTACCTCACCTTTGTAGTTGGTATTCAGATTGCAAATATCACACATGCATGGAATTATTTATTTGTCACACAGTACATGTAATGCACCGCTTTCATCAAGAATGGAACCAGTAATTGCACAATTTCTCTGTCGCTCCACACATAAATACATGTAAAGAACAAATCAGAATACTTCATTCCTTCAACGACATTCCAAAACGTATCTTCATTGGTTAATTCTGAATTTTCCATACAAAAAGCTACTTAATATTCCACGCCACATACAGGTCACAAGTTCAACCTATTTTATCACCACACTTTCTGGAACATTCTACGACACCTGCAGGTTCAAAGTTCATAATTTCTTTTTGTTATTTAACGATATTCTTTTACAACACTTTATCAAACATTTAATGGTACGTGCAGGTTAAAAGTTCACAATAGGGGTCAGTAGTTCATCAGCTTTATCCCCAACTCCAGCAGCACCTCAGCTTACGCCCCCAGTGCCATCAGACCCGTAGGAGTCAGTGCTTTCTGCATTACAAATACCAAATTCATTTCATACACACAAATTTACCTTGGTACTCCCTATATAACACCCTCTAGGCATCATACACAAGCTACAATGTTCGAAACAAAAGTTCCTCCAAGTAGGTATAAATGCATGCTGATACTACTTGGACACATGTGCACAGCGGCCAGAACACATGAGTTCTCAGCATATGACACACAGTTTAGGCTCAGTCTTTCATCCCCGAGTCTGGCAGCAGCTCAGCTTAGCACCATTAGACTCTTGACAATACCTCACATACTTTCTGTGCCCCAGGACTTTCAGATCTGTATGGGTCATTAGTTCATCCTAGTAGGTATAAACACATGCTGACACTACTTCTGCAGCTGTAGTGCAGCGGCCAGGGCATATGACTTCAAAGCATAAGACTGCAAACACAACAATGATGGACAGAATGTGGATCAATGTCACACATTCACCCCAGTCCAAAGATCTGGGCCCAAATCCATCGTTTTTCCACTCCACACCACCCTGGGTTAGACAATGGCAATATGCAAATCAGCGCTGACCCTGTGCTCCATGGGAACAGTCCAGTCCGAACTACAAAAGCCATGTCCTTCCCAGAACGGAAACAAGCATCCGAGGACCGGCCCGGTTTCGAGGTAACACCTCTCTTCAGCCCGGCTAGCTTGATTCCAGTGGTGTGGAGTAAGCATAAGACACACAGTTTGGTCTCACGCTTTAATCCCCGAATCCCCCACCACCTCACCTTACCAGCATCACACTCTATGCAATACATCACTTTAATTTCTATAGCCCACCACTTTCACACTGCTAGGGGTGAATACTTTGCTTCGCACCCCCTCTATAGCACACCCTAAACACCCCACAGAGGTTATAGTGCTTCTACCCTCCTTTTTCCTACATTGTTTTCCCTTTTTTCCACGTACTCACTTCAACTGAATCGCAAAATGGCGGTCAACACTTCCTAGTTGCAACAGCTTGCAGCGCTCACAGCCTATCAGCAGCAAGCTTGTGCTTGTAACGCCTCAGCCAATCAGATGGCAGAATTCCCAAATATTGATATCTGTAAATTTTTATATTTTTCAAAAACTACTGAATGATTTACACCAAATAAACAAAAGCGTGCCTTCTCTCTGCCAAATTTGGGGTAATTCCATTCACCATTTCGACCTGTAGCCTTGTCTAAAGTTTCCTACAGAAATTAACAAGAAGAAAAGACATTTTGAGAACCCCCCTTTTTTTTGCCCCCATGACAAATCACCCCCAAACTTTCAACATAGGAGCTGATATGAACAAAGATTTTGACAATTTCATAAAGATTCATCAAATGACACCCAAGTTATATGCAAAACAAAAAATATTCTTACTATGGAAACTCAGTCCTAACTATAACTACCTACTGGCAACCGCCAGTAGCTAATATATATATATATATATATATATATATATATATATATATATATATATATATATATATATATATATATATATATATATATATATATATATATATATATATATATATATATATATATATATATATATATATTCACTGAAAAAACCATAGGTTTCAGGAGTTATATAGTTAGGAATTAGCTTTTAAAAAACCTTTGAAATTCACTCAAAAAACTATACGTTTTAGTGGTGTTATAGTTAGCTGGACATTTTACTCATACAAAACCATTGAAATTGCTCCTATATAGTTAGTTGTACTAACTATATTTTGCGCACCCGCAATCCACTGCTGATGATGTCACATATTAGATCATTCATGACATGGTCAGTGACATCACTGATGACATCTCAAATGACATCACTGATGACATCATCCAGTGAATGTGGTTTGCTTCGTTATTTAAATATGCATTATATATATAGCAATTTGCATTGAAGAATAAGTGGATATATATAAATAAATATTTGGGATGGAGGATTTAGTAGCAGTGTAATTGACTGTTTACTTGATCAATTTATAATGTCTCACTAAATATAGTGGATAGTGACTAAACTGTGTGAATATCTGTATCACTTTGTCAGTTGTTGTGTAAACTGATTCTACAGTTGGTTACTAGCTATGTGAAAGTCTATATTAGTTATTGATTAGTTAACTGAGTATTTGTATGGGAGTGTGAAAGTGTGTGTGGTTCGGTGGGGGGCGTGTGACTGTCCAAAGATGTGTGTATAGTTGATTCAGTAGATATATGAAGTTAAAACTACATGTTCTAACAGTTGTTTGGGTGAGTGAATATCTTTATGGGTGTGGTGATGAGCAAATATATTTCTCAATGGTACAGGTCCAACAAACTAGAAAAATAAAAGGCAGTGTATGTGTCAGCTGTATATAAATAAGTATACATAAGAAACAATGATTGTGTGAGTGACTGTATGGATAACTGTATACTTGTAATAATGATTTTATAGACACGAACTATAAGTCCCACAAGGCAGTGCGTTCCAACTCATACGAGTTTGCTCATCTGAGGGCGGTTAATTAGTGGGAGTGTCAAAGCGTCAGAAACTCAAGTCGAGCCTCTGAAGACGAGCGTAGGCTCAGAAACACGTCAGGCTTTCAAACGAGACATGAGACGCTGCAGACCGGGGTGCAGTGATGTCTTTTACCCGCTTGAAATAGGGGCTGCGGGATGAGTGCATCCTTACCTGTGGGTACCTTGGAGCTTTCATATATATATATATTCACTGAAAAAACCATAGGTTATAGACCATATATAGTTAGGAATTAGCATTTACAAAACCTTGAAAATTCACTGAAAAAACCATAGGTTATAGACCATATATAGTTAGGAATTAGCATTTAAAAAACCTTATTTTACTCACACAAAACCATTGAAATTCCATATATAGTTAGTTGTACTAACTATATATCGCGCACCCGCAATCCACTGCTGATGATGTCACATATTACATCATTCATGACATGGTCAGTGACATCACTGATGACATCACTGATGACATCTCAAATGACATCACTGATGACATCACTGATGACGTCATCCAGTGACTGTATGTTTCTGTAAAGTTAAAATATGTCTTACATATTTAAGAATTAGTGGATTTATAAATGTCTGGATGAAGGATTTATTAGGTGCATGACTGACTGTATGAGTGAGTGGTTAAATGTGTCTCACTGAGTGCATGGGTTAGTGACTAAACTGTCTCAATTTGTGCATCATTATCTTTGTTGTTCTATAAACTGCTGCATGTGTTGATCATTAGCTATATGATTAACTATATGCGTTATTGATTGGTTTCCTACGTATTTGTATGGGAGACTGAGAGTGTGTATGGGTGGCTGGTAGGTGTATGACTCTGTGCATAGATGTGTGAGCAGTTGATTCACTAGATGTATGGGTTCAAAAGTGCATGTGGAAACAGCTGTATGGGCGGTTGACTGTGTGCATGAGTGTATGGGTGAGTGAATGGATATCTCAGTGCTGCATGTAAAAGTAAGTACATATGTAAAAAACAGTACATGTGAGAGTTGACATATATAAATAACTGTGCATAAGAGCCAGTGAATGTGTGAGTGGCTGTATGGATCATTGTGAACTTGTATCAGGGATTGTATAAGAGAGTAAATATGTGTTAGTATATCTTTGAATAAGTAAGGTGTGTATAACTGTATAGTTGAGAAAATGGATGTGTGATTGATTCTTTCCATGACTGACTAGGTGTGTGTGTAACTCTATGGATGAGTGACAGTCTGTGAGTGTCTATTTACACTTACTGTATCTAAGGTTATATTAGAGTCTGAAGAGCTTCATCGTATTATCACATGAATGATGTCATCAGTGATGTCATCAGTAATGTCAAATGAGATGTCATCAGTGATGTCATCAGCGATGTCATTTGAGATGTCATCAGTGATGTCATCAGTGATGTCATTTGAGATGTCATCAGTGATGTCATCAGTGATGTCATTTGAGATGTCATCAGTGATGTCATCAGTGATGTCATTTGAGATGTCATCAGTGATGTCATCAGTGATGTCACTGACCATGTCATGAATGATGTAATATGTGACATCATCAGCAGTGGATTGCGGGTGCGCGATATATAGTTAGTACAACTAACTATATATGGAATTTCAATGGTTTTGTGTGAGTAAAATAAGGTTTTTTAAATGCTAATTCCTAACTATATATGGTCTATAACCTATGGTTTTTTCAGTGAATTTTCAAGGTTTTGTAAATGCTAATTCCTAACTATATATGGTCTATAACCTATGGTTTTTTCAGTGAATTTCATTGGTTTTTTAAAAGCTAATATCTACAGAAGTAAAATGTATTCTTCTTTAAATCCAAAAATATATTTTATATGTTTATTAATAATTTTTTTTAAATATTTTTTTGGTTTCGCTCCCGGTCCGCTAACCGGGAAGCTTCCAGTTAGCTCAATTCGATTCCGCGATCCCGTCCGCGAACCGGTAACAAATCAACATAGTGACGGTATTGCGTTGCCGCGTAATGCGTCTTATGACGTACTGCGTTAGCGCACCCGGAAGTGCCCCGGGGCGCGGACCGAGGCGCGAAACGCAACTCCCCGGAAGCGATCCGCGGCGCGAAAGCGCGACGTATCGCGTTGCCGCGAAATGCGTCTTGTGACGTACTGCGTTAGCGCACCCGGAAGTGTCCCTGGGCGCGGACCGAGGCGCGAAGCGCAGCGAACCGGAAGCGAACCGGGGAGCGTTCCGCAGCGCGTAACATGAAAGTTAGAGTCATGTGACTTGTTAATAAAGCTTTTCATTGGTTCATTTCACTTTTAGTTTCATAATTATGGAAGGCTAGGTCAGGTGACCTAAAAATAACACTTTTCATTGGTTGAGAAGTATTGTTTTTTCCAAATGATGAAAACCCCTCCTTCTTTCCTCACTCTGACTTTCATCATTGTGAGAGGAAGACCTTTATTAATACTTGAGAAATGACTTCAGTACTTGCTTCAGCTGGTGCACCCCCACCACCACCTCCACCTCCTCATGGGAAGAGAGGACCACCTCCCCAGGTGATCACCAACACAGAGGAGGAAGAGGAAGAACTAGAGGAAGAGGAGAGAGAAGAACCACAGTTCTTGGAAGAGGTGCCCCGGGTTTCCCATAGGAAAGCCAGTTTCATCTGGCAGTTTTATTCAATCCCTCCAGGGCAAAAGAAAGTGAATGCGAGGTATGTCACCTGCCTCATCTGCAAAGAGAAATTATCAAGAGGGACTGATAAAAAGTATAGCTATGGGAACTATACCATGCATAGGCACATGACCAGGAAGCATCCACTTAATTACAGCCGGGCGGAAATACGGGATATGGAACAAAACCCAACAGCAACTCCTGTGGCCAGGTCAACATCGTCAATATCATTGACACCAGCAGAGGCACGGGAAACTGTGCCAAACATCCAAGAGAATTTTGGGCACATGAAACATACTTGTATGCACTGTGGTGCGTTGATATCATGTGGTAACATGAGTATTAATGCCATCAACCTGGCTTATGACAATCATAATTGCCCTAACCGCCCCCAGTAATTTTTTTTTGCTCCTGTTGAGCCCTTTTCAACGCCTGTTTTTTGTTGTCCCCCCCCCCCCAAAAAAACCAAAAAAAATATAAAATCGTTCAAAAAATACAAAAAAAACAAAAAATGTTCAAAAAATACAAAAAAAATATAAAACAACAAAAATATAAAAAAAAAGTTCTTTTCAGAACTACCTTCCCTTTCCAAAAAAATTGCTAGAATGTTTAGCACTCTGGCAAGCTCTATTTCTTTTGGTTCGCTTCCGGTTTAGCTTCCCGGTACGCGTACCGGGAGCTAACCAAAAAAAAAACTTTTTTTAAAAAAAGAGTAAGTATAAGGAAAGTAAACAGAGAGTGATGTTTCAAGAAAGACAGCTATAGGGAGTAAAGAAGAGATACTATTTAATAGATCTATTTACCAAAGAACAGACAGAAGATGGTATAATTGTGAAAAACAAAATAGATAACGAAGTGAAAGAAAAACAAGCATTGGCATAGCCAATAGGTATCGACTTTTGGACCTTCTAAGTCTTTAGTTATGCAGCATAATATCCTTGGTGCAGCAACATCAACTGTTGCATGGCTAAACACGTATAAGGTCCCAAAGGCGAGACCTATTGTCTATGCCAATGCTTGTTTCTTAAGTAGAATTGCAATACGTATGGCTCTTCCATGTAAAAAAATCTTATCTTGTGCTCTAAAGATTGCTAAAGTCTCGACAGAGAACAGGCTAGATTGTAAGTAGGGTAAATTGCGCTTGGTGATCTGTTTGAGGGAGCGTCTGCTTTGCCTGGTGTCTTTGGAGAGCAATTTTGATTGTTATACTGGACAATATAGCCCTAATGTAAATAACATAGGGGCATATTATCAACATAGGCAATAAAAGTTTTGCAGCTTTTATCGGCAGAAATGTGTCGCTAAAGCTGCTTTTGCGGCAGAAAACTGCCGCTAAAGCCGCTTTTGCACCAGTTTTCTGCCAATAAAAAGAGCAATAATTTTATTGGCTGCATTCATAATATGCCCCTTAGTGTGCTTCAACTACACAGAGAAAGCATTATGAACAAATAGTGATACAGTGATCAGTCAAAGACACTAAGAGTAATAGAGACGGAGTGAGTGAACAAGAGTGAGGAACTATGAGAAGAGAGGGACTGAGAAAAAAAGTGGAAGGAGTTGAGTAAGTAGGTAATAGAGAAAGGAATGAGGGAAGTAGCAAAGGCAGGAAACTGAGGATTAAAGAAATGAAGCAGTGGAACTAATAGTAGTTCAATGTGATAGAAATGTAACGAAAAGAGTACAAAATACTTACCTTATAATTGTCGTTAAATTCCTCACTTTTTATTTTTATACTTTCAATCTGTGAAAGAGAGAACAAACATTTGAAAAATATAAAAACATGTATTAAAAAATTACAAAAGACAAGGGCAAAGATTGAAGGACAAACAGTTTTTCAATAACTTTGACACTTACAGAAGCTACACAGTCCTAAAGATATACATTTTAAACTAACACTATCTTGATGCAGATGAAGTGAGGCCTATCTTAAAACATGGTGCATCTTTTGCATTGCTGTTGTCTCAGAAAAGTGTCGCAAGACACTAAAATTTAAAATAATTGCTTCAGGATGCCAATAAGATGTCTACTATCCAGAGTTTTGTTTCAGGTGAGGCCTACTCAGGGTTGCAGATGAAATTTCGAGTTGTTGAAGAGAATAGAGGACATAATACATGTGAAGGTCTACCAATGAAGTGAGTCATGTCCACTGCAATCTTCAACAAAGTCCAAACCTCCTATGTTTCCCTGGACAGACCTAAACTTGATCTGCACAATGTGATTCGTAATGATAGGAAACACACATGATGTAATTGAAATACATGCAATTTATTTTGCTCATTTCACAATCACGTCACTTGTGTTTCCTTTGCTTATTTATCTCATTGTGCAGATGTAGTCTAGCATATCAAAGAATACGCAGAAGTGCAGCACTGCATGCAACAACTTTGACACTTACAGAAGCCTCACCTTCTCCATGCCTCCTACACAGTTCTACATATACATCATAAATGCAAACAGTACAGAATTAATTATACATCTTAAATGGTTTATTTTTGCTGTTCTCAGAATGTATCAAAATTCACTAAAAACAGTGACTTGAAGGTATTCATCATGTAACAGCGGGGGAAAAAAAACACAATCAAAATGATTGTGTTTAAAAAAGCCCATACAACATCAGAAATCAGAATTCAGAACTCCTTAAAGTTAACTTACTTTCCATGACGTCCAAGGATGTCCTATGAACAGCTTACACTCTTTTGTGCTGTTATTACTTTCAGCCCGCCACTTTCTGAAAGAAAACCTCCATCGTTTTTAAAAACACGTTACATGCAATAAATGACTTCTTGCTCTGTACCACTATTTTCCACAAGGCCAAATCTAGTCAGAGATATTTATAACTCTTGGATTTCTTGTAAGCCAATCCCATCATTTGGCATTTCCGCAACTTTCACAATTAAAATGTTGAAGATCATTTTCACAATCCTGGAATAGTAATATCTTCCCCTTCTTGCTCAGTCATGTTCTACATTTCCTATGACACTGATACTGCTTAATATGAAGCAGACTTACACTACCTCTATGAGTAGTACAATTATTTAATTCTCTACATCACTTTTAATCACAAAGCAATGTAAAACAGTAGACAGCATTGCAGACTTACATTCCCTCTACTCCATGTTTTGATTGGCTGCTTCAATTAGCTTATGAAAAGAAACAGTTTTTCTGAACTCATTCAAAGTGCACTTATTTCTCCATGATGTCCAATCCTATGATTAGAAGTTATGTCTCTGAACTACACTTATCCTCAAGGCCAAATTGTGTAGGAGCCATTAGAACTTCTTGAAATTCCACAGAGCACATCCCGAGATTATTTCCCTAAAATTTTGGTTTTAAAAACACCAGGTAAGAGTTTTTAAGGTCATACGGCAATTTTTTTTTGAAAATTAAAACAGAATCATTGCAGAATGACCAGCCATTTCTAGACTTTAAATAAGCTGTGTAATGTCCTGATGATATTGAAGGGCCGTCATGATATATAATTGCTGTAGTTACAAAAGTCCTTCCTGATATTGACAACTGCGAAGCTACAACATTTTTTATTAAAGTTGTCAATTTTGTTCCATCAGGCCTACATCGTTGGAACATTAAAATGACGTACTGGCCATATGTTCGTATAAATAATGTGGACATCATTTCAGATTTACATTGGCTACACTCCATGTTGTGATTAGCAGCTTTTACTAGCTTATTAAAGGAGACTGATTTACTGTCTGGCAAAGTTAAATATATAAATCTTTCTGAGTCTACACTAGTAGTACTTGATACCATACAGTTCTCGCAGTCATGCTGCCATTGATAAGAAAGCCCAAACAGCTGATCTACATCTACACCTTCAGCATGTAATACATCAAGCATATACATTAAAAACTCCTGACAATCTTGCTGAATATTTTGAGAGAATTGTGTTTGGCCTGAACATCTATCTAACAGATTTCTAATTTCAGACACACTTTCTATGTTTCTTCTATCAGTGGTACATTTCTCTAACACAGAATTTAACAAACTGCAAAATCTTTGATCAGAATTGACCACAATCTCTTCTTTTACATTTTTTAGAGAAAACAAAACATTAATTACTACATTAGCATAGCAGTTGACACCAGAACTGTTTTCAAACTGAAAACCAACAACATCTTCAACAGAATCCTCTTTGTTTCTGCTTGTAATTTTAGGTTCATCGACTTTTCGTCTTTTTGCTACAACTTCCCCAGTATTGGTCACATTTCTTCGTTTCCGGCCTACCACACGTTTCTCAAACAAAGGATACTGAGGCAAATGTGGCGCATACTCTCTTCTTAACCTATTGTATTCCTTAACACAATCTAGATCCGCACAAATGTTTGTGACATCACACTCAATCAAGTACAATCCCGATAAAGTTCTAACTCGTGACAATGCCACGTATGCCATACCCTCCTTGAACACAGAACTGCCAATATTCACCAATGCACAGTCTACACTTAAACCTTGCGATTTATGGATTGTCACCGCATATGCCAAGCAAACAGGAAACTGCTTACGGCGAACATATAAGTCTTTCACAAGCAAAAATCTAGCAGAGCAACGACCAATTAGCTGTACTTCCTCAATGCCATCAAATTTAATTTTTAAAAATTCAATTCCATCTCTATTTCTGTATTTTACAAAATCAACAACATTACCCATTGACCCATTTACCAGACCTCTTTCAACATGTAAATTCCTTCTTAAAATTATACGGCAGTTCAAGCACACATTCAGAGTCTTTTCAAAACCTGCAGTTTTAGATATAGTCTTCTCTAATGAATCCAATTTTGTTTTCAGATTCTCAGACAAAATATTTGTTGATCCCATATGCTCTACTCTGTCAATAGCTTCCAGTTTCACAATCTCTTGCTTTTCTAAATTCAACATTTTGTTGTTGAATTTGGCACATTCTGCAAGAGTTGGCATCAAACATATTCCAGATTTCTTATCAGTAATTTTCTGAAAAATATTCTCAGGCACAACATCTTGTTCTGGATACAAATTTGACAGTAATCGTGCATGTAAAGCTTCTTTCCCATGCTCGGTCACTTTTCCAATTCTAACATCTTGTAGAATAGTCTTGTAAACTTCATCCTTCGCCTGACGCATATTTTCATGCAGTTCAGCATAATTGAAGTTTAACCATATATTGACGTTGCCAATGCTGCCTAGGCACTTCCTGGTATCTTCATGCGTGAGCATTTTGAACACAGGTTGCCCTTTCACTGGTGTCAGCTGCAGAAGATCTCCGAAAACAATGATGTGTTTGCCACCAAATAACACATCATACTCTGTTTTGAGAACTTCTTGCATCCTCAAATGCACAAAGGCAAGCATGACATTGGAAACCATGCTTACTTCGTCAATGATAAGAAGTTTCATTTTCCTCAAGATTCTTGAAACTTCAAAACAAGCATCTCCAGATAGCTTGTGATATTCTAATTTGTTGTCATGCTCCACTGGCAGCATCAGTAAACGATGTAAAGTAATCCCTTTAATATTATGTGCTGCCAGTCCAGTTGGAGCAGTGACAACACAAGACAGCGATGACTCTGTCCTTTCCTGCAAATAGCATGAAATTGCTTTAATGAGGAAACTTTTTCCAGTTCCCGCTTCTCCACTCACGTACAGTCGGACAGGCTTCAACGACGTACATGAGCACTCTTTCTTATCATGACTTAATCCATGATCAATTTGCATGGTAACTTCGTCATATATTTTCCTCTGCTCAACGTTGAGTTGCCTTTCCAACTCTTCTAAGTTAACCGCATCCTCTTGAGCATGTGCCATGGCTCTTTCCACTTCATTCATAGCAGTGGCAGCTTCATTTTCAATAAGAGGTCCTCCTAGTGGATCCTGACTCAATGAAGCAGAACTCTGACTGTCCTGAGAACTGTCTCTGGCAATCTCGGCTGCAATCGTTGCTTCCTGCTCAATTTCCGCATTCAACATTTCTACATATTTGGGAAAAGCAGGACATTCTATGGTCTCCTTGGCGGCATTGAAAGAGTCTTCGTAACAGAGGAAATCTCCAAGCAGTTCCTCTTCTGCACGCCAAGGCTTGAAAAGTTGCAAAAGTGCTAAATAGAAAAACTCCTTTTTTTCAGGAGATTCGCCACTCAATTTTCGATGGTTTATCAAGTGGCATTTTCTTTGCTTGACCAGACATCCCTCACTTCCTATTACAGCATACACTCCTTTCTCAGTATCTTCTTTGATGTTCCTCTTGAACATGTAATTTTGCAGAACCTCATACAGACAAACATTCTCTAGGTGACTGCTTTGATTTGGATAATATGTATCCAACATGTTTGTCTTCAAAATGTCGGTACTGTTTGGCTCCTTTTCCGCCAAATACTCAATTTCCCGCACAGGTTTGAGAACTCGATTACGCGTTGCAGCAAGACCAAGACTCGCCCAAACGATACTCCTGGACTTGGCATAGAGACTTGCTGAAGACAACCGGTCAGAACATTCGTACGCTCCGATTTCTCGATGCGACAACATCTTCAGACTGAAACTGTACAACTTCTTGCTGAGGCTCTTTTCATGGGAAATGTCCTCCCACATATCCTTCAATTCTGTCTTCTCTTTTTTGGTGATGTAAGACGTCACATACCGAGCAACAGCCATACAGTTATCAGCCACAAACTGTATATCCATGTTAGCATTCCACATGGACAAAATCACCGGGTTGTAGTCGTTGATGTACTTGGACTCTTCGTTCCTCTTCAAATTGTATGTGTTTTTAGGTGATTTCTTCATCACATTGTGTCGCAGCGAAGACATCAAACTTTTTACTCTTCCTTTAGAAATCACCGGTCGTGGAAAGCCGAAACGACATTTGGTGTAGAACTTGTCTTTGTTTCGGAATTTACGACGGCAGTACTTTCCACATCGATGGCTTTGGAAACGCAGAACTTTTTCTCTTAGGCTTTTCTTCTCCTTTGCGTTTGGAACAGCACACGTAGAATACTGTTGGATGAAACTCATCACTGAGTCTTCTGGATCCGTTCCAAATTTAGGTGCATCCTTGATCCACAGCAACATATGTATATGAGGAGCACCTCTTGCTTGGTACTCCTTTCTCCAGAAGAAATCCAACACCTCTCCAAGAGGTGGATTCTTCTTATTCATGATGAAAGACATCATAGCTTCAAATCTATGATTGAAGTACCTACATACATTGACTGGATCCAAAGAGCACAGTTCTCCGGGTGTCTTGAATTCGATGTTTTCTACGTTAGCATTTGCCTCTCGTAGAAATTGAAGTAAGTCTTCCCAGCCATACTCGGCACAACTCAGAGTGAGGAACCATGTGGGAGTACCTAAGTTCCTCAGCATACATTTTAAATCACCGTGACGACGGTACCAGTACTCATTAGTACCACGCTGACACGCCATGAGATTAGTCAGGTGAGAATCCAAAATACTATCTTGGACATTCACTTTATCCATAAAATCACTTGCCGAGATGTTTTGCATGTGTATACCACTTTTCAAGATGTGGTTCACTGCATATGACAGTCCAGACAGATCGCTTTCAAACAGGAGATGAAACAAATAAGGAATGCATTGTCGAAACCTAGCATCTCCTGCATACAATCGCAAAGTCCGGTATTCAGAAGCAGGAATTTGATGAGGTCGCTCATCATATCTTCCTCCCTGACCTGTTGGAAAAAGCTGTGGGAAACACCGAGCTTCCAAACTTTCCTCCCAAACACTAATGGGACTCCCTTTGGCTTGTTTCATTTGAAACAACTCAATAGCATTCCCCATGACTTCCTTCGAATGCAAAGGATGAACACTATAATGTTCATATATTTCCTCACTAGTAGAGGGTTCTACTTTCTCAATTTGACCAGCACACAAATCGCTATCCTCTTCCTCACTTACTTCCTCTTCTGCAACATATACATTCTTATAGTATTTATTATTTTTTTTCAAATACAATGTTGCCTTTTTAACTTTCCTAACATCTACTAAATCTTGCCATATTTTCTTATTCTTTGTCGGAACCCCATTAACTAAGATAACCAGAGGTTCCTCTTCCACTTTTTCTACTCCAATTGTGTTAATGTTTTTCTTGAAATCTAGAGGCAAATAAACAACTCTTCCCTTTAATCCTCTCTGTAAATCTGATGGAGGCAATTTCCCTGTCTTTGGCTCCATTCTTACAATAGCCTGAAAGGGATGGATACTTTGAATCAAAATAGATTCATAAGTATTTAAGTCCTTCAATTCAGAAGGAATCTCAACCAATTCCAGATTATTATGAACTGCTCTAGCAGGCATCTGGTTTTGTTTTAATTTGTTACAACAATAAGTACACACACGTTGATCCAATCCCAAATCAAAACAATTTTCTACCATCAAGTATGTTGCAAAATCCTTCCATTCACTATTATTTTCCCTTTCACTTTTTGCATATAAATCCACTAACTTAGTCTGATTCTTATAATAAGTGCGTCTACAACACACACAAGTGAAATTAGGCCTCTCACTTGATTTCATGTCAAACGTCGCAATTTCCCTCTGGAAATTATATGTACTGGAAACATGTACACTATCTTCCAAATGACCCTCTACTTCTTGCTCAATTTCAACATTCTCCTCTTTACTTCCAAAGTAACAAAACTCAATTTCTTCACATATATTCTTCACATCTATTTCAGAACCATGCAAAAGAGCAGCGCATAATTGTTTCAGCATAATTGCTGGACTCTTAGCATAATACAACAGTCTAACTAACTTCCTCACTTTGTTATGATGCACTGCTAGCATCCTGAAATGATGAAAAACACTCTGGCATACTCTCCTGGATAGACAAGCCAGTGAATGACCATGCAAACCTGTCACTTCTCTTACTCTGCAAGGATCTAATTCTTGCAACAACCTCATTTTCTGCTTCAAACTTTTTTTGTTAAATGACCGTACAAAATCACAAAGCAAATTGATGGAATCCTGTCGCACACTGCAAATACTACTACACTTCCAGGTGTACACAGGACCCTTAGCACGTCTTCCTAAAACCTCATTACCTAACAACTCTTCTGCCTCTGTTGTCACAAGTTTTTCTTTTTCAACTGGACAACCATCTTTCACTTCATAAGCACGACCACTGATGTCAACTGCATGCACCAAATCATTATCCTGGAAATAACTCTCTTCATTAAAAAATGCCTCACAGCTTGAACTATGTATCCATTCTCCAGAAAAAACTTCACAAAAATTACTACGATTAACTATTCTCTTCCATCTACTATTTCTTTTGAAATCAAAAATTGCCTTGTTTAGCTTCCTAATTCTATTGATTATCAAAATAAATAACTTACGTTTAATTTCAAATGCCTGATCAATAACTTTCTCAACTTTTTTTTTTCTCTTATAAAAAACTAGTTTCTGTTGACCTTTCTTAATATTTTTTAACAAATTGCCAATTATCCTGTTACGGAACATTCGTTTACGAATCTCCCTAAACTGTTGTTTCCTTCTACTATCATGCACAGATTTATCTCTTGCTCTAGCAGTAACATTTTCATTTGTCCTTTTCTTTCCATTTGATTTACTTCTCGTGTTATGGATTGAAACATTTTCTGTAGTAATATTTTTTTTATTACAAATATTTCTTATGAAATATTTAGAGCTCTTACCCGGTGCTTTCTTCGTGGCTTGAGAAATCTTTTTGTTAGAGGACTGCTGCGTTTTTTTTTTCTCCTGCTGTCTTTGACGTTTTGCAGCCTTTATCTGTCTTAGTACTGTAGGCATATTGAAATCTTGAAATGATCTGCAGTTGAATCTGAGGAAAAATATAATAAAAAATGTTAATAAACATTATTATCAAACAGTAAATCAGTAATAGTGATCAAAAACATAACACACTACTTGACATTTTAATTTGAAGATTTTTTAGTCATTGCCATTTTTACAATACAGAAATACCAGAAAAGAAATGACATTTATATTTATGTTACCTATGCTATTTTATATGTGAATCTGATCTAATTTTATGAGCATATTTTAATATTTTATTGAAGACACTACACATAACCTGTTTTTGAAGGTGTCTTTATTTTTAAATTAAACGGTTTACCTTTTTACTTTTTATTGATTATAAATTTTAAAAATAAATGTTTATAATTCCAAAGGCTCAAGCAGGTCAGCTTCCCATCCTATATCATATAATTCGGACAAATCTGCATCCTCATCACGCTCTTCTTCATCCTCAGGATTTAAATCATCCAATGGATCAACATCCACTGATGTTTCAATTACAAGTTCAATGATGAGGTCAAAATCAACTGATTGCAGATTGTCGCTCATGTTGAGGTTGTCTTTATCTTTAAAGAAAGATAACAACAATGAGATGTTGCAGAGTAAGAGACAAATCTCACAGATTATAATAGTAAAATTATTTAACAAGAGTAACATTTTGCAGCTATTATTTAGCCATGTCCAGCGATGCTGAGCAGGTGAAGCCTATGTCTAATTTTTCACTGAACAGGACTCATCTGTTCTTAACCTTGGATAAGCCTCAACGACTCTGTGTCCCCTGCACATACTCAAATGTTAAAGTGCAGATTTATATTAAATGGCACATCCCCAGGCATGCACCAGTTAATGTGCACCACTGCTTTACCACCCATGGTGTGCCGCATTTACAATCAGATAGGAGAAAGCTGCTTCAAAACCCTGCGCCTGCTTGAAGCTGGCATAGGTCTTGACGCAGCATTGTAGAGATGGGGCACCCCTGAGCCTTGCTGGAGCTGCATCGCACTTACGATACAACTCCAGCAATGCGCCACCTTTACGGCACAGATGCGTCACGCATCTGTGCCGTTTTTGCCCCATGCTGCGCCGCATTGTAAATGCAGCACAACATGGGTGGCGGAACAGTGGCGCAGGATGACTGTCACATCCCTGGTGATGCGCCACTCATCATAAATCTATCCCTAAGCTTCTTATCTTGTTACAGATGAACTGCCATATGTATCATCAAAATATTTTACATTTTCTAAATAGCGAATTTTAAGGAATAAATAGCGATTCTTTACCATTCCTAATTTGCGATGAGCAAATTGCTAATTGCAAGTTACCCATTCATTTCCATGGCCTAGGAGGCTAATATGAATGAAGGTTTAATTTGCGATTAGCAATTTGCTCATCACAAAGTAGGAATTTTTCCAAGGGTGCAGGGGTGTCTCAAGAACACCTGCTGCACCCCTGAAAAACAAATTTAGGGGCATATGGCACACATACATGCCTTAAGGGCATGTGTTGGCGTCATATGGCACCTTTTCTTTTTTTGAAAAAAAGCTTTTTGAAAAGAATTCACAAATTACCACTAATTTACCACAATAGTTTCCAAATCCTTAATGTCATTTTTTACATAGTTTTTGTTTGATACATTGCATTTAAGTAGTCACAAAATTTACAAATGCTTCAGTGCAATCGCAAAATAAGGAATAGCAAATTTTGCTACTCCTTATTTTGCATCAAAGTTGTTTGATACATACCATTTGTCTAATTAACATTCGCAAAGGCCGAAATTCATAGAATTTTGATCTTTGCAAATGCTAATTAGCTTGATACATATGGCCCCAAGTGAGGCCTGTCTTGCGACATGGTGCATCTTTTGCATTACTGCTGATTGGGTTTTATGTGGTACGTTTTTTTTTTACACTATGACATATCTGCCTAAATGCATCAATTTTTAATGTTGTCACCTCATAGCAAATATTATGCACCACCGCTGCATCATAAAAGTGACGCACAGTGGCAGAAAAAAGGCATACACCTATCATAAATCTATCCCTAGCATTTTAAATGATTAATCCAGGATGACAATAAAGTGTGTCCTATCCAGAGGTTTGTTTAAGGTGAGGCCTACTCAGGATTGCAGATTAAAGTTACGCTTGATGAAGAATACAGAGGAGATAATACATATAAAGGACTACCAATGAAGTAAGTAATGTGCACTTTATTGCGCCAGTCATCATAAATGTATCCCTAAGCTTCTTATCTTGTTACAGATGAACCACCATATGTATCATCAAACTATTTTGCATTTCCTAAATAGCAAATTTTAAGGAATAAATAGCAATTCTTTACTATTCCTAATTTGCAATGAGCAAATTGCTAATTGCAAATTACCCATTCATTTCCATAGGCTAGGAGGCTCATAGGAATTAATGTTGCAATTTGTGATTAGCAATTAGCTCATCACAAAATAGGATTTTTTTCAAGCGTGCAGGGGTATCTCAAGAACACCCTGCTGCACCCCTGAAAAAGAAATTTGGGAGCACATGGCACACCTACATGCCCTAATGGCATGTATGGGCGTCATATGGGACCTTTTTTTTTTTTTTGAAAAAAATGCTTTTTGAAAAGAATTCGCAAATTACCACAAACTAGAAGTTGGTGGTAGTTTCCAAATCCTTAATATCATTTTTTACATATTTTTTTTTTTGATACATTGCATTTAAGGAATCACAAATTTTGAATTATTGACATTTTAAGTAATTTCCACATGTGCAGTGTTTTCAAAATATAATTTGAAAATCGTTTTTGGGGAAAAGTAATGGTTTGCAAATTTATGACAAGGACATAATGGTGTATGCTTCTCTATAAGGCATTTCAGTATCTCTAATCTAATATAATTTAAATATCTCTAATATAATTTGAAAATCGTTTTTGGGGAAAAGTAATGGTTTGCAAATTTATGACAAGGACATAATGGTGTATGCTTCTCTATAAGGCATTTCAGTATCTCTAATGTCATTTTTCCCATATTACATTATAAGACCTTTCCCCATGAAGCACATTCCTTGTAAATATGCTCCCACCTGTGCATTGCAAATTTAGATTTTGACTGTTTCAGACACATAGCCATGTTGAAAGTGACCCAAAAAAATTGCAAACGTTTTAAAATAACACATTCATGTGTCTTAAGGACATTTTAAGTCATTTCCCCATGGACAATGTTTTCTAAGTGGCACAAAAGAGGTATACACCTATCATAAATCTGTCCCTAGCATTTTAAATGATTAATTCAGGATGACAATAAGATGTGGCCTATCCAGAGGTTTGTTTAAGGTGAGGCCTACTCAGGATTGCAGATTAAAGTTACGCTTGATGAAGAATACAGAGGAGATAATTTATTGTAAAGGCCTACCAATGAAGTAAGTGATTTCTACTTCATTGCACCAGTCATCATAAATGTATCCGTAAGCTTCTTATCTTGTTAGACATCAACCGCCATATGTATCATATAACTATTTTGCATTTCCAAAAAAGCGAATTTTAAGGAATAAATAGCGATTCTTTACCATTCCAAATTTGCTTTGAGAAAATAGCTAATTGCAAATTACCCATTCATTTCCATGGGCTAGGAGGCTCATATAAATGAAGGTGCAATTTGCGATTAACAATTAGCTCATCACAAATTAGGAATTTATTCCAAAGGTGCAGGGGTGTCTCAAGAACACCCTGCTGCAACCCTGAAAAAGAAATTTGGGGGCATATGGCGCACATAAATTTTAACAACATTCCTTTACCTCAACAACGATTTTCAAATCATAACTTCAAAACACTACACATGGGAAAATTACTTAAATTGTCCTTAAGACACATAAAAGCGTTTTTTGATTGGCTTTCCTGCATGGTAGGGTCACTTTTAACATGGCTATGTAACACAAACATTCAAAATCAAAATTTTCCATGCACAGGTGGGAGCATATTTACAAGCAATTTGCGCCACAGAGAAAGGTCTTACATAAAAATGGGAAAAATAACATCAGGGACAGTCAATTGCCTTATAAAGAACCATACACCATTATGTCCTTCTCATGAATTTAAAAACAATTCCTTTTTCCCAAAAACGATTTTCAAATCATAATTTCAAAACACTGCACATGAGAAAATGACTTAAAATGTCATTGAAACACATGAAAGCGTTTTTTGATTGGCTTTCCTGCATGGTTGGGTCACTTTTATCATGGCTATGTAACACAAACATTCAAAATTAAAATTTTCATGCACATGTAAGAGCATATTTACAAGCAATTTGCGCCACAGAGAAAGGTCTTACACTAAAATGAGAAAAATAACATCAGGAACAGTCAATTGCCTTATAAAGAACCATACACCATTATGTCCTTGTCATGATTTTATAAACAATTCCTTTTCCCCAAAAACGATTTTAAAATCATAATTTCTAAACACTGCACATGGGAAAATGACTTAAAATGTCATTAAAACACATGAAAGCGTTTTTTGATTGCCTTCCCAGCATGGTTTAGTCACTTTTAACATGGCTATTTAACACAAACATTCAAAATCTAAATTTTCCATGCACATGTGAGAGCATATTTACAAGCAATTTGCGCCACAGAGAAAGGTCTTACACTAAAATGAGAAAAATAACATCAGGGACAGTCAATTGCCTTATAAAGAACCATACACCATTATATCCTTGTCATGAATTTAAAAACAATTCCTTTTCCTCAAAAACGATTTTCAAATCATAATTTCTAAACACTGCACATCAGAAAATGACTTAAAATGTCATTAAAACACATGAAATCATTTTTTGATTGGCTTTCCAGCATGGTTGCGTCACTTTTAACATGGCTATGTAACACAAACATTCAAAATCAAAATTTTCCATGCACATGTGAGAGCATATTTACAAGCAATTTGCGCCACATAAATCATAATTTTCTCCTTAAAGCACACTATTCTCTATCTAAAGTAAAGAAATATTTTCTCACCTTAGCAAATACTTTCAGTTTGAAAACAGTCTAAGAAACACACCAATTTGTCTTCAGCAGAGCAAAAGGTATGCACTCCAGAGTCTGCAGCTATCAAAAGCACAGAAATGCTGTAATTCTTCACACATATTTCTCATGTCACCCAATCAAAACTCTTCCCTCACTTTTTTTCAAATGAAAACCCTTCCCCCTCTGCCCTTTCTGCCTATTTTCCATAGCAACCACCTCTTGGAGAAACTCTGGTGTTTGCAAGTTCACACAACAATGTTGCAATTGAACTCTGAACTCTCAGTGCACCTGCATATCCAGTGCTTTCTTTCATTTAATGATTTTTTATTGACCACTCAAAATACATCTTTCAAACAACACATCTGTACACCCTAACTTTCTGTTTTCATCAATCAAAATCCACCAATCACTGTTACTACTTCATGAACACAGAAACTCCACAGTTTTTTTCATTTCAAACTCTCATTTTTTCAACTGCCATTTCATTGCCACACTTCATCTGACTGCAGGAGAACCTTCTCTCACCATGTTTTCTGTCTGGATTGTTGGTCATAGTTATATTCACTGGGCTCAAAGGTACGTTGAAAGCAGGAATTTACCTAACCTCAATTTACAAGATGTGGAAATTAAGTGGTTTGGCCACAGAGGATTAAAATGTCACCAATTGATACCATTGGTGAAAACCTTTATGCATTTGCCAAAACCTGACCTGTTAATTGTGCACTGTGGAGGTAATGACTTGGGCACTTTGACTGGTGTAGGTCTGGAAATGCTTTTAAAGGACACCTTTGAGCAATTAATGGCACTTTTTCCTCAGACTGCCTTGGTATATTCAAATATATGCCAAAGACAGAAATGGAGGTGGTCAAACCAATTTTGTCCACAAATTGAGAAGTCGAGGAAGCATGTAAACAAATCTGTTTCAGCTTACATGAGAGACCATGGAATGGGCTCCCTGTACAACAATAACTTGCGTTACTACATGCAAGATATCTACAGAGGAGATGGAGTTCACTTCTCAGATGAGGGCAACAGAGTTTTCACTCTGAATTTAAGAATGTGCATTGGTACCTACTTATAAGTACCTAAATGTACCATAAACCCAAAAGCTCTTCTCAGAGCTACCCTACATCTAATCACTCACAATTATTATTTTACTCTAACTTTTTTCACTAATTTTCAACAAAGTACGCTCCCGGGGGCGCTACCCGGTACGCGTACCGGGAGCTAACCTCGCGAAATTTTTTAAAAAAATGTTTTTTTTTCGCACATATAAACCTCCTCAGCCACCCTCAGAAAACCTAGGGGGTCAAGTTAAGTCTACCGTGCCCCCTTCTACCCATTCTGAACATTATTTGCCCTCCATCTTGTATCTTAATTCGACCGAAACACAAAATGGTGGACTCCCGGAACGCTTAAGGTACGCGAACCGGGGCGCTCAACGGTTCGCGTACCGGGTCGCTCCCTGGGAAGCGCACCATCAAAAAAGGTGGGAAAGTAGTTCACAGAAAAGCCACTTGAGACAATTTCACCAAATATAGATTAGCTCATACTACATACCAATCCCTACCATTTTCACAAATTTGATTGGAATTCCATTTAGCCATTTAGCCTGTAGACCTCTCTAAATACCGTGAGGTAAATTACTTCACAAAACACATCTGAAATGTTGGAATTGACAACCAATTAAAATGTTACTTTCATTTTCTACTTTTTTTACCTGACATTTGATTGGTTATGTACCCGAATATATATAAAGGAAGAGAAGGAAACACAGCCATTTTGACTACTACTTCCTGGTGTACATTTCAATAGGATTTTCATTAATAACTTCAACTTCTTTTTAAAGGTAAGTTGTTATTTTTAAAACTGAAGTATATTGTGCACTTTAAGTTAATATGGCAAACTTTTTCTGTTAGTTATATACTATCCCTCTGTAGTACTTATAAATTTAGATACACTTTTTTATATTCCTACTTCCACTCTGATACTATACACTGCCCAAAGATAAATTCTCTGTTAAAAACTGCCTATCTAAAATTAATCCCAACAGTGCCCTACCTCTACTAATATATATTTTTTTTATGCAAATTTCAGGGAAAATGGAAAGTGAACAAAACATTTCATTTGAAATTGTCCTTCCAGAGTCCAACACAGAAATCATTGATCCAAATGAGATTGAATTTATGGATGAAACTTGGGACCAAGAACTACTGCAATGTGTACAAGCAGTAGATAACCTCCTTGCAAATGAGGACATTTTACAACCTCAGAGACTACAATCTATATTCCATGATTATTATGAAATTTCTGACAATGAAATGTTAGAAAGTTTAATAAATTATGAAACACAATAAAAAAAGCTTAAAAAATTTAAAAAAATAAAAAATAATCAACAAAACCAACAATCAATTAACATACAGCATTTGAAAAGTCTATCATTTATTTTTCATTGTGGTACGCTCCCCAGAACGCTTCCCGGTTCGCGTACCGGGCGCTAACCACGAAAAAAAACAAAAAGAACATTTTTTTTTTTTTGCTTCGCGGGGCCCCTTTAAAACCTCCACATTAAACCTAGGGGGTCAGCGAGGATCTACTATGCCCCCTTATAGTTATTTCCCCCTTTGTTTTGGCCTCCTCTTGTCTCTCGATCCTACCGAGAGACAAGATGGCGGCCGCTCCGGACTGTTTAGAATGTTGACAGACACCGGAAAGCCAATCAGCTTCGCTACGCGAAGTTCCGATACGCTTAAGGTCCGCGAACCGGGGCGCTGCCTGGTCCGCGCTTACAGATATATATCTTTTTTTAAACGTTAATTTCTCAAAATCCACTGGAGCACATATATTGAGACCTACAAAAGGCACATCGGGCTACCAGTCCCTACAATTTTGCCAAGTTTCGTGCAAATCCATTCAGCCGTTCGGGCTAAAAGTGAGGCTAACCGCCCTATGGAAAACTCAATGTTAAAAACACGTTTTGGGACCCCCCTTTTTTCTCGGCCCCCCCTGGACGAACACCCCCCACATTTTAAGGGGCTGCTCAGAAACAAAATGTTCCATTTTCCAGAAAATTTCAGCCAATTCCGTCCACAAACGCCAAAGTTATTAGACATAGAATTTTCAAAAATCCCATAGGGAAAAAATCCTAACTATATATACCTACTGGCGACCGCCAGTAGGTAATATATATATATGTATATATATATATATATATATATATATATTACCTACTGGCGGTAATATATATATATGTATATATATATATATATATATATATATATTACCTACTGGCGGTCGCCAGTAGGTATATATAGTTAGGATTTTTTCCCTATGGGATTTTTGAAAATTCTATGTCTAATAACTTTGGCGTTTGTGGACGGAATTGGCTGAAATTTTCTGGAAAATGGAACATTTTGTTTCTGAGCAGCCCCTGAAAATTTGGGGGGTGTTCGTCCAGGGGGGGCCGAGAAAAAAGGGGGGTCCCAAAACGTGTTTTTAACATTGAGTTTTCCATAGGGCGGTTGGCCTCACTTTTAGCCCGAACGGCTGAATGGATTTCCATGAAACTTGGCAAAATTGTAGGGACTGGTAGCCCGATGTGCCTTTTCTAGGTCTCAATATATGTGCTCCAGTGGATTTTGAGAAATTAACGTTTAAAAAAAGATATATATCTGTAAGCGCGATCCGGGCAGCGCTCCGGTCCGCGGACCTTAAGCGTAACGGAACTTCGCGTAGCGAAGCTGATTGGCTCTCCGGTGTCTGTCAACATTCTAAACAGTCCGGAGCGGCCGCCATCTTGTCTCTCGGGAGGATTGAGAGACAAGAGGAGTCCAAAACAAAGGTGGAAATAACCATAAGGGGGCATAGTAGATCCTCCCTGATCCCCTAGGTTTAATGTGGAGGCTTTAAAAGGGCACCGCGGGGCAAAAAAAAAAATATTTCTTTTTTTGGTTTTTTTCGTGGTTAGCGCCCGGTCCGCGAACCGGGAAGCGTTCTAGGCAGCGTACTATAATGAAAAATGAATGATAGATTTTTCAAATACTGTATGTTAATTGATTGTTGGTTTTGTTGATTATTTTTTAATTTTTTTATTTTTTAAGCAATTATTTATTATTGTGATTGTGTTTCAACATTTAATAACATTTCTAACATTTCACTAGTTTATGAATTACATATAAAAATGATTAAAGACTCAAATAATTTTTTAATATTACATATAATTTTATTTTTCGGATTGTTTTTCAAAATTTAATAGAATGTCTAACATTTGACTGTCAGATATGTCCTCTTGTTGAGTGAACATAACTTCCCACATTTGACCGTCATCATAATGAAGTAAATGATCCACAGATTCTACACATTGAACTAATTCATGGTCCCGTGATTCATCCATGAAATCTGAGTCATCATTGTCCTCAATATCTTTTTCTGTGTTGTTCTCCAGAACAATTTCGAAGGAAATATTCTGCTCTCCTTCCATTTTCTTGCTGTAATTTGCATAAAAAATAAATATATCAGTAGAGATAGGGCACTGTTGGGTTTAAGTTCAGACAGGTACTTGTGAGTTTATAACAGAGAAGTAATCTATGGGCACTGTATGGTTTCAGGCGTGAAGTAGTACTATTAAAAAGTGCCTGTGAAGAAGCCTAAGTAAATTCATAATTATACCACAGAAACCTAAATCAATCCATAATTATAATAAAGAAGCCTTTCTCAATGTCTAACTCTTACAGAGGGATAGTATATAACTATCTGAAAATGTTTTCAATTTTATAAAATAATATCTCACCTTCTAAAAAGAAGTTTAAGTTGTGAGTGAAAATGATCTTGCAATGTAATTCAGGAAGTAGTAGTCAAAATGGCTGTGTTTCTCTCTCTTTCTTTATATATATTCAGGTACATAACCAATCAAATGTCAGGTAAAAAAAGTAGAAAATGAAAGTAACATTTTCATTGGTTGTCAATTCCAACACTTCAGATGTGTTTTGAGAGTTCTACAGGTTAAATGGTTAAATGGAATTCCAATCAAATTTGTGAAAATGGTAGGGATTGGTATGTAGTATGAGCTAATCTATATTTGGTGAAATTGTCTCCAGTAGATTTTCTGTGAACTACTTTCCCACCTTTTTTGATGGTGCGCTTCCCAGGGAGCGACCCGGTACGCGAACTGTTGAGCGCCCCGGTTCGCGAACTTTAAGCGTTACGGGAGTCCACCATTTTGTATTTCGGTCGAATTAAGATACAAGATGGAGGGTAAATAATGTTCAGAATGGGTAGAAAGGGGCACGGTAGAGTTATCTTGACCCCCTAGGTTTTGTGAGGGTGGCTGAGGAGGCTTATATGTGCGAAAAAAAAACATTTTTAAAAAAAATTTCGCGAGGTTAGCTCCCGGTTCGCGTACCGGGTAGCGCCCCAGGGAGCGTACTTTGTTGAAAATTAGTGAAAAATGTTAGAGTAAAATAATAATTGTGAGTGATTAGATGTAGGGTAGCTCTGAGAAGAGCTTTTGGGTTTATGGTACATTTAGGTACTTATAAGTAGGTACCAATGCACATTCTTAAATTCAGAGTGAAAACTCTGTTGCCCTCATCTGAGAAGTGAACTCCATCTCCTCTGTAGATATCTTGCATGTAGTAACGCAAGTTATTGTTGTACAGGGAGCCCATTCCATGGTCTCTCATGTAAGCTGAAACAGATTTGTTTACATGCTTCCTCAACTTCTCAATTTGTGGACAAAATTGGTTTGACCACCTCCATTTCTGTCTTTGGCATATATTTGAATATACCAAGGCAGTCTGAGGAAAAAGTGCCATTAATTGCTCAAAGGTGTCCTTTAAAAGCATTTCCAGACCTACACCAGTCAAAGTGCCCAAGTCATTACCTCCACAGTGCACAATTAACAGGTCAGGTTTGGGCAAATGCATAAAGGTTTTCACCAATGGTATCAATTGGTGACATTTTAATCCTCTGTGGCCAAACCACTTAATTTCCACATCTTGTAAATTGAGGTTAGGTAATTTCCTGTTTTCAACGTACCTTTGAGCCCAGTGAATATAACTATGTCCAACAATCCAGACAGAAAACATGGTGAGAGAAGGTTCTCCTGCAGTCAGATGAAGTGTGGCAATGAAATGGCAGTTGAAAAAATGAGAGTTTAAAATGAAAAAAACTGTGGAGTTTCTGTGTTCATGAAGCAGTAACAGTGATTGGTGGATTTTGATTGCTGAAAACAGAAAGTTAGGGTGCACGGATGTGTTCTTTGAAAGATGTATTTTGAATGGTCAATAAAAAATCATTAAATGAAAGAATGCACTGGATATGCAGGTGCACTGAGAGTTCAGAGTTCAATTGCAACAAAGTTGTGTGAACTTGCAAACACCAGAAGTCTTCCAAGAGGTGGTTGCCATGCAGAAAAGACAGAAAGGGCAGAGGGGGGAAGGGTTTTCATTTGAAAAAAAGTGAGGGAAGAGTTTTGATTGGGTGACATGAGAAATATGTGTGAAGAATTACAGCATTTCTGTGCTTTTGATAGCTGCAGACTCTGGAGTGCATACCTTTTGCTCTGCTGAAGACAAATTGGTGTGTTTCTGAGACTGTTTTCAAACTCAAAGTATTTGCTAAGGTGAGAAAATATTTCTTTAATTTAGATAGAGAATAGTGTGCTTTAAGGAGAAAAATATGAATTATGTGGCGCAAATTGCTTGTAAATATGCTCCCACATGTGCATGGAAAATTTTGATTTTGAATGTTTGTGTTACATAGCCATTATAAAAGTGATACAAACATGCAGGAAAGGCAATGAAATAATGCTTTTATGTGTCTTAAGGACATTTTAAGTAATTTTGCCATGTGCAGTGTTTTGAAATTATGATTTGAAAATCGTTTTTGGGGAAAAGGAATTGATTTAAATGTATGACAAGGACATAATGGTGTATGCTTCTTTATAAGGCAAATGACTGTCCCTGATGTTATTTTTCTCATTTTAGTGTAAGACCTTTCTCTGTGGCGCAAATTGCTTGTAAATATGCTCCCACATGTGCATGGAAAATTTAGATTTTGAATGTTTGTGTTACATAGCCATGTTAAAAGTGACCCAACCATGCAGGAAAGGCAATCAAAAAACGCTTTTATGTGTCTTAAGGACATTTTAAGTAATTTTCCCATGTGTAGTGTTTTGAAATTATGATTTGAAAATCGTTTTTGAAGTAAAGGAATGTTGTTAAAATTTATGTGCGCCATATGCCCCCAAATTTCTTTTTCAGGGGTGCAGCAGGGTTTTATTGAGACACCCCTGCAGCTTTGGAAAAATTCCTAATTTGTGATGAGCACATTGTTAATCGCAAATTGCACCTTCATTTATATGAGCCTCCTAGCCCATGGAAATGAATGGGTAATTTGCAATTAGCAATTTTCTAATCGCAGATTTGGAATGGTAAAGAATCGCTATTTATTCCTTAAAATTCGCTTTTTTGGAAATGCAATATAGTTATATGATACATATGGCGGTTGATGTCTAACAAGATAAGAAGCTTAGGCATACATTTATGATGACTGGCGCAATGAAGTAGAAATCAATTACTTCATTGGTAGAGCTTTACATGTATTATCTCCTCTGTATTCTTCATCAAGCGTAACTTTAATCTGCAATCCTGAGTAGGCCTCACTTTAAACAAACCTCTGGATAGGCCACATCTTATTGTTATCCTGAATTAATCATTTAAAATGCTAGGGACAGATTTATGATAGGTGTATGCCTCTTTTGCGCCACTTAGAAAACATTGTCCATGGGGAAATGACTTAAAATGTCCTTAAGACACATGAATGTGTTTTTTTAAAACGTTTGCAATTTTTTTGGGTCACTTTTAACATGGCTATGTGACTCAAACAGTCAAAATCTAAATTCTCCATGCACAGGTGGGAGCATATTTACAAGGAATGTGCTCCATGGGGAAAGGTCTTATAATGTAATATGGGAAAAATGACATCAGAGACACTGAAATGCCTTATAGAGAAGCATACACCATTATGTCCTTGTCATAAATTTGCAAACCATTACTTTTCCCCAAAAACGATTTTCAAATCATAATTTGAAAACACTGCACATGTGGAAATGACTTAAAATGTCCTTAATTCAAAATGTGCGATTCCTTAAATGCAATGTATCAAACAAAAAATATGTAAAAAATGATATTAAGGATTTGGAAACAACCACCAACTTCTAGTTTGTGGTAATTTGCGAATTCTTTTCAAAAAGCATTTTTTTCCCCCAAAAAAAAGGTCCCATATGACGCCCATACATGCCCTTAGGGCATGTAGGTGTGCCATATGCCCCCAAATTTATTTTTCAGGGGTGCAGCAGGGTGTTCTTGAGATACCCCTGCACGCTTACGGGAGTCCACCATTTTGTGTTTCGGTCGAATAAAGATACAAGATGGAGGGCAAATAATGTTCAGAATGGGTAGAAGGGGGCACGGTAGATGTATCTTGACCCACTTGGTTTTCTGAGGGTGGCTGAGGAGGACCATAGTTCTTCACTCTTGTTCACTCTCTCTGTTTCTATTAATGTCATTGTTTCTGACTGATCAAAAAAAAATTTTTAAAAGAAGAACAGTAACTATAAGGGAAGGAAACAGACAGTTATGTTAAAAGAAAGACAGCTATAGGGAGTAAACTAAGGATACTGTTACCCGCAATCCACTGCTGATGATATTACTGACCATGTCATGAATGATGTAATATGTGACATCATCAGCAGTGGATTGTGGGTAACAGTATCTCTTGTTTACTCCCTAGAGCTGTCTTTCTTTTCACATAACTGTCTGTTTCCTTCCCTTATACTTACTGTTCTTTTTTTTTTAAAATTTTTTTTTGGTTAGCTTCCGGTTCGCGTACCGGGTAGCGCTCCGGGGAGCGAACTAAGAGAAATAGAGGTTGGCAGAGTTCCAAATATTCTACCAATTTTTTTATAACGGGGAGGTAGTTCTGAAAAGAACTTTTTTTTTAATGTTTTTGTTGTTTTATATTTTTTTTAGTATTTTTTGAACATTTTTTTACTTTTTTTGTATTTTCTGAACGTTTTTATATTTATTTTGGTTTTTTTGGGGGGGGGGAAACAAAAACGATCCATTGGAAAGGGCTCAACAGGAGCAACAAAAAAAAAAGAATTTATTTTTTGGGGCATTTCGGACAAACATTAACATGATTCTGAATAGCTCGCATAATCAAAATGATGCTACTTTCCCTGTAGAAAATGAAATTGCCGCAGTGCACGCACACTTGCTTCACGTGCCCAAACACATCTCCCTCGCCTCTGGTCCCGACACCTCTGGAACAACTGATCTTCTTGCCATCGGAAGGGGATTTTGTTGCTCATCACGTAGCTGGGCAGCACTATAATTATTAGGATGCCACCTACTCATATGCCGATGCATAGTGTAGTTGCCGTAACTGTATTTTTTTTCAGTTCCCCTTGACAGTCTATCACCGCATATACGGCAAAACACGTAGCGTGCATTTACTTTTTTTTGCCCCTCAGGAAATTTATAGAATTGCCAAATGTAGTTCTCTTTTCGATTATACCTCCTGGGCTCCTCTGGCAAAAACCTTGGCTCTTCCTCCTCTTCCTCCTCTTCCTGTTCTTCCTCTTCTTGTTGTAAAATTACTTCAGCAGGTGGTCCTCTCTTCTTTGGATTTGGTGGAGGTGGTGGGTTAGAACCAGCTGAAGCCACTAATGAAGCCATGTCAGAATGCAAATAAAGGGTCTTTCTCTCACCAAGATGAAAGTCAGAGTGAGGAAAGAAGGAGGGGTTTTCATCATTTGGGAAAAGCAAAAGTTCTAAACCAATGAAAAGTGTTCATTTTAGATCACATGACCTAGTATTACATCATTAGGAAACCAAAAGTGAAATGAACCAATGAAAAGTGTTATTACCGAGTCACATGACCTGCTGTGTTTACGTTACGCGGTCGGCGCCGCGCCGCGGATCGCTTCCGGTTCGCGTACCGCTGCGCTTCCGGGTACGCTAACGTAGCACGTCATATGACGTATCACGCGAGAACGCGAAACGTCATGCTGAACGGAACGTTTACCGGTTCGCGGACCAGGTCGCGGCTCCGAATTGAGCTAACGGGAAGCTAACCGGTTCGCGTACCGGGAGCGAAACAATAAAAATTATTTAAAAAAAATTGTATTAAAAACATGTAAAAAATATTTTTCGATTTAAAGAAGAATACATTGTAAAGGTTTTGATATTTGCTATTAAAAAACCATTGAAATTCACTGAAAAAACCATAGGTTATAGACCATATATAGTTAGGAATTAGCATTTACAAAACCTTGAAAATTCACTGAAAAAACCATAGGTTATAGACCATATATAGTTAGGGATTAGCATTTACAAAACCTTATTTTACTCACACAAAACCATTGAAATTCCATATATAGTTAGTTGTACTAACTATATATCGCGCACCCGCAATCCACTGCTGATCATGTCACATATTACATCATTCATGACATGGTCAGTGACATCACTGATGACATCTCAAATGACATCACTGATGACATCACTGATGACATCTCAAATGACATCACTGATGACATCACTGATGACATCTCAAATGACATCACTGATGACATCACTGATGACAATACCCAGTGACTGTATTTTTCTGTAAAGTTAAAATATGTCTTGAGTGGATGTATAAGTGTCTGGATGAAGGATTTAGTAGGTGCATGACTGACTGTATGAGTGAGTGATTAAATGTGTCTCTCTGAGTGCATGGGTTAGTGACTAAACTGTCTTAATTTGTGCATCATTATGTCTGTTGTTCTGAAAACTGCTGCATGTGTTGTTCAGTAGCTATATGAGTAACTATATGGGTTATTGATTGGTTGCCCAAGTATTTGTATGGGAGACTGAGTGTATGTGTGGGTGGCTGGGAGGTGTGTGACTCTGTGCAGATCAATGTGTACTTGTATCAGTGATTGTATAAGAGAGTAAGTATTTGTTAGTATATGTTTGAAAATGTAAGGTGTTCTATGTTTAACTGTATAGATGAGAAAATGGAAGTGTGATTGATTCTTTACAGGACTGACTAGGTGTGTGAGTAACTCCATGGATGAGTGGCAGAGTGTGAGTGTCTGTATAGGTGTATGAGTGCATATGATAGTGTTGTAAAGATGAGTGATTGTATGTATGAATGATTGTATGGGTGAATGAGTGAATGTGTGTGTAGACGTAGGAATCAGTGAGTGCGTATGTAGTAACTAGTATTGGTGTGTCAATGGTTTCAAAAATTATACTCTGTATTTAACACTGGGTGTAACAGAGGTTATATTAGAGTGTGAGGAGATGCATTGTATTATCACATGAATGATATCATCAGTGATGTGATCATTGATGTCAAATGAGATGTCATCAGTGATGTCATCAGTGATGTCATTTGAGATGTCATCAGTGATGTCATCAGTGATGTCACTGACCATATCATGAATGATGTAATATGTGACATCATCAGCAGTGGATTGCGGGTGCGCGATATATAGTTAGTGCAACTAACTATATATGCGAATTTCAATGGTTTTGTGTGAGTAAAATAAGGTTTTGATAATGCTAATTCCTAACTATATATGGTCTATAACCTATGGTTTTTTCAGTGAATTTTCTAGGTTTTGTAAATGCTAATTCCTAACCATATATAGTCTATAACCTATGTTTTTTTCAGTGAATTTCAATGGATTTTTAATAGCAAATATCAAATGGTGTAAAATATTTTCTTCTTTTATTGGAAAAATATATTTTATATGTATCTAATTTAATTTTTGTATGTCTTTAATTTTTTTTAATTATTTTTTTTGTTTCGCTACCGGGTAGCTTCCCGTTAGCTCAATTTGGTGCCGCGACCCGATCCGCGCACCGGGAAACGTTCTGTTAGCGCAACTCCCGCGATCGAACACAACATCGTGACGCGTCGCATAAGCGCGTCGTATCGCGTTGCCGCGTAATGCGTCTTATGACGCGCCGTGTTAGCGCACCCGGAAGCACTTCGGTCCGCGTCCCGAGGCGTGAAACGCAGCAGCCCGGAAGCAAACCGGGCGCGGAACGGGACGCGTAACGGGACGCGTAACGTAAGCGTAACAGGTCATGTGACCTGAAAATAACACTTTTCATTGGTTCATTACATTTTTTTTTTCCACAAATGATGAAAGCCTCCACCTTTTTTCCTCACTCTGACTTTCATCTTTGTGAGAGGAAGACCTACTTCCATATTTTCTAAAATGGCAAGTGTTGTAGCTGCAGCTGCTGGAGCCAATCCACCACCACCACCACCACCAAAAAAGGATGGACGACCTCCTCAGGTCATCCTTAATCAAGAGGAGGAAGAAGAGGAAGAGGAGCAAGAGAGGAGGCAGTTTTTGCCTGAAGAGCCAAGGAGGTCCCATGTGAAGGATAATTATATCTGGCAATTCTACACATTTCGCCGGGGCCAAAAAAAAGTAAATGCCCGCTACGTCACATGTCTGATCTGTGACAAAGATCTGTCCAGAGGGACTGATAAAAAGTACAGCTTCGGGAATTACACCATGCATCGGCACATGGAGAGATGGCACCATATAAATTATAGTGCTGCGCAGGTACGGGACCTGCAGGTAAACCCCCCTCCTGTGGCCAGTACATCAACCGAACAGGCAGTGACGGGACCAGAGGCGAGGGAGACGGTCCCAAACATCCAGATGAACTTCGGGGACCTGAAGCAAGTCTGCATCTTTTGCGGCAAATTAATTTGCTATGGGTAGAGAAGCATAAATCTAATCAACAGAGCTTTTGAAAATCATAAATGTACAAAACGCCCCAGAAAGTAAATTATCTTTTTTTTTTGTTGCTCCTGTTGAGCCCTTTATAATGAATGATTTTCGTTTCCCCCCCAAAAAAAACAAAAAAAATATAAAACCGTTCAAAAAATGCAAAAAAAGTAAAAAAATGTTCAGAAAAATAATAAAAAATATATAAAACAACAAAAACAATTTAAAAAAAAGTTCTTTTCAGAACTACCTCCCATTTATAAAAAATTGCTAGAATGTTTAGCACTCTGGCAACCTCTATTTCTTTTGATTCGTTTCCCGGTTCGCGCGCCGGTACGCGAACCGGAAGCGAAACAGAATTTAAAAAAAAAAAAAAAAAAGGAAGAGTGAGTATAAGGCAAGGAAACAGAGAGTAATGTTAAAAGAAAGACAGCTAGAGGGAGTAACACAGAGATACTGTTTAATAGATCTATTTACCAAAGAAAAGATGTAAAAGGGTATAATTGAGAAAAACAAAATAGATAAGGAAGTGAAAGAAAAAAAGGAGAGTAGAAGAATAATAAACAAGAGTTTCTTGGAGAATGTGAGTGAATGTTCAAATTAAGATGAAAAACAGTAAAGGATGTGGAATGAGAGGTAGGGATAGAACAGGACTAAAAGAACAACCCTGAGGGAAAGTGTTAAGAAAACAGTGAGTGAAAGTAAATAGGAATAAAACAAGATGTATGACAGTGACTAAGGTTAAAACATGTGGAATAACAGAGAGAAAAAACAGAAAGCAGAAAAGAAGAAGTGACAGAAAAGGAATAATTGAAACAGCAAAGAAATGTAAATAATATAGTGTGCTTGAACTACAGGGAGAAAGCATAATGAACAAGTAGTGAAAGAGTGATGAGTCAGAGACAGTGAGAGTAATAGAGACGGAGTGAGTGAACAGGAGTGAGGAACTATGAGAACAGAGGGACTGAGAAAAGAAGTGGAAGGAGTAGAGTAAGTAAGTAATAGAAAAAGGAATGAGGGAAGTAGCAAAGCAGGAGACTGAGGGTTAAAGAAATGAAGCAGTGGAACTAATAAAAGTTAAATGTGATAGAGATGTAACGGAAAGAGTACAAAACACTTACCTTTTAATTGTCGTTAACTTAGTCACTTGTTATTTTTATACTTTCAATCTGTGAAAGAAAGAACAAAAATTTGAAAAATATTAAAACATGTTTTTAAAAATTAGAAAAGACAAGGGAAAAGATTGAAAATCATCTAATTTTACAAAGAAATAAAGTTAGAGATAAACATGCAGAAAGAAAGAGAAAGAAACGGTGATAGACAGACAGAGAAAAAAAGAAATTGTAATAGAGTAAATTACTAAGATGATAAAAAAGGAAGATACTTTCAGTGACAGAAAAGAATGATAGAAGAGAAAACTAAATTGAAGTTGTGTAAGCTACTAAAAGAAAGTGAGTAAGGTAAACTATATAAGGAAAGGGTGAATAAGGAAAAGAGAGTGAGGGAGAGAGGAGACAGAGGAAGTGAAGGAAAGAGTGTCAGATACAGACTGAGTGAGGCAACAAAGAAAGATAAATGAGTGAGGGTGAGTTATACTAACTGATTGCACCAAAAAAGGAGAACACAAAAATATTTAATTTAGAAAACAAAGGGAGGAAAGATGGAAAAGACAAGCGAAGCAGAGGGTCTAAAAGCTGGAAAATGGTGCAAGGGAGAAAAGAAAAAAGCAGAGTTGGAATAGGGAAACAAAGGTTTTGTTTTTTTTTTTGTTTTTTTTTGGTTAAAGACTTTTATTCAGAGTTACAAGTCAGTACACCGCTATTCAGCCAACAACCCGGAGGCAGGCAGCATCAGTGTTTCCAATACGACCACATTATGTGGTCTCGTTCCGTTTACATTTGTACATAACTTTCAACACGGCTGTGTGTATAATAAAGTAGGAAAGAAAACTATAAACAAACATATATAACTAAACCAATAGCGTTCTGTGTTTTGTTACGTCTGACTGATTCGTACATAGAGTGTCTTGTCACCATTACCGGAGCGAGTCTGGTAGTTCACGGCGAGTTAAGGGTGGGGGGGGGAGAGGGGGTGGGTGGGGGGGATGGGAAGTGTCTCAATGGGCAATCCATATCAGGCATCCCACCCAGTCATCCACAGGCAGTCACAGGGTTAGGATCTATTCTCATTCAATCACCACGTCAGGCAGTCCTCTGTTCGCCATGCACCATGCCACATCCGTTGGTCTCCCACGTTTCAGCTCCATTCTATCTCAGTGCTTTCTCGCCTACCCACTGTCCGTATCTATCCATCCATCTCTTCGCCAGCCAGCCAGGTTGTCAAGGGTTGCCTAGATCTCAATGGTAGGAGTTCCCAATATGTAGTTAATTGATCTCGACAGTACAGGGCAGAATTAATCCAGCCCTCCACCCTTGGAGCTACCCCTTGCTTCCAATGCAGGGCAATCTGCCTCTTCGCCAAGAGGAGCAACAAAGCGACCAATTTCCTTGAGGCACTGGGTATAGTGGCCACCAATCCCAGCAGAGCCACCAGTGGATCAGGAGGCAACTGTTCTCCTATTATTTGTCCCAGTTTTGAGAACACCTCTACCCAGTATTGCTGCACGGGAGGACATGTCCACGTGAGGTGGAAGAAGGTTGCATCTATAGTACCACAGCGCCAACACCGGGATTCAGCTAGCAATCCCATTTTGAAGAGCTGCGCTGGCGTGCGATATGTTCTGTGCAGAAAATTAAAGTGTATTAATCTCAGCCTGTAATTAGGCGAAAGATTTTCCAATTGGCTGCAGCAGAACGTCCATTGGTTATCTGTTATGCTTATTCCCATCTCCGCTTCCCAATGTGTTTTCGAACTTGGTCGTACCCACGGTGCTGTATTCTGTGTTGTCTTATAGATCCTGGTAATCAGTTTGTTCGGGGATTTGTTCACTAGCACCTCTTCCAGTACCGAGAGCTGTGGCGGCGCCGCTGGGAACGTCGGGTATCTTGCCTTACATGCCGCTCTAAGTTGATAATAGAGCAGCAACTCAGATGCCGTAGGCATTTCCGACATGCATATGTCACCCAGTTCCACAAATGTGTCGTCTGGGTAGAGGTCACTCGCGATCAGTAGACCGCTCTTACGTGCCCTTTCCGTTATCGCCGCGTCCTGCAAAGGACCCAGTAACGGATTACCGCCCAGTGGCATGGACGGCGCATACAGTTCAGTGACGTTCGCCCGTTTTGCTATGTTTTGCCATGCCCATCTAACCGTTTCCACCGTGTTCACATCTTCCGATGTGCGTTTATATTTTTGGTAGACCGTCGTGTTCAAAGGGGTGGGTGCCGATATGTCCTTTTCGATCGCCACATGAGGTTGATATGGGATTGGGTGTTGCCAGAAGTGCAGGTATTGGGCCTGAGCGCAGTACGCATATAGCTCAATATCCGGAGTTGCCCGAAAAGGTAGCGTCAATACCTTCCACTGGACTCTCGGCTGTTTGCCCGCCCACACTAAATCCAAAAGCGCAGAGCGTACGCGTTTGAAGAAGGATAGGGTTAGTGGCAGGGGTATGTTTGCAAATAAGTACAAGAATTTTGGAAGTACAACCATTTTGGTTATGGCTATGCGGCCTGTCATCGACAGGGGTAAGGAGACCCATTTTCTCACCTTGGTCTCTAGCCAGTCTACTGCCGTGCCATAATTCAGTAGCCATAGGTCCTGAATCGAGCGGCTGATGTGGATACCCAGATATGTTACCTCCTCCGTTACCCAGGTAATGGGGAATTCGGTATGACATTCTGCCGTTTTGTCCGTCAACGGAAGCATCGCAGACTTCGTCCAGTTTATGTTAATGCCAGTCAGGCCACCATATCGCACTAGTTCCCGCATGAGGGGGTAAAACTTTTCGGCCGGGTTCTGCATAAATATCGTCATGTCGTCGGCATATAAGGATACCAATAGTCCTCTGGAGGTGAAGCCTATACTTCGCTGGGTGTGGTGTTGTCTTAGTCTCGCCGCAAGCGGCTCAGTGGCAATGGCGAACAGCAATGGCGATAAGGGGCAGCCCTGCCTGGTCCCTCTAGTGATACTAATAGGCTGCGAGATCTGGCCATTGACTTTTACTCGTGCCATAGGACAGTTGTACAGGATGCATATTTTCTGAATAAATAGCTTACTAAAACCCATTCTCGTGAATAGCGCTTGTAGGAATTTCCATTCGAGAGAGTCAAATGCCTTGGTGGCATCTAACAGGGCAGCAGCGGCCTGGACTTTAGGGTCCAGGTAATGAAGTAGTCCAAATAATGTGCGTAAGTTGTGTGAGGTTGATCTGCCCGCCACAAATCCCGATTGGTCTGATAGCGCTATCTGGGGTAGCATTGGTGTCAATCGTTCCGCCAAGAGTTTAGCGTAAATCTTGGCATCTAGGTTTATCAGTGAGAGCGGCCTATACGAATCCGGACTTGTGGGATCTTTATGTGGTTTCAGGAGTGTTATTATTATGGCCTCACGGAGCGTTGGGGGAAGGCACCCAGAGTCAATCGCTTCCATGTACATCCTATGTAACCTGGGAACAAGGATGTCGGCGTATTCTTTATAGAATGATGCCGTGAGACAATCGGGTCCCGGTGCTTTACCTGAGGGCATGCCAGCTATTGTCAGTCTTATGTCATCCTGCGTTATCGGCAAGTCCATATATTCGTGTGCCCCATTATTGAACCAAGCCAGTGCAATTGTGTCTAGGTATTCTGTTATCACCTCATCCTGCGGTTGTATGTTGGAGGTGTATAAGTTCTCGTAATAGGTGGCCATAGTGTGCAAGATGTCGTCCGGAGTCCTGACAGACTCGCCAGCTTCAGTGACGAGTTCCAAAATATATGCCGCACCTCTGGGCTTACGAAGCATAGCGGCCAGCGTCCTCCCAGGGCAATCCCCTTCCCCATATCTCCATGCCTGAGCGTACTTATGCAAGAATTTCACCTCCCTCTCAGCTTCCTCTTGATACTGCGTGAGTTTTGTCCTAAAAGCCGCTCGGTTACTAGCAGTGGGCGACCCAGTAATCTCAACTTCTAAATCCGCCAACTCCCTCTCTAGTGTTTCCAATGTGTTTCTGATGGACCTGAGCACTCCCGTTTTTAGAGCCATACAGTGTCCCCTAGTCACCACCTTGCAAGCCTCCCAAAGCGTACCAGGGGAGTCCACAGTCCCTTCGTTTAACTCAAAGAATTCTTCCAGTTTCTCTCTCAGTTCTTCCTTAAACACCTGGTCTAGTAAGGCCTGCGATGGGAATCTCCAGCTGAATGGTTGTGCGTACTGTGCCGGTGTGGCCAGTGTCACACCCACTGGCGCATGGTCCGATAGCGATCTCGGTAAGTGTACTGCTGTCAGAACCGAGGCGTGTAGATCCCTGGACAGCAGCCAGTAATCCAGTCTCGACCACGCGGCCCTATGGGCCGTTATGCAAGTACCCGCCCGCGCATGGGGGTGCAATTGTCGCCAAGAGTCCACCAGGGATGCCTCCATGATAATGCCTCCCAGTGCCTCAGCCGCCCTTGGGTGGTGTTCTCGGGCAGCGCCCTGTCGATCCAACGTGTCAGATAGCACTACATTGAAATCACCCGCCCATAGTATCGCTGCATCGCTAAAGGGTCGCATTTTATCCCATAGTTTCTCATAAAAATCAGGATTATCATCGTTCGGGCCATAGACATTCACCAACAACAACTGGATTACACACAGCACTCCTAGAACCAATGTGTATCTCCCATCCTCGTCTTTCAGCACCCGTTGTGTCACCCAATGTAGGCCTCTGCGGACCAGGACCGCCACCCCCCTGGCATAATTAGAGTACGGGGCATGTATCACTTCTCCCCATCTGGTGTGGTTGAGTTGCGGGGCATCTGTGGTAGTTAGATGTGTTTCTTGAAGTATGCAAATATCTACATGTTTCCTCGACAAATAGGCAAGTACCATTCTTGCCTTCCTCCTGTCATTCATACCTCGTACATTCCAAGATAAGCATGTTATGGACGGCAACACTGCATGCCCACCTGAGTTATTGGGCTCCCCAGTCCTTAAGCCATTTCCAGTGACCATAATAACACCAAACCATGAATGGGCAAGCGGATCTGCAGAGTGTTTGATTCATTATGACTACGGCATCGAGGCCCCAACCACACAGTCAATTGGAAACACAGCCACGCCCGTCCCCATCCCCAGTTCCTCTCATCAGTGCCAGTGATCGCTATACGGGAGATCTTTGGTGACATATATAACACAGAGTCTTCATAGGTTAATAGTACAAACAAAACAGAACCAAGCCCCAACCCACCCACCCCTCCCGCTCCAACCCCCCAATCAGGTCGTGCAATCATCCCCCCCTGTACCATCCCAACAAAACCAAATAACAACCGTATTAGATGGTCTAACCATGAATTGGGAGACATCCCTTGGGGTGCGCAGGTATTTGCCCTCTAACCCTGTACTTTTGACAGGGCGATCGAGTGTGGTCCGACTCTGTGCGCTACAGGGCCCCCCGACTCCCGAACCAAGCGAAGCACCAATTATCCAATAAGAGCGTTCCGGATTATGTAATAGTAAGTACAATACCTTCCCATCTAAGCATTTAGCGCCCCATCATTTCTGGTTGCATCGCTGCACAGTCTCCCCCCTAGGAAAAAGGGCCCCAGCGGCGCCGTATACAACAACACAGGACATTATTCAATATCACTTAGCTGGTCAGAGTCCCCCTGATGTCCGGCCTCAGCCTGTCCCCTCTGGTCTTTAGCAAGCTGCTTGGCAAATCTCAATGCCGCTTTGGCGTCCGTGAAGAAGGTGGGTTTACCCGGCCCCTGCACCCTCAGTTTTGCCGGGTAAATCAAGGAGTACTTCGTGCCGGTTTGCTGGAACACCTTTTTAGCGGGCAAAAACTCCCGCCGTGCTGTTTGTACTTGGAGTGTGAAATCCGGGTGCATAGCAATACAATTCCCTTTGTATTGCAAATCCGCCATATTGCGCGCCAGTCGCAGTATTGAGTCTCTGTCTCTATAGTTCAGCACGCGGGCAAGGATTGTCCTAGGTTGAGCTCCAGGCTTGGGCACTGGACCCAATGTGCAGTGCGCCCTCTACACCAGAAACATAGGGGAGAGACTCTCTCCAAAAAGGTCTTTCATCATCTGCTCAACATAGCGTTCCATATTCGCAATGTCCGTCGATTCCGCCACTCCCGTGATGCGTACGTTATTTCTTCTGGACCTCGCCTCCAAATCTTCATTCTTCATTTGGATCAGGGAGAGCACTTTGTCCATTCCTCGTAGTTTCCTGTCAAGGTCCGACTGGCATTCCTCCGTCTCCGTCACACGCGTTTACAGTACCCCGACTACACCTTCTTGCTTGTCCATTCTCCTAGTCATGCCGTCCATCCGTGCAGCCAATGCGTCCATCTTACCATCTATGCCGTGCAGACTCGATTTTAGATCTTGAAACATTGCCTTGATGTCGTCCGCCGGTAGTACAGGCTGGACTACCCCCGATGGCTCCTGATCCGGTGGTTATTGGGTCGGCGGTTTCTTGGTCGTTTTGTCGAACATGATTTTGGGCTGGCGCGTGTCTGGCTTGCCCATGACGGTGTCCTGTCTCGTCGATGTCGTCCAACCTGGGCAATGGAATGTACAGCTGCGTCCGCTTGCGATTTCAGTGCGGCACGTGTCAGCGCCAGTTCCAAGCCGCGTGGCTTGGCCTCGGATTCAGCGGCACTAGCTAGCAGATGTGGCAGTCAATGGCATATCAATTCCGTTTCCCGCACTGTATGTAAGGTCCCTCAACTGTATGTGCAATCCCAGTGAGCCTCAGATCATATGTTTACATCGTTCAATAGCGCCACATATGTAAGTGCACCATAGGTAGTATCTCACTGTTCGCGCCTACTCCTATCGTCGCAGCGCCAGGGCTCATATTCCAGGACAAAATGGCGGTATGCGCTCTCTCACCCTCAACTTTCGTCCCACCACAACGTTCATGGACAGAAGGGGTCTATGGGCGCCACGTGTGTCAGAGTCCCAGTCTTCCCAGTGGTTGTGGGCACGTTCAGACCGCTCACCGACTCCTACACGTCTTTGCTTCGTTCTGCGCCGCGGCCTCGTGGCCCGCACCATTCACGTCTCGGACCGGCACCTCCTTCTCTTCAGACGTCCTCGCACCAGCGTCTGGGGCAAATGTGCATGCAGTCGTCGCCGCCACCAGTCGTCCCCACCAGACGTCCGCCGACCAGAGAGCGCGGTCCGAGCCTTCAGCTGCCAGACCCAGCGGTGCAGTCAACAGGCACGGCGTCGGGCGCGCAGGCACTTCCGGCCGGTCAGCTCTAGCGCAAGTCCCCCGGCGTCTCCCGCCGCTGCAGGCCCCTCAGCGCAGGAATGTCAGGGAGTTGATTCTCACCGATATGCTGGGCGCAGCGTCGTCAACCTTTCACGGACGTAGTGGGGTTGTTCCGCCTGTGTAAGGGACCCGAGACCCGAGCCCCAGAGTCAGTCTAAAACGGATTTATTACGGATTTATTCACTCGATCGGCGGAGCTGCGCTTTCAGGCAGCCATTCCGCTCGGCAGTCAAGCCACGCCCCCCAGGGAAACAAAGGTTGGAAGATAAGTGGAGTTAGAGAACAAGGGTGAAAGAGAATAAAACAAAAGGCAATGTGAGTATGTAAAGAGGATTGATAGAAGGTAGTAAAAGACGAGTGAGCATGAGACAAGACGAGTACAAATTAAAATTCACAATACAAAGTACAGAATTAATTATACATGTTAAATGGTTTATTTTTGCTGTTCTCAGAATATATCAAATTTCACTAAAAACAGTGAGTTGAAGGTATTCATCATATAACAGCGGGGAAAAAAAAACACAATCAAAATGATTGTGTTTAAAAAACACATATAACATAACCAATCAGAAATCAGAACTCCTCAAAAGTAACTTACTTTCCATGACGTCGAAGGATGTCCTATGAACAGCTTATACTCTGTTGTGCTGTTAATATTTTCTGCCCGCCACTTTCTGAAAGAAAAGCTCCATCGTTTTGACAAATATGTTACATACAATAAATGACTTCTCGCTCTCTACCGCACTTCTCCTCAAGGCCAAATAGTGTAAGAGCCATTTATAACTCTTGGAATTCTTCCAAGCAAATCCCGTCATTTTCTTTTTCCACAACTTTCAGAAAGAAAACGTCCAAGATCACTTTCACAATCCTGTACTAGTAATATCTCACCCTTCTTGCTCACTCATGTTCCACATTTCCTATGACACTGATACTGCTTACTATGAGGCACACTACCTCTATGACTACTACAATTATTTAATTCTCTTGATCACTGTTAATCACAAAGCAATTTAAAACAGTACATAAATTTATATCAACTCCTAGAATCATTATAGGCCAGTTACCTACCCTAAATTCTCTCTTCTGAAAACACAAAGTAAGAATATTTTAAGTCAAAAGGCAACATTGTTTCATAGTCAAATGGGAACCATTTCCGAAACACCAGCTTTTTTTTACATTTTAAATAAGCTGTGTAATAAGCGGATGTTGTCAAAGGACCATCATGTCATATAATAGCTGCAGTTACAAATGTTCTTCGTAAAATCAACGACTGTGTAGCCACAACATTTGTAATTAAAGTTGAAAACTTAATTTCATCAGGTTTATATAGTTGGAATTTTAAAATGACATTATAACCAAAAGTTTGTACAAATAATGTGGACAGCATTGCAGACTTACATTACCTCTACTCCATGTTTTGATTGGCTGCTTGAATTAGCTTATTAAAAGAAACAGTTTTTCTGAACTCATTCAAAGTGCAGTTATTTTTCCATGACGTCAAGTGTTATGGTAAGAACACCGTTTGCTTTGGGAAATACTCTGTTGTCCTTTAACTAATCTGTGCCCACCACTTTCTGTAAGAAAACCTTCTTTTTTTTCAGGAACTACTTAAAACTCAAAAATAACTTTTCACTCTGTACTACACTTATCCTCAAGGCCAAATAGTGTAGGAGCCATTAGAACCTCTTGAAATTCCTCAGAGCAAATCCCGAGATTCCTTCCCTAAAATTTTGGTTGTAAAAACACCAGGTAAGAATTTTTAAGGTCAAAAGGCAATCTTTTTTTGAAAGTTAAAACAGAATCATTGCAGAATGACCAGCCGTTTCCAGACTTCAAATAAGCTGTGTAATGTCCTGATGTTGTTGAAGGACCGTCATGATATATAATTGCTGCAGTTACAAAAGTCCTTCCTGATATTGACAACTGCGAAGCCACAACATTTTTAATTAAAGTAGTCAATTTTGTTCCATCAGGCCTACATCGTTGGAACATTAAAATGACATACTGGCCATATCTTTGTATAAATAATGTGGACAGCATTGCAGACTTACATTGGCTACACTCCATGTTTTGATTGGCTGCTTTTACTAGCTTATTAAAGGACACTGATTTACTGTCTGGCAAAGTTAAATATATAAATCTTTCTGAGTCTACACTAGTAGTACTTGATACCCTACAGTTCTCGCAGTCATGCTGCCATTGATAAGAAAGGCCAAACAGATGATCTACATCTACACCTTCATCTTGCAATACATCAAGCATATACATTAAAAACTCCTGACAATCTTGCTGAATATTTTGAGAGAATTGCGTTTGACCTGAACATTTGTCTAACAGATTTCGAATTTCAGACACACTTTCTATTTTTGTTCTATCAGTGCTACATTTCTCTAACACAGAATTCAACAAACAGCAAAAACTTTGATCCGAATTGATCACAATCTGTTCTTTTAAAGTTTCTAGAGAAAAGACAACATTAACCACTACATTCGCATAGCAGTTGACACCAGAACTATTTTCAAATTGAAAACCAACAACATCTTCAACAGAATCCATTTTCTTTCTGCTTATAATTTCGGGTTCATCGACTTTTCGTCTTTTTGCTACAACCTCCCTACTATTGGTCACATTTCTTCGTTTCCGGCCTACCACACGTTTCTCAAACAAAGGATATTGAGGCAAATGTGGCGCATACTCTCTTCTTAACCTATTGTATTCCTTAACACAATCTAGATCTGCACAAATGTTTGTGACATCACACTCAATCAAGTACAATCCCGATAAAGTTCTGACTCGTGACAATGCCACATATGCCATACCCTCCTTGAACACAGAACTGCCAATATTCACCAATGCACTGTCTACATTTAAACCTTGCGATTTATGGATTGTCACCGCATATGCCAAGCAATTAGGAAACTGCTTACGGCGAACATATAAGTCTTTTACAAGCAAAAACCTAGCAGAGCAACGACCAATTAGCTGTACTTCCTCAATGCCATAAAATTTAATTTTTAAAAATTCAATTCCATCTCTATTTCTGTATTTCTCAAAATCAACAACATTACCCATTGATCCATTTACCAGACCTCTTTCAACATGTAAATTCCTTCTCAAAATGATACGGCAATTTAAGCACACACTCAGAGTCTTTTCAAAACCAGCAGTTTTAGATATAGTCTTCTCTAATGAATCCAATTTAGATTTCAAATTCTCAGGCAAAATAATTGTTGCTCCCATGTGCTCTATTCTGTCAATAGCTTCCAGTTTCACAATCTCTTGGTTTTCTAAATTCAACATTTTGTTCTTGAAGATGGCACATTCTGCAGGAGTTGGCATCAAACATATTCCAGATTTCTTCTCAGTAATTTTCCGAAAAATATTCTCTGGCAGAACGTCTTCTTCTGGATACAAATTTGACAGTAATCGTGCATGTAAAGCTTCTTTCCCATGCTCGGTCACTTTTCCGATTCTAACATCTTGTACAATATTCTTATAATCTTCATCCTTCGCTTGACGGATATTTTCACGCAGTTCAGCATAATTGAAGTTTAACCATATATTAACGTTGCCAATGCTCCCTAGGCACTTCCTGGTATCTTCATGTGTAAGTAGTTTAAACACTGGTTGTCCTTTCACTGGTGTCTGCTTACTTCGTCAATGATAAGAAGTTTCATTTTCCTCAAGACTCTTGAAACTTCACAACAAGCATCTCCAGATAACTTGTGGTATTGTAATTTGTTATCATGCTCCACTGGCAGCATCAGTAGACGATGCAAAGTAATACCTTTAATGTTATGTGCTGCCAGTCCAGTTGGAGCGGTGACAACACAAGACAGCGATGTCTCAGTCCTTTTCTGCAAATAACATGAAATTGCTTTAATGAGGAAACTTTTTCCAGTTCCTGCTTCTCCACTCACATACAGTCGGACAGGCTTCAACGACATACATGAGCACTCTTTCTTCTCATGACTTAATCCATGATCAATTTGGTTGGTAACTTCGTCATATATTTTCCTCTGCTCAACGTTGAGTTGTCTTTCCAAATCTTCTAAGTTAACCGCATCCTCCTGAGCATGTGCCATGGCTCTTTCCACTTCAATCATGGCAGTGGCAGCTTCATTTTCGATAACTGGTCCTCCTAGTGGATCCTGACTCAATGAAGTGGAACTCTGACTGTCCTGAGAACTATCCCTAGCAATCTCGGCTGCAATTGTTGCTTCCTGCTCGATTTCTGCATTCAACATTTCTAGATATTTTAGAAAAACAGGACATTCTATGGTCTCCTTGGCTGCATTGAAAGAATCTTCATAACAGAGGAAATCTCCAAGCAGTTCCTCTTCTGCACGCCAAGGCTTGAAAAGTTGCAAAAGAGCTAAATAGAAAAACTCTTTTCTTTCAGGAGATTGGCAACTTAATTTTCGATGATTTACCAATTGGCATTTTCTTTGCTTGACCAGACATCCCTCACTTTCAATTACAGCATACACTCCTTTATCAATATCTTCTTTGATGTTCCTCTTGAATATGTAATTTTGTAGAACCTCATACAGACAAACATTCTCGAGGTGACTGCTTCTATTTGGATAATATGTATCCAACATGTTGGTCTACAAAATATCTGTACTGTTTGGCTCCTTCTCCGCCAAATACTCAATCTCCTGTACAGGTTTCAGAACTCGATTACGTGTTGCAGCAAGTCCAAGAGTCACCCAAATTATACTCCTAGATTTGGCATAGAGACTTGCTGAAGATAACCGATTAGAACATTCGTATGCTATCTTTAGACTGAAACTGTACAACTTCTTACTGAGGCTCTTTTCATGTGAAATGTCATCCCACATATCCTTTAGTTCTGTTTTTTCTTTTTTTGTGATATAAGACGTCACATACCGAGCCACAGCCATACAGTTGTCAGCCACAAACTGTATATCCATGTTAGCATTCCACATGGACAAAATCACTGGGTTGTAGTCGTTGATGTACTTGGACTCTTCGTTTCTTTTTAAATTGTATGTATTTTTGGGTGATTTCCTCATCACATTATGTCGCAGCGAAGACATCAAATTGTTCCCTCTTCCTTTAGATATCACCGATCGTGGAAAACCAAAACGACATTTTGTATAGAACTTATTCTTGTTTCTGAATTCACGACGACAGTACTTTCCACAATGATGGTTTTGAAAACGTAAAACTTGTTCTCTTAAACTTTTGTCTTCCTTTGTGTTTGGAACAGCACATGTAGAATACTGTTCTATGAAACTCATCATTAAGTCGTCCGGATCTGTTCCAAATTTGGGTGCATCTTTGATCCATAGCAGCATATGTATATGAGGAGCACCTCTTGCTTGGTACTCCTTTCTCCAGAAGAAATCCAACACCTCTCCAAGAGGTGGATTTTTCTTGTTCGTAATGAAAGACATCATAGCTTCAAATCTATGATTGAAGTACCTGCATACATTGACTGGATCCAAAGAGCACAGTTCTCCGGGTGTCTTGAATTCGATATTTTCAATGTTTCCATTTGCCTCTCGTAGAAATTCAAGTAAGTCTTCCCAGCCATACTCGGCACAGCTGAGAGTGAGGAACCATGTGGGAGTTCCTAAGTTCCTCAGCATACATTTTAAGTCACCATGACGACGGTACCAATACTCATTAGTACCACGCTGACATGCCATGAGATTAATCAGGTGAGAATCCAAAATACTGTCTTGCACATTGACTTTATCCATAAAGTCCCTTGCCGAGATATTTTGCAGCTGTACACCACTTTTCAGGATGTGGTTCACTGCATAAGACAGTCCAGACAAATCACTTTCATACAGTAGATGAAACAAATAGGGACTGCATTGACGAAACCTAGGATCTTCTGCATACAATCGTAAAGTCCGGTATTCAGAAGCAGGAATTTGATCAGGTCGCTCATCATATCTTCCTCCTCGACCTGTTGGAAATAACTGTGGGAAACACCGAGCTTCCAAACTTTCCTCCCAAACACTAATGGGACTTCCTTTGGCTTGTTTCATTTGAAACAACTCAATAGCATCCCCCATGACTTCTTTAGAATGCAAAGGATGAACACTATAATGTTCATATATTTCTTCATTTTTAGAGGCATCTACTTTCTCTATTTGTCCAGCACACAAATCGCTGTCCTCTTCTTCACTTAGTTCGTCTTCTGCAACACATACATTCTTGTAGTACTCATTGTTTTTCATCAAATACAACGTTGCCTTTTTGACTTTCCTAACATCCACTAAATCTTGCCAGATTTTCTTACTCTTTGTCGGAACCCCATTAACTAGGATAACCAGAGGTTCCTCTTCCACTTTGTCTACACCAATTGTATCAATATTTTTCTTCAAATCTAGAGGCAAATAAACAACTCTTCCCTTTAATCCTCTCTGTAAATCCGAAGGAGGCAATTTCCCTGTCTTAGGTTTCATTCTAACAATAGCCTGAAAAGGATGGACACTTTGAATCAAAATAGATTCATAAGTATTTAAATCCTTCAGTTCAGAAGGAATGTCAACCAATTCCAGATTATTATGAACTGCTCTAGCAGGCATCCGGTTTTGATTTAATTTGTTAAAACAATAAGTACACATACGTTGATCTGATCCTAAATCAAAAAAATTTCTACCATGAAGTATGTTGCAAAATCCTTCCATTCACTATTGTTTTCCATGTCACTTTTTGCATATAAATCCACTAACTTAGTCTGATTCTTATAATAAGTCAGTCAACAACACACACAAGTGAAATTAGGCCTCTCACTTGATTTCACCGTAAATGTGCAAATTTCCTTGAGAAACTTATCTGTACTGGAAATCTGTACACTCTCTTCCACATTACCTTCTTCTACTGGGTCAATTTCAACATTGTTCTCTTTACTAGTAAAGTAACAAAACTCAATTTCTTCACAAATATTCTTCACATCTACCTCCGAACCATGCAAAAGAGCAGAGCATAATTGTTTAAGCATAATTGCTGGACTCTTAGCATAATACAACATTCTAACTAATTTCCTCACTTTATTATGATGCACTGCTAGCATCCTGAAATGATGAAAAACACTCTGGCATACTCTCCTGGAAAGACAAGCCAGTGAATGACCATGCAAACCTGTCACTTCTCTCACTCTGCAAGGATCTAATTCTTGCAACAACTTCATTTTCTGTTTTAAACTTTTCTTATTAAATGTCCGTACAAAATCACAAAGCAAATTAATGGAATCCTGTCGCACACTGCAAATACTACTACACTTCCAGGTGTACACTGGTCCCTTAGGACGTCTTCCTAAAACTTCATTACCTAAAACCTCATCTGCCTCTGTTGACAAAAGTTTTTCTTTTTCAACCGGACAACCATCTTTCACCTCATATGCTCGACCACTGGTGTCAACTGCATGCACCAAATCATTATCCTGGAAATAACTCTCCTCATTAAAAAATGCCTCACAACTTGAACTATGCATCCATTCTCCTGGAAAAAACTTCACAAAAATTACTACGATTAACTGTTCTCTTCCATCTACTATTTGATTTGAAATCATAAATTGCCTTGCTTAGTTTCCAAATTCTTTTGATTATCAAAATAAATAACTTTCGCTTAATTTCGAAAGCCTGATCAATAATTTTCTCTACATTTTTCTTTCTCTTATAAAAAGCCACTTTCTGTTGACCTTTCTTAATATTTTTTAACAAATTGCCAATTATCCTGTTGCGGAACATTCGTCTACGAATGTCCCTAAACAGATTTTTCCTTCTACTACCATGCACAGAGTTATCTCCTGCTCTAGCAGTAACATTTTCGAGTGGCCTTTCCTTCCCATTTAAATTGGCTCTCTTCTTCTGGACTAAAACATGTTCTGTAGTGATACTTTTTCGTCTGCAAATGTTTCTTAAAAAAGATTTTGTTGTCTTACCCGGAGTTTTTCTGGTGACTTGACAAGTTTTTATTGTAGAGGACTGCTGCAAAGGTGTACCAAGGTGGGGTGTAAGTCGCTTTGCTTCTTTTATTTTTCTTTGCCTTGAGGGCATTTTTGAATTTTTCAAAAGATCTTCAGTTGAATCTGTGGTAAATATTTGTAAAAAAAGATATTAACCACTATTTCCAAACAGTAAACCAATAACAGTAGGCAAACAATTAACATACTAGTTGAGGTATGAGGGCGTATTTACAAGGCCCTTGCACCGCTTTTGCGTCACTTTTAACATGGTGAAAATAACGTGAACGTGGCTCAAAGGCCTTGTAAATATGGCCCATCCTGGCTATGAAACTCTAGCAGTACATATCAAGAAACCTAAATGACTTCAAGAAACTTTTTTAAACACATCAAATAAGCAAATTATTCTCCCGAAATCATGGGGTAAGTGACTTAAAATGCCCTAACACACATGGGGGCGTATTTACAAGACCCTTGCACCACTTTTGCGTCACTTTTACCATGGGGAAAATAACGTGAACGTGGCTCAAAGGCCTTGTAAATATGGCCCATGCTGGCTATGAAACTCTAGCAGTACATATCAAGAAACCTAAATGACTTCAAGAAACGTTTTTAAACACATCAAGTAAGCAAATTATTCTCCCTAAATCATGGGGTAAGTGACTTAAAATACCCTAACACAAATGGGGGCGTATTTACAAGGCCCTTGCACCACTTTTGCGTCACTTTTAACATAGGGAAAATAACATGAAAGTGGCTCAAACATGAGAGTGTATTTACAAGGCCCTTGCACCAATTGTACGTCACTTTTAATATGGGGAAAATAACGTGAAAGTGGCTCAAAGTCCTTCTAAATATGCCCCATGCTGGCTATGAAACTCTAGCAGTACATATCAAGAAACCTAAATGTCTTCAAGAAACGTTTTTAAACACATCAAGTAAGCAAATTATTCTCCCTAAATCATGGGGCAAGTGAAATATTTGTTTAAAGAAGCAGACACCATTATTTCCTTGTCATAAATTTAAAAAGTATTCCTTTTCCTCAAAAACGATTTTCAAGTCATAATTTGAAAACACAGCACAGCTCCTATGTACAAGCACACCCTGTCAGTACTAATACCTCACATTATCTCCAATTACAATTTCTCAAAGAAACAAAATCTATTTCTAAAACACTTGAGACAAAGCAACATTTTAAATACACAACTTTCTTCCTAATTTTTTCCCTTAAGCATACTAGTCTCTATCTAAATTAAATGAATCTTTTCTCACCTTAGCAAATACTTTTTGAGTTTCAAAACAGTCTCAGACACACACCAATTTTTCTTTAGCAGAGCAAAGGGTATGCACTCCAGAGGCTGCAACCAACAAAGGCACAGAAATGTTGTAATTCATCACACATATCTCTCATGTCACCCAATCAAAACTCTTCCCTCACTTTTTTCAAATCAACACCCTTCCCCCCTCTACCCTTTCTGCCTTTTTTCCATAGCAACTACCTCCTGAAAGACCTCTCATGTTTACAAGTTCACACAACAATGTTTCAATTGAACTCTGAACTCTCAGTACACCTGCGTATCCAGTGCATTGTTTCTTAAAATGATTTTTTCTTAACCATTCAAATTTAATCTTTCAAAGAACTCATCCATGCACCCTAACTTTCTGTTTTCAGCAATCAAAATCCACCAATCACTGCTACTGAATCATTATCACTGAAACTCCACAGTTTTTTTCATTACAAACTCCTACTGTTTCAACTGCCATTTCATTCCCACACTTCATCTGACTGCAGCAGAACCTCCTCTCACCATGTTTTCTGTCTGTATTATTGGACATAGTTACATCCACTGGGCTCAAAGGTATGCTGATAACAGTAATTTACACAACCGCAATTTACAAAATGTGGAAATCAACTGGATTGGCCATAGAGGATTGAGATGTCACCAATTGATACCATTGGTGAAAACCTTTTTGCATTTGCCACACCCTGACCTGTTAATTGTGCACTGTGGAGGAAATGATTTGGGCACTTTGACTGGGGTAGGTCTGGAAATGCTTTTAAAGGACACCTTTGAACAATTGATGGCACTTTTTCCTCAGACTGCCTTGGTATATTCAAATATATGCCAAAGACAGAAATGGAGGTGGTCCAAGCTATTTTGTCCACAAATTGAGAAATCGAGGAAGCATGTAAATAAGTCTGTTTCAGCTTACATGAGAGACCATGGAATGGGCTCCATCTACAACAATAACTTGCGTTACTACATGCAAGATATCTAGAGAGGAGATGGAGTGCACTTCTCAGATGAGGGGAACAGAATTTTCATCCTGAATTTAAGACTATGTATTGGTACCTACTTATAAGTACCTAAATCTACCACAGACCCAAAAGCTCTTTTCAGAGCTACCCTAACTATGATACTCTAAATAAATTTTAAATGTAATTTTTTTTTTACTAATCTTCACGATTTACGCTTTCCGGAGCGCTACCCGGTTCGCGTACCGGACGCTAACCGCGCGAAAATTTGAAAAAATTATTTATTTTTTTGGGACATATATGGGTCTCCTCATCCACCCTCACAAAACCTAGGGGGTCAGGATATGTCTCCCTTGCCCCCTTTTACACAATCCCAGCATTGTTTAGCATCCATCTTGTGTCCAAATTAGACCTTAACACAAGATGGCGGACTCCCGTTACGCTACCGGTAAGCTACCCGGTTCGCGTACCGGGTAGCGCTTCCACCGCGAAAAATCGAAAAAAATGTATTTTTATTTGTTTTGCCCCGCGGTGCCCTTCAATAGGCCCCACATCAATCCTAGGGGGTCAGGAGGGGTCTACCTTGCCCCCTTTTATTCATTTCCCCCTTCATTTATTTCCACTTCATGTCTCTCGATCCTACCGAGAGACAAGATGGCGGCCGCACCGGACTGTTTAGAATGTTGACAGTCACCGGAGAGCCAATCCGCTTCTCCTCGCAAAGTTCCGTTACGCGTCAGGTATGCGAACCGGGGCGCTAACCGGGACGCTGTCACAGATATATATATTTTTTTGAACGTTAATTTCTCAAAATCCACTGGAGCACATATCTTGAGACCTAGCAAAGGCACATCGGGCAAACAGTCTCTACAATTTTGCCAAGTTTCATAGAAATCCATTCAGCCGTTCGAGCTAAAAGTGAGTCCAACCGCCCTATGGAAATCTCAATGTTAAAAACATGTTTTGGGACCCCCCTTTTTTCTCGGCCCCCGCTTGACGAAACGCCCCCAAACCTTCAAGGGGCGCTCAGAAACAAAATGTGCCATTTTCCTGAAAATTTCAGCCAATTCCGTCCATCAACGCCAAAGTTATTCAACATAGAATTTTCAGAAATCCCTATTAAAAAAAATCCTAACTATATATACCTACTGGCGACCGCCAGTAGGTAATATATATATATATATATATATATATATATATATATATATATATATATATATATATATATATTTTCCCAATCCTGACTTAGGCTTCAGAAGAACAGGCACCGACTCCGTGGGTCAAATCAAAGGTTTTATTCACCAATACATACGATCAGACGCGTTTCGGCGGACAAGTCCGCCTTGTTCACTTCATCTCAAATATATACATATATACATATATATGGTATGATGCTCAAATGCTTAGCAAGGATGAACACCTATTCCTACGAAACAGCCAACCTCTGACCCCTACCTTTTACCACCTACCAAAACTCCATAAAGACAGCGAGCACCCTCCAGGCCGCCCAATTGTTTCAACTATAGGCAGTCTTACAGAAAATATGTCCCGGCTAATAGACAACATCCTATTTCCTTTAGTGTTAAATCTAAAATCTTATGTCCAAGACACTAAGGATTTTTTTAATAAAATTCAAGACATAAGATGGGAACCAGACTGCCTCCTGATGGTATTGGATATTTCCAGTCTCTACACGATCATAGAGCATGGTCACGACCTAAAGGCATTGGAACACTTTCTAAGTCTTCGCCAAATGAGATTTACAAAATATAACATCATGATTTTGGAATTTGTAAAATTTTGTCTCAATAACAATATCTTCTTGTTTGAAAAAACTATATAAACAAGTGTCTGGAACGGCGATGGGCACCTGCTTCGCTCCCAGCTACGCAAATTTATTTGTGGGCTGGTGGGAGGAGCAGGTGCCCAGGAGCTGCTTGGTAGGCCAAGAGACAGGGGAAGCAATATGCTGGCATCGCTATATTGATGACCTTTTCATCATATGGCGAGGTTCCCGAGACACAGCAGAAGCCTACATCGAGTTACTCAATAACAATGAGTACAACCTACATTTCTCAGGTACAGTTAGTCCGGTGGCAGCGGAGTACTTGGACCTGAGAGTGTTCGTGGAAGGGGGACAGCTTCATACCTGTCTCTACAGGAAAGAAACTGCTGGGAACTCAACCCTTTTTGCCAGTAGCAGTCATCCACCCCAACTAGGCAGGAGCATTCCGTACGGAGAGCTATTACGGCTGCGTAGGAATAGTTCAAGAGATTCAGATTTTGAGGCGGCTGCCTCAGAATGTCTGACTAGGTTCTTAGCAAGAGGATATGGAGAAGCATTGTTGCAAGACACTCTAAGGAAGGTGAGGCTGATCCCTAGATGTACACTGTTAACACCTAATTAATCTAAGGGAGGAAGAGGGAAAAAGAAAGTGACAGGGGAAGAGAAATTCAGAATGATAACTCCCTTCTCCTCAGGAGCAAAAGATCTGAGAGCCATGTTACAGAAAAACTGGCACATTCTCCAAACGGAGAGTGTGCTCAGCGAAGACCTGCCCGCACACCCATTGGTGACATTCAGCAAAGCTAGATCACTGGGGGACTTATTAGTCACCAGCCATCTTAAAAAAACGCTACCTAGAAACAGTACATTGAAAGAAATGAGGGGTTTCTTTCCCTGCGGGCGTTGTAAAGCCTGCGCAGGCAGCAAACAAGTTCTATCCTATGCCATACCAGACACAGGTAGAACAATGTACATAAAACAGTTTATTACCTGTAGCACCCCTTTTGCAATCTACTGCTTAGTATGCCCATGTGGCCTTCGCTACATCGGTAGTACCATCAACCAGCTGACACTGCGAATTTTGGAACATCTGAGAGCCATAGATAAGGCAGACCCATTGTATCCAGTGGCCCGGCACTTCGCAGAGAGTCACAATAAAGATCGAAATCAGCTACAGTACTTCGGTTTAGATACCATTCAACCGAATGTAAGAGGTGGAGATAGACTTAGACGACTACGCAGACTCGAGTCTAGGTATATCATCGACCTATCAACTAAATACCCCTGAGGTCTGAATAGCGGGGAAGAAATGGCTTTCCATGTGGGCAAATAATATTGTTGAACTGTGATTTATATGAACTACAAACTTTGCCTACACTGTATGTTGTAATCTGCACAGTTAGAGGAAATGTATCTGGAGATTCTGAAAACGTTTTTTAGACATGAATTACTTAACAACCTAGTGATTACCATAATTAGGTGACACTTGATGTAATTTTGCTGGCTGCTCTCATTTAGTTTGGTTTTCGGAAGTTCTATTTAGACCTCTGTTGCCATAGGTGCCCCCCCTCCCCCCTCTCCTCCCCCCTTCCCCTCCCCTCTATTTTATTTGAGAGAAAAAATATGAAAATCATGACGTCTTTTTCTGATGAGATTATGTATTGCCATGAACTATCACTGTTTGAGGTTCTGTGGGTTTTTTGACCTTTGGATTTGCTTTCTTTCTGATCTGAATAAGATATTTTGACTCAGTGCACTTTGAAACTCTAATCACATGGGCTATGATATAACATGGGACACAAGCCGATCCACGGCTTTACAATGTCATTATATTGCATTTTTATTATAATTATACCCTCTGACGCAGAACTATAATTCATCTGTGGGCTTGGTAAATGCTGTACAATCTATGCATTCATAAACAACTGTGTGAAAACATCATTACAAGATGGCCCCCATTAGCGTCATGGAGGGGTAATGTCCTATGTCTATGTCCATGCCACCATGATGTAGAGAAAGAGAAAAACTTTATTAACATGTAAAAAAATGGAGTGCTTTACACACTGACGAAGGCAGCACGCCGAAAGGCGTATGTGTAGCTCCTGCACGAAAATAAACATGTGGACTCCTGAATCCTCTCTAGTGCTGCTATTTCCTTTTCTTGGAGCAACGAAAGGAAATGTTGATCGTAATATATATATCATGTGATCAAGCCTCCCTGGAGGCGAAACGCGTCATGGCGGCAGCGCTGGCTTTACAGGAATAAACTTTACTTTGCACCAGCACCTTTTGGGTCGGCTCTTTGTTGCGGAATACTGGAGGTGCACGTTTGTCCACCGGAAGCAACAACTTGTGTGATATATATATATATATATATTCACTGAAAAAACCATAGGTTATAAACCATATATAGTTAGGAATTAGCATTTACAAAACCTTGAAAATTCACTGAAAAAACCATAGGTTATAGACCATATATAGTTAGGAATTAGCATTTAAAAAACCTTATTTTACTCACACAAAACCATTGAAATTCCATATATAGTTAGTTGTACTAACTATATATCGCGCACCCGCAATCCACTGCTGATCATGTCACATATTACATCATTCATGACATGGTCAGTGACATCACTGATGACATCACTGATGACATCTCAAATGACATCACTGATGACATCACTGATGACAACATCCAGTGACTGTATTTTTCTGTAAAGTTAAAATATGTCTTGAGTGGATGTATAAGTGTCTGGATGAAGGATTTAGTAGGTGCATGACTGACTGTATGAGTGAGTGATTAAATGTGTCTCACTGAGTGCATGGGTTAGTGACTAAACTGTCTTAATTTGTACATCATTATGTCTGTTGTTCTGAAAACTGCTGCATGTGTTGTTCAGTAGCTATATGAGTAACTATATGGGTTATTGATTGGTTGCCCAAGTATTTGTATGGGAGACTGAGTGTGTGTGTGGGTGGCTGGGAGGTGTATGACTCTGTGCATAGATGTGTGAGCAGTTGATTCACTAGATGTATGGGTTCAAAAGTGCATGTGGAAACAGCTGTATGGGCAGTTGACTGTGTGCATCAGTGTATTGGTGAGTGAATGGATATCTCAGTGCTACATGTCAAAGTAAGTACATATGTAAAACACAGTACATGTGAGACTTGACATATATAAATAACTGTGCATAAGAGCCAGTGAATGTGTGAGTGGCTGTATGCATCATTGTGAACTTGTATCCGGGATTGTATAAGAGAGTAAATATGTTTTAGTATATGTTTGAATAAGTAAGGTGTGTATAACTGTATAGTTGGGAAAATGGAGGTGTGATTGATTGTTTGCATGACTGACTAGGTGTGTGTGTAACTTCATGGATGAATGACAATCTGTGAGTCTGTGTTTACACTGAGTGTATCTAAGGTTATATTAGAGTCTGAAGAGGTTCATCGTATTATCACATGAATGATGTCATCAGTGATGGGATCAGTAATGTCAAATGAGATGTCATCAGTGATGTCATCAGTGATGTCATTTGAGATGTCATCAGTGATGTCATCAGTGATGTCATTTGAGATGTCATAAGTGATGTCATCAGTGATGTCATTTGAGATGTCATCAGTGATGTCATCAGTGATGTCACTGACCATGTCATGAATGATGTAATATGTGACATGATCAGCAGTGGATTGCGGGTGCGCGATATATAGTTAGTACAACTAACTATATATGGAATTTCAATGGTTTTGTGTGAGTAAAATAAGGTTTTTTAAATGCTAATTGCTAACTATATATGGTCTATAACCTATGGTTTTTTCAGTGAATTTTCAAGGTTTTGTAAATGCTAATTCCTAACTATATATGGTCTATAACCTATGGTTTTTTCAGTGAATTTCAATGTTTTTTTAATAGCAAATATCATAAGCTGTCGAATGTCAAGTACTTGGTAAGTAAAAACATTTTCGTGTTTATGCACACTGATCTGCTTTGAATGCTGCCCCCCCCCCTCATTTCTATTAGGAGTACTCTCTCTTTGCAGATAGTGAAGGGTAGTTAACGCAGGCCTTTGCCCCCGTTGTAATCCGTCGTGCCTGCTTCTCTCTCCATTTCATTGATTGTTCTCTTTGGTTCATTCTCTATTTACAAACAAGCACAGAGTCGCAATACTCTGTTTAGTCTTTGCAGATAGCGAAAAATCGTGTAAAAAAACAAAAGGAATCGAGCAAAATCAGTAGGCCACTAATGGGATCTCTTTTTGACCTGGCTAAAATAGAAACATTAGGAACAACCTGTTGAAAATAGCAATGTGTATGTACATAAGCGGCGTTCATTTGTGTTCACAGTACCCCTTGTTGATTGTTTGAATCGAGCATTGAATTGTTCGAAGTTGGTTCTCTTAAGGATCTTCTCTGCCTGCAAACGAGGAAGAATAGGAATATTCTCTCTCCCTTTGCAGATAGTGAAAGGTAGGTAACGCAAACCTTTAACACGTCATGCCTATTTCGTTCCTCATTGATTGATTGTTTGCCCGAACATTGACTGTTTGGGAATTGGTTCTTTTTGGAGGTATTCCCTGTTTGCAAATAAACGTAGGAAAATCTTTGCAAGTAGTGAAAGGGTAGGTAATGCGGACCTTTGTTCCCCGTTGTAATCTGTCATGCCTATCTACTCCCCACTGATTGATGCACCTGTTTCACCCGGACCATTTACTAGAGATAGGTCATCTGGCCCGACCAGAGAGCACCCCTAGTGAAAAGGACATATGCAATAATAACGAAGTGATCACTGTATCCTGTTAACAGAAACTTTAGCATGAAACAACCTGGAAAGAAAGGAATAGGAAAACGAAAATCAGTAGGCCACTGATGAACTTTTTATTAAATAACAAACAAAGAAACGATAACAATACGTAATGATAAAACCTATTATTGTCCTAGAAACAAGAAACGTTAGAAGTAAGCCCATAATAAGAAACCTGAAAACAGTAAGAGAAACCAAGTGTGACATTGCAACGGCCACAAGGCAACGAGGCTTCATCGCCCCTCACTGCCCCAAAACGTGTCTGTCCCACCGCCTGCCACGCCCAAATAACGGCAAACTGGGAAAGATACAAGTCAGCAGACATCCGCCCCATTCTGGAAACTTTATCGGGAATGTACTTGATTGAGTGTGATGTCACAAACATTTGTGCGGATCTAGATTGTGTTAAGGAATACAATAGGTTAAGAAGAGAGTATGCGCCACATTTGCCTCAATATCCTTTGTTTGAGAAACAGGTTTCCGGCTACACCCAGCCGGAAGCAACACATATAAGGCGGGTCCTGCTGCCAACCGTCGGCCAGGAGATCATCACGTAGGGTGTAGCCGGAGGAGAGGCCGAGGCCAGCGGGACCCGGCCAGGGGGATTGCTACGACCACCCTGGAGAGTTGCAGGGGGGGGAATGTCCGTGTCCTCGACCCTCCCCTCTCTCTCCCAGTCCGGCCACCATCAACCAGAGGCCGAGGCCGACGGGATCCGGCCGCGGTGGCGGTAACCCTGGAGAATTGCAGGTTAGACCCTCTCTCTCCCAGTCTGGGCCAGCATCCATGGAGGGCCTGGGAGTGGAGAGGCCACTGCACGAAAGGCCCAGGAGAGGCACCACACGCCAAGGCCTGCCCCACCGGATGAGCCAAGGAACCCGTTCATGGGGCCAGAGCAAAGGGCGTCCGGCCGCCATCCACCGGAGGTCCGGCCCAAAGACGGACGGGACATTTCTTCTTTCTTTTATAATGGCTGCGACAACACTGGGGGGGATGTCTTGCACATGCCTCCGACCCCCCCCCTCGTCCTCATCGCCTGGTCCGGCCATAACACATGTCAAGCGAGACGCCGTGGGGTGCACTGGGTGGGAGAGACGGTGCGAACAGGCCTCTCCCGCCTCCCCAGGTGGAGGTTTCCCAGCTTCACCCTCAGCGCTCCAGGCGCCCGGAAAAGGGTTCTACCACTGTGGCGATGCTGCAACGTCTCGCCCGGCAGGGTGGAGCCCGTCCGCTCATTTGACCCCGCGATCGCCAGTAGCTACCGAACTCTCAAAATGGCGGTCGACCTGGCAAGAGCGGGCCCAGCATGAAGAAATGGCCCGGTCACTGGTTGACTCCACCACCGTAGTCCTCCACGACCTTGAAGATTCTAGAGGAGCCGCGGGAGTCCCCGACCCCCGCAGACACCCCCGATGGGGAATGACTGCCATGATCGCCCGTGGAGTGACGAAACTGTAGCCGCGGGACGTCGGCGCTCCCATGCTGGCGCCAGCCTCAGTTTGAATGACTAGAAACCTGCAGACCTCAGTTCCGGTGAAAGCACAGTGTGACCCGGTAGGAAAAATTGTTGCACCCCCTCCCCTTTTTGACTGATGGTTCAAACCACCGATCCTTTCCTTTGCCCTTTTAACGGAACTTTGGACTGCCTCCCTCCCCCCCCCCCCGCGGCTCCCCACGCCGTTATTTGCGGGGCGGCAACTTACTAGACATCACCTTCGTGCCATCCAGATTTCAGCGCGTTCTGCTGCCTTGGAACTATTCGCACAACAGACCGCTACTGACAACCCACCCCCCGGGACGCCCCACGCCGGATACCCAAATCAGTGCGGCACCCAGGCAACATCTTCTGAATTTTCATAATTTGAAAGAACTAGTAACATGTCCTCATCAGGAATTTCCTCTTCAATCATCTCATCAGGAATCTCCTCATGAAAAGTCTGCAATGATGATTCTTGTAACTCTATGGTCTCCAAACATTCTATAAATTCGCCATCAAGAGATTGATCAAAAAAATCATTCAAGTCATCTCCTCCTTATGAGAATATTTCATTATTGGTGCTGTCAATTTCATTAAATGTAGTGGATAATTCAAAAGAAATTGCCACGGTCTCTTCATTGTTTAAATGTTTTTACTGTTTTTGTTTTGTTGTATATATTTATAAGTTATTAAAGTTTTATATTCCTACTACTCTGTTGGAGTGCTATATATTTTTAATGTGACACATAATTGTAAAAACTTTGATGTACAAAGAGTCATCCCTGGAATCTTCCGCTTCAGGCTCGGTCCCCTCCCCAATCACAATACAGGATGGTTTTCAGATAGTAGGAACGCGTGTGGTTTGACGGATCTCATCGGGTGTGGGCCTTGATCTACTATAACTCCTTTGAAGAGGGGTGATTCTTTACAGCTGGGGCCATAAACTACATCTGCAGGGCTAGCTGATAGCCTGGACAATCGGACACAGAGGAAGAGGAGTGTCAGAGGGTGCGGTAGTGAATAGGGCGAAAGGGAGGTGTCGGGCGGGCACAGAGTGTGATTCTCAGGGAAGAGCAGCGCAGATGGGGGGAGGTTTATTGCCGATGCATAAGACAGAGAGCGGGGGTGACCAGTGCCTGGGGAAGATGCTTGCGAGGGTGGGGAGCCATGCTACGGATCAACAGCGTGCAGAGAGTGGGTCTGGTCAAGGCATCTAAAATGGCTGCCGTGCACGACAAAAGTGTGGCATTTCAAAAAAGGCAAGATGGCGCAGACAATGTTTTTCAACACTTCCTCATTTCCTTCGAATCGAACGTTAACAGACGTTGGTGCATATTACCAAAGTTAAGCGATATTTATCGCTAACGATGCTTAGCAACAAATTTTTTACCGCTAAGCATCGTCAGAAATTATCGCAGATAAACCTTGCTATTATCAAGGTTTATCGCAAATGCGATAAAAAACGGCCGCAAAGCATGAATATCGCTAAAAAGTCAGCGATATTCATGCATTACCGAGCTAATGCTCTTAGCCATGTTATCCACCTCCCATTGGATAACATGGCTAAGAACTGCTCAGGGCAGGTGTTAGTTTTTGGAGATATTCGCGCTTAGCGCGAATATCTCCAAAACTTGGTAATAGGAGATAGATATCTTGCATGTTGTAATGCAAGTTATTGTGGTATATGGAACTCATACCATAATCTCTCAGGAAAACAGAAACTGATCCTTTTGGGACCGCCTGAGAAGGCCTAGGGGGTGAGGGGTACTCTACTTTGCCCCCTTTTCACGTTCCGAACTATTTTATTTTACTCTCTTCTGTAATTACACAAAATGGCAGCGATAAGATGCATCAGACACAGACAGTGAGAGAAAGGAGGCCGGAGATGAAGAAGAGATGTCAAATACACATTGGAGATAATATAGTGGGACAAGGAAAGTAAATATGAGTAAACTTACCATGTAACATAAAAATGTTGCACTCTATACTATAAGTCTCATTTTATACTACAATCACTTCGCTACAACCTCATAAATTAAAAATAAAAATGAATAATGTCTCAAACAATTTTTGATTTCTAAATATAAATTTATTCTTCTGAATTTTCAAAATTTGAAAGAACTAGTAACATATCCTCATCAGGAATTTCCTCTTCAATCATCTCATCAGGAATCTCCTCATGAAAAGTCTGCAATGATGATTCTTGTGACTCTATGGTCTCCAAACATTCGATAAATTCGCCATCAAGAGATTGATCAAAAAAATCAATCAAGTCATCTCCTCCTTGTGAGAATATTTCATTATTGGTGCTGTCAATTTCAATAAATGTAGTGGATAATTCAAAAGAAATTGCCACGGTCTCTTCATTGTGAGCCATTTTATTTTGAAATTGCTTGCTGTAAATTGCAGAAAAAAATAATCACTTTCATTTATCGTTTTTAGTAATACATAATATAAAACTAACTTTATCAAGTATTTAGTATAACAGAAGGACTGTAAATAAATAACAGAAAACATTTTTCAAATTATCTTAAAGTGTACAACATAGTTCCCCTTACAAATTAACAACTCACCTTTTTAAAAGTAGGAGAAGTGTTAGTACTGTGTAAATCAAACACCAGAAATTGAGCACCAACAATTCCTCACAAATATACCTCAGACAGTAGTATCACAAAATGGCTGTGGTTTCCTCTAATTTTAGATATATACATAACCAATTAACTTTCATCACACACAAATACAAAACCAAAGTAACATTTTAATTGGTTCTAAATTTCAACACTTTCAAATGTGTTTTCCCCATGCAATTTTCCATAGGACATTTAGATACGTCTACAGCCTGAATGGCTGAACGGAATTACACCAAACTTGGCAAAATGGTACATCAAACCTAAGAGGTCAGGGAGGATCTACTATGCCCCCTTATGGTCATTTGCCCCTTCGCTTTGGCCTCCTCTTGTCTCTCGATCCTACCGAGAGACAAGATGGCGGCCGCTACGGACTGTTTGGAATGTTTACAGACGCCGGAGAACCAATCAGCTTCGCAAAGCTCCGTAACGCGAAAAGTACGCGAAGCGGAGCGCTGTTACAGATATATATCTTTTTTTGAACGTTAATTTCTCAAAATCCACTGGAGCACATATATTGAGACCTAGCAAAGGCACATCGGACTACCAGTCCCTAATATTTTGCCAAGTTTCGTGCAAATCCATTCAGCCGTTCGATTATTATTATTATTTTTTTTTTTTGCCCCGCGGGGCCCTTTTAAAACCTCCACATCAAACCTAGGGGGTCAGGGAGGATCTAATATGCCCCCTTATGGTCATTTGCCCCTTCGCTTTGGCCTCCTCTTGTCTCTCGATCCTACCGAGAGACAAGATGGCGGCCGCTACGGACTGTTTGGAATGTTTACAGACGCCGGAGAACCAATCAGCTTCGCTTCACAAAGCTCCGTAACGCGAAAAGTACGCGAACTGGAGCGCTGCCCGGTCCGCTGTTACAGATATATATCTTTTTTTGAACGTTAATTTCTCAAAATCCACTGCAGCACATATATTGAGACCTAGCAAAGGCACATCGGGCTACCAGTCCCTACAATTTTGCCAAGTTTCGTGCAAATCCATTCAGCCGTTCGGGCTAAAAGTGAGGCCAACCGCCCTATGGAAAACTCAATGTTAAAAACACGTTTTGGGACCCCCCTTTTTTCTCAGCCCCCCCTTGACAAACCCCCCCAAATTTTCAGTGGCTGCTCAGAAACAAAATGTTCCATTTTCCTGAAAATGTCAGCCAATTCCGTCCACAAACGCCAAAGTTATTAGACATAGAATTTTCAAAAATCCCATAGAGAAAAAATCCTAACTATATATACCTACTGGCGACCGCCCAACTACAAGTCCCACAAGGCAGTGCGTTCCAACTCACACGAGTTCGCTCATCTGAGGGCGGTTAAATAGTGGGAGTGTCAAAGCGTCTAACTCAAGTCGAGCCTCTGAAGACGAGCGTAGGCTCAGAAACGCGTCAGGCTTTTAATCGAGACATGAGAAGCTGCAGACTGGGGTGCCGAGATGTCTTTACCCGTTTGAAGCAAGGGCTGCTGGATGAGTGCATCCTTAACCTGTGGGTAACTCGGAGCTTTCATTTGCACGCGGCAGCCCAGCCGCGAAGGGTGCACCCCCCCGCGGAAGATCCATGGGGGTCACGGGTCGGAAGTCGCCGAACCTGTTGTGAAGCAGCAGCCAAGGGATCTATGGACATCTGCATCCCGGGGCCCATCCAGGGCTATGAAATGGCAGAACACGCACCCATACAGGGAAGAGACACGAACTACAAGTCCCACAAGGCAGTGCGTTCCAACTCACACGAGTTCGCTCATCTGAGGGCGGTTAAATAGTGGGAGTGTCAAAGCGTCTAACTCAAGTCGAGCCTCTGAAGACGAGCGTAGGCTCAGAAACGCGTCAGGCTTTTAATCGAGACATGAGAAGCTGCAGACTGGGGTGCCGAGATGTCTTTACCCGTTTGAAGCAAGGGCTGCTGGATGAGTGCATCCTTAACCTGTGGGTAACTCGGAGCTTTCATTTGCACGCGGCAGCCCAGCCGCGAAGGGTGCACCCCCCCGCGGAAGATCCATGGGGGTCACGGGTCGGAAGTCGCCGAACCTGTTGTGAAGCAGCAGCCAAGGGATCTATGGACATCTGCATCCCGGGGCCCATCCAGGGCTATGAAATGGCAGAACACGCACCCATACAGGGAAGAGACACGAACTACAAGTCCCACAAGGCAGTGCGTTCCAACTCACACGAGTTCGCTCATCTGAGGGCGGTTAAATAGTGGGAGTGTCAAAGCGTCTAACTCAAGTCGAGCCTCTGAAGACAAGCGTAGGCTCAGAAACGCGTCAGGCTTTTAATCGAGACATGAGAAGCTGCAGACTGGGGTGCCGAGATGTCTTTACCCGTTTGAAGCAAGGGCTGCTGGATGAGTGCATCCTTAACCTGTGGGTAACTCGGAGCTTTCATTTGTACGCGGCAGCCCAGCCGCGAAGGGTGCACCCCCCCCGCGGAAGATCCATGGGGGTCACGGGTCGGAAGTCGCCGAACCTGTTGTGAAGCAGCAGCCAAGGGATCTATGGACATCTGCATCCCGGGGCCCATCCAGGGCTATGAAATGGCAGAACACGCACCCATACAGGGAAGAGACACGAACTACAAGTCCCACAAGGCAGTGCGTTCCAACTCACACGAGTTCGCTCATCTGAGGGCGGTTAAATAGTGGGAGTGTCAAAGCGTCTAACTCAAGTCGAGCCTCTGAAGACGAACGTAGGCTCAGAAACGCGTCAGGCTTTTAATCGAGACATGAGAAGCTGCAGACTGGGGTGCCGAGATGTCTTTACCCGTTTGAAGCAAGGGCTGCTGGATGAGTGCATCCTTAACCTGTGGGTAACTCGGAGCTTTCATTTGCACGCGGCAGCCCAGCCGCGAAGGGTGCACCCCCCCGCGGAAGATCCATGGGGGTCACGGGTCGGAAGTCGCCGAACCTGTTGTGAAGCAGCAGCCAAGGGATCTATGGACATCTGCATCCCGGGGCCCATCCAGGGCTATGAAATGGCAGAACACGCACCCATACAGGGAAGAGACACGAACTACAAGTCCCACAAGGCAGTGCGTTCCAACTCACACGAGTTCGCTCATCTGAGGGCGGTTAAATAGTGGGAGTGTCAAAGCGTCTAACTCAAGTCGAGCCTCTGAAGACGAGCGTAGGCTCAGAAACGCGTCAGGCTTTTAATCGAGACATGAGAAGCTGCAGACTGGGGTGCCGAGATGTCTTTACCCGTTTGAAGCAAGGGCTGCTGGATGAGTGCATCCTTAACCTGTGGGTAACTCGGAGCTTTCATTTGCACGCGGCAGCCCAGCCGCGAAGGGTGCACCCCCCCGCGGAAGATCCATGGGGGTCACGGGTCGGAAGTCGCCGAACCTGTTGTGAAGCAGCAGCCAAGGGATCTATGGACATCTGCATCCCGGGGCCCATCCAGGGCTATGAAATGGCAGAACACGCACCCATACAGGGAAGAGACACGAACTACAAGTACCACAAGGCAGTGCGTTCCAACTCACACGAGTTCGCTCATCTGAGGGCGGTTAAATAGTGGGAGTGTCAAAGCGTCTAACTCAAGTCGAGCCTCTGAAGACGAGCGTAGGCTCAGAAACGCGTCAGGCTTTTAATCGAGACATGAGAAGCTGCAGACTGGGGTGCCGAGATGTCTTTACCCGTTTGAAGCAAGGGCTGCTGGATGAGTGCATCCTTAACCTGTGGGTAACTCGGAGCTTTCATTTGCACGCGGCAGCCCAGCCGCGAAGGGTGCACCCCCCCGAGGAAGATCCATGGGGGTCACGGGTCGGAAGTCGCCGAACCTGTTGTGAAGCAGCAGCCAAGGGATCTATGGATATCTGCATCCCGGGGCCCATCCAGGGCTATGAAATGGCAGAACACGCACCCATACAGGGAAGAGACACGAACTACAAGTCCCACAAGGCAGTGCGTTCCAACTCACACGAGTTCGCTCATTTGAGGGCGGTTAAATAGTGGGAGTGTCAAAGCGTCTAACTCAAGTCGAGCCTCTGAAGACGAGCGTAGGCTCAGAAACGCGTCAGGCTTTTAATCGAGACATGAGAAGCTGCAGACTGGGGTGCCGAGATGTCTTTACCCGTTTGAAGCAAGGGCTGCTGGATGAGTGCATCCTTAACCTGTGGGTAACTCGGAGCTTTCATTTGCACGCGGCAGCCCAGCCGCGAAGGGTGCACCCCCCCGCGGAAGATCCATGGGGGTCACGGGTCGGAAGTCGCCGAACCTGTTGTGAAGCAGCAGCCAAGGGATCTATGGACATCTGCATCCCGGGGCCCATCCAGGGCTATGAAATGGCAGAACACGCACCCATACAGGGAAGAGACACGAACTACAAGTCCCACAAGGCAGTGCGTTCCAACTCACACGAGTTCGCTCATCTGAGGGCGGTTAAATAGTGGGAGTGTCAAAGCGTCTAACTCAAGTCGAGCCTCTGAAGACGAGCGTAGGCTCAGAAACGCGTCAGGCTTTTAATCGAGACATGAGAAGCTGCAGACTGGGGTGCCGAGATGTCTTTACCCGTTTGAAGCAAGGGCTGCTGGATGAGTGCATCCTTAACCTGTGGGTAACTCGGAGCTTTCATATATATATATATATATATATATATATATATATATATATATATAATATATATATATATATATATTCACTGAAAAAACCATAGGTTTCACACATGTTATAGTTAGCTGGAAATTTCACTCATACAAAACCATTGAAATTCCCCCGTTATAGTTAGTTCAGCTAACTATAACTTGCGCGCCCGCAATGCACTGCTGATGACGTCACATATTACATCACTCATGACATGGTGAGTGACATCACTCATGACATCACTGATGACATCTCAAATGACATCACTGATGACATCACTGATGACATCATTCTTGTGAAAAAGTGGCAGACCTCCTCTCACCGGAATATAACCTTTGATACACATATTCAAAAAAAGAAACTAAAATTTTTAAAAAATGGAGATACCAATACCAGTTACAACAACCTATTAAGTAATTCCAACATCTACATACACATCCACTCATTCACCAACAGTTCTATATATTCACTCATACATGTACTCACTCATCATATGTACTCATACACCTATACATCCTGTTACACACCGATACTCATCCATACTCAAACACATACTCACACATGCAAATAAACTATCAAACATCCATTTACTTGCATATACAGCTATACACACACACCACTACACTTACTTTTGCAGAAACGTACACATACTTACTCTCTTAAACAATCACTTATAGAAACACATACTTATTCATACAGGAACTCTCCCAATCCCTCAGTCTCACATATACTCACTTATATACATCAATACTCATATATACTAGTTTATAAAAGACGTAGTTACTCATAAAGATACTATTGAGACAGTCATTCACTCACTAACATGCCCATACACCCTCTCAAACACTGTAACATATATAAATATAGACTTTCAAGATGGACATCAACGCGGAGTCGTACAACGGGCTCACGACTTGGAACACGTTCCTGTGACTGCGTTTGGAGAGTAGGTAGCGAGGCGCACGCACAATGTCGGAACTTGCAATTGGAGTACGGCGTGAGGCGGGGGAGGTCGCTTACCGGCGCCTTTCTAACTTAAGATTCTACAGGTAAGGACAATGATAGGTTTTGTCCATACACACCGTGTTATAGCTCGGCTTATTTAACTTGCTGGTGACAAGTTGGTAGAGGCTCAGACCACCCACAGAGATTTTGATTAGCTCGCTTGTGTTTTTTTCTGTGTTTCCTTTAGAAATTTACTACGCATACATAAACCTTGGATCTTTAAAGGAGTTGATTCGAAGAACGGCTTATGAGTCCTTTTAAAAGTTACCCCTCACGCCACGGGATTAGTGTGGCCTTGAATTATCGCCATACTAGAAGTAGGTCCCCGTTTTTTTGGCTCAACTTAATAGGGTTTTGGCCAGTTTTGCAATGACTTGCATCATAACTTTATATTTAAACCAAATGTTACCTTTAAGTGTAAATCCTCATAATGGTATTTTGTTTATTGCTGGTTTTCACAGATATATAGAAGTGAATTTGTTTCAGGTTAGTGGCATTGACAGTTACTGTGCTAACCTTTTTGAGACAAAAATCACGGACATAAAGGTGGGGTTTTGAAGTCTGGGCACTGGGTGACATACTCTGGTCTTGCCCTATGAACATTGTCATAACTAATTTTCTTTAGCACATGCATGATTTACTATCGAAACACAATTGTTGTATATAACATTCTTTGCCCCCACGGTTTGTGAGGACCATTCACCTTCTAGCCACTTTTATGCACAAGATACACGAATGCATGAATAGACACTATGATGCAAGGTGCTAATACGTATTTAGCACCAAGCCACGTGGGTTAGCCCTGGGAACACATTTGTTTTCTAAAACAGTAACAAATGTTTTGTGAATTGCAAGTGTTGTAAAACGTGGTATTATTCTTTACCTAGCCGTGAAAAAATCGCATGTACAATCATACTGAAGCGACGAAACACGTGTTGGCTTGGGAACTGTTCACTAATTGAAAACGCGAAGACATAATAAAAAGAAGAAAAGAAAAGAGAAGAACAAATGGAATTATTTTTTTGTGTTTATGTATTACCAATTATTGAAAAATGACATTTTAAATGTACGTGTGCTTAGGTCTATACCTGGGGATGTGTCAGTTATTGTATATCTGCCCATTAGTGTTTTAATGCAGTGAATGGATTACTACACACTGATGAATGAGTCACTACAGTACTGAAACAGCAGTGGCACAGTGTTTGGAGGAAGTGTAAGGATACAGACTGGGCAATTGAAGGTTTAAAACACAAGTTTGCTGGTGCATAGGTAAGTGCATGCATAGTGTGTAGGGGTTTGAAGCAGTCCATGCCGTAAGGCCTACTTTGCTGCATGAGTACTTAGTTACTGACTGGAAGATTACAGTTCTGCAAGGAGAGTGGCAGACTGAATTTATAACAGCTACAGTATTTGTTATATTTTTTTTATTTTTTTTTTAGATATTTTTATTGAAAAAAATGTTCCCCTCATTTTCTTTCCCCCCCTCCCCCATTACATGGACAAGGCACAATACAATTCATAAGGCAACCACATATTCGGAAAAAAAAGGGAAATAATACTACAATATACGTACTACATACCGATCCTATCCTATTATATATACATACAAAATCATATATATTCACCTTCACCTATACATATATGAATATTACACATTAACTTATTCAGTTCCCAAATTCCACTGAATTAGAGGGCCCCAAATTTGCATACCCAGCTTTTTACCCTTTCTCCCTTTCCTAGAATAAATAGCTGTTTCCAATTTTTGTATTGACAAAGTTTTCCCAAGCCATTGATGATACGTGGGAGGATTTGGATCTAGCCAAGTTGAGGCCACAAGCAATCTAAAAATCGCCATTGCTACAAGTATTTGTTATAAACGGAGTGTATAAATACTGACTGTGGAAATGTAGGCCTGAAACACAAGTGTGAATTGGTTACACTACTAAGCACATACTGCTGAATGGCTCACTACAATACTATAACAGCGATGGCAGAGTGTCTGGAGGAAATGTAAGGATACAGGCTGGGCAATTGAAGGTTTAAAAGACAAGTTTGCAGGTGCATAGAAGAGGGCATGCATAGTGTATAGGGGGTTGAAGCAGTCCATGCCCTAAGACCTACTTTGCTGCATGACTACTTGGGTACTGACTGAATGATTACAGTTCTGCAAGCAGAGTGTCTGGCTGAATGTATAACTGCTTCACTTTTAGAACACTGCATAGATAAGCACACACTGCTGAATGGCTTACTACAATACTGAAACAGCAGTGGCAGAGTGTTTGGAGGAAGTGTAATGATATAGACTGGGCAATTAAAGGTTTAAAACACAAGCTTGCAAGTGCATAGAAGAGTGCATGCATGGTGTATAGGGGTTTGAAGCAGTCCATGCCCTAAGACCTACTTTGCTGCCTGACTTCTTGGGTACTGGCTGGGGGGCATATGTATCAAGGCGAATTGAGATCGCAAACCCTAAAATTAGCAGAATTTCAGCGTTTGCGTTCGCAATTTGGCCTAGTGTTATATATGAAAGCACAACTGTATCGTAAATTAAGGAATCGCAAAATTTGCGATTCCTTATTTTGCAAATGCAGTTAAGTAATTGAGAATTGTGATTCCTTAAATGGAATTTGCAATTTGCGATTCACAATTAAGGATTATGTAGGATTCACAACATTTATTGCAAATCATACATACAAAATTTATTGCAAATCATACATACATAGCTTTTTGCAATTCTCAAATAGCGATTCTCAAAAATTTGCTATTTGAGAATCGCAAAACCAAACATTGATACATATGGCCCTGAATGATTACAGTACTGCAAGAAGAGTGTCTGGCTGAATGTATAACTGCTTCACTTTTAGAACACTGCATAGATAAGCACATACTACTGAATGGCTTAATACATGACTACTTGGATACTGACTGGATGAATACAGTTCTGCAAGGAGAGAGGCAGACTGAATTTATAACAGCTTCAGTATTTCTTATAAAAGGAGTGTATAAATACTGACTGGGGAAATGTAGGCCTGAAAGACAAGTGTGAATTTGGTTACAATACTAAGCACATAATGCTGAATGGCTCACTACAAAACTGAAACAGCAGTGGCAGAGTGTTTGGAGGAAATATATGGGGGTTTGAAGCAGTCCATGCCCTAAGGCCTACTTTGCTGCATGACTACTTATGTACTGACAGGACGATTACAGTTATGCAAGCAGAGTGTGTGGCTGAATGTATAACTGCTTCACTTTTAGCACAGTGCATAGATAAGTACATACTGCTGAATGGCTCACTACAATACTGAAACAGCAGTGGCAGAGTGTTTGGAGGAAGTGTAAGGGTACAGACTGGGCAATTGAAGGTAGGGGTAGGCATCCGGGGACACTGCATGAGCCGGCCGCCGGGCGTTGCGGTCTCCAGGGCTCTCGAGGGCTGTAGGTGGTGGTTCCCGGTGCTTGAGGGGGGTCGTTGAGGCCCACACACTTCTAATTTTTTAGGGGGGGACCTTGGACGCAAAAGTGGTGCAAGGGGATTTTAAATCTGGTACAGTGTTTTGTTTTAGTTTGCTTTACTTTGTGATCTTGTAGAGGATCCAGGGTTAATATAACCGTTTTTGTACAGCCAGTACCTTTCAACTCTACCCCCAAATAGCTTTCTGTCTGTTACCATAGTAACAGTTCATGGAACACTTAAATGAGCACAGAGGTTAGAAGTTCACCACACTATGGGCCAGATGTAGGTAGGGTTTTACCGGTCGGTAACGGCCGAATTCGGCCGTTACCGACCGGTATTTGGCATTTGATATGTAGGGGCAGGTAAACAGGGAAAATCGGTAATTTTACCGATTCGGTAAATATACCGGTCGGTAAATTTACCGACCGGTATATTTACAGAATCGGTAAAATTGATATGTAGGTGGGACTCTTCTGAGTCCCACAAGGCCTACAAAATCGGTATTTTACCATCAAATTGTATTTGATGTTAAAATACCGATTCAGGTGTGCATGCACATGTGTGCATGCACACCTGTGCCATATGACAGGCAGACCTGCCCTTAGGGCAGGTATGCCTGCCATATGGCCCCCGAACCTTTTGTGGGGGTGCTAGAGGGTGTCAAAGTGACACCCCCTGCACCCTTGTCAAAATCGGTATTTACCGAATCGGTAAATACCGACCGGTAATGCCCCATTCATTCCTATGGGCTTCAAAGCCCATAGGAATGAATGGAGCATTACCGGTCGGTATTTACCGAATCGGTAAATACCGATTCTTAACGATTCGGTAACTGGAACATCTGGATGTTCCTACATACCCCCACTTCTTATTTACCGATTCTTAATTACCGAATCGGTAAAATTCGGTAATTAAGAATCGGTAAATAAGTTTTACCTACATCTGGCCCTATGTTGGTAATGGAAAAAAAGTTACTGTGCCGGAGTTTTTAAACTTTTTCATAGGAACCGTTAGTCGTAGGTATAGACTCTGGTAAAGAGTTAGCCTCAGAATTATACTTCAAATGATAAATATCATTTCTATTGGGGACCACTTACCTCCCTCCAAAAAAGATGTATATACATTTATTTGTATTAACTTTCATTAAAACAATAAATAACTGGAAATGTAATTTAAAGATAATAATACAATAAATAACTAGAAACATAACTTTAACAAAACAATAAAATGAACAAAATGTGATATGGAGTCCAATAGAAGTACGGTAGGTAATCTGCAGAACAAAAAAAGAAAATTAGTGTTTAAAATTAGATCGATGTGACTAAATGAGGTCAAACATTACAAGTCAAATTAACAGTTAAAGATATTTCCTTCTTTTAGCGTGTGCAGTGTGCCTGATACATTTCACTTGCCTTATAGGCTTGCGTTCAAGCGGTGTCTGTATAGAAGAGCCTACTGCATCAGATTTACATTACAGATCAACAGGTCTATAAAATGATTCAGAGATGACACTGAATTAGGTGAGAGATCAAGTAATTATGCAGGACAATATTCTTTAGGGCTTATTTACAAGACTCTTGCGCCACTTTTGTGTTACCTTTCTCATGTTGAAAGTGACGCAAAAGTGGTACGTGGGGCTTGTAAATAAGGTCTTTCATTTCCAATGCATTTAATCAGCGACATTGAATATCTAGGTTGCTCTGCTTACTTTGTGTAAACACTGTGGCCAACAGAGTTCACAACTTGAACTCAGCTTTGTTTGGTCACAGCATAGTAGACAACTGCGTCCATAACTTTAAAAGAGAAATGATGTGAGAGGGAGAGAGAGAAAGAGAAAGAGAAAGAAAAAGACATTAAATATGTGAGAGAGTGAAAGTTATAGATGGAGCAGTTAATAGTGGAGAAAATACTCGTAGCTCACCTTTTGCCTTGGTTGTGTTTCCAAGTTTGTGCTGGTTCATAGTGCACCCTCCAGTTTAGTGATCTGAAATATAGTATATAGAGTTAGTCATAGTATAGTACACACAAACGTGGTGTAAGGGGCTTGTAGATTTGCCTCTCAGACTGTTGTAATCTATATATTTTTACTGCTTGGAGGTAATTTTACATTCCTACGCAGTAAAGCTGCTGCACACTACCCACTCTTTCCTTTCACAGATGTCTTGTTACTGTTTCGGAAAAAAGCTTTTTTGCTCACCTTGTGCCATTGGCGTGATTCAAAGACGGTGCACGACGTGCTGTAGCAGCCTTCTCAAACGTTGTTACGATGGCCACGCATCATTGCAGAATCCTCGAACGTTGAGTTTTTGAGGTGTTGGGGGTGCAATTTGTGAAACACAACCTGCAAGATAAAAAGGAAGTTAACATTATGTGTAATTTTTTTATCAAAGGAGAGAGGAAGTGAGAGAGTGACTGTAGAGAATATTTGCAGCTCAACCTTCTGTCACCAGTGTGTTTTTCACCATGTGCTGGAACATAATGCCCCCTGAAGCTCTACATCTAAAAGATAGCAAAAGAAAGATGTTATGTTTGGTAATTGTTACTATCTTAATTTGGAGTAGAATAACATCGGCCTTTCACACGCGTTCCCTCTCACATTTAAAAGAACTATTTGTATAGTTTATATTCCGGACGTTTGAGCGATTATGAAAACGTTCCTGCTATTGGAAAAAGAATTTACATGTAATTTGATACACTATATAGGACTGCATTTGTCTAAATCGCTGCGTCGCTTTTTTTGTATCCAGTCTGCTGCAGCCCATTGACTCCCTCCGATGTGCACCCACGCCTCACTACTCAACTTTTGTGGACAGGACAGCTTCTGCATCACGTAGTCCCAATCTGCCACTAAGAAGTCTCATATATGGTGTTGAGTCTTGATATCGGTATGGCTATCGACATACCCGTGCTCCCATCGTCATTGCAGGTTCCTCACCCTCTCAGTGCTTCTGATACCCCTAACTCAGTGACCAAAGAGGCCAAACACGTCTACTCGGTGGTTTGGGTCTACATGAGGCGTTTGAATCACTAGGACGGGCCATCACAGCGTTTGGGATGGGAGCAACTCTAAAATGGCGTAGAGAACATGCGCCCGTCTTTTTTATTGGTAGGGTCACGTGTGTTGTGATGCAGGTGCTGGATGGGTGTGGTGTGGGTGCATACCAGCCATGATGGAGTGTGTGTGTACCGTTCTGACAACTAGACCTGGAACTAAGAAATCACTACAATTAAATCTGGGCAATGTTTTGTTGTTATGTTTTCCTGGAAGAGTAAGTGGAGTGGGCTGGCCTAACGTATGCCAGTGCTGCGCAAGGCTCTAAACCATGATTCTGGAGCTATGGGCGAGGTCCTGTCGTGAGCTATATAAGAAATCAAGTGATTCTGGTGTCCGTTTTGTAGTGCTGACATCACCCGGGTCTTAAAAAGAAATGTGTCATTATATCTGTAAAGTCCAACAACTTGGCCAACATGGAAGGTACGTGGTATCACCGACTCTGTATTCATTCATAGTTGCATACATAAAAGATGGTGGACATGACGCATTTCTGCGATTATGAATCTTTGTTGTACATTCAGTGGAGTGTTGTAGCTGTAGTAATACAAGGCTGTGAAAAGTTTAAGTTGTAGTTTTTGGCACATGAAGAGCAGCTAATATATATATGTATATATATATGTATGTGGTTATTCAGGTACACTGTAGAACTTGGTGCCGGTTAATCAGTGTTCGGGCCTCGGAGTTGCATCCACATCCTGTTATTGTAGAGTAATGACATAATGTACACAGGCGCGAAAATGTATTAGTTTTGGGTTGATTTTGCACTATATAAATATGCTAAAAAAAAGGAGGAATAGCCCACACTTACTGTCACAGGTAAGATGGTTGCATAAGCTATTTATAGCACAATATAATGTGGTAGGGCGGAGGAGCAGCATTTTACAAACACAATAAATACACAGATACAGATAGATAGTTGAAGTGGGTACAGGCACGTGTGCTCGACTCCATTTTATTACGTTGTTGTTGGTAAGAAGTAGAATAGTAATCATGATATCATGTACAGATATTTATTCATAAATGGTTTATGACTTCTGCTGTACAAAGTTAGGAGCATTGTATGTCAAATAATACACAGAAGATTCTATCATAAAGAGTTCATGAGTTATGGTGGACTGAGGTAGGGGTGGTTTGTGTGGCGCCTGCGATGATGCGTGGTTCAGGCAGACCGCACTGGTAAAAATGTGTTTTGACTATTGAATGGGGAGGGGGACAGCACAGCCCCCTCCCCATTACAGAAAGGCCTTGCCCTGGGGAATGGGGCTCCATGGGCCCAAATCAGCTCAGAGAAGGGGGCCACACAGCTTTCCTCCCTTAAAAAGTTTTTTTAAAACAATTGTGGGATGGCAATTCACCAACGGGCCTGCCCCTTCTCTCCAATAATTTGTAAACGTGTTTCCTGGCTCAGTGCTGGTTGGGGGATGAAGTCCCCTTGGATGCTAAGGGTCCCTGGGTCCCAGAAACCCCTTCTGTTACCTCCAGTAAGTCCCAGATGGCAGGATTGCTGAGAGGACTTGGAGGCCAGGCCCCCTTTCTCCACTACTTTGCAAATGTACCTCCTGGTGCAGAGCTGGGTGAGAAATGAAGTTCCCTTGGCTCCAGAAGGTCATTAGAAGCCAACAAAACCTCCTGTTACTTTCAGTAAGTCCCACACAGCGGGATAGCTGAGAGGTGATCAGGGGCCATCCCCCCTTTTTCCACTACTCTGCAAATGCACTTTCTGGCACACTACTAATTGGGGGATAAAGTCCCCTTGAATGCTGTGGGTCCTTGGGGCCACAAGCACTCCCTCCAGTAAGTTCAAACCAGCGGGACTGCTGAGAGGTCATTGGAGGCCACGCCCTCTTTCTCCACCAGTCTGCAAAGTGCCTCTTGGTGCACTACTGGTTGGGAGATGAAGTCTCTGGCTGCTGATGGTCGGTGTGGGCCAACACACCCTCCTGTTACCTCCAGTAAATCCCAAACTGTGGGATTGCGGAATGGACTTAAGAGGTCATGCCCTCTTTTCCACTAATCTGCAAATACACCTCCTGGTGCACCACTGGTTGGGGGAATGAAGTCTCCTTGGCTGCTGAGGGTCCATGGAGGCCAACAAACCATCCTGTTACCTCCAGTAAATCCCACACAGCTGGGTTGCTGAAAGCTCTTCAGAAGTCACATCCCCTTTCTCTGCCACTCTCCAAACATACCTCCTCATGCACTACTGGTTGAGGAATGTAGACCTCTTGGATGCTGCGGGTCCTTAGGGGCCAAAATCCCTCCTGTAACCTCTAGTAACTGTGACAATGCAGGATTCTGAAAGCTAGTCAGAGGCCCAATCCCCTTTCTCCACCACTCTACAAATGCTACTACTAATTAAAAAAAAAGTCGAACTTCACAGAAAAAAATAAGTTTACAGGGACGTTATAATCTGGAAAAAGAATTTTAAAACCCTTGAAAATTCACTGAAAAATTCAAAGGTCACAAGGACGTTATAGCTGAGCTGCACTGCTTAGGAGCTCACATATTACATCTCTTAAGACATCCTCAGTGACATCCCTGATGACATCACTGATGACATCTCAAATTACATCACTGATGACATCATCTACAAAATTACTAACACACCCACTCACACCCCCTTAGAACTATTCATACACCACTCCCACTCCCACACAACCATTCACAAACCCATCCATAGACCCATACCAGTATGTACACACAAACTCACTTATTCATCAATCTACATAGACATCCACTCACTCATCCATGTTGCCACTCATTCATCCGCTCACTCAATAATATAGCCACTGATATATTCACTCATATACCCATACAGCCACTCACACACTTATTCAGTCACCCATACTGCTACTCACACACCTACTCATTCACCAATACAGTCAATCAAATAGCCTCTTACTCACCCATACCGTAATACACACACCTACTTATTAACTCATACAGATACAAAGATGTACTCACTTACCTATACAGTCACTGACACAAGCACAATCTCACCCATACATTCACTCTCACATTCAGTCACTCTTATACCCAATCACTTACCTAGACTGCCTGCCCCATACCTAGTTACTCACACATATACCACTGAAACATCCATTCACTCATTTACCCGCACAGCCATTCACACACTCACTTACTCATACAGCCCCTCACACACTCACTAATCCTTACAGTCACTGATTCACACACTCACTCATCCATACAGGCAATCACACACAACCTCACAGACACTCATACAGGTACTCAGACAAGCAATCAATCACCCAAACTGTCACCCATGTACCCACTCACACATCCATATAGCCACTCACCCATTCAATGACTGAGACCCCTAATCACTCACTTATAGTAAGTCCTGTACCCACTGAATCATCCATACAGACACTCACATACCCACTGATTCACCAATACACCTTGGTATATATATATATATTTAAAATTCATCATTTTTTTAAACACTCATGGCCCCATTAGGATGTCGGGCGGAAAACCACCCTACCGCAATGGAAGCGGAAAACAACCGTTCGCCAGGACCGTGGATACACCGGCGTTCAAATTAGGATCACCCGCCAAAAAAGACCAACCGCGGCGGTAGCGGGTGAATAAAAACCACCCGACGTGGGCAGTGATGATCAAAAACTGACCGCGGCGGGCACAAACGCAGCAGAAAAGCAACAAACCGCCGCAAGCATAGCGGGGACACCGCACGGGAAATTAGGAAATCCCCGATGGTCCTGTGGTACGATACGCTGTTTCCGACTGCCTCGGTCGCATACTGGAGTGAATGGGAGAGCCAACGGAAGAGCTGCAGCATAGCCACAGCAGCGGACAATCCATACAAAACATGGCGGACGATGCAAAAACACCACAACAAAGGCAAACATCTCACAAATAAAACTAGCCATGCCCCCGAATACACCAAACACATCCCAATGAAACAAATAAATGCCAAACAGAAACATACAATTTCCAGGACAACTCCCACAACACACCTGACAGCAAAACTCCATTGGGACACATCCACATAGCTGAGTATAAAACCAGCCCGTTCACTGACCACAATCCTTTGCAATACTCCAGAAGAGAAGGGCATACACCAATCCTGATAGGAGAGGCAAGAGAACACAGCACACTCACCACCACCATCACCACCATCACACCAGCACCAACAATCCCCCAGTACATAACACACCTCACACATAAACACCACACCCACCACCCACACCCTTGCACCCACAAACACTTTGCCCACTACACACCATGGCATAACAGAAAATGCCCATATTCACATAGAGTGAGTTGACAGTCCTGGTAAATGAGATAGTCAGAGTGGAACCACAACGGTTTGGTAGCCTGGTCCAACAGACACCATTAGCCACAAGGACCCAAATGTGGCAAAGTATAGTTCAAAGGGTCAACGCAGTAGGGAACAACCCACAATCCAAGAAGGAGATCATCAAGCGGTGGCATGATCTCAAGAGGATTGTTAAAGAGAGGAGAGGCAAGAACCGGGAGCTGGCTGACAGGACTGGCCGTGGCCCTCCCATTACATCAAAACCATTCACACCATGGGAGGAGAAAGTGCTTGTCATATTGCATCCTGAGAGTCTTACAGGAGTATCCAGGGGAGTGGAGGCTGGTAAGAACAAACAAATGTTAACCAACACACTGATATGTACTTTCTTGCACAACCCAAACCCCATTGTATTGTACACCCTCACCTAACAGGTAGGTAGCCATCTTGCCTGGGAGGTCTGTTTGGGGAAGGGAGGCCTGTACCACATGCCCCCTGTCCCACACCCCAGCAGAATGGATCACTCCCTCACCCAGAAGCACTTGGAAGCCATTGCAGTACACCAAACAAACTAACAGGTAGGCAGCCATCTTGCCTGGGAGGATTGTTTGGGGGAGGGAGGTCTGTACCACTACTCCCACCATGCACCCTGTCCCACAGCACCATCAAGATTGATCCCTCCCCCAACCCACCCAGAAGCACTTGGGAGCCATTGTATTGTTCACCTTCATCTAATAGGCAGGTAACCATCTTGCCTGGGAGGTCTGTTTGGGGGAGGGAGGCCTGTACCACTTCTCCCACCATGACCTCTGTCTCACACCCCAGCAGGACGGATCACTCCCTCACCCAGAAGCATTTGGAAGCCATTGCAGTACACCAAATGAACTAACAGGTAGGCAGCCATCTTGCCTGGGATGCCTGTTTAGGGGAGGGAGGCCTGTACCACTACTCCCACCATTCACCCTGTCCCACAGCACCATCAAGATTGATCCCTCCCCCACCCCACCCAGAAGCACTTGGAAGCCATTGCATTGTTCACCTTCATCTAATAGGCAGGTAACCATCTTGCCTGGGAGGTCTGTTTAGGGGAGGGAGGCCTGTACCACTTCTCCCACTATGACCCCTGTCCCACACCCCAGCAGGATGGATCAATCCCTCACCCAGAAGCACTTGGAAGCCATTGCAGTACACTAAACAAATTACAGGTAGGTATCCATCTTCACAGGCAGGGTGTTTGTGGGTGGGAGTCCTGCACTACTACTACCACCATGCTCCCTGTCTAAACCCTAAGCAAGATGTAGCACTCCACACCAACCCAGAAGCAGTTTGCAGCCATTGTATTGTTTACCCTCACCTAACAGGTAGGCAGCCATCTTGCCTGGGAGACCTGTTTGGGGGAGGGAGGTCTGTACCACTACTCCCACCATGCACCCTGCCCCACAGCACCATCAAGATTGATCCCTCCCCCACCCCAGCCAGAAACACTTGGGAGCCATTGCATCACCCTCATCAAACTTACAGGTAGGTAGTCATCTTCACAGGCAGGGTGTTTATGGGTGGGAGGCCTGCATTACTACTCCCACCATGCCCTCTGTCCCACACCCCAGCAGGACGAATCACTCCCTCCCACCCACAAGCATGTGGTAGTCATTTAATTGTTCTGCTTCACCTAACAGGTAGGTAGCATGTACGTGCAGCCACACATCTGTCACCAATGAAATTGTGCCATATGCCAACACCAATCAATCAATCAATCACTGCACTTCTAAAGCACGCTACATACCCGTGAGGGTCTCAAGGCGCTGGGGGGCGCTACTGATCGAAGAGCCAGGTCTTGAGAAGTCTTCTGAAGGCTAGCAGGTCCTGAGTCTGTCGTAGGCTGTTAGGGAGAGCGTTCCAGGTCTTGGCGGCGAGGTAGGAGAAGGATCTGCCGACGGTGGTTTTTCGGATACGAGGGACTGTGGCGAGGGCGAGGTAGGCTGAGCGGAGGCTTTGGGGATGTGGAAGCTGAGTCGGTTGTTGAGGTATGTAGGTCCGGTGTTGTGTAGTGCTTTGTGTGCGTGGATGAGGAGTTTGAAGGTGATCCTCTTGTTGATGGGGAGCCAGTGCAGGCTTCTCGGGTGGGGTGTGATGTGGCTGCGTCGGGGGACATCGAGGATCAGATGTGCCGAGGCGTTCTGTATTCGTTGTAGTCTTCTCAAGAGCTTGGTTGTTGTTCCTGGGTAGAGGGCGTTCCCATAGTCCAGTCTGCTGGTGATGAGGGCCTGGGTGACGTTTTTTCTCGTGACTAGAGGGATCCACTTGAAGATCCTGCGGAGCATTCGTAGGGTGTTGAAGCAGGCTGCGGAGACGGCATTGACTTGCCTGGTCATGGAGAGGGTGGAGTCGAGGATGACTGCCCAGGTTGCGTGCGTGGTCTGTGGGTTCCGGGGCTTTGCCTAGCGATGTGGGCCACCAAGAGTCATCCCTGGCTGATGGGGTAGGTCCGAGAATGAGGACCTCCGTCTTGTCTGAATTCAGCTTCAGTCTACTGTCCTTCATCCAGTCGGCTACGGCCTTCATTCCTCTGTGGAGGTTGGCTTTGGCGGTGTGGGGGTCTTCGGTGAGGGACATGATCAGCTGGGTGTCGTCAGCGTAGGAGATGATGTTGAAGTTATGTTGTCGTGCGATGTGGGCGAGCGGTGCCATGTAGATATTGAACAGCGTCAGGCTGAGGGAGGATCCCTGTGGTACGCCGCAGATGATCTCGGTGGTTTTCGAGCAGAAGGGTGGTAGGCGGACGCTCTGGGTTCTGCCGGAGAGGAAGGAAGTGGTCCAGGCTAGGGCCTTTTCTTGGATTCCGGCATCATGGAGGCATGCTGATAGGGTGCGGTGGCAGACTGTGTCAAAGGCAGCTGATAGGTCCAGGAGGATGAGGGAGGCTGTTTCTCCTTTGTGCATCAGGATCCTGATGTCGTCAGTGGCGGCGATGAGGGCGGTCTTGGTGCTGTGGTTGCTGTGGGAACCGCATTGGGAAGGGTCCAGGATGTTGTTGTCTTCGAGGTAGCGGGTTAGCTGTTTGTTGACAATCTTCTCTGTCACTTTTGCCGGGAACGGGAGCAGGGAGATGGGCTGGAAGTTCTTGAGGTCCTTGGGGTCCGCCTTGGGCTTCTTCAGAAGGGCGTTGATCTCGGCGTGCTTCCAGCTTTCGGGAAGGTTGCTGTCTCGATGTAACTGTTGATTGTTTTCCAGAGGTGGGGCGCGATGGTTGTGCTGGCTTTGTTGAAGACGTGGTGAGGGTAGGGGTCGGATGGGGATCCGGAGTGGATGGAGTTCATGGTTTTGATGGTGTCTTTGTCGCTGACGTTGGTCCAGGCGGTCAGGCTGCTGGTGCGGGTTGTGGTCACGGGGGTGGTGGACTCAGTGGTGGCTGTGGGGTTTTCAGAGTTGAAGCTGTTGTGGATGTCGCCGATTTTGCGGTGAAAGAAGGTGGCCAGGGAGTCACACAGGTCCTGTGAAGGTGGGATGTCGATGGTGTTGGAGCTGGGGTTGGAGAGTTCTTTCACGATGGATGTATGACGTTACAAAGCATACTTTTACATCGCGTGTCTTTACAACGCGGTATTTACAACGAATACCATTACAACGCATAATGCTTTTAGGCGCTGGATAGTGAATTGTTTAATTTACTATTCCAACTCCAGTCCCCGTGGATAGTAGGCAAGGTGTTGGATAGTACATTAAACCCATTCCCTATCCTAGAGCGCCCCTCAGCGCAATGCGTTTTAATGGTTTGCGTTGTAAAAGTTGCGTTGTAAAGGCACAGTGTGGTAAAAGTTGCGTTGTAAAGGTTGTTTACCGTTCACGATGCTGAAGAGCTCTTTGGTGTTGTGTGCGTTTTTGTCTAGGCGGTCCTTGAAGGCGGTCCTCTTGGCGGTCCTGATGAGTTGGTGTGTGTCTGCAGGTGGCGCTCTTGTGGGCTGTGTGGCTGTCTGGTGTTCGGTCGTGGAGCCATTTCTTCTCCAGCTTCCGACAGGTGCGCTTGGAGATCCAGAGGTCTTCGGTGAACCAGGCGGCTTTCTTGTTGGTGTGGTTGGTTGTGGAGGTCTTGAAAGGGGCGAGGGTGTTGGTGCAGTCATTGATCCACTGTTTGAGGTTGGTTGCGGTGGTGTCGGGGTCGGTGGGGTCGGCGGGTGGTCTCATGGCGAGGGTGGTAGTTAGTTGGTCCTTGGTGACCTTGCCCCAGCAGCGGCGTGGCAGTTGTTGGGTGCGGTGGTGTGTGGTGGGTTTCCTGAAGTTGAAGTGGACACATCTGTGGTTGGTCCAGTGGAGTTCGGTGGTGTGGTTGAAGGAGACGTGGGGGCTTGTGGAGAAGATGGGGTCCAGCGTGTGTCCGGCGGTGTGGTTGGGTGTCATCACGAGCTGTTTGAGTCCGAGGTTGGCGAGGTTGGAGATCAGGGCGGTGGAGTTGGCGTCTTTGTTGTTTTCGAGGTGGAAGTTCAGGTCCCCGAGGAGGATTTAGTCCGTGGAAGCAAGGGCGTGGGTGCTGACGAGGTCGGCGATGGTGTCGCTGAACTGTGGTCTTGGTCCGGGTGGTCTGTAGACGAGTGTTCCTCGGAGGGTCGTGTTGGGGTCGGTGTGGATCTGGAAGTGCATGTGCTCAGCAGAGGTGAGGGTGTCATCTGTGTTGGTCGAGACTCTGAGGGTGTCCTTGTGGATGATGGCGATTCCCCCTCCAACTCCGTTGGTGCGGTCTCTGCAGGTGATCTTGTAGCCCTGTGGGATGGCTATGGCGATGTCTGGTGCCGAGGTGGCGCTCAGCCAGGTCTCCGTAAGGAAGGTCACGTCGGGGGCGGTAGAGTCTAGGAGGTCCCAGAGTTCGATGGCGTGCTTGCGAGTGGAGCGGGTGTTGAGGAGGATGCAGCGGAGGTGGTTGGGTTCTCTGGTTGGTGGTCTGGTGGGCTGGATGCTGGTGAATCTGCTGTTCCGGCAGGTGAAGGGCCCTTGGGTGCGCTTCGGGGTGGCCCGGTAGCAGGGGTGGTCTCGTCCAGTGTTGAGTGCATGGAGGGTGCTGGAGTCGTAGTGCAGTCTGGCGTTGCGGGGGGCGCGGGGTCCAGGGATTCGGGCACTAGACGCGGTCCAGGCACGGACGAGCACAGATGGGCTTGCCTTTGGAGCGGCGCGGCCGCTGCGCGCGGCCTCCATAAGAGGGGCTGTGGGAGGGCGGAGCAGCTGGGAGGCAGGAGCGGGGTGGTGAATGGGACGGCAGGGGGCAGGGGAAACATGGGAAGGGGGGTACAGAGAGGGAGAAAAGCGGCGCAAAAAGCAAGGGGGTGAAAACCAGGCAGAGGCAGAGGCAGAGGGAGCCAACGAGGGAAAGGGCACAAGGGCACAGAGAGGCAGAAAAACTGCGGAAAAAAGCGAGGGGGTAAAAAACAGGCAGAGGCACAGGGAGCCAATGAGGGAAGGGGCACAAGGGCACAGAGAGGGAGAAAAACGGCAGAAAAAAGCGAGGGGTAAAAACCAGGCAGAGGCACAGGGAGCCAACGAGGGAAGGGGCACAAGGGTCAGCGGCAAGGCGACAGCGTCAAGGCGTGGAAGGAGGACCGTGTAGCAGCTGGGGGGGCGACCTACCTGCAGGCAGGGTCAAAGGTCGCTCATGCAAAAATATGCACACCGACCCCGTTTGACATGCACAGTGCGCAAACAGGTAAGCTAAGGGAACTGTCACAGATAACAAAGACACAAGGGGACCCGATCAAGTAGCCTTGGACCACGGGTAATTACTTATTTTTAAGAACAAAGGTCCTTAGCCTAGCAATTAATAATGAAAACATTTTCACATAGACTTCAATGAGAACTATGGATAGTCTTCCAATGTCCAGCCGGACAGAGGAATATTTATTCAAACAAATGTAGAACGAATAAACAAGAGTGAGAGCACCAAACTGATAAAGAAAGGGCACAATCCTGTACCAAGCGTGAAAGAAGAAAAATAGAAAGAAAATAAAGTATCAGGCAAAATGTTGGAGCAAGTGGTGGCTTACAATACAATACAAGCTTCAGTAAGCTCTACCAAGCAGTATCCACAAAACAATTTACACAATGGCTAGATTGTGGTACTGATCAGAAAGTCGACGTTCCGAACCCTAGCTCCTGTTACAGTGGGATCATCTTCAGGACTCAAGGTTACAATTGACTGATTTGTTATTTAGCCTTATGGAGGGCTCGTTGCACTAGGAGCCCGGAATGTGTGGCATACAGCCAATTCCTAATTGTCGATTGATCTGCGCAGTATCAAGTTGGTACGAGGTCATGTGTGACCAAGGACCGGTCCGCGTGCCCAGCCGGGCAAGCACTATTTGCATGCAATGTATCGACATCTGACAACATGTACGAGTAATGTATGTACCTCTGCATCATGTCATGAGGCACAGCATTGCACATAGCAGAATATGTGAAGATCAGTCAATTGTGTACTGTACAGACACTGGATGACAAACAGCTAACAAAATTCTTGCTGGGTGCACAACACTGACAATTCACCATCTAATCCACAGGTGACCAAGAACTCACTACTGAGGACAACATCAATGACCATCAGAGCCAGTCTCCACCCACAGTACATGGACTCTCAGATATAGACTACCAGGATTTTCCGGACAATGAGCTCGAGGCCAGCCCATCTGGTGAAGGGGAGCAACAGGTCCCCGGACCCCATCCTACCCACCACCACGTCTGCTGCAAAAACAACAGCACAGCAGAGCCCTGCTGTTATGGCCTGTGCGTCCACCGCCACCACCACCACCACCAGTGCCACCTGCAGCACCCTCCTTGTGGCAGGGGATGACCAGCCCACATCAACATCTGTGGATGGCAGGGAGAGTGCACGGGGACCCACAGTGGCGAGGCAACAGGTCCATGGCAGCAGGGCAGGTGGGAGGGCCAGGGTCACCCCCAGACATCAGGAGGTTGGGACCCCATCCCTGGACCACTTAACCAGAGTCATTGGGGCCTACAAACAGGTCCAGGGACAAAGTGGCCGGTCTTATGATCTATTAAGCGAGCTCATCCTGCTGAGGAAGTCCATGGACACACACCTTGGACAAATGGTGGACCTCATGGGCCAGCAAGTGGCGTCACCGAGGGACAGGCCTGCATCCCAAACAACACCTCTACCCCCTCTGTTGTGCTGCAGGATGAGAGTGCACCATCCTCCCCTGCGGCCACAGAGAGGGGTGAGTCCTCAGACATCGCTGGCCATTCAGCAGGTTCCCCCACCCAAGCGAGCAAGGGGGCATCCAAAGAAGAGCCTGAGAGTCTCTGGAGGCAAAGCACCAGCCAAACGCCAGTCACAGAGCCAGCCCTGATGGCAACTCGCTTCCCCACTGCTGTGACTGTTTGGACTGTCTTTCCCCACACTGCCTTGTGAATGACACCTGTCTGTTGGACTGGGTTAACACATCAATGTGGTGTCTGCTCTTTCATCTCATTTACCATGACTATCAACTCACTGCTCCATCACCACCTACATGTAAATATGCCTGCACCCCTCACATGTCAACTCTGCAAATAAAATACCTCACACACTTTAATTGTGTCAGCTTTGTCATTATGCATTATTTACAGTCTTCCAAATGTGCGTAATGTATCCGAAAGATGTACTGTATGTTGGCATGGATAATTTTGGGGCACCTAGGGAAACACAACAGAACAAAATTCACAGGTGTGAGTGCGGCATCACAGACATTACACTACACCAACCATGTACATAAGCCAACATGCAGACAACACAATGGGCAATAAGTGTCAACAAACACGTCCCATATACATTCACAGATGACATGTCACTGACACATTTCCACACACAGGTGACTTTACATCTGGCAGTCTGTACCATTCGCACATGACAACAGCAATCTCACCAGGCAATGCACATGCTGTACTTCGTCACCCACTGTCAAGTAAAGTAGCGGGTGATGAACTGTTGACGCATTTCACCACCTTCCTCCTCCCCACTGTCCTCATCACTGGACTCAGGTTCTTGTTAAGGCGGGGGCCTTGGGTCCTCATCATCATCCAGGAGCAGGGGGATATCCTTGCGAATGGCCAGGTTGTGAAGCATGCAGCATACCACTACGATCTTACACACCTTCCCAGGCGAGTATGATAGTGCACCTCTGGTTTTGTCAAGGCAGCAGAAACGTGACTTGAGCAGGCCAAAGGTCCGCTCCAGCACATGACGTGTCCTGCCATGGGCCTCAATGTATCGGGTTTCAGACGGGGTCCTGGGATTATGCAGTGGGCTCAGCAGCCAAAGACGGCTGGGATATGCAGAGTCACCTAAGAATGACAAACACACATTGCAATGTTGCACAGGCAGAGGGCAGCAAGTCACACACCCAGCACGCCATACGACTAGGCATACTCACCCACAATCCAAGCACGCTCTGGAAGCAGATTAGCTCTCAGCTGGGGCACAATGCTGTTCCTCAGGATGTAGGAGTCATGGGCTGAGCCGGGGAATCTGGCACACACATGCAAGATGGTCATATTGGCCAGGCACACCACCTACACATCGATCGAGTGGTAATGTTTTCTATTATGGAAAATGTGCTCACTTGCCTGTCGTAGCAAAAGACCAAAATGTGTGCAATCAATGGCCCCAACAACATGGGCGATGTGCCCAAGGGGATAGAAGTCTCCCTTTACACCTGCCAATTCTGCTCCTCTGGGGAAATGTATGTATCTGTCCTTGTAGCTCATCATGGTTGCAAGATCCTCCCGCAGCACCATGCTGAACATGGATTAAGACATCCCAGCAGCGCTGGCCACGGTCTCCTGGAAGGATCCAGTGTCAAAAAAATGGAGGGCTGCCATCACTTTGTAAGTTGGTGTGAAAGCTGTTGGGTAGTGGCAACAAGGCTGCAGGTGGGGCGCCAACAGATCACAAAGGGTCTTCAGGGTGGCTCTTTCGAGATGGAACTTGCAAATGATCGGTATATCCTCCATGTCCTCCAGCAGTGTCAAGAGATGTATCAGATTATGCCTCCTCCTAGTTGAGATGAAATTGGACGCATGTCAATGACGTCCATCATGAGATGGCCACAGCATATCACGTTCAGGATGAAACAGAATAAACAAACACTGACTTGAGGGATGTGTGACACACCATGTTACATGGGTGTACATTTGAGCCACACAGAGGGCACACCTCTCCATTTACAATACACCAGTGCGGAAAACACCACATAGGTCAATATGAATGCACATATTTTCATGCCCACATTCCACATGTGCATGCCTGGGAGTGTGGCATCCAGCCATTGTGCAAAAAATCAACACAACTGCCTCATACTCATCTGCTGTACCTGTCGCACCTCAATGCATCATTCAAACTTGGCACACATCCACAACACAACGATCACAGTTGGCAGTGAATTGACAATTGCGTGTATGAGCACACAGATAAGCACAATTAAGTAACAACATCATACAGTGAGAGAAGCCTTGCCAAGGTAATCACTGCCGCACAACACATTCATATGTGTACAAATTGTAGAGTGCACTACGACACTGTCCTATCTCATCAACCATCTAATGGATTTGTGACATGTTAGGGACTACAGACCAATGAACGTCACACATACACAACCATGGCCCATGAAGGTACCTGTGGAGCCTATGGAACATTGAAATTGTGTGCAAGATGATGTGCCCTTCACCATGTGGCCACTGTGCACTGTTGAAGTGTTCCCAATGGACATTGCCATTGTATGTGCCACAAATTGCGGTCGCTACCGCCTGGCCCCGGTGGTGTGTCACCAGCACCCCCCATTTACACAAGTGCGGTAGTTCATTGGCATGGAGACATGCCCAAATGGCATTTGGCATGCTCTGCCACCCAACACGCGGTAGCTACCGCCTGGCCCCGGCGATGTGTCACCAGCAAACCCATTCACACAAGTGCGGTAGTTCATTGGCATGAAGACATGCCCAAATGGCAGTTGGCGTGCTCTGCCACTCAACTCGCGGTAGCTACCGCCTGGCCCCGGTGGTGCATCACTGCCATGGAGCATTGCCTACAGCCAATGGGAGCGATGATTGCGGTGGCATGATGCAGTTTTGAAAATCACGGTAGGCGTGCTCCACCACTGCGGAGGCGGACATTGGATGCTTTTGAAAGAGGCAGACCTTAACAACCAATTGGCATATTAGAAACGACCCCAGGGGGCTATATATGTGTGGGAATGAGCCTCACATTTCTACTGCTCACAGAGCCTGCTGCCTGGGACCCTAACCTGCTGCTGCCTCAAGAATCTGCTGCCAGAGACCCTCATCTGCTGCTGCCTCCAGAGCCTGCTGCCAGAGATCCTCACCTGCTTCTGCCTCCAGAGCCTGCTGCCTGAGACCCTCATCTGCTGCTGTCTCCAGAGCCTGCTGCCAGAGACCCTCATCTGCTGTTGCCTCCAGAGCTGCTGCCTGGAACCCTCATCTGCTGCTGCCTTCAGAGGCTGCAGCCTGGGACCCTCATCTGCTGCTGCCTCCAGAGCCTGCTGCCTGGGACTCCTCACCACCCAATTCCACCACAGGTGTTCCATGTCCACAGGGATGGCAAGGACAGAGAAGATCCGTGCCACTCCATTCACAAGAGAGGAGCTGGAGGTCCTGGTGGACGAGGTGCTTACACAGTACCCAAGGCTGTATGGTGCCCCAAATGTTGTGATAAGTTAGCGTAAAGGAGATGTAGGGCGGGGGGCAGACATGTAGTTGGACTGCTGCAGTATATGCCTGAGGGTGTGGGGTTGTGTCATACGCTGACAAACATGATGTCTCCAGAGGGAAGGAGTGTGTGTCCCAATGTCTCGGGTTTCCCTGCCTGCATTTGTATGTCTGAGTGGAGTGTGTTACATTGTCAGCCATACCAAGACACAGTATGTTGGACATGCAGGTACCAGGACAGTGATTGCTTGGCTGAATGGCTCTGTGTGCCTCTGTTGTCCGACTCAGTGTGAACCCAGATGCTCTGCACAGTGCCCGCTCACCAAGACAAGATCACATCACTGCACTTACTGTGTCCTTACTCTTGTTCATTCACACTGAAATACAAATATGCACCATCTCAGCCCTGTATAATTGCACACAACCACATGTAGATCTTTATTTTGTTGGTGAGTCCATGTACCCCGATGCCACACACATGCCATACAGATATGTTGACAGGACATACTCATTGAATGCTGCCAGGTCATGCACACAGTGAGTCTACACACGGACGCAGGTCGATATGTGATGTATGTAGTCGCCAGACATGCATAGGACTGGAGATGTGTTCAAGCCACAGAGGGGGTTCAGTGCAGTCATCCTGCATGTGTGTGAGATTAGCAGGGACCATGTACGCCCTCATAAATGCATGCAATCACATCCGCTTGGCCCATGCAGAGTGCCCATGTGAGGTGTACCCCAGGACGGGATGGACAGAGATTTTATTTACTAATGAGTCTGTGTCTTGCTACAGTATTGATAGATGTTGGTACATAACACTGTGTCACTGATCATTTCTCCCTCTTTTCTTCCATGCCTGCAGCTCAAGGTACACCAGCGTAAGACTGCGTGGAGGGCCATTGCACCAAAGGTGCGAACCCTGGGGGTATCTAACCGACGACCGACTCACTGCCACAAGAGGTGTGACGACATCAGCCGGCTGGCAAAGAACATGGCAGAGATGATCTTGGGGCTGCTACCACGCACTGGGCGTTTGGCGCAGGGCAGCATGACACCACTGATGGGCTGCATCTTGGCGGTGACTCATCCTGAGCTGGATGCACGTCTGAAGGAGCTTCGGCAGCAAGGCAGGGGTGAGTATTTGGGGAGGGTGACTTTGGCAGGGAGCGGATACATGTGTACAGGGCCTGTGGCAGTGGTGGCCTATGTGATGTTCGTGGGATGGTGCTGTGCTGTGCTGTGTCATGTGAGTGGGTGCTGGGATGGGTGCCAGTGTCATGCATTAGTCTAAACTGGCCTTACAAAGGTTATCCTCCCAGCTGGGTATTCCCATAGCCGTATGTGTTAGGATCTACATGGCCATTCAGCATTGGGATAGTGTGGGGAATCTATTCGGGGGTGAACAGCAGTGTCCATTATATGAGTGTGACTTTATGTATGCATACTTTGCATGCACCATGATTGTTGCGGATCACACATCTGACAACAATGTGCCCCAGAGTACAACATGGTGTTTGCCATGGGCTACTTGCCATTGTGGACTGTCATGTCCTAATAGGTGTCTGTGTTGTCCCCTCCTGGTTCCCTCAAGGTCTGTCAGTGGCAACAAGTGGTGTACCCACATCATGACCCTAGGTATGGGCAGAGCAAGTTGTGTGTCTGGTATACTTCATCTACGAGCAAGGTGTTGTGCTGTGTGGCCTTAACATGGCTCAGTCATGGCAGATATTCAGGGTTACAGGCACTGTTGTGGTCTATGTAGTGAGTTGATGCAATGTGATTGCAGAGTGTTGTGGTCAACAGGTAGAATTGGTCATCTTCTGCACTGCATTGATCGAATTGCTTTGTCCTGTTGATGACACTAACCCAACCCTGCATCTCTCTCTCATGCAGATTCGCCAGTGGACACGGAGGGACAGGAGCCGGACACCAGTGGTGGCGAGAGTAGCACTACAGCTGCCCTGGAGCCCAGTGACACAGATGTCACCAGCGCATCAGAGGGAGACCGTAGTATGCAGGAGGAATCCTGGCCTGAGACACAAAGTACAACATCAGCTGATGCCAGCGGGGATGCATTCATGTTGGCAGGCACAGGGAATGGGGACTCTGCATCATCTTCTACCACACAGCGGCCAGTACCCACCCTCTCATCCATTTCCTCTGGTGCTGCCCGTGTCCGTGTCAATAGGAGGGAACGAGTTACATTCACACCTGGCACCGCTACCCCTGCCCCTCCTGCTACCCTCAGTGCTGAGTCTGTTGAGCTCCTGCGCCAGCTGTGTGTGGGCCAGTCAGCCCTGCTCAATGCCTTCAGTGACCATAACAAAATAGGCCAGGTGGTTGCCTACATGGAAGGCATACACTCTGACGTGGGTGGGCTACACCATAGTGTCCAGGCTTTGCCTTCCACAGTGACGTCTGGCCTTCAACAGGCACATACTCCCATTCCTGCCCCAGTGCCTTTGTCCACCCCCAGTCAGTGGCCACATCTGATGACAGTGACCATGGTTCCCATGCGTCACAGTCACGATACAGCACAAGAAGCACCCAGCAGAAACAACCCAAGCGGGCCCGCCCACAGACACCATCCCCACAGAAGAGCAAAGCCACCCGAGAATGCAAAGACAAGAGCCCCTCAGGGAAAGGAAAGTCCCAAAAGCTATGAAGCAGACATTAGGCTCGTATGCTTCAGAGAATTCACCAGTGAAGGACTCTCCTGTCCTTAAAACTTCACGCAAAGCTAGGCGTGCAGTGTCTATGCCCACTCAGGAGGTGTCGTATTGCAAGGGTACACCTAGGAAGGCCTCAGGTCTACATTCCCCCACCACTTCGACTCCAATTCCAAGCCAGTGAAGCAGGTGAAGGAGGCACTGTAGGGGCTACCCCTGGCAAACAGGCGAAGGAGGACACTGTAGGTGGTACACCTGACTAACAGGGGAAGGAGGTAAGCATGGGCGTAAAATCCGCTCCGCTCGCGGATTTTTCGGATTTTCGGCAAATCCGCAATCCGCGAACGCTCGCGAATTTGTCGAAAATCCGTGAATCCGCTCGCGGCGGATTTTTTGCTTGGTTGCGGCGCGCGGCGTGGTGCACGGCGTTCACTTTCCGTCATTTTAGCGTTTGCCGAGTTGTTTTTCTTTGCGAGTGACGCGCCATTTTAGATCTTGCTGCGTGTTCCCGCGGGAGTTTGTCGCCCGCGAATACGTACTCGCGGCTTGCCACCTTGCACAGCACACCTCGCGAGAGTTCGCAATTGCGAACATGTAGTTGCGGCGGAAAGGAACAATCTCGCACTTGCGAAATAGAGATTTTGCAATTTCGCACAAGAAAATCACCAGCAAACAGGATAAACCTTCAGAAAATTATGATTTTTGTCAGAATCACTCCTCAGGTTGACATTTGCATGGCCTTTTTTTTTGCAAGGAGTCCATTTTGGGGGGGGGGGGAGGAAGGAAGTGCCCCACAGTCTCCAACTTCCTGTTCCTGTCCAGCAGGCTCCTCCCAGTGCTTTGTCCATCTCCTGGTCACTTTCATTTGGATCTGGAGCTGGAAGGATTACTTTTTGTGGGTGCTGCTGGATATTTGGATTTGAGGCCTTTTTGACTGTCTTTGGATCACTTTTGGATTAGAAATCAACTTTCACAAGTAAGTTTGTTTGGGGCATTACAGTTGCTGCAAGTACAATTTTGGAACTTTTTCAGAAAATTAAATAAATTATATTGTGGGTAGCCACAGTATCCAGTAGGACCAGGGTTGGTTATGGGTGCATGATACAACTGTTTTGTTGAATTTAAACACCATTGAGGCCATGGATGGGCTGGGATTGTGCAGATTTTATTGTTTTTTGTCGTTTTTTTGGGCCTGCTGGTGTGGCCCTTTGCCCAGGGGTGGTGAGTGTTGCATGGGCCTAGTCTTTCTGTGGGGTGTCTTCTTGAATTTAAACATAATTGAGGCCATGGATGGGCTGGGATTGTGCTTATTTTATTGTTTTTTGTCGTTTTTGGGGGGCTGCTGGTGTGGCCTTTTGCTTGCCCAGGGGTGGTGGTGGTGCATGGACTGAGTGTGCCTGTGGTGTTGTCTCACTCTCTTTGATGTAAACATCATGGATGGCATTGGATTGTGGTGATTTCTGGCTGTTTTTCTGTTTTTTGGGGGTGTACTGTTGATGTGGTCTGGCCATGTGGGTGGTGGTGGTGGCCATCTTGAGTGCTGGCTGGTACAGGCAACATGTGCTTGGGGTGTAAGGGGGCCATTTTGAGGAGAGGCAGTGTCTGAGGCCTGCACTTATTTTGCCTACTTTTCATCCCTTATGCCCAGGGGTAGTGAGTGTTGCATGGGCCTAGTGTTTCTGTGGGGTGTCTTCTTGAATTTAAACATAATTGAGGCCATGGATGGGCTGGGATTGTGCTTATTTTATTGTTTTTTGTCGTTTTTGGGGGGCTGCTGGTGTGGCCTTTTGCTTGCCCAGGGGTGGTGGTGGTGCATGGACTGAGTGTGCCTGTGGTGTTGTCTCACTCTCTTTGATGTAAACATCATGGATGGCATTGGATTGTGGTGATTTCTGGCTGTTTTTCTGTTTTTTGGGGGTGTACTGTTGATGTGGTCTGGCCATGTGGGTGGTGGTGGTGGCCATCTTGAGTGCTGGCTGGTACAGGCAACATGTGCTTGGGGTGTAAGGGGGCCATTTTGAGGAGAGGCAGTGTCTGAGGCCTGCACTTATTTTGCCTACTTTTCATCCCTTATGCCCAGGGGTAGTGAGTGTTGCATGGGCCTAGTGTTTCTGTGGGGTGTCTTCTTGAATTTAAACATAATTGAGGCCATGGATGGGCTGGGATTGTGCTTATTTTATTGTTTTTTGTCGTTTTTGGGGGGCTGCTGGTGTGGCCTTTTGCTTGCCCAGGGGTGGTGGTGGTGCATGGACTGAGTGTGCCTGTGGTGTTGTCTCACTCTCTTTGATGTAAACATCATGGATGGCATTGGATTGTGGTGATTTCTGGCTGTTTTTCTGTTTTTTGGGGGTGTACTGTTGATGTGGACTGGCCATGTGGGTGGTGGTGGTGGCCATCTTGAGTGCTGGCTGGTACAGGCAACATGTGCTTGGGGTGTAAGGGGGCCATTTTGAGGAGAGGCAGTGTCTGAGGCCTGCACTTATTTTGCCTACTTTTCATCCCTTATGCCCAGGGGTAGTGAGTGTTGCATGGGCCTAGTGTTTCTGTGGGGTGTCTTCTTGAATTTAAACATAATTGAGGCCATGGATGGGCTGGGATTGTGCTTATTTTATTGTTTTTTGTCGTTTTTGGGGGGCTGCTGGTGTGGCCTTTTGCTTGCCCAGGGGTGGTGGTGGTGCATGGACTGAGTGTGCCTGTGGTGTTGTCTCACTCTCTTTGATGTAAACATCATGGATGGCATTGGATTGTGGTGATTTCTGGCTGTTTTTCTGTTTTTTGGGGGTGTACTGTTGATGTGGACTGGCCATGTGGGTGGTGGTGGTGGCCATCTTGAGTGCTGGCTGGTACAGGCAGCAACATGTGCTTGGGGTGTAAGGGGGCCATTTTGAGGAGAGGCAGTGTCTGAGGCCTGCACTTATTTTGCCTACTTTTCATCCCTTATGCCCAGGGGTAGTGAGTGTTGCATGTGCCTAGTGTTTCTGAGGGGTGTCTTCTTGAATTTAAACACCATTGAGGCCATGGATGGGCTGGGATTGTGCAGATTTTATTGTTTTTTGTCGTTTTTTTGGGCCTGCTGGTGTGGCCCTTTGCCCAGGGGTGGTGAGTGTTGCATGGGCCTAGTCTTTCTGTGGGGTGTCTTCTTGAATTTAAACACCATTGAGGCCATGGATGGGCTGGGATTGTGCAGATTTTATTGTTTTTTGTCGTTTTTTTGGGCCTGCTGGTGTGGCCCTTTGCCCAGGGGTGGTGAGTGTTGCATGGGCCTAGTCTTTCTGTGGGGTGTCTTCTTGAATTTAAACATAATTGAGGCCATGGATGGGCTGGGATTGTGCTTATTTTATTGTTTTTTGTCGTTTTTGGGGGGCTGCTGGTGTGGCCTTTTGCTTGCCCAGGGGTGGTGGTGGTGCATGGACTGAGTGTGCCTGTGGTGTTGTCTCACTCTTTTTGATGTAAACATCATGGATGGCATTGGATTGTGGTGATTTCTGGCTGTTTTTCTGTTTTTTGGGGGTGTACTGTTGATGTGGACTGGCCATGTGGGTGGTGGTGGTGGCCATCTTGAGTGCTGGCTGGTACAGGCAGCAACATGTGCTTGGGGTGTAAGGGGGCCATTTTGAGGAGAGGCAGTGTCTGAGGCCTGCACTTATTTTGCCTACTTTTCATCCCTTATGCCCAGGGGTAGTGAGTGTTGCATGGGCCTAGTGTTTCTGAGGGGTGTCTTCTTGAATTTAAACACCATTGAGGCCATGGATGGGCTGGGATTGTGCAGATTTTATTGTTTTTTGTCGTTTTTTTGGGCCTGCTGGTGTGGCCCTTTGCCCAGGGGTGGTGAGTGTTGCATGGGCCTAGTCTTTCTGTGGGGTGTCTTCTTGAATTTAAACATAATTGAGGCCATGGATGGGCTGGGATTGTGCTTATTTTATTGTTTTTTGTCGTTTTTGGGGGGCTGCTGGTGTGGCCTTTTGCTTGCCCAGGGGTGGTGGTGGTGCATGGACTGAGTGTGCCTGTGGTGTTGTCTCACTCTTTTTGATGTAAACATCATGGATGGCATTGGATTGTGGTGATTTCTGGCTGTTTTTCTGTTTTTTGGGGGTGTACTGTTGATGTGGACTGGCCATGTGGGTGGTGGTGGTGGCCATCTTGAGTGCTGGCTGGTACAGGCAGCAACATGTGCTTGGGGTGTAAGGGGGCCATTTTGAGGAGAGGCAGTGTCTGAGGCCTGCACTTATTTTGCCTACTTTTCATCCCTTATGCCCAGGGGTAGTGAGTGTTGCATACTTGCATGTCCCTAGTCTTTCTGTGGGGTGTCTTCAATGTAAACATCATGGATGGCATGGGATTGTGCTCATTTTTCTGTGTTTTGTCGATTTTTTGGGGTGTATAACTGAACTGATGTTCCTCTGTCTTCCATTGCTTTTAGGTGCACAAGAAGACTCAATAGAACCACCAGTGCCAGGAAGAAGTCCTGCAGCGGTGTGTGCAGCATAACGTCACGCGACGTCACGTCTGGACACAGAACCCTCTGCAACTCGTGCAACTGCTGCCTGCTGACCTGCTCTGAAGAAGATGGCCCCAAAAAAAGTAACCCGTAGCTCCTCTAGCAAGAAAGGTGCCAGTAAGGAGCAGAAGAAGCAAGTTACCAAGGACACTGGTGTGCCGCCCGCCCCTTTTTTTGTGAGTAAAAAAAAAAGTATGCCTGCAGCAGCTGCAGCGGGATCTGCTGGGGACCAAGCTGGCAGCAGCACCCCCGCTCCATTGGGCTCAGTGCCACCACCACCACCACGCCAACTTAAGTCCAAGCCCTTGAGTGCTGCAGAGGCAGCCAGTATACTTCTTCAATCACCATCGACCAGTGATGTTGGCTCATCGCAAGAAAGCAGCAGCAATGTCCCTCAATCAACACAGGTTGTTGTAGCTCATCTGACGAGTGTTGAACAACCACAGCGGCAACAACAATCACATGTGCAAGTACAAGCCCAAGTACATGTGGAAGGAGAGGCAGCGCAAGGAGATGCGCATGCAGAGGTGCATGGAGGGTCACAACAAGTGCCCACAATAGTTGTTCCTCCCGAAGTAGGGGCACATCAGGAAATCGACAATCAAGGCGAGGTATCATTTGAGGAAGCCACTCCTCCTGATGATCCTTCATTGTCTTCCACAACCCTAGCAAGGAAGAGATCAAGGGTGGTGTCTACATCCTCTTCAAGCACACCTCCTTCTGATGATACGGATCAAACTTGGGAACCAGCACCACAGCCGTCTGAGAGTGAGGCACACCATGATCCAACAAAGGTACTTAAGCGTAAAAGGAAGCTCGTCCAAAGTCTCAGACTTATGGAGTGTGATGAGGCTCAACAAGAAGTGGCGGATACTGCTGCTGATGAAGACTCTGCCAACGACGACCCAGTCATCATAAAGGTCACTGCAGCCCCAGCGGGCATGCAGCAAACAGACATTTTGACCCTAGCCCGAAGAGCTGCTGAGCGTGATGATGATGATGATGTTGTCGATGAGGAGGCAGTGGAAACACCACAATCATTGGAGTTAAGTAGTACACCAACTCGTCCCGCTTCCATATTTCTTTCTGGCAAGAAGAGACCTCCGTCAACCTCGACCTTAATTAGTGGCGGTGAAAGTGCAAAACGTACAAAAGTTGGGCAATCCAGATCCTCCACTTCATCTGGCATTAGCTTCATGACCACCACCACCAGTATCGCCGCCTCCTCCATGTCCCACAGACACTTCAAGTCCCCCGTTTGGGACTTCTTTACTGTTTGTCCAAAAAATCCAAAGTTTGCCATTTGTACCATTTGTAAGCAAGCAGTTAGTCGTGGTAAGCCAGGTACCAACTATGGTACCGGAGGCCAGAGAGGTCATCTTAGGAGACAGCACACTGTCAAATGGTTTGCGCACCTAGATGCGATCAAGAAAGGCCAAATTCAAGGAAACGTTGATGTTTCATCTGATGATGACGAGCAGGAGGAAGACGTGTCAAACACTTCCCTTACACCCAGTACCCCTGTCAGCAGCACACCCAATGTGAGGCACACTAAGAGTGTTGGAGCGAGTGAGACACCAACGCACAAAAGTTCACCAGCGAGCAAAATTGGGTCAACGAAGTCATTATCAGCCCGTAAATGCTTGGTCCAGGGCAACATTAGAACAATGCTTACTTCAGACGTGCCATATGAACGCAACCACCCACTGACGCGTCTGTATAACACTAAGCTGGCTAAAATGCTAGCTGTGGACCTTCTACCTTTTTCTTTTGTAGAAGCGGTAGGTTTTCTTGAATTAGTTGCAACGCTCTGCCCTAAATGGAAGGTTCCGAGCCGGTTCTATTTTGCCAGAGTTGCGGTTCCAGCACTACATGAAGATGTGCTGCAGGCGATTGGGGCAGCTTTGCAGAAGAGTGCTGTTCACACAATACATCTGACAACAGACATGTGGACCAGTGGCCCAGGCGATGATTACATGTGCATCACTGCACACTGGGTCTCTTTTTCAGGTGTTATAGCAAAGCTAAACGCAGGTGTTGACCCGGACCAAGTTTTCAAAGCTGCTCGGAAACATGCAACACTAGCCATGTTTGCCTTGGAGAAAAGTCACACAGCAGAAAACCTTTTGGAAGAGTTTGACAAAAAGGTGTTGTCAATGCTATCCCCCCTAAAACGCAAGATTGGTTATGTTTCCACGGATAATGGCGCCAATGTAGTTAAGGCCATGTCACAGGGTCACCATGTTAGAGTGCCGTGTTTGGCGCACTGTATCAACCTGGTAGTTCAAAAATTCTTGAGTGATAAAGAGAGTCCAGCGTTCGAGGTAATGGCCACCTGCCGCAAAATGTGCAACCATTTCAGCCATTCTTTTAAGGCCCGGAAGCATCTGCGGAGACTGCTACTTCAACGTGGAATGCCAGTGAAAGCACTCATCCAGGAGGTGGCAACACGTTGGAACTCAACCTTCTACATGCTTGAGCGTCTGCATGAGCAGTATACGGTACTCGATCACTATTTCTTGACAGAGGCTACATCTCAGAAGGAGGACCTGCGGATGAGTAAGGCGCAATGGGCCATAGTTAAAAGCCTGACAGACATGCTTCGTCCTTTTGAGTTCTTCACGCGTGCAGTCAGCCAGGAGGACTGTAATTTGGGAAAAGCTATCCCATTGTTGTGCATACTGGAGCACCAACTGATGGCGGTTTCTTCTGAGTTTGAAAAAGATGAAAAAAAAAAAAACCATTTCATTTTGTCTGAGAAATTATTACATCGCCTACGTGGTGATGAACGTCTTAAAAACATCAACTCAGATCAGCATTACATTTGTGCTACTATTCTGGATCCACGCTACAAAAAGGCGCTGGCAGACAACGCATTCTTTCCTTTCGGTGATGCAGATGTTCAAAAGTACAAACATTGGTTAGCCTGGTCAGCCAAGAGGTTTGAAAAAGAACGGCAGGTTATTGAAGGAGAAGCCAGTACATCAGCATCAGCATCAGCAGGCCATCCGCAGTCACAAGAATCCACTTCTGCACCTGTGGCTGGGGCACAAGTGACCTCTCAGCCGTTAAAGACACCGGCAACTGGATCATCTGCACCACACACAATGACAACACTAACAGTGGCTGGGGAGGAGGATTGGCTAAGTTTGATGGGGTATGGTTCTCTAAAAAATGTCACAGGCACAGCAAAAAGTAAGCAAAGTGGAGGAACAGTTGATGACCTTGAGTCGATGGTGCAGGACTATCTGAATGACTCAACAGTGGTCTTTCTTAATGAGGAGCCATTGCAGTATTGGCATGGCAAAAAACAATTGTGGCCACAGCTCTACAACCTGGCTATAAACTATTTGTCTTGCCCACTCGCAAGTGTGTCTTCTGAACGTGTTTTCAGTGCTGCTGGTGGCATTGTAACTGCCAAACGGAGCCGCCTATCGCCCAAAAATGTGGAGCGGCTGACAATGATCAAGATGAATCAGCACCTCATACCACCAGATTACAAAGTGCGAGAAAGCACGCCACATGAAGACGATGAGGACAGCAACGTAGATGAGGGGATTTTTTCTCTGTTTGGTGCCACTGACCTCATCCAGCCTGAATTCGCAGAGTATGATGACGAAATCTTGTTCTTATTCCCTGACACCGAGCCCTGAAAATGAGACAATCAATCAAGAACTTTCTTTTTCGTCCTTATTCACTTTTATTCCTGTGTGCTTTGTGTCTCTCTTTCTTTGTTTTGCACAGTTAATTTAATTCAAACTTTAATCACCTAATCCCAAAAAGAAGACCATCATCAGTACTGTCTTCACTTGTTTGCTTATTGATTTGAAGGTGCCGCAGTCTACATTCCTCAGGTTCACAAGTTCTGAAGAACATGCTCCTCTATCCTCCTCCTCCAGACTGCGATTTCCCTCCAAGCAGAGTGCTGGATTACGCACAATGAAGAAAGACTCAGCACTTGTGGGGGTGTTGTACTTCTTTGCGGGTGAGTTGACGGTTTTGGGCCCATTGCTGTGAAGCTCTAATAATGGACAAAAGTGTTTTGGACCAAATATGAGGTGAAAATTTCTTGCCGTTTTTGCTGACTTGCTTGCCTTTGAGGTGCTCTTTGGCGGGGTTCCGGGGGTTTGTGTGTAATTTTTGGTGTCTGTCGAAGCACTGCTGCGACAGTCTAATCTTGATTGCATTTGCTTTTCAGGAAATCCGTGGTGGAAAACAGGAGTTATGATGATTGATGATGACCTAGCTGCACAGCGCGTTACTTTGGACCGAAGGCCGAGAGATATTGTAAGTATGAGATTTAGCTTTTTCGCTGTTTGGGGGTGTTGTCGGGTGTTTTTTTGCGGGTGGGTTGGCGCCGGCGGGTCTTGCCTGGGGCATTCCTGGGAAGGTCTAATACCGGATACAAGTGTTTTGGACAAAATCCATAAGGAACAGCCTTTTTTTTGCCATTTCTTCAGACATCTTGCTCAATGTAGCATTTTGGGGGGCTTCCTGCTGTTCGTGGGTGGGTTGCGGCCGGGGTCTCTGTCGAAGCACTGCTGCGACAGTCTAATCTTGATTGCATTTGCTTTTCAGGAAATCCGTGGTGGAAAACAGGAGTTATGATGATTGATGATGATGACGACCTAGCTGCACAGCGCCGCGTTTGGACCGAAGGCCGAGAGACATTGTAAGTATGAGATTTAGCTTTTTCGCTGTTTGGTGGTGTTGTGTCGCGTGTTTTTTTGCGGGTGGGTTGGCGCCGGCGGGTCTTGCCTGGGGCTTTCCTGGGAAGGTCTAATACCGGATACAAGTGTTTTGGACAAAATCCATAAGGAACAGCCTTTTTTTTGCCATTTCTTCAGACATCTTGCTCAATGTAGCATTTTGGGGGGCTTCCTGCTGTTCGTGGGTGGGTTGCGGCCGGGGTCTCTGTCGAAGCACTGCTGCGACAGTCTAATCTTGATTGCATTTGCTTTTCAGGAAATCCGTGGTGGAAAACAGGAGTTATGATGATTGATGATGATGACGACCTAGCTGCACAGCGCCGCGTTTGGACCGAAGGCCGAGAGACATTGTAAGTATGAGATTTAGCTTTTTCGCTGTTTGGTGGTGTTGTGTCGCGTGTTTTTTTGCGGGTGGGTTGGCGCCGGCGGGTCTTGCCTGGGGCTTTCCTGGGAAGGTCTAATACCGGATACAAGTGTTTTGGACAAAATCCATAAGGAACAGCCTTTTTTTTGCCATTTCTTCAGACATCTTGCTCAATGTAGCATTTTGGGGGGCTTCCTGCTGTTCGTGGGTGGGTTGCGGCCGGGGTCTCTGTCGAAGCACTGCTGCGACAGTCTAATCTTGATTGCATTTGCTTTTCAGGAAATCCGTGGTGGAAAACAGGAGTTATGATGATTGATGATGATGACGACCTAGCTGCACAGCGCCGCGTTTGGACCGAAGGCCGAGAGACATTGTAAGTATGAGATTTAGCTTTTTCGCTGTTTGGTGGTGTTGTGTCGGGTGTTTTTTTGTGGGTGGGTTGGCGGGTCTTGCCTGGGGCATTCCTGGGAAGGTCTAATACCGGCTAGAAGTTAGTTGGACAAAATCCATAAGGAAACACCAGTTTTGGCACTTTGTAAGTTAGGGTTCGTTAGGGTTAGCCCTAGCAGCAGGATTGCATGTGTTTAGGGGGGTTCTATTGCAACGCGGTTCTGTTGTTGTAGAGCACTGTTGGAGCGATGCTGGCTATGGATACTTTTGCTTGCAGGCAAGTGGTTTGAATACAATCCACGGTCTGTATTTGGGTCTACTGTTACTTTCAAAGTACGTTTTGTAACCATTTTTCTGCTAGGCATCATCAAAGTGTGACTTTTTGAACCACACAGCGTACATACCTTTTATTTATTTATCAGTGGTATTGTAATAGCACTTCCTGTTTTCCGTTCAATAATTACAGGCCGGGTTTCAGTCAACATCCGCCAGGCAGGCAGTGGACAGGGTGTCTCTTCTGTCAGTGGTCACCACCACATTGATGGACGAAGCGTCAGCTGGAATGGAGGAGTGCCGCCAATAAGAGGAATTGTTTGCTGCATGCAACTTACTTACCAATTTCAACAGGACAACTCCAACAACATACGCAATACAGATACAGTATCCATTGTTGTCTTTTATTCTATGAGTGTGACTGCATGTGCTTACCTTTACTTTGTAACCAAAGATTGTCTGTAAACTCTGTATCTTCAATTATTGTTTGTCCATGCTCTGCTTTTTTTTTCTTCTCTCAACAAAACCTACCCAAAAAGAAACCCCCATTCCCATCCATTTTACAAACCCTAACCCTCTTCCCCCGGGCTGTGTTGTTTTGCTTGATGTCTGACTAAAATGACATCAATAATTCCACACACTTGCTGGGGAGGATAAGGTGATAGCAGCAACAGGCTGGTGAAGGAATACGAGGATATCTTCTAGACTTACTCAGCTTCAGTACTATATCTTCTAGTAGTAGTAGCCAATGTCAAATAAATTCAACGCAAGTACTAGTTATACTTGCAATACTTTACCATTTGTTAGGCTACATTATGGCACTGTTCTAGTGTACTGTCACCTGCTATTTTCTCGATCGTACCGTAACCGTTGTAATGCTACAGTAAGGAGTACAAACAAGGTTTCGTTTTCTTTTTTTCCATAGGCATGCAACTGCCACTGTGTCACACCACTAGTAACACCGCAATGAGGAAATGTCACCCGCCCAGGAATGACAACGTTAATCCCCATTTCACCTGGAGCCAGCCCTGGGCCTAGCCCTAATTTCTAACACAAATTACAGGTAAGATAAGCGTTTGGTGGGAGGTAGTATAATGGAGTATTATTTCGGAGTAGACAAGAGTTTGACGGTTGTACTACTAAAGTCCTACGACTGTTCAGGAAAACAAAGTTACTGTTACACCCCCGCCCCCCACCCACCAGACTGAAAAGCAGTAAAAAACAGGTATGGTCAGATAAAGTAGTTGAAAAATATATTTATTTATCCCTAACAAAATAATCTCCCTCACCCACCCTAACCCCAACGATTGTCTCTGAAACGTCCCAAAACGATCCCAACTCCCAAATCCCACCCCCCAAAAGTCTATAAAAAAAGGGCAAGGGACACTCCACTACTGGAGGGTGCTGGTGCTGGTGCATGATGCGGCATGGGCATCATACTCCTTGCGGAGGGTGGCAAGCTCGGAGCGGAGGCCCTTAACCAAGGTCTTATACCTCAGGACCTCCTGCTCCAGGTTGGACATGCGGACTCGGAGGCGGTGTTGGCGTTCCTTGCAGCTCCTGTGGGGGGCAGCTGGTGTTTCCGGTGCTTGGCGGTGGCGGTCGGCTTTCTTAGCCCGGCTCGGTCCCGCTGGTTTAGTCACGGAGGAGGATGCAGTCGAAGATGTTGCCCCGCTCGACTGCGTGTCCTCCTCCTCCTCCAGGGCCACCAGCCGCCGATACTCGGCGACTGTGGCCTCCAGCCTCCGTTGCCGGGCCAATCTAGCCTGCTCCCTCCTTGTTGTTGATTTGGAAGAAGGAGCAACTATATGAAGAAAGAAAGACATAGTCTGTAACCAATGCTCCTTATTAATAACACAAAGTGATTGAGCCGAAAGTTGGGTCACAGAGTACAAGTAGCAAATTGAAAGCACAGTACATAACTATTGAGGACAGTATCTATGTAACCCTCCCACTTCTGCATCCTTGCTCTAACAGTAGTGGTAGTTTAATGAACTAATTCTACGACCACTATGGACTTCCATTACAGTCGACTATGACAGTACACCAGTCTTATTCTTCTTCTTCTCTCTTGTTTAGGGAAATGGGTACGTTATCTTATGCAAGCCGGCAGAATGACATGGACACAGCACAGTGAAGTTGCACCCGAGAAAAAAAGTTGCACACCATGATGATGGAGACAGACTTGCGTTACTGTACCGGTCCAGTACATGCAGGTGGTGAAGCTATTACTTTTCTATTACGGGTGGCACTGAGAATACTCTGTTACAAGGGCTACTGCTTAATTAATTTACCTTTCACCCTACAGTGCAAATGAGTACTAGAAAAGGAAACTGAAGAAGCTAACTAATTTGATTATCTATCACTTCACATGGGACGTATTTAATGACAGATGAGATGACTTTAGGTGCTTTGCTTAATATTGAGTGAACACAGTGATACACCCACACATGAATGACGTACTACAAGTAAACTAAAGTTATTAAGAGAGGTACGGAGTGTCCACCGTAATAACCAGATATATGCTGTGAATGCAAACGCAATACAAAGTACTGCTACTATTCATGGAAGTATTGGACACATTTACAATTTCTTTTCCTTGCCTTCCCTGCACTGGGACGGACGTGCGGGTGCGGTGGTACATGCTCTTCAAGGTAACACTTACTTCACCTGGCGACCATCTACTCTCTCTAGATACACATTTGCTATGTAAGAGTCAGAGAATACCATGCTCCAGGCATCCATTCATTCAAAGTATACGCACACATACAGTTTCTGTTTCACCCACCCAGGCTGCTGTCCTTCCACCCATCCTTGCTTCATCATTGACCCAGCCATGCACCATACCATATTCTTTCCTTCCCAGCCACCTCTGGGTCCAAGCAAACACATATCGTTCTTCTTTGCCAGCCATCATACAAGTTCGCGTC